>NC_138998.1:81637489-82237489 GCF_964374135.1 Grampus griseus
GATGCCATCATTTTGGAAAAACCCATCTTGCATTCAGGTCTTTTGTGGGAAGACCGTTCCGCTTTAGGTGGTGCTCTTGTGTGATTGTACTTTCTTTGGAAGGCAGACTTCTTGTGACCAGTGATTTACTAAGGGGTGACATGTGTATGTTTGAGGGCAAGGAAGAAGGCTCTCGCACTCTCTCAGGACTTCCTCTAGACCTCTCTTTTCCTGAGGACACTTGAAGTCTAACATAATTTTAAAATACAGGACCCAAAAAAAGGTGAGCACATTCCTGTGACTCATGTCTGAATTTTATTCGAGTGGCAAGTACTAGCAAAATGAATCTTAATGGAAACCCTCCTACAGTAAAAGCCAAAAACAGGTACAAAGACTTGCTGACAGTTTTGTATAGAATGAAACATCACATACACCCTCCCATGGCACTGCCGAATAGAGGTTTCCTCAGCTGTTCCCAGGGGGTGACCCTAGGCCAGAAAAGCTACTCATCTTGTTTGAAGCAGATGAATTAATACAAAAGGATTAACAAAGCATTCAGTTTGGCAGATATCCATTCTAATTCAGTCAATACATGTTTATCAATATCTATTCAACAAAAATCTATTAAGAAACAGCCATTTGCTGGGCTAGGTGTTGGGTGTTGAGTTGTAACTTGAGTCACATCAAACATGGACAACATTGTCATCCTAGGAGCTAATTTTGCTAGATACTTATTCAACAGAAGATGGGTTTCTTACTTTATCCATGGCCACTATTACATCACATAGAAGCAATTCTCAGTAACCTCAAACTCAGGTAAAGTTAAATCAGCAACTTAGAGGTGAAAAGACTCATACGTGTGCCCATGTCTCCCTAGGAAACCCTCTCTTCCTTGCTCTTTCTGCCGTATAAATCCCTCTGTTCCTCTTGCGTATAACCCCCCACTGAATTCATATTCCTATTTGGTTGCTTTGCAGATAAGTATGGTATCGTGAATTGAGGATAATAACTTCAGGTGGAGAATAAGCAGTAAAAAAAAAAAAAAAAATCAGCTAGCAGTTTCATTTAAATGTCCTCAGTACAGTACCACAATGTTCATTGCAACTCCATTTACAATAGCCAGGACATGGAAGCAACCTAAGTGTCTATCGCCAGATGCATGGATAAAGAAGATGTGGCACATATATACAATGGAATATTACTCAGCCATAAAAAGAAATGAAATTGAGTTATTTGTAGTGAGGTGGATGGACCTAGAGACTGTCATACAGAGTGAAGTAAGTCAGAAAGAGAAAAACAAATACCGTATGCTAACACATATATATGGAATCTAAAAAAAAAAAAAATTGTTCTGAAGAACCTAGGTGCAGGACAGGAATAAAGATGCAGATGTAGAGAATGGACCTGAGGACAGAGGGAGGGGGAAGGGTAAGCTGGGACGAAGTGAGAAAGTGGCAAGGACATATATACACTACCGAAAGTGAAATAGATAGTGAGTGGGAAGCAGCCACATAGCACAGGGAGATCAGCTCGGTGCTTTGTGACCACCTAGAGGGGTGGGATAGGGAGGGTGGGAGGGAGGGAGACGCAAGAGGGAAGAGATATGGGGATATATGTATATGTATAGCTGATTCACTTTGTTATACAGCAGCAACTAACATGCCATTGTAAAACAATTATACTCCAATAAAGATGTAAAATAAATAAATAAATGTCCTCAGTAGTAAAGAGCAGGAAGAGGAAACTTAGACAATATATAATCTAGGAGCTGAATTATTTTCAAATGGAATAATTTTCAGAGTTCCACAGAGTGACAATAGCTCTTAAATCACACGAGGGGAAAATCTTATTTCGGCTTCTGGGTGTGCGTGTGACATTTTTTGCTCCCCAAAGCTAGAATTGCTCTGATAATCAGCACATGGAAGGGGTGTCCTGCTGGGACTAAATTATAAATAAGAGAAACGTTCAGTGCCCTCAAAGGATTTTACCTGTGGTAATAGTGCTTTCCATCTTTAACACACTTCACTTTTATTATAGACTTATTGCTTTCAGCCCCCCCTTAAATGTGAAGTTTTGTCAGCGCTATATCTCATACAGATAAATAACATTAAATGAGGTTACAGTGATTATTAAACATTGCAGTGAAACCTCGTACATCACAGTACCAATATTATTTAGGTGTCTAAAAGATAGGACAACTTCTTATATTAAGCAATAAAAATGACTTTCTTTTGTGTGATGAAAGTAAGAATAGGCTGAGTCCATCATGTCTCTCTAAACAAATGGTACATCTATCTTGGGACATTTGCAACCCATATACCAGGTGACTGTTACAGCGCTGACATATGTATGCATGAGTAGGCAGATTGTGGTTACAGTCTTTTGCAGATGTATAAAAACTGGCACAGGAAGAACAAATGAATTACTGTGTTTCAAGCAAATGTTGAACAAGTATTGGGACAAAATAGCCCTGGAAATTCTTGAATCTAGAATGATGCTACCTCCTTAGAAAGTTCAGTGTACTATCTGAATCAACAAGTGTTGACTGATAATATTAGCCACAAGTTAACCATACAAAAGTTCCCTCTAGAATATAATGGTTTATTTATGTTTATAGATCTAATATTGTTTGACCTCCCTTATCAGGGAGGTCAAACATGTTCTATCTCATGTTTCTTGATGATCATTCAAATGTTCATTGATGCACAGACCAAGTATCCAAAGCTGCAAGCCATCTGCTCCATGTGTACTAACCTGTGGGTGGACAGCATCTGCCATGACCACAACCATGAACCCATGTGAGGAACATGAGTGCATCAGGGTCCTGTTCATTGGCATCCTATTCATTCCAGAGTCCTGTTCATCACAGTCTTGTTCATTCCAGAGTTCCTCCTTGGTGACCATCGGTGGTCAGCCCATTCAATAATGGACACTCTACGTGGCTGCCTCTCTCAACAGGTTGTCTAGGATGTTCTCAATAAGCATTGTTCCACCAGGCCAGCTCCATGTGTTTGGACTCAAATGCTGTTCCTCATGGGATTTCTTTAGAGACTTCAGTCTTTTAAGCTGAGTATCTACTGCAAACACCCTCTTCTGTTAATAATACCTTATGTATCTGTTACCCATGAAACTTCTTAACTCCTTTTTGAGGTACCTTTATTTCCAGCCTAAACTAACTCTTAAAAGTAATCCTTAAATTCTTATGTTGAGTAATCATGAATAAAGTAACATTTTTAAAAATTTCAAATGTATCTTTTTGAGGGCTTTAAGAGGTACATCCAACCCTAACATAAAGAAAGCAGGTGGATGCATTTACTTTCTAATCCAAGTATTTCCTAGGTATAGATAATGCTCTCTTTGCACCACCTCTTTGCAAGATTAAAAAAGTCCTAAACTATAGAGCAGTTATACTAAATTTTTATATACTATACAGTCGTTCCTCAGTATCTTCGGGAGTTTGGTTCTAGGATCTCCCTGCAATACCAAAGTCCGAGATGCAAAAGTCCTTTACATAAAATAGGGTAGTGTTTGCATATAACCTATGCAATTCCTCCAGTATACTTTAAATCATCTCTAGATCACTTACAATACCTAAAACAACGTAAAGGCCGTATAAATAGTTGCCAGCATGTGGCAAATTCAACTTTTGCTATTTGGAACTTTCTGGAATTTTTTTCCAAATAGTTTTGATTTGTGGTTGGTTGAATTTGCAGATGTGGAACTCGCAGATATGAAGGTCTGGCTGTATAAAGAAATATTTCCCTGGAGATACACTTTCCTTATGCTTCCAAGGAACAGCTTTTTGAATCCATCAAATCAGTTAGCTCTAATATTAAAACACAGCTCCTTCTAAGTCTGGCTGCCCTTAAAAATCTATAGTCTTCACGTTTTATTTATTTATTTATTTATCTCCTTCAGTATGTGCTTATAAATAGTTCAAGAACTTAAAATTCACATAACTTCACCTTTGTGCCTTTGCCCAATTTGGTTTTGTTCAGTTAAGTGAAGAATGATCCTACAACTTATCCTGGCTTCCTCCTGTTTGTCTGTTATGGGAATAAAATTAATCGATACATAGGTCTCAGATTGGAAGAATGGAGGTAAGAGTAAGAGATGTACATATAGAGAGGGGGAGGGGGGAGGGTTTACACCTCATTATTGCTAGTGATGTTTTCTTCCTCTTAAGAAGCAGATTTCAGGGACTTCCCTGGTGGCGCAATGGTTAGGAATCCACCTGCCAATGCAGGGGACATGGGTTCATGGGTTCGAGCCCTGGTCCAGGAAGATCCCACGTGTCACGGAGCAACTAAGCCTGTGCGCCACAACTACCGAAGCCCCTGCGCTCCAGGGCCTGTGCTTCGTAACAAGAGAAGCCACCGCAATGAGAAGAACGCACACCACAACGAAGAGTAGCCCCCGCTCACCACAGCTAGAGAAAGTCCACAGGCAGCGATGAAGAGCCAATACAGCCAAAAATAAATAAAATAAATAAATTTATTTTTAAAAAAGAGCAGGGGCTTCCCTGGTGGCGCCGTGGTTGAGAGTCCACTTGCCGATGCAGGGGACATGGGTTCGTGCCCCGGTTCGGGAAGATCCCACATGCCGTGGAGTGGCGGGGCCCGTGAGCCATGGCCGCTGAGCCTGCGCGTCCGGAGCCTGTGCTCCGCAATAGGAGAGGCCACAACAGTGAGAGGCCCGCGTACCGCAAAAAAAAAAAAAAAAAAAAGAAATTGCAATAACATCCTGTTGTGATTTGTTTTCTATTGTCATGTTTAATAGTTAGTTAGATAAATACATTTCTTTAACTTGTAAAGCCCTCTCCCCTCCCCCACCTACAGACACACATTGGATTTTTCCACAAAAATGACTGAGGTCGTTAAACAGACGTTTTTCAGATGTTATTTTATGAAGAAGAAGACAGGAAACCAAAATTACTTGATCATGTTTAGAAAACAGCCAACAAATATTTTAAACAGTTCAAAAAGAAAAGCCTATACTGTGAGCAACAGTTTTTTGGATGCTAGTACTTGATGCTCTCCCTATTTATCATAGAAATACACTCATATATAGATATAGGTATAGGTATAGATATAAGTATAGATAGCGATATAATGCCAGTACCTGGTGAGTTAACTGAATTTTGCACATTTAATTTGTTAATGCTAAGAAAAAGGACTACAGCAACGCAAATAAATGTCATCCTTTCCTGTAAAAATCTTTTAATTAAAAAATGGTAAAAACAAGCAAAAAGTTAACAAGCAAACAAGAACTTTTTTGCCAACTCTAGTGACAAATATCTTTTGTTTCACTGTTTCATCAGTTTTAACCTCATATAGGCTATGGTTTTAAGTGCTCGAGATATGAGAAAAAACTATTTGTTCAGCACCTCGTAAGTGCTCAGTACGTATGTTTTGAATTAATTACTGAAATTCTAGTACATGGATCGAGGAAGTTTATTTCACGTAGACCAATATTTTTAAGCATAAAAAAGGCATAAGAAAAATGCTTAAAAAGTAAACAATAGTATAGATTTCGGTCAGAGAGCATTTAATACATAGAAAAGCATCAGTTTTATTAACATTCTTCCCTTTATATTCCCAGTTCTTAAAAGCTCCTGACAATTGTTTATTCTTCCATTACCTAAATCCTAGTTTAAGGAGCAGCAAGATAATAATGAAAAAACGAAGCAGAAGTACAAACTACACAGTACAATAACAACTTATTTTTAATCATATTCCAATATAACCTATATGTCTTTCAAATTCTAATACATGGACTATGTATGGAAACTCAGAGCAAAGTTCAAAGGCAGTCAGAAGGGAAAATGTAAATTTTGAAAATAATATACTAAATGTGAGTCAGACCAGGCAGGAAAACTCTTCTGAGATGATTCACAATGAAGAGGTGAAGTTTAGTGAGAAAGTAGAAAGGAAGTAGATAGAAAATAACAGAGGAGAGCCAGAGGAGAATCTTAAATTTAGAAAGAATCTTAGTTATCTGGGGCTATTCCTCTAGTCCATGGTAAAACACCTTTTACAGATCCGAGATAAGTGGTCATCCAGGCTCTTCTGGAGAGACAGACAGACACACACACACACACACACACACATACACACACACACACAGAATCAGAGAGACAGAGACACAGACACAGAGACAGAAATAGAACACATTATACATATATGTAATTCAATATAAAAAAGTCATAATTCCACATTCTGAAATAAATTTCTCTGGAGAGCAGTAATTAATTTGTATCTGGAACTAAAACTACAAACCCAAAAGAATTTTTTGGAGTTAATAATTTTTATTTTGTAGACAAGGGTTCTGGTTATCTCTCTCCCAAATACATTTTATATGAATATTCTACTTCTCTCAGTTTCCTTTTTACCTTACCATGAGGATAGGTTTCCATCTGTGACTGGTCAGAGGTTATGCAGCACATCAGTTTAGTGTTAGTCAAGGGTAGGGTGAGGTGGAGGTAGGATTGATAGGGACAGCAGTTTGGCTGGGGTAGCAGGTCACACGTGAACTCACATTTGATATACAGATAACGTCTTCTGTCCTGCTTATCTCTTTCTAAAATTAAGTGCTTCGATGACCTTTTGGGGAACAGTGTGCAATTCTAAGTAGTGTTCAAACAATGAATGACAGCACTTAATAACATCAGAAGGACTCAGGAAATCCAAGGGAACACATTAGCATGTCATAAAGTCCTAGAAATAATTTACCTGCTTTTGAGACATTATTTATACTCAAAGTGCTGCTTCCATGAAAGAGTAGAAAACCAAACAACAAAGTTTATTATAGCTAAGCCATTTAAATAGCAAACCAAATTTTCTGGACTTTTTTTTCATATTAATCAACTTTTCTACCACCTATTTAGAACAGATTCCTACATATAGAGGATGACATTATATGTATGTGCCTTGCATCTGTAGAGGACAAAATCATGCAGAAAATAATGGCTCTACCAGAGATGAACAGTTATTCCTATTGTCTTTGAATCAAAACAAAGAAGAAACAAGAAAATATGACCAAGAGAAACATAAAACATCAATATAGTTCAAAAGATTTGCTTCAAAATACAAAGCCAACAAAAATTAGGTAAATTCTTTTTTTTTTTTTTTTAAATTCATTTATTTATTTATTTATGGCTGTGCTGGGTCTTTTCTGTGCGTGGGCTTTCTCTAGTTGCGGCGAGCGGGGGCCACTCTTCATCGCGGTGCGCGGGCCTCTCACTGTCGCGGCCTCTCGTTGCGGAGCACAAGCTCCAGACGCGCAGGCTCAGTAGTTGTGGCTCACAGGCCTAGTCGCTCCGCGAGCATGTGGGATCTTCCCAGACCAGGGCTCGAACCCGTGTCCCCTGCACTGGCAGGCAGACTCTCAACCACTGCGCCACCAGGGAAGCCCTAGGTTAATTCTTCATCAAGTAAATACATCTCCTCATTAGCCAGTAGACCATCATACGATAGATTTGAGGAGGTATACTGAACTACCTGTGGCCGTTATCAGACAGTTAGATTGGGAATAATCATTCAACAAATGCAAGAAGACGAATCCAGATGGTTTTTGTTATCAAACAATGGGACTTACCCTGCCCAGTGAAAGAATGTCAATTCAAAGTCTTGGTGTTGTAGGTTTTAGTTTTTATTTTTCTAGTGTTATTTTTGCCTTTCTCTGAATACTTAATTAGTGGCTTCTGTTTCCATGATATAATGGGACTCATGATAAGCCTCTGTCCATGCACAAATGTATCACTAGACAGAGGGTTATTAACACATATATGGTTTCTCTCTTTGTTTTTGTTATGTGCATGTTTATTTGTTTGTGATTTATAGAATCACAAGACATATGTGTAAGTGGTCAATGCAAAGACAAAGACAGATAAAGGGCTTTAGGATCTCCTTTCATCTTTATATCCATCTCCTTTTTCACTCTACTTGCTTTTCTAAAATGCAATCTCCATTTCATCACTGCTTTTTATTTTTTCCTTTCACCATTGAATCTCAGTCCATTTCCTGCCCCCCCATACTCATTTCAGATAGAATATATAGGAAAATACTCCATTGTACTGTCTTATTTCTCTCCTTAGTTTCTAGCTGTCCTTCTCTGCAGCAGAAAGGAGCCCAAGAATCAGTTTCAGTTTCACGACTGGATTTCTCCTCCCACAAAACAGTAATAAAAGTCCAGCTTCTTTTTTAGACTAACTATAAGTTGGCTCATTATTCCTCAGCAAATTGCATTTTTTAAATTAATTTATATTTTTTATTTTTTTAGTAAATTGCATTTTATTCTCTGTCCAAAAAGTACTTCTATGGTATAAGATGGGAGGTTTAAAAAAAATGTTTCCATTTCCTACTGTTGGCAAAGTAGAATGATCTCCTTCAAAAATCCTAGAGCACCTAACGCCAACTGTTTATTAACATAATCCAGTTTTGTTGTTATTTTCCACCTGAAGAAATCTAAAATATGAAGCAAACTAACAGGGAATAAGCAAATCTGGACTATTTCAAATTCTAGCAAACTTGGAGAAGATACTTAATTCCTTTGAGTCTATTTCCTCTTCTGTAAAATAAGGAGTAGAGTTATGTATTAGAGATTAAATTTTTGTTTTTTTGTTTTTGCGGTACGCGGGCCTCTCACTGTTGTGGCCTCTCCCGTTGCGGAGCACAGGCTCTGGACGCGCAGGCCCAGCGGCCATGGCCCACGGGCCCAGCTGCTCCGCGGCATGTGGGATCCTCCCGGACCGGGGCACGAACCTGCATTCCCTGAATCGGCAGGCAGACTCTCAACCACTGCGCCACCAGGGAAGCCCTAGAGATTAATTTTTAAACTGAAAAACATATTATGGTAGTAATAGCATGATATCTTTACCTGCTGAAAATAAGCTGTATCATATCAGAAAGGCTGAATTTGTTTTTCTATTGGCTTAAGTCTTGAGTGAATTCCTTTCTTGGCCATGGAACATCATTACAACATCCTGTAACATCCTAGGTTTCTATCTATTTGAGGTTTCAAGGAATTACTCCTAAATTGTTAGTTATGAAAGAAATCTTTAGTACATATGGCCCAAATCCTCTAATTTTACACTTGAAGTAATTAGTTCAGATAAGTAAACGGCTTTGTCTAGATCTCAGAGCTAGTGACTAACGCAACCTGGATTGCGCTTGAAATGTTCTTGACTCTAAGTTCTGGTATTGTTACTGCTTATTATATAGAACTATTCAAGTGGGTGTTTGGATGGGTATGAAAAGGCTGGGTTTAACACGTTAACGTGTTACTTAATGTCTTTTGCAAAGTGGTATTCTGTATTTGCAGCTCAAACAGGATAAACTGGGAGCCCTCATAAAGATCACAGCTGAAAGGTCTTCTGTAACCCTACAACATATGTTAAACATTAAAACTCCCTTAGCAAGTCAGAGTTATCCAGGGTCTAGTGATTACAGTGCCCGGGTGCTTCCAGGAATACATTATCTTGGACCTAAGTGAGAGCAACTTAACCAGTGTTTCACTTCTTAATTAGTCCTTGTTGGACACTGAAGGGCCAAGGCTGCTGCTGACGGCACCAGACCCCCCCTCTGGTATTATTGAAATCGTTCGGACAAACTCAGCTGCTAAGATAATCACAGTCTAGATCTCAAATGCAATAAAGAAGCTTTGTGGTCCATCTAATTCTACAACCTCAATTGCAGTCAACCCTGCTTGAATTTCATTGGACAGAAGGATGTTAATTCTGTGGCCATCCAGGGACATGGGGTGCTATTTCAGAGGGAAATTGCCCTTTCACATTGCTCAGTGACAGTCCTCTACTGTTTCTGTCTATCACCCCATTAAGGGGACAGCTTTCATCGCAGTAACGGTCTTGTATGACTAAAAGTGTTTTAGGTGACTAATCGACAGATCACGTATTATTAGGACGTGTTTCATACAAGACTCTCGCCTAAAAGTGTGTCATACTTTGCAAAACTCAATATAAAACTAAACAAAACAAACTTCAATTTATAAGCAAATAAATTGGATATCAGAGTTCCTGATGGGAGGGTTGATTATTCAGGTTTTCGAATTTTATCACTTTAAAAATGGTTCAGTACTGAGACTCTTTATAGAGTGCTCATGGGAAATGTATATGTACTTTCATTTATTAAAAACCTAATAAACAGAGTTGTTCAGGAAGCAATCCATTGTGCAGAGTAAGGCATACTTGTACAATGTTTGGGGACTTCTCTTGGCTTAAACATTGAGAGAATGGAAAATGTGCATACTTTCACAACTATAGATTCATTTGTGATCTTGATCAAGGGATCAAGCAAAGAGCCATGTGCTTCTTAAGAAGGTGATCATATATATGTCCCTATTTGCCCAGGACAGGCTCAGTTTACATCAGTTGTTTTGAAGTAATTATCAATAGTGTCTCCCTTCATTCTCAGAAGTGTCCTAGTTTAGATTATATGGTCACCTTATTGTTAGGGTTGCTGCACAATGGAGTAAGGTCAATGTTAGCTTAAATACAGAGTGGCATTACACATATAAATTTCAGCCAGGACTCAATGCAGCGCCATTAGGACATTTATTCATTAGTTCATTATGTATTACTCAAATTTAAGCAAATAATTTGTTGGGCATTGTGTGTCAATAAATATTTTTGAACAACTTATTGAGTGTTGTGTATAGGATGCCAAAGGTCCAAATGTGATTTGTAAATGGGCAAAGTATATAATATGTGTGTTGTGTATCTCATTTAACATTTAATAAGAGAAGTTGCAATTCACATTGTATAAATGAGGAAATGGGTTTTCAGAGGTTTCATATCTTGCTTATTATTACACAACTCATATATGGCAAAGTTGAAATTTATAGCCACTCATTATTAAAATTTTGTACTTTCCCTCCATCATTTTACCTTTTAGGCTTAATTGAGAGATTCATGAAAGAACCTTGTGCTTGGTATATGGGAGAGATGGACAGAGATAATGATGAAAAATGAATGGGTAGAGCCCTTCTCAACACAGCAGCTTCCTGAGCTGTTGGGACCACCCAGTGGGAGGGCTTGTCTAGTTTCTACCTAGACAAGGAAATCGCGACTCATGTGGATACACTAACAGGGATAGCATGGCTATCCAGCCCACTGAAAGATCTGTTGTTACATAGATTCTTCCATCTGGTTGGATGGCATTTCATTTACTGGTCAGTCCCCCAAAAGTTAATTCCTTTTCTTTACTCCACAGAAATCCCTACCCTCTTATCAACTCTGTCCTTCAACCTTCAAAAGAAGAAGAATATTTCTTTAGTTTCTTTCTTTCTTTAGTTTCTAAAATTATAAGAGTAAAGTTCAAAAGAAACAAAACAAAAATGAACAGATTGAAAAAAAAACAGTGAAAAGAGAAAAGAAAAATCTTTAGAAATCTTGAAACACACACAAAATATTGAAGTCCAACCATAAACAGAGGGATTCTACACTTCAAGTTTCCAAAAAGCAGTGCTTCTTTCTGGTGGCCCCACGAATTGCAGGGCCCTAAGGATGTTAATGAGGTTGCCATGAACCTCCAGGCTCCCATGTGGCACTAACAGCGTATAAATAAGCCTCCATCTACCCCCACGAGATCCTCGGATATAGTTAAGAGTGAAAGAAGAAAAAAAATTAAGTCATGCCTTACAGGAAGGATAGGGTATGGATTTATGCCTAGTCTTTAATTACAGCAAGAAAAAGGAGTTTTGATTATCCAGGCAAGAGACGCATTTGTAGGCGACATGACTATTTTGCTTACCAAAAGGAGTCCCTTTTCTAAGCTAGAGTAACAAGAGGTGGTGGTAGTGTCTTATCTACCACAAAGAAAAATTGTAAATGGCCATTCTTATTAGTCTAGGAATAGTAAGAGGAGATTAGAAAAAGGATGAATTAGTTAGTGTTAGATTTAGCTCCATATTACAAAAAGCCCAAATAAAGCAGCTTACACAAATGGGGGCTTTTAGTTTTCTTTAATGTAAAATAGTCTAGAAGAGATATCCAGGGCTGAAATTATATAAGAACTGCCCTGGGCCTATCATTTGGCTTTGTCATCTTTAATGTATGTCTTCCATCCTCAAGGTTTAAGGACATTTTTGGAGGTCCAGCCATTACATTTCCATCTCTCCTTCAGAGAATGTCCTGGAGGCTCTATCCATTGACTTTTTTACTTACATCTCACGGGGCCACTCCAATTGCAAAGGAGGCTGTAAAAAGGAGGTTTTATTTTTTAAATTTTTATTGTTTTTAACATCTTTATTGGAGTATAATTGCTTTACAATGTTGTGTTAGTTTCTGCTGTATAACAAAGTGAATCAGCTATATGTATACATATATCCCCATATCCCCTCCCTCTTGCGTCTCCCTCCCACCCTCCCTATCCCATCCCTCTAGGTGGTCACAAAGCACCAGGTTGATCTCCCTGTGCTATGTGGCTGCTTCCCACTATTCCTATCTGTTTTACATTTGGTAGTGTATATATGCCCATGCCTCTCTCTCACTTCAACCCAGCTTACCCTTCCCCCTCCCCGTGTCCTCAAGTCCATTCTGTATGTCTGCGTCTTCATTCTAGATGAACTAATTGCCAATAATATAGATATTCTCTTATGGAGGGGGAAGAGAATAATAAATATTGAAGAGAACACAGAGATTTCATTTTTATTATTGAAGTGTACACGATAGCAGGAAAACAGAGGTTCCTTACCCCTAATGAGCACTTCACTGTGGGAGCTGCTGCTCTAGTGACAGTGTCTCTGCCAACTTAACTCTGGGGTTCCCAGGTGGACAGAGATGGGCCTGACATAGTGTCTTCTCCCTTTTGCAAGTAAGGGACTTCCCTATAAATTCGGACTGCCTCTTTTCTTATTTCAGTTGATAATAAGACTTAAGGAGAAAGGGAGTAATTCTTCCTGGCTTAAGGGAAACAGCAACAGAAGCACATCAGGAACATTGTGCAAACACTGGGGGGGGGGGCAGCAAAATACAATTCCTTGCTATGTTAATTCTATTGCTTCAAAATGCATTTTTCTTAATAGAGGTTAAATAATAGATCCAAAATACTTGGTGGCGCTATCATCAACGCATGAAAGCCATTTCTTCTTCTCTGACCTTTATTACTATTCGTTAACAAAAAGCGATGGACCTCCTCAAAGTTAACTTGCACTGTTAACATTCTATTGTTTATGTCCACTTAAATGAATACCGTTATATTCTGGACACAGAGGATATGGACACTTAAAAGATGCAGCACCTGCCTTGCGTTCCAGCTGAGTGTACGCGGTGGGAGTCCATTCTCCTTGATGTACTGCAGAAGTTCTTAGTTTTGAATCTCTGTTGAGAGACTGTGGTCAGAGACACTCTGCTTCAGAACCTTACACTGATCTTATCGTAGTCCTCTCTAGGATGGGATACTTGTGAAATAATGCTTTTAAAGCGCTTAGCAGGCACCTGCCTCCAGGAAAGGAACGCCCAGTGTTGATTATTATTATTGTTAGCTTTAGTGCGGCTATCTTCTTGCTAACATCCCTGCTTCTTCCATTTGTAATCTTTATCTCACAAATCAGACAAAAGTAATTATAAATATTTATTCTTTCCATTTTCTCTCTCTTCATGTATCCCCTTTCTTTCCTCTCTGTACACTTCTCTGCATGCCTCTGACCTCACCTCTGCGTGAAATACCCATCTTTTTAGGCTGTCTTTGGAGGACTTTGAAACTAGTATACTCAGATCTGGACACATGGCACACATACAAGTAACTAATCAGTAGCTCACTTCTAATGTGTTCATTTTCTATCTCTGCGCCACCGAAAATAATAGGGAATGTTTCCCCTTTATTGAAAACCCTTTGCCGTGTGCTCTATACATTCTATGGTTTCCTATAAATGAAATCCTCAGATTTTTTCTGTCTCTTGGTTTCAGCTCGGGTGTTGCTTCCTCTGAGTGATTCTGTTGCCTGACCTTTCTGCCCTCTCTCAAAGTTCTTGGCTTGCAAGCGTCATAATAAATTCCCATCTCACCATCATTAACTGTCAACTGGAAATCCACAGCCAGGTGAAGGGCAGAATAGGAACCCATGTCTTGTCACTAAAATATGCTGGATCTCTAATAGCTCATTAGCATACCATACACAAAAAAATTCTGCTTTTAATTAGTTACGTGGTGTGATAATTAAGTAGTATTTCTCTGCATTTTCCCCTCTGGGGGGAAAAAAGGGAGGCAAGCGGTTGGCTAGCAGTAGAAGGGGATGCTAAATGCTCAGTATAATGTTCTAGGTGGTTGTGACCCTGGAGAAAACAGCTAGCAAACTCTCAAGAGGAGAAAATAAAATTCTTCCCCTATGTTAAACAAATTCAACAGACAGAAGCCTCCCTTTCCCCATTCGTGCTGACAGTTACTTGAAGGGAAAAACTTTTAGAAGTTTAAACCAAAGATAAGAACATATATTGCCTTTGATTTTGATATGAGAGCACAATGTATGTCACAGCGCCAGCCGAGGTCAGGGGAAGAGGGCAAGGAGAAAACAACTGCCAAAATCACAAGCTGACAAAGGAACCTTAGTGCGGTCTTGTTTGTTCAGCACAGAAACATATGAGGAGGGGCCTATATGTAAGTCCCAAAGAGTAACCAAGATAGTTACGCTATTGACTGCAAGAAAGATGCTGTACCACTTCTCCGGACAGTTGTTATGACATTGGTGTGAGGCAAGGCATTGGGGGGCAGAAATTTCCACTTATAAGGACTCCATCATCCTGGAACAGTTATTTAAATTACCATGGCCAGAGCAGCAGGGCATATAAACTAAAGCCATATTCTGGCAAAGTATAAACTGATGTGTTTCTTCTGTGGGGGAAGCAGATGGCAGGGCTCTGAGCCCTCTTTATGTGGATTTGAAGTTACCATATCATCAAAAAGACAGATGTAAACCTGTTATGATATAAAGTACCAAATGCAATTCCACATTGAATCTTAATAGTAATGCAGTCCTGTGATCTCTTGAAAGTCATAACTACCACAGACAAGTGCTAAATTCCCAATTAAAACAAATGTCCAACACAGACTTCAGCTTTTCTGTAGGTGACCCCTCCTCAGGAAGGAAAAAAATGGACACCTCTGGTGCTCCTGAGCAGATACTTTTTCATGCTAAAGACGGTTTTCAGTAAAGTATGTGCAACATTATAAATCTGTTTAAAATGAGAGACTAATCTCTAATGAACCTCCTTCAACTGGAAAGCAATATATAGAGATAAAATAATGCACATGTAGTCATGAACGTTAGAAAACAGTTGTCAAATCAGTAGAGATTGTCAGAGAAATAGATGACTATAAAATAGACTTGGATAAAATAAAATTCAAAAAAAAATGTAGTTTCCCCACCCATAAAAAAAATAAAAATAAACTGGAGACTTGGGAAATGAGTGGATTAAAAATAAATAGAATAGGGCTGATAAGTTTAATGTTTACCCATCCTCACCTCCATTTTCTCTAGCTCTTCTTTATCTCTTGTTATTCACGGCAAAGCAAAAACACTGAACAATCTCCCTTAGCTCCTGTGAGCGTCCCAGAGTCTGACGTCAGAGGCTGAACTGTGCCAGCCTTCAACGGGGCTGCACTAGAGCTATGAGTTAGTGTCTCGAAAGCCACCCCCTTTTCCCCTTTGGGAAATATCGCAATGCCATTTCAGAATTGCCTAAGCTTTGGCAGGCGGACGATTCCAGATAACTCTCCATCGTGACCCAAAATGAAGTCCAGATTGAGATACAGATAAAGAATGCAATCTGAAGGAAGAACAGAGGAAGAACTTTCTTATCTCTTCATCCCAGAAGAGTGAATGTTTAGGGTTCTAGTGGATATAGAGGAAGAGACCAGGGAGGCAGCAGAGTATACTGAGCATCTTCCACTTTAATTTGCTGAGCTAGTATATCTAATGAGTGTCTACAGAACTAGCAGATGACTAACTATTAAAAGGTGGCACTTCCCTTTAAAGACAGGCAGGTGGTAATAGCCAAGTACAGGCTGATACGCAGACATGTTCCGTTGCCATCATGCCTGGTAGCGACACACCATCGTTTTCAGAGGGAGCCTCTTGGAACTGATCTGCACTTCACACTTGCTTCTCATTCTCCCCAGCAGCTGAGTGTGCTCCATTCCTATCTGATTAAAGAAGCCACAGATGACTCCCTTCCACCTTCAGTAAGAATCCTGGCCTCAAAACCACGCTGCCATAATTCCTTAGAAGTCAGAGGTGCAACAAAGTAATGTATTTTTCCATGTAGATAAATATTAGTGATGTTAGTGGATCAAGTCATTAATTGTATAGAGTCTTATAAACACAAGCTAACATTTCTAGAACGCTGTACTTAAAAACATAAAACCATTGATCTACTGAGAAGCAATATAAAAACTTGTAATTTTGATATATGCTACAGAGAAGTATGCTTCACTTCACTGAAGTGAAGCTAAAAATATTGATACTATTTAAACTCAATATATAGTTTCTTACCAAAAATATGGCTACAAAAATATCCATCATTTTATATAGTAGAATAATCAGTTCCTGCAATTGAGAGCATACATAGCTCATTATGATCACCTTCCTAGCTCTGTCCTGATCACATTCTTTGTTATCTTTGTTATTCATAAATTAATCAAGCTGCCTTATACTAACTTTTTTTTTCTCTCTCTTCTACTGAGTGTTCTCTTTGGCCATTAGTGAGCAGACAAGTTTCCCCAGTGAGGATGGTTGGAGTGACGGAGCCCAACCCCTAGAATATCTCCCTAACCAAACCATTGCTTTAGGGGCCTCAAGACATGATCACTGGGCTTTCTACTCACTGGGCACTTGTCGTATCAGTTTCCATGAGTGTATCTGAACCCCACAGTCCCTGCACCTGCCTAATGAGGGACCTAGAAGAGGATTCCAAGCACAGAAAATTGGAAATTATGTGGCTTTCTTTGATTCTGATGATTTTATGCTTCCCCAGTAAATGTCCTTTCCCTTCTCACTACCCTCTTAAGCACATGATATCCTTTTAAACTCTTTCCCTGATCCCCTAGCAAGATGTACTAAGTGATTTATGATCAGAAATGTATTGCGTTCTTTTCTGTGCCATGGTAGCTTTTCTAATACAATAGTCTAAACAAGTTTTAGTAGCTCTATTTTGCATGCACCAAAAAGTGTCTACCATCTCTCTGGTTCCCACAGAGAATATCAGAGTGAATAGAAAGTCATATGCCTTTAGCCCCAAAACAGTATCTCAGACAGGACCTTGAACATTTTGATGAGTCAAAAGTGGCCAAAACATTAACACAAAAAGATGCATTTATGGGAGAACTCAAGACCTCAGTAGGGAGTCAGGAAGGAAATTTATCAGCATTTTTATCACTTATCCCCTAAAATCTAGAGGCTGAAGAAGATTGAAATCTTCCCATGCCACAATGTAGGATCTATAGTTTATGCTTGCTACTTCCTGATGGTTAAAATCAATTGTCACCAAGTGAAAGGCATAACTACAGGTGGTAATTATTGGTTCTGTTTGCATAGCAGGTGGGAGATACTGGAATGTCTTTTTTTTAGCCCAAGTGCTTACACTTGGGTGAAAAACACCTAAATTAGCAAATAAAGTGTGCATATTTCTAACTCAATTTGGGTCAGAAAAATAATAAAATGGTAAGAAGAGGATTCATTAGGATCATTAGAGAAGTGATTTAGTATTTATTACATTCTCAGATTATTCTTCTGTTGTATACATCGACCATATAAAGTATTAAAGTATTTGCTCAACCCTCTCTTCCTTTAATTTAGAAAAATATGTGAACGTAAATATACATACCCAAATGGAGAATAGCAGCGCATTCTTGTGGCAAAGAGACCAATCAAAGTTAGCACATTTTGAAAAGGAGATTTCCAAGATCAGTACATTCTGCAAACCTGCCCACAGTAGACTAAGAATTTTCTGAAGAACCTAATCTTTAGAAAGATTGGATGCAGGACACTATGCTAATTTCCTAGGTAGGCAATTGTTTTTTAAACAGAAAATGGGGCAAACCACAGATCACTAAACTGAGCAAAGCAAAATTGGAAAGAAAATGGAATTCAAAGCTATGAGAAAGACAGCCAAAGTAGAAGGATGACATGAAGAAGAGGGAATCAGATGACAGCTTTCTAAATAGCAAGGTGACATGCTGATAATTCAACCTTGTGTTAAGATAATAAAAATGTATAAGAGCACTGGCTTTATAAACAGGCAAACACTATCACAGAACAGGAAAGCTATAGCCCATGGCCCCTATTTATACAGTAAGGTGAGACTCTATCTGGCATCGTCCTTCTAAGTCTGAGCGCCCCAGGATCAGAAAGATACTGATAACTGGAAACGAAAGAAAAGACCAACGACAAAAATGATTAAAGAGGGCTTCCCTGGTGGCGCAGTGGTTGAGATTCTGCCTGCTGATGCAGGGGACGCGGGTTCGTGCCCCGGTCCGGGAGGATCCCACGTGCCGCGGAGCGGCTGGGCCCGTGAGCCATGGCCGCTGAGCCTGCGCGTCCGGAGCCTGTGCTCCGCAACGGGAGAGGCCACGGCAGTGAGAGGCCCGCGTACCGCAAAAAAAAAAAAAAAATGATTAAAGAACTTTAGGACACATGAAGAAAGATGAGAAGAATAAAATAGCCCTAGTTGCACTGTGGTAACTAGGATGGAATATGCATGATCACTATCTACAAGTGTTATATCAGAAAGTTGTAAACACTAAAGAGGCAAAGGAATAATTTACAATACTGTGATACCAAGGTGTGTGTGGCTAAGGGCAATAGGATAGAATAACACCACACAAAACATAATTTGAAAGCTCTGGAATATGCTTCAGAAAAGTTAATTGTGCACAAACTATTTCACATGCCCAGAATGATAATCAGCTGCATCCTCCCCCAGGTGATGCTCTATCTCTACCTGCACCTCTATCCCCATCAGCAGACACTCAAGGAGAAGCACTTCACTAAAGGCGAAGCATTCTCATGCAGGAAGTGCTGCCTTGGACTTTAGGCTTTGGGCCCAGGTTCTCCTCCACAAGGCACAGATGCACATAGTTGGCTTCCGCTACGCTAAGCCTCACAAATGTTCATCTGGCGCAGGCCAGAGAAAGTGGGAACAGAGTTAGGAACCTAAGGGTTATGCCACTGTAGCATTGCAAGTGTTACACCCCACCCCCTCCCAGGAGACTCCCCCAGGTGATCACTGCTCCCTCTAAGTGTCCAAATGCACTTGCTAATGGCCTGGCAGATCATGAAGTGGTCTCAGTGGTCCCAAGAGTGTGCACTGAGGTCCTGAAGAAATGATTAGAAATTCTATATTTTTTATCTCATTTTTATTTCTATTTTTATATATTTCCTATTAATAATGTATTAGTATGGTTTATAATATATTAGTAAAGCACTTTTGTATATTATTTGAAAACAAATCTGTATATGTTGAGGTCATGTTCTTAATTATTATTGTTTTAAATCTGTGCATTACTGGATAGGAGGGAGACACCTAGAAGTTAGAGTCCTACCTACCACTAGGGGGGTCTCAGTAAATATCAAATGAAATAAAGGGTGTTTGTGTAAGCCCTTGGGAAAGTTAAAAGTGCTTTACATGTAAAGAAGGATCTTTACTGAAAGGATTAGAAGGAAGGAAAGTTTAGCATCCTTTTCCTTGGTGATTCCATCAATCACCTGAGAGCATCTTCCTGAATGCAAACCAGAGATGTGAACCTGTTTGTGAAGCAAACACTTAACGCTTGAAAATATAACCTCTCAAGCACCGGTCTGTACCTGGGAAGTTGCAGGTAGAAAACTGAGGAGAAAAACTACAGATAAAAAAGGTTTTATTGTGAGATGAAGCAAAATGAGAAAAAGGATAGAGCACATAGCATTGATATTGTAGAGGAAAAGGCTAGTAGTTGGATAAGCTGGGAAGGAGTGAAGAATAGGTGAATCAAACACTCTTTAATATCTGAGGGTATTTGTTACCAAAGAATTTCCTATACACTCAACCACTGGAAGATAAGTGATTACTGCAAGTGACATGACCACATCATTGCACATCACTGCCCATCCCACCACCACCACAACTACACATATTGATGCAGTGCCTTCTCAATTGAAGACTAGTTCCATGCACATCACTTTCATATTGGCTTCTAGTTGTGAAAGATAGAAAAGTAATCCATCAAAGTGTTATAAGCCTTAAAATAGGAAAATACATGTGTAATTTTAAGGAACAATGAACATAAGAAAAAGCTTGGACAACATTTTCCAATTTTCTTTTATAGTGTAGACTGTCAGGAGTGAAAATGAGCCAATCTAAATTCTTTACCATTTGGGAAAATTAAAACTATTGCATACTGTCTTTTACTCACAAAACAATATTAGAACATACAAACCATATTTTATTTGAGTGTTTTTAACTGCTCTCTGTGGACCAATGTGTCATGAATAAGCTAAAATAAATATGTTTGAGTAAATACAGTTGATCAAGGCATGTGCATTGCTGGTAAGATAGCACTGGCATTTTAAGATTGACAAGTTATTGGACAGCTAAATGTATGTTGTGAAAATTTACCAGCTGAATGCTTACCAACTGCACAATTTTTCAGAATTTCAAATTTCTGTTATCCTGATTACTAAATATGCCGAACAGTGTTAGAGCACTAAGGAACTGATACGTTTTTGTTTAAAAAAAAAAGACAATCATGGGCTTCCCTGGTGGCGCAGTGGTTGAGAGTCCGCCTGACGATGCAGGGGACACGGGTTCGTGCCCCGGTCTGGGAAGATCCCACATGCCGCGGAGCGGCTGGGCCCGTGAGCCATGGCCACTGAGCCTGCGCGTCCGGAGCCTGTGCTCCGCAACGGGAGAGGCCACAACAATGAGAGGCCCGCGTACCGGAAAAAAAAAAAAAAAAAGACAATCCTCATGTAGGGTCATGCCAAATTTAAACATCTACAGATTAGGTTAAATAAAGGCAAGACAACTACATTTATGTGTGAGTTAAAAAAAAATTTTATTGATGAAAAAATCATTACAATAGTTTTCAAGGGTGTTACACGTAAACCATTTGCTAATAAAGTACAAATTTATGCATAAATGTCATTCTCTTCTCTTTTTTCTATTGAGGGGTCCCTTTGCACTGTTATACATGCAATCACTGTATAATAATGAAAAGGGACCACTGTGCTAGCATATGCTCAGCTGAAAATTATAACAATTTTACTGTTAGGCACTTGTGCTCACTTTCAGAAGCAGAGCTAGAATGTTACAATATTTTCTTATGATTTTCCTATTGCGACTGTTGCTTTCTTAATTCAAACTATGAACCTGCGTATTACTTAGAATATGATACATTTCTATAAAAGAGATTTCCATCACCTAATTATAGTATAAGGTTTTTTACAGTGTTGTTTTCTTCTAGAATTCTACTACATTTTAATAAAAATGAAAAGCTTGGAAAAAAATAGTGCCTGACAATTTTTAGTACTTTAAAGATTAAGATTCTCAAATATACTAATTTTTTTAAATGAAGACTTTTACTCAATTAAAAAAAAAGTAGAGAAAAGCTTTCATATTTAACTAAGTTACTGTTGATGCTTAGATAATAAAAAATACTTTAAAGCTACTGAAAATTCAAAGGAGAGATACAAATGGTAAGGAAGATTATAATGAGGGTTGGAAAACAATTTGGGAGAAGATAGATTCATCCTTAAATTTACTCAGTAATTTTGTAGAAAGGCAACTGTGTTAAATCTAGTTCAGGAGGTCATAGAATTGCACATTCTTCATTCTTTTATGAGAATAAGATAAAGTATAAGAAAACAAGCTGGAATCAAAGAATCAGTCAAAAAAGCAAGCAGGCTGACAAGTTAGGGTCAATGAGGATCCATTTTAATTCCTCCCATTTTACCTGATAATTGTCAGGTTATTAATTGTGCTAATTAATATTACTCATACTTAATTAGGCACTGCAAAATTCTGAGTCATTAGGGAAAGTCAAAGTATGTCTCCATGTTTACTAACGAAGTAAGCAAAGAAATACTTTTAAAAAAATTTCCATAGAAGAGTTGAAATAAGAAAAAGATACAAAGAATAACATTCACTTAACTATTCATTGATTTAACTAATATTTATGAAGAATCTACCATGAATCAGAAACTCTGGGTAATGGGGTTATAGTGATAATAAGCAAGATTAAAAATGTCCCCACAGTTCATGGAGCTCAATTTCAACCAACGAGAAAAATCACATTGCTCATTACAATTCTCAACCAGATACCTAAGCTGATTCTGTGTTGTTTTGTTATTACTGTTGTTTATTTTATAATTAGCAGCAATTATCTAGAACAAATCTATCATTTATATAGGAAAGTAAAATAACACCATTGTTTCATAGAATCCAAATTTGTTATATAAAATAGTCATACTGTGCTACTCAGGATGCTTCTTACAAATTGAATCCTGCTGTGTACTCAAGAAATTATCTAAAGAATGTTGGAAGGCAGAAAACACAGAAGAGAATAAAAGGAAAGGAAGAGGACAAAGAAAACAGAAGAAAAGAGTAGACATTTGTTATGGACTGAATTGTATTACTACTCCGTTCCTAATTTATAAGTTGTCATCCTAAGCCCCAAAATGATGGTATTAGAAGGTAGGGCTTTTGGGAGGTGATTAGTTCATAGGGATGGAAGCTTCATGAGTGAGATTAGTGCCCTTATAAGAAAGAGACCTCAGAGAGCTCTCTCAACCTTTCCATCATGTAAGGACACAGGGAGAAGATGACCATCTATGAACCAGGAAGTGGGCTCTCACCAGACTCTAAATCTGCTGGTGCCTTGATCTTGGACTTCCCAGTCTCCAGAATTGTGAGAAAAAGACGTTTTTTGTCTAAGCCAGTCTGGTATTTTTCTTGTAGCAGCCTGAAGTGAGAGAGCCCATGATAGAAGAATGCCTTACATATTGTGTGTTTGGTGCCTGCCATTCACTGCTTGTCCTCCCAGCTTTCTGAGGGATGGTATATATATGCACAGATTGCACATACCCCATTTATAAATATATGCCCATTTAATTAGTCTGTAAAACTTCCCTGTAACTCCAGTGCTTGCCTCTCTGCTATAAAAGGGAGTAGAGAATGTGACTTAACTCCGAGGCTGGAGGGCAGCCTCTGACCTCCCATCCCCATCCTAAACTTCAAACTTGGGGATCTACACAATGAGTGTGCCTTCTTTGAAGAGCACAACCTTTCCTATGGAAACCATGCCCTGACCGTGCCCCAAAGTGCCCCCAGGGTGTGATTTGGAAGCTGACAGCCCAAGCATGGTAGCCCCAGATGTGGAAGAGCAGGTAAGAAATGCTTGCTGCCCCTGAGTCCAAGTAGTTGAATCAAGGTAAAATGGGGCTTGTTTCCTGCTACTGGGGAACAGTAACTTGTGCCACTCATAAAACGTGACTCAATGGATGTCAGGGTTTAACCCATCAGATTTATCCTTTCTCTCCTTCCTTCTCGTTTGGACTGGAGAAAGTGAGAGGATGAAATGGACTGAATTATTTGGCTTTATAGGAAAATGAGGTGACAAGGACACAGCAGAGACAAGAGAGTACCAAGCATAGGAAAAGTGGATAAAATATACTAGAGATTTAGAGATGGTGAGATATTTTGTATTGTCTTTCAACTCTTCACTTTTTTTTTTATTTTATTTTTAATATCTTTATTGGGGTATAATTGCTTTACAATGGTGTGTTAGTTTCTGCTTTATAACAAAGTGAATCAGTTATACATATACATATGTTCCCATATCTCTTCCCTCTTGCGTCTCCCTCCCTCCCACCCTCCCTATTCACTTTTAACCATTTACATAATAACCTTTGTGGGTATGTGGTATATAATTACAAGTGACGGCATATTATATTGATCATGTCAGCAATGCACTGTTCTATGACACGCTCCAACCAGTTCTTCAACTTTACTCAAGCTGCAAATCACACTATCAAAAATTAAAGATTTTTGATCTTTACACCTGTAAAGGAATAGCTTGTCCATTCTCTTGAGCAGTACGAGGGAAACCAGTGTTTTCCTTAGTATTTCATGAAAGTGATTTTTTTATTGAGGTAAAATTGGTGTATAACATTATATAAGTTTTAGGTGTACAACATAATAATTCATCATCTGTATACACTACAAAATAGTTACCACTAAAGGTCTAGTTGCCATCCATCACCATACAATTGGCTCCTTCACCCAGTTTTTTCCACCCCTCACATCCCTTCCCCTCTGGTAACCACCTATCTGTTCTCTGTATCTATGAGTTTCTTTTTGTTTTGTTCTGTTTGTTCATTTGTTTTGTTTTTAGATTCCACATATGAATGAAATAATATGGTGTCTGTCCTTCTCTGTCTGACTTATTTCACTTAACATAATATCCTCAAGGTCCATCTGAGTGATTGCAAATAACACAATTTCATTCTTTTTTTTTATGTCTGAACAGTATTCCATTGTGTGTATATGTGTATATGTATATCACATATTCTTTATCCATTCATCCATTGATGGACACTTAGGTTGTTCTCGGATCTTGGCTATTTTAAATAATATTGCAGTGAACATAGGGGTGCACATGACTTTTCAAATCTTTATTTTCAAATTCTTTGGATAAGTACCCAGAGGTATAATTGTTGGATCGTATGGTAGTTCTTTTATTAATTTCTTGAGAAATCTCCATTTTGTTTCCATAGTGGCTATGCCAATTTCATTCCAGCCAACAGTATATGAGGATTCTCTTTTCTCCACATCTTCTCCAAAACTTGTCTTTTTTGTGATAGCCATTCTAACAGGTATGAGGTGATATCTCATTGTGGTTTCAATTTGCATTTCCCTAGTAATTCGTGATGCCAAACATCTTTGATTTCATGTGCCTGTTGGCCATCTGTTTGTCTTTTTTGGAAAAATGTCTGCTCAGATCCTGTGCCCATTTTTTTAATTGGGCAGGTTGTTTTGTTGTCGTTGAGTTGTATGAGTTCTTTATGTATTTTAGATATCAACCCCTTATAGGGTATGGGATTTGCAAATATCTTATCCTATTCAGTAGGTTGTGTAGGTGATTTTCTGTCTCCCCAGTCTGGTGTGGACAGAGGTCTACACAAATGCTCTTTCCTTGCTGGTTGGTTTTGTACAGAGACAGGTTCTAAATGAACGAGAGGAAAGCAGCTTTTGCTAAATGTTTTATAATGTGTCAAGAAACCTTTATTGAACATTTAATCCGAAACCTGGCTTTGAACCAGGGAGGCATACGATTCCATAATTAATTTTTTTTTACCTTCTTTTGCTAATCGCTGATAAAAAGCTTAATTCTATTAAGAACTCGACTTGACAAATTGCACTGCTCAACAGAGGCGTTTAGAAATTAATTATGCATTTTATTGCATTAGATCGGATAAACAGGGAAGCACCAGCAAGAAAAAGGAAAACCAGGAAAGAAGGAAAATGGTCACAATATAAACAACCCATTGGTGTCTGACTGTTTCCATTATGATTCAATATGTCATCCAAAAAATAAATTAAATAAATACACAAACCTCTCAAACAGCATCTCCTGTTTAAGTATGGTTTCACCCCTAGGCTATGTTGGTAATGCAAATCACTTCTTTTTTCCTGAAAGCATGTATTTTCCCACTAAAGCCCAAGCTGATTTGGATTCCTAGAGGGACTTCTCTTCAATTGTCATGGAAGCTCAACTCTTCCCCTTATAACATCCTTCAGCTTCTAGTCTTAGGAATCTCAGAGCATGGACTTCAGGGATTTAACTAAGAGTAGCAAATTGTAACAGTAGGTGTAATATTGTGCCACCAAAGTATTAAAAAATGGGGAAATAAAGATTAAATTTGCTTCCACTTCTCTTCTCTATTTGAGGTTAAGTGCTCAAGTGGTCAGAAGACCATATGCAATTTTTATGGTTCTCTTTGTCTATAAATATACATATTTCAAAGTGGCTGTTGATAAAGACTTTCGGCACGTAACCAAACTGTTCTAGCAAGTGTGCTCCCACACTGTGTCTGCTCCAAATAAAGACTTTTACCCTGTAGCAATCTCGTCAATAAATTCATGTTTAAAGCATCCTACCTTTTCTCTCTCTTGTATTCTTTTGCACCTCTCTGGCCAGTCTTCCTTTTCTTAACTTATGTGCTAAAGTATAATTACACTTTTAGATTTTCTTTGAAAATCTAATGCACTCAGTTGTTCTCTTTTTTTCATTCCAGTTCCATTATTGTCATGTTAGTACCTAAGCATGTTATTGAAACAAACATCACCACCAGTGACTGTGGGCGGATCAAGAAGTGGAGGAGGGTCATGCCTCTAAAAACCTAGAATAAAGCTGTTCTTTAAAATTAGATGGAAACAGAGAGAAAATGCAGTTTCACATAGAAGTATTGTATTGGTATAAAGAAAGACACATTAAGACCAAAGAGCCAAGGAGAAAGGTGCTTTCCTGATGTCCAATTCAGCAGTTGATGAAAAGCCCCCTCCAATCTGAAAAAACATGAGGGTAAATTTCCTATCAGAAATTCTCCCCAGGGAAACAGAAACGGGGGTGTGTCTGAGAGACTGGACAACACACCGTGCAAAAGTAAATACTCTTGGCAAAATTATGAGTTTTTATCGAGAAAGGTTTGTAGAAGAATACATTTTGGAGCAGTTTGGGGATTCTGGGAAATTTCTTGGGAAATGGTGCCAACTGTTAGAGCTTCTTCCAAAAAGATTGAAACTAACAAATCAAATCACTAAACAAATTATAGTCAGAGATTTGTGTAAAGCCACAGGCTGGCTTTCTTCTAGCACTGATGAAGTTATGGCACCTGCTTAAAATTTGAGTCCCAGCAGGATTATGCTATGGCATTGCTGAAGGTGTGAATAGGGGAACTGGTTTTGTTTACCCATGAGAGGCAGAGATGGAGGTAACAGTTGTTTTTACCATGGCGCGTTGGGCTGCCTTCTCTTAATCTTTTTCTTTGTTTTTAATGGTCTATTCCATTCTCATTCTTGCTCTGGCCACAGTATGTCATTGTCCTTTTCTGATAAGTAGGCAGTGGTGAGTGAAATTCTATATAAATCTATTTGTTGCATGAATGAGTATAAGAAGTATTGAATCCAGCTCTAAGTAATGGACAGACTGCTGGTTATAAACTGGATACAGAAACTTTTAGCATCAACAGGTGATTTTTTTTACCTCTTTCTCTGTGTTGGATGGTACAGGAATTGGAGATACCGAGAGCTAATATATCATGGTCTTGGTCCTTAGGGAATATTCCATGTATAATCAGGGTGTATTAAGAGAGAAACTACAGGTTATATGAAATGTCCCCCATGAAGGATGTGCACAGTCAGTGCCACTGGACTTTGGAGGATGGAGGATCATCATGGAATTGTAGGGAAAGGAAGTAATGGGAAGATGCACGTGGTGTTTAAATTGGGAAGAACTTGAGAGTCTGAAAATAAATGTGCGTTTTGTAAAATGTTATGATGATTAGAGAATGATCTTGTCAGGCCTATTTGAGAAAGAAGAACTATCATCCTGACCCATATGGCAGCTTGAATCATAACATTTTACTCTGTTTTCCTGGCATTGTTCTCCGCTCTTAAATTTCTAGCTTTGCTAGTTTTTTTTTTCTTTTTTTTATCTTGCTACTCTAAAACTTCTGCGTTCACTGAAGCACAACAGCTCCTGATGTCCAATGTAGAACCAAAAATGAAAATTTTCTATATTTGCAAAAGTCACCTGCATAGGTCCTCCTGAAGATTAGCTTCAGCTATGTGAACAAGCAAGAGAGAATTATTAAGGTTTATTACAGTTACCATTATCCAAGACTCTCTTTTTCCCTTATTTTGGGTTTTTGTGAATTTTCATCTGCAAAGATATATGAAAGATAAGAGACAAATAGTAGTCATAAAAACATGCCGTATGAGCCACATATATGCAGTGTTCTGGAAAAAATGGGTTTCTCCAGGGAGTTTAGCTGCTGTTTACAATCACCACAGAAAATCTTTGTTTGGGGATTGGATGTCACGAATGGAAAATACCACCTCCCGTTTTCTGTATTCCCATGGATGACCTGTGATTACTGCAAGTTATGTTATATGGTTGGTTGGTATGTGCAGATGGTGAATTGTTTTATTTCTGTATTTATTCAATTTGAAAAATATATCCAGGACTTCCCTGGTGGCGCAGTGGTTGAGAGTCCGCCTGCCGATGCAGGGGACACGGGTTCGTGCCCCGTCCGGGAAGATCCCACATGCTGCAGAGCGGCTGGGCCCGTGAGCCATGGCCGCTAGGCCTGCGCGTCCGGAGCCTGTGCTCTGCAACGGGAGAGGCCACATCAGTGAGAGGCCCGTGTACCGCAAAAATAAATAAATAAATAAATAAATAAATGTATCCATTTCTTAGACCCCTTTGCAATAGTGATATAACAAGAAGATCCCTAGCGTTCCCTTTAGGGAAAAAGGGGAGGGGAAGAGCGAGGCCGTGTGCTGTGCTCTCCAAATCCGGAACAGCTCTGGGACTGCTGGTCTAGCTCAAGATCATATTGATCAAAGAACTCTAGAAAGAGATAGACTTATTCAATGTTTAGGGTCCCTTTTTAATATGGTCAAGTATTGTAGACCAAAGAGACCTCTGTCTTTGTTGGTCAGGATTTATGTTTCCAATCCACCTGAGTTGTCCCCTAATTCTTAATGATGAGCATCACAGAATTGGACTTCCTGGAGGCTGTTACAGAGAAGTAAAAAAAAAAAATCCTTTAAGGTTAACTTTATGGCGACATTTGTGAGGCCAGCTGAAACCTACTTATAGAAATAGTAGCATTGAATGCCTGTTAAGTAGATACTTATTGCAGTAAAGTTTTCCTTGAATTTTTCACATCTATAATGCTAAAATATTTTATTCTCAGAGAAAAATCCAAGTTACTTATTAAAAATATTTAGATGCTTAGAATCACAGAGACTCATGATTACAAGTGCCTCTAGAGACTTTCCAAATGAACCACCTACCACCCGACTGTGTGCCTTCCTATTTTTTCCCACAAACTATGGAAGGAAGCAGCATGGGGGAAAAAGCAACAATGGTGAAATTCTTTAGCTATTCCTGAGGCTGGATAAGAGTCTCTGTCTTGCAGGTCACCAGCTACCTAACGCAGGTCCCTTGTAGCTAACTTTAAATGGGTGACTTAAAAAGTCTCATTTTGTCTGTATTGATTTCATGAGGGTTTCTTCTTGGTGTGAGATGACGGGGTTCTTTCTCTGGCACATCTGAATTGTCCCCGGCCGTGGTGGAACTTTCTGCCCACTGCCCTCCCCTCCGAAAAGTGTATACTGTCAGCGTGGCCCTCACATTTGCCCCTTTGTGCTGGTAGACTGCGTGTGCCTTTGTAGACACTTGACACAGGATTGGCTGCGTACACAGAGGCTCCCAAAGCCCCCATGTGTTTAAGAACAATGAATGTTAATGTTGTTGCTAGCCAGCAGGGAGAGAAGCAGAGCAGGGATGCTCCTAACAAGAGCTGACACAAGGAAAAATACTGGCTTTTTGTCTCTCTTGTATGTTAAACAATTCATGAGGTTTGGGGTTGAGTGAGACACTTAATAAACATTGGCCGCTGCCTACAGCTGGCGATTTGTCACTATTGGTCAAATGTATGAGAAGCAGAATGAGTTTCTCAGCTTTGTGGATTTAAGGCTTAACAAATAATGCTGTTTACCATCCATTTAAATTTAAAGGTACAACATGATTTAAGTGATAAGCTCTGAATTTTGGTAAAAAAAGCAAGGCTCCCATAAGATGAAATTAAGGTCTTTGCAGATTGAAATCTTTCATAGAATCTTAGCTCTGGAATTGTTGTTCTTAAATGTCATTCAGCCTACGTTCCTGCCCCTCACAGGAATTACTCCTGAGGAATGGGCCAGCTATCTATTCTTTTTTTTTTTTTTTTCCTTTTTTCTTTTTCTTGCGGTACGCGGGCCTCTCACTGTTGTGGCCTCTCCCGTTGCGGAGCAACAGGCTCCAGACGCGCAGGCTCAGCGGCCATGGCTCACGGGCCCAGCCGCTCCGCGAAATGTGGGATCTTCCCGGACCGGGGCACGAACCCGCGTCCCCCACATCGGCAGGCGGACTCTCAACCACTGCGCCACCAGGGAAGCCTCAGCTATCTATTCTTGCTTGAACATTTTGCCCTGCCTAGTTCAGTTTCTTTAAAGGAGCTGCCTTCTACAGTCTTGAAATGAATGACCCACCAGACTGGAACTATCTCGTCTCACCTGCCTGTATCTGAATCTGCGACCTCTCCTTTGCTAATGAATTCACCTGAATTCTGTGTGATTGAGCTTATGGATAAAACACCTGCTGGGTGGCTTTGCCCCCCCCCCCATGATCCACAGTTGTTAGAAAGGTTCTCATGATATTCATGTGTTTGTGGCCTCCTGCTCATGTCCGCCTTTTGTACTCACCATGCCCTCCTCAAAAATTAAAACTAAACTTCGTGGCTGAATTGGTAATTTTAGATTCTAGAGATTATAAAATTTGAATGAGGATTTCATCAGAGAAATCGTAAGTCAAATTGATGCGCAAGTCAGATGTTTCTACCTTAAAGTAACCATAATTTGTTCCAATAGTTTGTTGTTTCAGCTGATCCATGTAAAAGGCAGGGACATGTTTTATAAAAGTGGAAACTGTTGCCCGAGGCCACATGTGTTTGAAAGGGGGTAAAGTGTCTTTGCAAGGAGGGGTTTGAACAAGATGGAGGTGAGCACATGGACAGCTAACCTCCTGTCCCTTGAAGGAATCCTACCTGAAGAATGAGCTGGCCATCCATAATCTGTTAAAATATTTTGTCCCACCTCTAATATAGAAGAGGGACATTGACAGCAATGTTTTATTTTCCTTCTTTTCTTTTCTTGCTTTCTTTGCTTTCCCTTTTTTCTTTTTTTCATCACAACTTTGAGCATCCAAAAGAGAAGGTAGGAAATGGCTGTGCCAGTGCTGGTAATAATTTATGTTTAACCTCTATACAGATCTGGTTTCTTCTTGGATATTTTCTTGAGAAGGCTGAATTGAAAATGAATGGAAGTCGGAGTGAAGGAGCCAACTTTTTAATAAGGGGAGCATAACGTAATGTGTAGTCAATAGCAGACTGCATTCTTTTAGAGTTGATAGAATGTTCCTGAAACTCCTGGTACTCTGGATTTGACATCGTGTCTCAGGCAGCAAAGTAGATGTTCCCTCATTTGGAACAAGTATTCATAGCAAAATAACAGTACCATGATATCTCTGCTTAAGATTGAGGAGGAAATACAGCATGGGTGTCATTGCCAAGCACCCTGTCATTCATTTTATTGAATTTGATTCTATGTGGCACAGGTCATTCTGGGACAATAAAAGCCACAGGGAGTGGAAGAAGAAGATATCTTGGGTTTTTATTCATTTGTTTGTTTGGTTGGTTTTTATTTTCTTGGGGCACTGCTACCAAATAGCTAAGTGATCCAGGGCAAGTCAGTTATTCCCCTGGATCTCGGCCTACTTGTTTGTAAAATGGGGTTCATAATAATTCTCATCTTAGGGCTCATGGGAGACTTAAATGAGATAATGCACTTAGACATACTTCGTAAATTATAAATGATCATTTTAACGGCAGCAGTTGTTGAAAGTATGATATTATCATCTGTAAAACTATAATAATACTACTAAATTTATGCACAGAGTAGTGTACATGTCCATAACTTTGGCTAAGTATGATCTAAAGGGGCTTGTCAGAGCAGTATTTTCTGGGAGTCTCGTGGGTGTGCAGTGCCCGGAAGACTAGACATTAAAGGATCTTCTACTAATTTCCAGAAGCATCTGAGCACTACTGTCTCCCAGAATTAGACAGAAAACTTTCTGTGTCATCCACACACCAAAGCAAAAATAATATCAGATAAAGGGACTTGATGACTCATTAATCTTGAAGTCAAGGTATATTACTTTGGACATACCTTAGGTCAACAGATCCCCTGATTCTCTCAGTGTCCAAAGGCTTATTGAACTTTAGTCCTTTAAAGACTCTTCTAATGGGGATTGTATCATCCTGAAGAACAAATTCCAGCCTTTCATACATACACAGGCAACTTTAGCCTGGCTTCTTACTCAAGCAATCCTGATGGGGTGTGAGCAGGGCAGGGTAGAGGAGAGCTCGAGATCAAAAGGGTCCAAAGGTACTGGCCTGAAACTTGAGCAGGTTAGCCATGATGTGAAAGATAACTCTGTCTCCTTTGCCTGACTTTTGCCAAGTCAAGCTAATGTTTGCAGAATGGAAGATATAGACCAAACAGTTTATTTTGCCCCATAGTTCTTATCCATGTATCACAGCTGCTTAAGGGCCCTTTTCTCCATTTATAACTATTGAAACCCCACTCATCCTTCAAAGGCCTGAAAGCTCAAATCCTGTTTCCTTTCTGAAGCCGTTTCTAACTTCCCCCGGAAGGCAGGTACTCTTTGCTTCTCCCAACGGAATTAGTTATGTGTACCTCAAACTCTCCTTCTAATCTATGAGCTGCTTTCTAGAGGTAAGATATCTGTCTGCTTTATCTTTGTATCTTCAGAACCTAACACATTACCTGGCACAGAGTTTGGTAACTGTCAATATTCAGGTGATTAATAGTGTCGCTTTTAAAGAATATGTCCTTGAGAATATGTCCTTGAGGTCAACATTCTTTTTGTCATTCTCCTGTGATTTCTCTAGTACACTGCGTGGACTCCAACCCCTCATGTTCCTTAGGTCTCTAGGTGCACACGGCTGTTTCATTATAATTTGAGGGAAGAATAAGTAAATCGCACTAAACTCTCTCAGATGGGTCAAATTGGCCTGATAAAAATTCCCATTGGTTGGTTTGTATGTCACCTTAAGTTTAAGTACATAATTCAACTGTACTTTAAGTAGTCAAAGAGTAGGTATGAGCATTAGTTACTAAAGACTCTTCTTTCTAGGCCAAAATTCGGTTCCATATTTCCTCCTGGTTTCTATCCATAGAAACACTTTTTCCCTTGAGTACAAACATAACCTCACCCTAGTCCCAAAACTTCTTCCTTTCCAAAATGTCATTGTACACTTTATTCCCACAATTTCTCCAAAGAATCTCCAAATACCTCTATAATTTTCTTTTTCTATGTCATATTTATAGGATTTTCATTCTTAAATCAGCAAAGCATCTCTTGACATGTTAACTTTCTTAAATATTCTTCAGTTTACTTATTAGTGTCTTAGAGGATGACATTGATACCATATAACCATGACTTATTAGTGTCTTAGAGGATGACATTGATACCATTTGCTTTACATATTCACAAACGAAGAGACTATGTGACAGATACATACTGAAAAAGACCTGGAAAGTCTGGAATATAAATAGAAAGGTCCTGGTGTGATAGAATAAGGTAATGAGTTTCCTATCACTGATTGTGGACAAACAGAAAGCAGCTCAATACAGAGGTAGTGACATTGCAGAAACAATTTCAGTGTTAGATAATGGTCGCTCCCAGACTTGCAGTTCTCTCATCCTTCACATCATTTTGTTGAGATCAGAGTTCTATGACCTCACTTCTATGTCTACCAAAAAGGGTATGTGAGCCCTGTATGAATTGTTAACACTACACTATTCCATATAAATTTACCAGTTTATTTTCTAATTATATATTATTTTCTGACCATTTCTTTATTATTGAGATGACCAGAGTCACAAAACAATTGAAAATGGAAACGTTGATATGAGGCTTGTTGATTTTACAATGTTCTGAAATGAACATCAGCCCCATCTGTACTCTACCACTCTTCTGCCCTATCATCACCACATCCAGGACACTTGCAAAGTAGGAGAGAATCTTTCTGTCCTGCGGCTCTTTTAGTATTTCTAGGACAGCCCTCCCATTCATCATTTTTAGTGTTCACTCACTGCCTCTTCCTTCCCCTGCCCTGCCATGTGCATCACTTTTTAAAAAAGTATAGTTGATTTACAATATTATGTTAGTTTCAGCTGTACAAGATGGTGATTCAGTATTTTCATAGATTATACTCCATTTAAATTTATTATAAAATATTGTCTTTATTCCCTGTGCTGTACAATATATCCTGTGTCTTATTTATTTTATACATGCTAGTTTGTACCTCTTAATCTCATTCCGGTATCGTGTCCCGCCCCCTACACCTCTCCCCACAGGTAACCGCTAGTTTGTTCCCTATACCTGCGAGTCTGTTTCTGTTTCATATGCATCACTTTGGATGTGATATAGGGGGCCCACATCCCCTCCCCTCTCTTGCCCTGGAGTGCTTATGGAGCTCAGAGAATGACTTGCAGTTGGGTTGTTTATCACTGTGCTGAAAAATGGAAGGATGGCATCGCTACAGGAGCAGATGGCACTACACACTTGGCGTAATTTTCTTGGACAAACTAGGACTAGGGCTGTGAATACTGGCATTTGTCTGCTATAGTCATCCACATCAAAACATAACAATGAAAATAAGGTACTTTTGTGGAAAAGGTATTGAGATTTTAAATGACATGCATTTAAGTGCCACAGGCTCCTGTTGTGTGCATATAACATGGCTGAGCTTCTGATATTCTTCGTTAAGCAAAATTTTGTATATGACTGGGGTTTTTTTGTATCTATCTTCCTATTTATTCCCATAAATGTTCTTGGGTAGTGATATATCAGAAAGTGACATTTAAGCGTGTAGAGTATGTTTGGAACCAGTAGAAATAATAATAATGGCAGAAAGAATAAGAATGTGTTTTAAATTCTGGGAACTAACAAATGTCTGAAAGAAAAAATGAGGTGATGAGGGGATCATTAATCTTTGTTTTAGAAAATTCAAATTAAGGTTATACTACTTATTAACTGGGTGACTTTAAACAACTCAAACCTATTTGACTTAGAGTTTTTCTCATTGGGGAAAGTGAAGATTTTGGACTGGGTGATTGCTAAAGATTTTTTCTAACTCTAATTTTATTTGATTTGATATTTCTATGCAAACTAATGAAACAATAAGGCAGGCCACCTATATACCTTTTGGTCTCTGTGAATGCTTTGATATTTATTTATGTATTTGCTTGTTTGTTTATTTGTTTGTTTAAAAGAATGATGGAGGGTAAAGAGAGAGAACACAATGAAAACGGCCTCAGGACTCAGGATGTGTTTTATTTCTGAAGTACATTCCACTTTTTCTTCCCTTTCTTCCTTTTCTCTTCCTTTAGAGTCAATACTTCTGTGCCTCAATTTTTATTTCCTTTGAGAAAAAAAACTCCCAAGAAAGTAGCTCTAGTTTTTCATGTGTTTGAATTAACAAATTCATGTATTCAACAAACTCTGTTGCAGACAGGTGCTAGGCTATAGGGTTACAGTGATAGTTAGAGTATGTTCCCTGCTCTGCAGGAATTGTCAGTCCAGCAGGAGGCATACCGCCTACATATATGTGAACTGTGACGTAGTATGTGCTAAAATAAAACACAGAGGACAGAACCAATTTTACTAAGAAGATGTGGGGAAAATGTCACAAAAGAGGCCACATTGGGGTTAGCTTTTAGAGAAATTGTTATAATTTCTCCAGTGAAGAAGGAAAAGTGCTTTATATAGAGGGAACAGCATATACTAGAACTAAGGGTCACGAAAAGGTCTGACGTGTTTGGAGAAAATTTAGAAATTTTAGATGGCCTGAATATAGGGTATAGATGAAAACGGTAGGAATTCAGGTCTAAGAGGAAAATGTGGGCCAGATTTTGAAGGCTTTGTATTCCTGTCTAAAAAAATTGGATTTTACCTTTTAAGCAATAAGAAGACAGTAGAGATTTTTATGTGCAAAACTAAGTATCACGATCGGATCACTTGTTTTGTAATAGTTATGATTTTGAGAGTAATTTAGAGGATGCTTTATGTGAAGAGACCCTGGAATCTCAGACCATTTGAAGTAGTCTGGGGGAAAAATGCTAAGAATCTGAATTAAAAGAGGCAGGGGAAAAATGTTTCTGAGGTAGGATCAACAAAATTTGGTTCCTGATTGTATATCTAATGGAATCAAGATGTCATTGTTTATTAATTCATTTAATAAATATTTATTGAACACCTATTATGTGTCAGCAATTAATAAGACTGAATCCTTCTTTCCTGGGAGCTTATTTTCTAAGGCAGAGGGGATAGACAATACATGAACAAACAAATGAATGACATTATCCAGTGATGGAGGTGCTCAGCAGATCATGAGCACCGGGATGCTGTGTCAGAGCAACAGGACAGCTGTTTGCAGTTGGTGTGATTAGGAAAGTCTCACTGAAGCAAAGAGGAGAATTACAGGAAAGATCCAGACACACAAAGATTGGGAGGAAGAATATTCCAGGCACAGGGATGGACTTCTATTTTGGAATTTAAATAGATGAGCATAAGGGAAGCAGAGAATTTTTGGAAGAGGTAATGACTTCATGGAGGACATGTCAAGAGTGAGAACATGGATTTGTCTGGTAGGCAGTTGGAAATCTATCTGGCTACATGATAAGTGATTATATCAGTGGACATAGATTTGGGTATAACCAAATTGTAGGGAAAATTTAAGTGATGACTGTGGTTGAGGAAGAGATAAAGGAGACAATTTCAAAGAAAGAACCTAACTGATATAAACAATTGCCAGGGGAGTTGAGAGGATAGGACCTATGGCCCAGGGTAGCATAGGACTACAGGAAGAATGGACAGAGTACACCCTTATGATAGGGAATAAGTGAAGATAAATAAAGCTATAATTGTTAAAGCAGTGGGAAGGGAAATTGAGGAAGGTCTCACCTAGAGGAATTTATTTTTAATGTATTGATATTTGGGATATGGACTTTAAAGCAGAGTGGTAAAAGTTTAGGAGCTCAACCATAAGGAGTTCATGCACAAGAGAACTCACTGGGGACAAACTGAAAAAATTACCAAGCAACATAGACTGTTCTACTGAAATTAGACTACCTGATTCTGCTTTTTCTGCCGCTCACCATATTAATAATATAGAAATATACATTTCATAATTGTGATTCTTCAGATAATTTATAATAGACTTAAGTTTGGCATTTGAATCAAAAACGCTTGTCATTGGCTTCCCTGGTGACGCAGTGGTTGAGAGTCTGCCTGCCGATGCAGGGGACACGGGTTCGTGCCCTGGTCCGGGAAGATCTCACATGCCGCGGAGCGGCTAGGCCCGTGAGCCATGGCCTCTGAGCCTGCGCGTCCGGAGCCTGTACTCCGCAACGGGAGAGGCCACAACAGTGAGAGGCCCGCGTACCGCAAAAAAAAAAAAAAAAAAGAATGTGCAGATTAGAATATGCAGATTATAACCTGCTGCATGAGGAGGCATAAGCCACCTGAACAGGGACAGCAGGGAGCTCCCTCAGCATCCGAACTCCCACTTTGGGGCAGTGAAAACCCACAGGGTGGTTTTGATTGAAGACACAGTTTCAATACTGTACACCCACAGGAAGGAAGTAGAGTCACAAGATTTACAACTTACAGATCCTAGAAGTGAGGGTTTATGATGAGTAATGGAAGGGCAGTCCTCCATCTCAGGTCACAAGAGAGCAGGAACTAGAGAGAAGGATAGCAAGCACCTGTTGCTTAGAAGGTGACTGGGGCAGACGTCACTAACTTTTTGCAGGCTTTAACTCTAAGTGGTTATTTTAAAAGGAGCCCCAGGAAGGATAAAGCAGGAACTTATGGTGGGCATCCTAAACTCAAGTCCTTATCTAAATATCCAGACTCTGGGTGTGAACAGGGTAATCGTACTGTAACATACCTAGGCAGCAACTCAGAAAAACAAAAGTTTTTTTCCTGAAAGTTGTTTTTCTCAAAAGTTATTTTTCTCATCACAATTGACCCCATGATGCCTAGGCATTCATCTTTAGGGAAAATCATAGACTGTCTGGACAAGGGAAATATTAAAAGCCACCGGCAGGGTTTTGGTCACCCAGAACGCAAAACATTTAAGCAAAGGAAAAATGGCAATCAACATTATCAGTAGGCAAAGAGCAGTTTGAAATCCTGTCCATAACCGTCTCACCATTTGTTGGGGTCCAGCCAAGAAAGTAAGTAAAAGCCCTTGGAGAAGGGTTAAGGTAGATATTTGATTAAAAACTTGGGTGAGATTATGGAATACTTGTACCTGTTGAGTCATCTTTTGTAAATTTGTCTGAATTTGTGCAGAATTATTGATATACATGCAGCAGGTGGTGCCCTTTACAACGCATACACCTCCTTCCTGGCCCAATAAGTTATCTGGAGCTGAACGGTTATCCCAAGCTATCTGTGCTAAAGAATCATGTTGTTGCATTAGGCTGTGCTTTCGCATAACAGCCCAGTGGGGTTCCTGATCAGTGATTTATAAGGTTAGTCCCTGGGAGACTGAAGTACATTGGTATGAACAGACAGCACTCCCCAGGGGCCGGAAAGGAGGCACATGCATTGGAGATCGAGGGAGGAAGAAGTGCACGTATGGAGAAACACGTACATGTGACGGTCCTTGGGCACTGGACCCACAGTGGACACCAGCTGCTTGATCAGAGAAACTGAACTAAGTTGGGGTACCCCCTCGATGGCTGGGCTGCATGGTCCAAGAACGTGGGAGCTCCTGCTGGGTGCCACATCCTGTATTGCAGAATATCCTGCGTAGGAGCAGTTGAGCACCATAGAGACTGGCCAGGCGAGGGACACATGGGGTGCCTTCTGTTGGGCACACAGGGGCAGGGTCAGTAAAGCAGCTGGGTAGCCCACTGACTCTTTATTGAGCCCAGTAAACTGCCACCATTTACAGGTGCCCCCAGCATTAGCTCTGATTTCTGCCTGTTGTATAAAAAGACTCAGGCTGTTGGAGAGCTTAAGTAAGAGGATTGTGGAGCCGTGAGTTGTGATGGTGGGAAGCGTCTCCTCAGGGTGGTGGAGGGAGGTGATGCTGCAGCTGTGATCCTGGAGGGTTTCGGGGGGGGATGCCGTGGTGGTGGCAGCATCTGCAGCTGAGGAGGGGTCCTTCCGACAGTAATTAAATTCACTAACTCCCAGTAGGACACATAGTGTGGGCCGGTCTAATGGGTGTGACCGCAAGCAGCTAAGTGACGTGTTTAAAGAGACCCCTGTAAGGTTGTGTACTTGGCACATAGTTTGGCCTTCCACAGCTCAGAGGCACAGCAGAGAGCAGCTTGGCAGTCCAGGTATCCCCTCACACTCGAGCAGCAAGCATTGGAGTAAGCAAGGGGGCTCTGAGGTAAACACAGTAATCCTGCAGAAGGCTACTCAAGGGGGTCATCAGCAGGGAATTTAGATAAACAAGCAAGTCCTGGGCAGTGCTCGCCATCATCACTGCTGGGTCCTCCTTGGTGTCGTGGCTGCTACCGTGGAAAGTTGTGGAGGCAGCATTCAGGATGAGGCAGTATCACGTGACATCTTGGCCTGGGGCATGTTCAGCTCCAGGGTTTGCACAGGTGGAGGGAGCCACCCAGGAGGGGAACTGAGGGGCCAAGGGGTCTAACGGGGTCACATAGATTCCAAATGTCCTGATTAAGGTTTCCTTGCACTGTCAGGGGCATTTACTGGTTTCAAAGATTTTTAGTAAGTTTTGGAGGTTCCTCTGGGGCTCACCTCGCAAATGATTGGCACTGTTCCCCTCTGAAGCATAGGAGGTTTCCATCCATAAGTAGTAAAGATTGGAGGCACACGTGTAGCCTTGGTTTAAAGAAAATCCAATTATGTGCTCCCAATAATTTAATGTTTGGTCCTGTAGTACCAGAGGCAGGTCTGAAGTGCATAAGCCAATTAGGGTTGAAATGAGGGCAATGTAATGGCCAGAGGTCAGGATGTCTTTGACCATTTGGGCAGGGCTGGTGGCCTTTAAACCTTTGTACTGTTGGTCCCACTTAAGACAGAGGGCTTGAATCAGCTGGCTAGTATCCACACTGATGGCGTTTTGTGTGCAGCCCCTCTAGATCTGACTTTCAACACCACTTTGCCCCCCATCCTGGGTTGCAATTATTCCAGCAGCTTTCTGGTGTTGCCTTTCTAGGGTGGAGGAGAAGCTCTATGACCCAGATGGTATAAAAATCACAGGGTAAGGCCAGCAGCAGGGAGCATTTGTATTTTATAGTTTTTTGCTTGCCCACTGAAGACTTCTTATGGGGCCCTCGTGGGTCACTAGCTCATTGGTGGCCTCCTCCAAAGTGGGGTTGGGCAAAGTGTTGTCATTGTGTTGCCACACTGTCTCCTTCTAATGTTGCTGATGACACCCAACCTGAGTGCCTCTTACCCTCTTTCAGAGATCCATACTCTTTCTCAGTGGGTCCAGGTACAATCATTTCCACTACCTGTGGGGAGGTATGGTGAGGAGAAATGAACCATCCACTAAAGCCATTATACATTGGAATCAAGCTGGTAAGTGTGGTCCGGCAGCAGCATGATGGGTCTGTGTTCTTCTAATGGGCCAGGGGGTTGCCAGTGAATATTGGAAGGTGAGATGATTGACAGTTTAAGTCTGTAAGGGGAAAATATATATTGGGGAAAATGTAAATAATATTGTCCTGTAAGACGAAGGCACCAGATACCCCCGTTATAGCAATCATAGGCAGCGTGGCCAGGCGAGCTTAGTTGGTAAGAGGAGAGTGGTGGCCATATGGTCTGGAGTTTAAAGTGGTAAGTGCCTCTGGCAACAAAGAAGTCCATTTAGAAGTCCATTTACCACCCTGTAACTTAAGGAGCAAGGACTTTTTAAGACCATAATGGTGCTCAGTAATACCACAGGCCTGTGGCTGATGGGAGATGAAAGTTCCATTGGATGCTGTTGGAGAGACCAGTGGTGTGTTATGTGGGTAAAATGAGATGTTTCGTCTGAGTCAGTGATGTAAGGAAGGCCAAATGGGGGAAGGATACACTTGGAAAAGAAAGAGATTACCTGGTGGGTGTAGCAAGCAGTAAGCTGATAAAAGTATCCACACGTAATAATAGTGAAGTCCATAGTGCCTGCTGACAGAGGAAGTAGCCCTGTGAAGTCAAAGGGCTAAAAGGGTGGTTTCCTTGTGGAACCAAAGCCTGGTGGGACAGTTTCCAGAGTTTGGTTTGGGAGCATAATTTGCAGTTCAAACAATGTGTTTTAAAAGGGCTGCCATAAGCCAAACACCCCTGCCCCAGGCCCAGATGGCAGCATCTCCCTATAACCCTAAGAGATATGGGACCATTCCGCCAGGGAATAAGGAATATGGAAGTGGTGAGTAAGGAAGGCCAGATTGGTGGAGCCGAGTGAGGACTGATTGATGGGGGAGGCTGTGGTTTTGTGGCAGTGGGTGGAGCCTGCAGAGCTCTTGGTGAAGAGTCAGTGGTTGAGAGCCCCGAAAGGCTGGTGAGCTCGATTTGGTCAAGAGCGTCCATGTTGCGGTTAAAGACAGTTTTGTATGTGATGCAACGTGAATGACCTCAATGGTGACTGGTACCTGGGTGGTGTACCTCCAAACTGGGGGACCCCAAGTGGGATGGCCTTGAATGTGAAAATCGTCCTGCTGCCACTGGCCCGACCAAAGCACTAGCTTGTTGGCAGCTACCCTTGAGTCAGTAAAAATATGGACAAGAGGCTTGTCATGGTCAGCAGCACTCTGCCCAGCCATTTGTACTGTCACCAGCCCAGCAAGCTGAGTCAACCCCAACTTGCTGTCTCCGATGAGTGTGGTACTGCTGGCAGCATGGTCCACTGCTGCTCTTCAACAGGCTTCACCACTGATGGTGGTGGCGCTGCCGTCTGAGAAGTACACAGACTTCCTGTCTTGTTCCATCGGCTCTCCCCAGGGGCTATCCCAGGTTGCCAGAGGCTTAGGCAATGGGGTACCATCACCAGTTCCTCAAGGCCCATGAGCAGGGGGCTGAGGAGCAGGGAAGCTACATCCTCCTGAGAGTTGGAAAGACCTGCCACGTTAGGTTCAGCCTGTTCCTGAAGGTACCATCTCCATTTTAGCAAAGAGGCGTTTTTAGCTGTGCTGAGTTGCTCTTGGGAGACGTCCCTTATCCACGGCCTCATGGGAATGTGAGTACTCAGAAGAGGCTCCGTTCCTGTGAGCGCCTCTGTTTCTAACAGAGATCAATGAGCAGCAGTCATTCTAAGGGAGTGTAACAGGTGGCTGTGAAGGGCAGCCGTCTAGTCCAGAACCCCATAGGCAGCCAGGAGGAGCTGCGTTTAGTCCTTAGGCTCCAGGACCCATAGTCCACGGTGGCCAGTGTCTCAACCCAGAAGGGGGAGCCGGGGGAACCAGGGCGAAGGCTTATGAATTGACTGCTGTGTCAGCCCTAAGGCTTGCTGTTGAGCCTCCCCCCCCCCAGTAAATGTGGAGGATTTACATGTGACTGCATAAATGGGTCTAAGAATGATGGGTAAGTGCGGTATGTGTTGCTTCCAAAATGTGAAGGGACCTAAGACTTGGGCTTGCCGTCGTGGGAGGCTGAATAGTTAACAATTGATACTTAACTGCAAGTGGAACTTCTCAGCCTTTAGAGGACCACTTCATGCTGAGGAATTTAACAGCGGTGGCTGGCCCTTGAATTTTAGATGAGGCAGTAGCCCAACCTGTATGTTTCAGGTGCATCACCGTCTGTGTTAGAGCCTCACACACTGCATCCTCCAAGGGCCCCTGATTAGAATGTCATCAATATAGTGCCATATGGTGCAAGGGGGACACTGTAAGGGCATCTAGGTCTTGCTGGCAAAGATCGTGGGCAATAGCCAGGCTGTTAAGATAGGCAGCCAGGTAAAGGTATATTGAGTGCCTTTGAATATGAAGGCGAATTGCAGCTGGAACTCCTTGGTGATCAATACTGAATAGGGCATATTAGATGGATCATGGCAAAGTAGCCCCTGGAGCCCTTTGACGTTCTCAAGTAACCATACCGTGTTGGGAATGGGAGCCTTAATGGGGCCACCTGACCATTTACATTTCGGCAGTCAACTGTAAGTCACCACTCATTAGTAGTGGGCTCTAATACCAGCCAAACGGGAGAATTGAAAGGAGAAACGGTGTGCTTAATGACTCTTTCCTATAATAAATCTTGAATTATGGGCCACAGTCCTTCAGGCCCCTGTCACAAATGACACTGGGGCACATTTGCTGTCTTGATCTGGGAGTGGCAGTCCTATGAGCTCCCAATGTGCTGCTCCCACCAGGAAGGCCAGGAATCGGGGTTTTGCTTCAGGTGGCATGGCAGTGCGTCAAGGCATCCACACCTAGAACAGGAAAGGATAGGGCGGAGGGGCCCCTGCCACTAAAAGGTTCTTAATAAAGATTGTTCCAAGAGTGACATCCAGTGGAAGCCTTCTACGATTCTACCTGCTATGGCTTGTAATTTAGAGGGTGCCCCTTGCTTATGTTTGGAGAGGTTCCCAGGAAGCACTCTAACTGGGGCTCCAGTGTCCATGAAAGTAGTAAGATGTTGTCTCTTTTGTGTGTCCAGAGGGATATTTAGAGCAGTATATGGAGAAGTGCTTCCTGGAGGAGGGGAACACCCTGGTCCCTAGGGCAAGGGCCCTGGTGGCTGCCACTCTCTAGAATCACAGTACGGGATCCTGGGTCCTGCTGCCAGGGCCGGGGCATTCTGAGAGGTGACGGCATCTGCCCTCACTGGGGCTGGAAGTTTCCTAAAGAGCCTGCGGCCCCTAAGCAAAGGCTTCTCACTCAGCTCAGGCCGTCCTGAGTTGAAGTCATTAGGGGCCCAGCATATCCGGAGCTGCCAATACACCGAGGCCTCTTAGTCACCCCATGAGGGAAGGAGCTGGGTTGAGGCACCACCCCTCCGCGAGGACCAGTAAGGGGCCTGGAAACCCTCATGTCCTTTATGGCCCCTCCTTTGGGTTCCTGGCTGAGGGGCAGCAGGGCTGTTTTCACCTTTACCAGCAAACAAGATCTGAGCTTCAGGAAAATGCTCTTCTTCGTGTTTAGCTGCAGCATCGATGCGGTCTAACGCGTATGGTACTGTATCTGACACTTCTATGAATTGCAACAGCATCTTATGAGGTGTGGAGGCGCCATTTAAGAAGAACTCCTTAGATTCTGGTCCCAAGGGTGCCTGCTCCGGACTGGAGATCGTCCGGGGTTCTGTGGGGGCATGATGCTCGTCAAAATGATATACCCGCTGAACTACCCCAATTTCACCTCATCCAGGGCTGTTCGCTAGGAGTGCGCCTTAGTTGTAATAACTGTGACGGATGGTGGGCCCCATGCCAAGCCATAATACCCAGGTCAGGAGAGGGAAGCTTCCTCTTTATCCGGGTGAATTCCAGACCTTGGTGGGACTGGCTCTTCCCCTGAGTCCGTCGCCTTTTTTATTTTGTCTCCAGCCCTGGTGGCTCAATGCATTTGGGAGCATCCTCACTGCAGTGACAAGTCTGGGGTTTCCTCTAGGGTGTCTCTAATAAATTAGTCCCTCAATACCTTGGGGTTTGTTTTTAAACAAAGCATTAAGTGGGGGATCTTTGGCCAATCCAGCCAGCTAGTGCATCCCAGCTGCTGGAAGCAATAACTCAGAGCCAGTTCCAAAGACCTGTAAGAGCCAATCAGCACGCTTCTCCTCCTCCCTTTGGATGAATTTTTCTACAAAACCTTGCATTTCTATCCTGGTATAGTTTTATGTCTCCATTTCTCATTCATGCTTGTCCTCATACAACATTTTGGTAGGATGGATAGTAACAGGGAACACCTGGGACAGGGTTGCCTCTTCCCCAACTCATAGGCTCATATGCTGCTGCCTCCCATCCTAGGGTGTCCAAACCAACGTCTGAGGGGCCAGGGTCCACCTCCACCAATACAATGTTATGTGATGTATTGGGGAAAATGCTCCCAAGCCCCAAGAACGTAGCGCCTGCGATTTGGCATGTTGATGTGCCACCGTGTGCAACAAGTCCCAAGCCATTTGAGCAGGGGTCTTACAAGTGTCTAGTGATTTTTTGACCTCCTCTGGGAACTTGAGAGGATCTGGTACTCTGAGCTCAGTGGCCCCATCTTTAGTGAGTATTTGTTTTGCTGTACCATGCCGGGGGTGAGACTCCCCATATCCCAGGGGGTCAGGGGGAATTTTGCAATAGCAGCAAGGAATGCAGCAACATAGGAGGCACCTGCCTCAGCAGTGTTTGCCCACCTGAGGCGCCATGATGGAGTTGCCCCTGTCAGGCGTTAGGGCTGGCTCCCCAAGCTCAACACCCTGGGGACACGTTGGGGCCAGCAACCACCTCCCTTATCGACACTAATCTAGGGGAACTCTCCTTGGCTCCCGGGACCCAATAGCCCATGCCCTGGTCCCTGTCTCCCAGGACCTGATAGCCCATGCCCTGGTCCCTGCCTGGGGGATAGGGTCAGAGCCCTACCATCCAGGTTAGCTGGGCTGAATGTGGGGAGTTTTGCATATGATTATAGCCATCACCTCCAGACCTGATACCCAGCTGGGTTTCATTTAGAGACTAATGGGAAACATACCCATCTCAGAGTGAGGCCTGCTGGTTGGTCTCTACAGGGAGTCTGACCTTTAATGGCAAGAGCAATTTAGGGTGGGGATTCCCAGCAACATCTGACAGCAGCAGTATACAGCAGGGCCAGCAAGCAGTGCTTCCTTCCCAGAGAGACTGAGCAGTCTGGGAGAGAAAGTTAGTAAGCCATTCACAGCTCTAAGGCATTGCAAGGGGATACAACCTATGCCCACAATCCCATCCTCCTTGCCAGTTGTGCTGAGAAGCTGGCGCTGGTGTACTGAATTAGGAACATGCAGATTATGGCCTGTTGACTGAGGAGGTCAAGAAGAGACAGCCACACAGGGGCAGCAGGGAGCTCCCTCAGCTCCTTCAGCTCCCACTTTGGGGAAGTGAACCACAGGACTGTTTTGACTGAAGATGCATCTTCAATACCTTACACCCACAGAAAGAAGTAGTCACAAGATTTATTACTCACAGATCCCAGAAGCAGAGGATGCCATGAGCTGGGGAAAGGGCAGCCCTTCATTCCAGGTCACGAGTGAGCAGGAGATAGAGAGCGGGTAGCAAGCACCTGTTGCTTATAAGGTGGCTGGCATGGAGGTCACTAACGTTTTGTGGGCTTAACTCTTAATGGTTACTTTAAAAGGTGCCCAGGAAAAAGTAAAGGGACAGCGGGCACCCTAGACTCCGGTCCTCACCCAAATGCCCAGATTCTGGGTGTGAGCACAGCTATTATACTATAAAATGCCTAGGCAGCAGCTCAGAAAAACAAAAGCTGTTTTCTCAAAAGTTGTTTTTCTCATCCCATGTGGATAAAGAGGGGAGATTTCTGTCTACAAACAGGGTCGTTCTTGAACCCTCACTGTTTCAAAGTAGCTAGTTCAAAGCTAACACATGCATTAAGTAGTTAAGACCTTGAGAACTTAAGAAATTTCCAAACATTTCAGATCTGGGGTCTCAGAGATATTTGAATTCTGTTTCAACCCAGGCACTGACAATTTGCTAACATACGGGAGATGAAAAATGAAAAAAGAGAAGATTCCATTTCCTTCTGTGCTGAAGAGCCGAGTGTGCTGGCCCCAAGGCCATTGCTTCTCAGGTCCATTTCTCACATTGTCCTGCTCCCCTCTCTGTAGCTGGAGTCTGACCTCCAAAGGCTTTGGTTCCAAGGCTCCCCCTGTTAAGCTGGCCTCTTGCTGGGCTCAGTCCGTGGAAGGCATGGTGAGAAACTGGAGGGCAAAAGAAAGGGAACAGCTAGAGTATTTCCCTCTCTCTTCTCTTTACTGCAGTTGGTATCTTGGGCAGCAGCTGACTCTCTTCTGTGACTCCAGATCCCTAGGACAGGCCTGCATAGTTCTGGTGTTGCCTCTGGGGTCAACCAGTACCATCTCCTCTGTCTTTATAACAATGTTGCTAATCACTCAGCGTCCCCTGGTTGGCTTCTGATCCTCTCCCATCATCTGTTTATCAAGACCCTACATTAATTTCCTTTTCTTTTAAAGACTCAGAGGATTATGTTTTCTGCTTATACCTTAACTAACAATAAAATTAGGAGCTTGCTTCAGGGTAAGATATATCCTGATATTTTAATCCATATTGGAATATAATTCAATAACTATTTGGAGGTTTTTTTTCTAACTAGATGCAGAACACAGTGAAAGTGCTGGAAATATTTCTTACAAGCCAAATATTAATAGATTTTTTTTCATGTTAAAATTCAAGTTTGGACTGTAAAAATCTGTGCACAAGGAAAGCATATTTATAAGAGCAAAGAAAGTGGAACCAAAGCCTTGGAACAACAAAAAAAAGCAGGAAACGTATTGGGGAAAACATGTTAGAAATGATAAAAGGGCAGCAAGAGGAAAAAAAATGAAAAAGAAAGGAGGCAAAATGGGAAACCAGGGGACCTGGAAAAGAAAAGAGTTAGTCTTTTATGAAAGAAAAAAGATGAAGCTGACACAGAACATGCCTACACTGGTGCTGTCCCACTTCTTCAGGACCTCTGGGCCTGCCCCGAGTATGCAAAAAGCTTTTTAACGTCAGTTCATGACCAGATCTTTCCTTCCCCCACCATCAACCTGCTAATGCTTTTCTAATAATTACCATTTTTGAAACTATTTTGGATGTTAAAAATGTTTCTTTTTAATAAGCTGATTAAAAGAGGCTGCTTATTAGCATAAGCTCTTTGCCGTTCAGCCCTCTTCCTAATTAAAAGCACTCATCTGTGGAGACCTCAATTTTTCCCTTCTCTCTGTGATGAGTTTTTGGATATTTTTCCCTGGCAGTTTGTTTTATCCTACTCTTCTTTCTTTGGTAGTCTTCGGTTCCTGTGTTCCATAGAGATAGAAGCCATTGAGCAAAATAACACATGGGAGGGAATGTGCAGTCTGAATATATGAGAGAAGAAGGGAAGACCCACCCATGTGGTTAAATTGAGTCTAAAGAGAAAGTCCTATTCTTATGGTAGTTGTATAGTTGTGTCAAATTTCCAGGCTCTCAAGTTACCAAAAGTGATATGTAAAGGTAAAAAGTGATGAATACAAATCTGCCGTTCTTTGCATAGGATTATATCCCCAACATCAATAGATATGCCCTTGCAAATGTTGCTTCTCTGAAGGTTGCTGGGACACATATTTGGGAGCTCATCTGTGATGCCCTTAGAACATGAAGATGTTCAGGGGATGACATTTATCGATTGCAGATGTAACCACCCCTCAGAAACAGTCCTTAAATATGTGACTAGGGAATTTGAGAAACAAGTATACCCTAAATGCTGTGATGTGTGTCATAATTTTATATATTTTTATGGGCAGTTTTTAATATAAGGAAGAGTATACATTAAGAAATTGTGGGGCTTCCCTGGTGGCGCAGTGGTTGAGAGTCCGCCTGCCGATGCAGGGGACACGGGTTCGTGCCCCGGTCCGGGAGAATCCCACATGCCGCGGAGCGGCTGGGCCCGTGAGCCATGGCTGCTGAGCCTGCGCGTCCGGAGCCTGTGTTCTGCAATGGGAGAGGCCACAACAGTGAGAGGCGTACCGCAAAAAAAAAAAGAAAGAAAGAAATTGTGTACATAAAGAGCATATTAACAAAAAGGGTGGCTTGCTAAAACCTGGAACAAAGTGAGTGTAAGAGAAACATGTGTGTGTCTTTAAGTTGTGTTAGGAAAATAAATTTCTGTACAGATGACATAAGATTTCCTGTTCACTTGGCAAGACGTATTCTTTAATGCTTAACATTGTTTGTTTTATGGACTCTCTTGAGGATCTGATGAAACTATTGCCTTTTCACTCCTGAAAAATAAACATTTGCATATAAATACACTTTTTTCCTTACAGTATCTTGGGTTTCACAGCTGCCTTAAAACCCAAGAGTCCATGGACATAAGTTAAGAATGCAACTTCTGTAATTGGTGCTGCGAGCTATATTGATCACTTTTCATTTTGGCTTTACCCTGATCTCATGCTCATCAAGTGAACTTCAGTTACACTTGAAGTGAATTTCAATTTTCCTTCTTCTATAGTGTTTTCTCTAGGGGAGAGATTGTGTCAGCCAGGTGTAGTATAAATGTTTTGGTTTACTTGACAGATATATTTCTCAATGTAAATGAATAATATAGCATTCTTACTTACTACAAATCTTTTTTTTTTTTAATTTTATTTATTTATTTATATTTTTGGCCACACTGCACAGCATGTGGGATCTTAGTTCCCTGACCAGGGTTTGAACTCAGGCCCTTGGCAGTGAAAGCACAGAGTCCTAACCACTGGGCCACCAGGGAATTCCCTACAAATCTTTTTATGGATCTTGCTACTATGGATTCTTCCCCACCACCCCTGCCCCACCCTACCTGGAGCTAAGTGGCAAGGTTTTGTTTTGATATCCCCAAAGCAGCAGATCCAGGTCCGGTGATGTGGTTTTCTCATTAAGGTCTTGTGGAAGACCTTATGGAAACTTATAGAAGCTTCAAGAGACCTGGACTCCACTTGTCTTATATATATCATTCATGAGAGGTATTATTCTTGTTTAATCAATCACTCATTCATGAATATCTCCTTCACAAAGAGAAGATTACAGGATATTTGTTTTTTTAGAGCTTCTTGACTTGTTCTCAGAACACACTTCTTTATAACAACTATTAATTATGTAATTTGAGAATACTTCCTACATTATAAAGATTTTGTAAAAATAAGAAAAAATAATCCCAGCAAGTTATTTTATGGATATCAACAAACTAATTCTAAAGTTTATATGCAGAGGCAGGAGACCCAGAGTAGCCAATACAGTATTGAAGGAGAAGAACAAATTTAGAGGGCTGACATTGACAAACTTAAAGACTTACTGTAAAGCTACAATAATCAAGACAGCCTGGTATTGGCGAAAGAATGTATGAATAGACCAGTGGAATGGAATAGAGAGCTCAGAAATAGACCCACATAAACAAAGTCAACTGATCTTTGATTAAGTAGGAAAGGCAATACAACCCAGCCAAGATGGTCTCTTTAACAAATGGTACTGGAACAACCAGAACATCCACATACAAAATACGAACCTACACAAAGACCCTTCACAAAAATTAACTCAAAGTGGATCATAGACATAAATGGAAAATACAAAACCATAAAACTGAAAACCTAGTTGACCTTGAGTATATGATGGCTTATTAGATACAACACTAAAGATACAGTCCATGAAGAAAAATTTGATAAGCTAGTCTCCATGAAAATTTAAATCATCTGCTCTGCAAAAGATAATATCAAGACAATTAGAAGATAAGCCACAGATTGGGAAAAAAATGTTTGTAAAAGACACATCTGATAAAGGAATGCTATCCAAAGTATACAGGGCTTCCCTGGTGGCGCAGTGGTTGAGAGTCCGCCTGCCGATGCAGGGGACACGGGTTCGTGCCCCGGTCCGGGAAGATCCCACATGCCACGGAGCGGCTGGGCCCGTGAGCCATGGCCGCTGAGCCTGCGCGTCCGGAGCCTGTGTTCCGCAACGGGAGAGGCCACAACAGTGAGAGGCCCGCGTACCGCAAAACCAACGAAGTATACAAAGAACTCTTAAAACTCAATAATAAGAAAACAAACAGCCCAATTGAAAAATGTGCCAAAGACCTTAACAGATATTTCACCAAAGAAGATATACAGATGGCAGATAAGCGTATGAAAAGATGCTCCATATCATATGTCATCGGTGAAACCAATTGTGAGATACCACTACACACCTATTGGAATGACCGAAATCCTGAATACCAACAACACCAAATGCTGTGAGGATGTGGAGCCACAGTGATTCTCATCCATTTCTTGTAGGAGTGCAAAACAGGACAGCTATTTTGGATGACAGTTTGGTGGTTTCTTATAAAACTAAACATACTCTTACCATATGATCCAGCAGTCGTGCACCCTGGTATTTACCCAAAAGAGTTAAAAAGTCATATTCGCACAAAAACCTGCACATGGATATTTATACCAGCTCTATTCGTAATTGCCAAAACCTGGAAGCAACCAAGATGTCTTTTGGTAGTTGTATGGATAAATAAACTGTGGTACATCCAGACAATAGAATATTATTCAGTGCTAAAAACAAATGAGCTATCAAGCCATGAAAAGACACAGAGGAGTCTTAAATGCAATTACTAAGTGAAAGAAGCCAGTCTGAAAAGGCAACATACTATATGACATTCTGCAAAAGGCAGAACTATGGAGACAACAGAAAAATCAGTTGTTGCCAGATTGGCGTGGTAGGATGAATAGGCGGAGACTGGAGGATTTTTAGGGCAGTGAAAATAGTCTGTATGATATTATAATGATATTTGTCATTATATATTTGTCAAAACCCATAGAATGTTCAACCCAAGAGAGAACCCTAAGGTAAACTATGGACTTTGGGTGATTATGATAAGTCAATGTAGGTTAAAAAAATGTACCATTCTGGTGACTGATGTTGATAATGGGGGAGGCTATGCATGTGTAAGGGCAGAGAGTATGTGGGAAATCTCTGTATCTCCTTCTCAATTTTGTTGTAAACTTAAAACTGCTCTAAAAACAAAATCTTTTTTAAAAACATGAAGAAATACTTATGATGTTTAGTGGCTTTTTCATATGTAACTAACTGTATATACACTATGATCACAGAAGTGAGAAAAAAGTTGAAGAGAGCAATAGCAGCTAGAGTATGTCCAGTTGAGGGAACGTCACATGTCAAAGTTTGTAAATCATAAACTTGTTTATGCAAGGAATGTAACCTAAACGAATAAACCTAACTTAGAGAAGAAAGACAGGCATGGCTGTCTCCAAATTCATAAAGGACTGGCATGGGAAGAAGGGGTATATTAATTCTGAATTAGTAGAACTAACTCTGCATAGTCAGAACTAGGGCTAGTGAGAATGAGATATGTGAAGGGGGGGTCAGATGGAAAGATGTCAGATTAAGATCAGAATGACAAAGCAAGTAAATCCATCCAACAGAATAATATAGATCTTTTAAATAGTGAGCTCTCTATCTCTGGAAGAGTTCAAGCAGAGGTTAGATGACCATTAGTTAGGAAACTGTTAAAGTAAGAATTACATTTTGAAAATTATTCTAAATCTAAAATGCGTCTCTATCTTCTAGAACTATTATATACCTTGTATTCCACTACTAATTGGAAGGCATACACACACACATACACACACACTCACACACTTTGGTCCCTTTTAATTATTCTGCAGATTTATCTTTTCTGCTTCAATCAGTTAAAATGTTAAATCATTTCTTATTTATGTTACATGTTAAGTTATTCAATGAATCGAACAACACATTCCCTAATATAGTACCTTGTCTTAAATTTAACCAGGAATTTAAGCATAGGATTCCTGGCTTTCAATAGGTCTTGGTTTCACCAGTCTTTTCTTCCCCTTTTTAAAAAACATACATTCTGGATTGTGTATTCTAGAATTTTTGGAACTCGAGTTATAATTCTAAAGCCTAGTGAGCCAGGAAGTCACTTCACTTTTCTCTAGTTCAGTGAGTGAACTTTATCAGGACAGAGACATATGGCGGTGTGTGTGCACGTGTGTTCCCACTTGAACATTTATTCAGCAGAATACCATGACTGGAACCCCAAGTCATCCACTTTACTCTCCCCATAGAGGACTATATATATTTCACAGTCCTGTGGTGAGGTCAGCAACACTCACAGAAGAGTAACTGGAATAGATTCCCTTTATTATAGACTTGGACTATCACAGGTGACATGACACAAGCACAAGTGTACTACTCATAGTTTCTAACAGCATAACTGTACCTTGCCACATAGGGAGAACTAAGCTAAATTCAGTCTCACCTTGTGAGTCATCAAAACCTTGTCAGTTGGGTTATGGTTATAGAATGTCATGCTGATGATGAATGGGGTGAGAGGAAAAATAAAAGCACAAAACTCAGTCTGTTTTTAAGACTACAGGTAGAGTGGTTTAGCATTGCTACTTCCAAAAAAAAAACCCACACATGTCTAGATAGCCATGTCATCATTTCATTTTTTTATTAGGCACATTTTCTACTCAAGTCAGCAAATACCAGTACATATGGGATGCCTTGATATCAGCTTTGTGTTTTCTTAGCTAATTTTAAAGGAGGGGCAGGTGGACTGAAATCTTATGGACTGATTATATTGGGCACAGGGAAGAGAGATTAGAAAACTGACATGACAACATGGGGAAGGGGCTCTAGTACCATCCATTAAATAGGTTTTGTATAAAGGTGTTAGACATAGTTATCTCCTTCCTATCCTTTGTGCCTTCCCTTCCTGGATATCTTGCACCTGAGTTATGTGCCATGGGATAAGTACTCAGAAAGTACTGTCTGCTTAGCCATGGTCCCAAACATGGGTAAGTCCCTCTAGCAGTCAGGGCAGGTATTTAATCAGATCACAATTATGCAGGGATAGTAAAAAAAGATCAGAAAAAAATTGTTACTAATTTATGCTTCTATTCTAGAATCTTAAACATTTCTCAGAAATGTCAGGCAGGATCAAAACAAAGATGCAGTGACCAAAAAATCTCGATTAGCTTAGAGAAGGCCAAAATGATCATATTGTTTACTGAACCTTTGAGGGAGTCAATCCCTTGGTAGGAGAGAACCAGGAAGGTCCAAGCCCCAGATGGCCTGTGATAAATACTGGGACCCTGTGGGGATTGGTGACTCAGGTGGTCATAGTAAAGACATCATTCCTCTAGAAGACAGCTTCTCAACTTGCAGTGATTTTATCCTCCAGAGAAACAATTGGCAATGTCTAGAGACAGTTTTGGTTGTCCCATCTTGGTGGGGGAAGGTATGGATGCTAATAAGATCTAGTGAGTAGAAGCCAGAGAACCTGTTAAACATCCCACAATGCACAGGGCTGTCCCTCACATTAAAGTATTATTCTTCCAATAATGTCAGTAGTACCAAGGCTGAGAAACCCTGCTGAAGGAATTTATTTGGACTGGCCTTTGTATGTCAGCCCACTGATACTCTATCTCTCCATCACACATCTTCCTAAGATATACAGGAGAACTTGGTTTAGTGTGTTGTTGAATTGTGCAGATATAAAACATGGGCTTCAGAGTTAAATGGCCTGGGCTTGAGTCCCAGTCAGTGAGTTGTATGACCTCTGGCCACTCAGAATTCTCTTTAAATCTCAGTTTTTTTCATATATAAAATAGGGCTAACAGTGTCTCTAAGGTTTTTGTGAGGACTCAATGCTAGTGTGAATGTATAGTAAATAATGGTGAAAATAAATGAAGAGGATGGAAGTAGATATCCTGTAATTACAGTACCTCTGTATTAATTGGCTTAGGAGACATGTATGAAGCTCACGTGCCTAGAACTATGCTAGGTTTCCATTACATACTTCATTACCTTATATGTAATGGCAAAACTTTTTGCTCTCCTTTTTTCCTGCTTTGCTTTGCTACCATAGAGGCTAAGCAAAAGAAGAGAGAAAACAAAGGACAAAATTAACCAAATTGCTAATGATTTGAATGCTGCACTTTCTTTTTAGCATATTGAACAAAGAGTTGCACTTATTAAGGTAAAAGGAACACACTACTTATAGGATCTATATGTTGTTACTAATACTGATGTTAGGCTCGCCTTTTCTTGATTCTTTTTGAAGAAGAATGTAAAGAGTGGAGAGTGGATTTTAGGAGCATGTTGAGTTATGACTAGACCTTGTATTCTAACTAAATTATAATTATACTAATTATAATTATACAAATTATAATTCTGATGGGTTTTGACATCAGCATCAGAAACAAATCTTAGTGTCTTCAATTTTATGTTTCAGATTTTGAAATGGCTTATTTTAAATGGGGAAATTGTGTCTGAAAAAATATATTTTGTTTAAATTGTAGAGACATAGTGTTTTGGAGTAGGACATGATCTTTTAAATCATCTAGTATAGCTCTTTTACTTTACAAATAAAGAACCTACAAAAAAGTTGAAAACAGTCTGAGGTGGCAGCATGGAAAGACCCTGAACACACCTCCTTGCATAGGCACACTGAATCTGAACATACATTTAGAGTGATTCTTCTTGAAGCAGAACTAAGGACTGATTGAATAGCTTCTAAACACACTGGTTTAAAGGGCACCTAAACTATACATGAGGAAAATCCATTTACTAATCCTAGAGTGTCTATGGGGAACTGCTGGAACTCTCACCTGGGTCAGAGATACCAGAGAGTGACCTATTTTGCATTCCATGTCAACCTTGGTAACACAGATGGGAAGATGATCCAGGCATTTTGGCTGGCCTGCTAAGGCTACCCCAGTGCACCCCAGGCCCCTGGCCCACACCAGCTCCAGCCATCCCACCAAGGTAGCTCTGGTGCGGTGTCCCCCAGGCTCCCGCACGCACACCCAGGCCAGCTCTAGTTATCCCACCAGGGCATCCCTGACACAGCATTCCCTGGGACCCCTCTAGCCTACATTCACTTCAGCTCTGGCTATCCTGCTATGGCAGCCCTGGCATTGCTCACTCTGGGACTCTGTAGCCTGCACTCACTTCAGTTCCAATAATTCTGCTATGGCTGCTCCAAGGCAGCATGCCCTGGGACACCCCCTGTTCTGTGCTGCTCCAGATCCAGCCAGCCTGCCAAAGCTGCCAGCACACACAGTCTACAGAGGGGATGCTTCTGTGACCACACCTTCAAGACCAGGAGGAAGACTGCTTCACTTAATTCATAGAAACAAATGCAGAAAGTCAAAAAAATGAGGAGACAAAGAATATTTTCCAAATGAAAGAAAAAGATAAAATCCAAGAAACAAATCCCTAATGATATGGAGATAAGTAATTTACCTGATAAAGACTTCAAAATAATGGTATAAAGATGCTCACCAGGGTGTCCCTGGTGGCGCAGTGGTTGGGAGTCCACCTGCCGATGCAGGGGACACGGGTTCGCGCCCCGGTCTGGGAGGATCCCACATGCTGCAGAGCAGCTGGGCTCGTGAGCCGTGGCCACTGAGCCTGCGCATCTGGAGCCTGTGCTCCGCAGTGGGAGAGGCCACAGCAGTGAGAGGCCCGCATACCAGGAAAAAAAAAAAAATGTTGCTCACCAAACTCAGGAAAAGAATGGAAGAACACAGTGAGAACCTCAACAAAGAGTTAAAAAATATAAGAAAGAACTAATAAGCACTGAAGAATATAACTAAAATTTAAAAAAAATACTATAGGATATCAATAGCAGGTTAGATCATACAGAACACATAACCAACATGGAAAAAGGAATAATGGAAATCACCCAATCAGAATATCAAAAAGAAAAAGAATGGAAAAAAATGAGGATAGTTTAAGAAACTTCTGGGACAACATCAAGCATATTAACATCCATATTATAAGGGTCCCAGAAGAGAATAGAGAGAGAAAGGGGCAGAAAACTTATTTGAAAAAATAATGGCTAAAAACTTCCCTAACCCAGGGAAGGAAACAGGTCCAGAAAGTATACAGTCCAAAATAAGATGAATCCAAAGAGATCCACACCAAGATACATCATAATTAAAATGGCAAAAGATTAATTAATCTTTTTAAATTAATTAATTAATCTTAATTTTAAAGGCAGCAAGAAAAAACAACTAGTCACATACAAGGGCACCCCTATAAGACTATCAGGTGACTTTTCAGCAGGAACTTTGCAGGCCAGAAGGGAGTGGCAAGATATACTTAAAATGCTAAAAGGGAAAATCTTACAACCAGGAATATTCTACTCAGCAAGGTTATCATTCAGAATTTGGAGGGTAGATAAAGCAAAACTAAAGGAGTTCATCACCACTAAACTGACCTTACAAGAAATGTTAAAGGGTCTTCTTAAGCAGTAAAGAAAAGGCCACTATCAGAACTAAGAAAATATATGAAAGAAAAAAATCTTACTGGTAAGGGCAGATATATAGGAAAGGCAGTGGATCAGCCACTTAAAAAGCTAGTATGAAAGTTTAAAGCCAAAAGTTTTACAATCAGCTATTCTACAATAAGAAATTAAGGGATACATAATATAAAATGATGCAAAATATGATGTCAAAAACATGGGGGGGAGTAGTGAAAATGCATTGCCTTTAGAATGCATTCATATTTAAGCAAATATCATATAATGTCAATATATATGAACATTACCACAAACCAAAAACCTACACTATATACAAAAAAAAAAAAAGAGAGAGAGAGAGAAAGTAACCTTAACATAATATTAAAGAAGATCGTCAGAAAACAAGGGAAGAGACCAAGAGAAGAAGAAAAAACAGAGAACTACAAAACCAACCAGAAAGCAATTAACAAAATGGCAATAAGTATATACCAATCAATAATCACTTGAAATGTAAATGGACCAAATGTTCCAATCAAAAGACATAAGATGGCTGAAGGGATGGAAAAAGATATTTCATTTGAATGGGACTGAAAAAGAAAGTTGAGGTAGCAATACTCATATTAGACAAAATAGACCTTAATACAAAGACTATAAAAAGGACAAAGAAAGGCATTATATAATGATAAAGGGGTCAATCTGAGAATGTAACAATTGTAAATATTTATACACTCAACATAGGAGCATCTAAATATATAAAGCAAATGTCAACAGACATAAGGGAGAAGTTGACAGTAAGACAGTAATAGTACAGGACTTTACTATCCCACTTAGATCAATGGATAGATCATCTAGACAGAAAAATAAATAAGGAACATTGGCATTAGTCAACATATTAGATTAGATGGACTTAATAGATATACACAGAACGTTCCATTCAAAAATTCAGAATACACATTCAAATGCACATGGAACATTCTTCAGGATAGATTACATGTTAGGCCACAAAGCAAGTTTTAATAAGTTTAAGAAGATTGAAATCATGCCAGATATCTTTTCCAATCACATTATGAGACTAGAAATCAATTACAAGAAGAAAACTAGAAAAAACACAAACACGTGGAGACTAAACAACATTCTGCTAAACAACAAATGGGTCAATGAAGATATCAAAGAGGACATAAAAAATGCCTTGAGACAAGTGAAAATGGAAACACAACTTTCCCAAATCTGTGGAACACAGCAAAAGCAGTTCTGAGAGGGAAATTCATAGTGATACAGGCCAACTTCAAGAAATTAGAAAATGTTAAATAAACAATCTAACTTTACACCTAAAGGAATTGGAAAAAGAAGAACAACCAAAGGCCAAAGTTAATAGAAGGAAGGAAGTAAGAAGAATTAGAGCAGAAATAAATGAAATAAAGACTAAAAAATAGTAGAAAGGTAAATGACACTCAGAGCTATTTCTTTGAAAAGATAAACAAAATTGATAAACCTTTAGCCAGATCATCAAGGAAAAAAGAGAGGGCCCAGATAGATGCAATTAGAAATGAAAGAGAAGTTACAACTGATACCATAGAAATATTATACAAACAATCATAAGAGACTACTATGAACAGGTATATGCAAACAAATTGAACAACCTAGAAGAAATGGATAAATTCCTAGAAACATACAGTTTTCCAAGACTGAATTAGGAAGAGATAGAAAATCTAGTAAAGAATTTGAATTAGCATGAATTGTTATGAAAATTAGACTAGTAATCAAAAACTCCCAGCAGACAAGAGTGTAGGACCAGATGGTTTCACAGGTGAATTCTACCAAACATACTTATCCTTCTCAAACTATTCCTCAAAATTGAAAAGAAAGAAATGTTTCCAAACTCATTCTACAAGGCCAGCCAGCCCTGATACCTAAAACAGACAAAGATACTACAAAAAAAGAACATTACAGGCCAATATACTTGATGAACATAGATGCAGAAATCCTCAACATAATATTAGCAAATGGAATTCAATAATACATTAAAAGTATCATAAACCATGATCAAGTGGGATTTATTCCCTGGAGGCAGGGATAGTTTACTATCTCCAAGCAAACAATGTGATATGCCACTTAACAAATTGAAGAATAAAAATCATGTGGTCATCTCAATAGATACAGGAAAAGTTTTTTGACAAAATTCAACATCTATTTATGATAAAATCCCTCAACAAAGTAGGTATAGAGGGAATATACCTCACCATAATAAGAAAGCATATATGACAAGCCCACAGATAACATTGTACTCAATGGTGAAAAGCTGAAAGCAGTTCCTCTAAGATCAGGAACAAGACAAGGATGCCCACTCTCACAAATTTTATTCAACATAGTATTGGAAGTCCTTGCCTAGCAACGAGACAAGAAAAAGAAATGAAAGGCATCCAGATTGAAAAGTAAGAAGTAAAGTTGTCACTGTTTGCAGATTACGTGATACTATACACAGAAAATCCTAAAGAAGCCACCAAAAAACTACTAGAACTCATCAATGAATTCACTAAAGTTGCAAGATACAAAAGTGATATATAGAAATCTGTTGTGTTTCTATACACTAACAACTATCAGAAAGAGAAAGTAAGAAAACAATTCCATTTACAATGCCATCAAAAGATAAAATAGCTAGGAATAAATCTAACTAATGACGTAAAAGACCCATGCTTGAAAAACTGCTAGACACTGATGAGAGAAATTAAAGGTGACACAAACAAGTGAAGAAATATGCCATGCTTATGAATTGGAAGAATCAATAATGTTAAAATGGCCATACTACCCAAGGCAGCCTATCAATTCACTGCAATCAATCCCTATCAAAATACCAATGGCATTTTTCACAGAACCAGATCAAATAATTCTAAAATTTGTGTTGACGTATGTGGGAAAGAGTAATGTTTGGAAGTGAGATCTTAAAGCTAGAAAGTAAGACTCATTTTAGTCTAAATCCCATATAGTATCTGGATTAAAATAAGACAGACAAGATTTATCCTTCAGTCCTTTAATCCAAGTGTAAGAATAGAATATAGTCACCGGAATTGTGGAGGTATATTATTTTCTATACTTAGTAAGGCCATATCTTAGATTTACTCTGACGTCTTCAGAGATGATTTTTGCAATAATTATTTTGATAACTTCATGAAATAACATATATAATGTACCTTTTAAAAGTGAGTGACACATGATAGATGTTCAAATGTCATTTCCATTTTCTGTACTAATATATAACATTACTTTTACTATTACATATAAAAACCAAAGATTTGGAGAATCAACTGTGTACTTTAGTTTTGTCAGTGACACACAACTTGATAGTACATTGTCGCACGTCATAAAGGCAGGCAGGAAGTGGGGGGGCGGCGTTTAAATACATTTTCCTTGCTTTCTAATTTCTGACTAATGTAGCGCGAGGATGCTTCTGATTGGCATAGGCCCCTCCCTAGTTTGAGTAGTTCAGCGGCTGCTCAGAAGCCCATCTGACATCCATCAAAGCCCAGCTAGTTTCATTTCACCTAATAGCTCTACTTTCTTGGTCTTTAAGACCTGCGCTCATCTGAGACTCAGGACCTTCCTTGCCTCAGGCAGTGTATCTACCCTGCTGCTAAAAAAAATAATAATAAGCTTCTTAAACTGTCTCTTTCTCAGGCTGAACTAGCTGGAGCTTGGATTGATTTCCCCTATTTGGAAATTGCAGATGCTCTGCAACCAGGCCAAGGCCTTTATGACACATCTGGGCAGCTTCTCTAGGGCTCAACAGACCGTTCCATCTAGATACTGAATGGGCCAAGTGAACATTTTTCTCTAAACATCTTTGGTTGAAGGGACTTTTAGAAATTCCCTTTGCACAAATACAGATGGCTTTACGAAGAGAATATCAACTTTGTTCTTAAACCTGAGGAATCTAATTTTACAACTGGTAACATCTGAGAGCAGACGTTGAAAAAGTACGTCATATGGTCACACTTACTACGATTTTCTTGGAAAGTTGTTACCTGGAGATGCTAGTGAAGTGGCCCCAAATGTGGGATGACTGTGGAATTTGAAGAACTGTATTTAGTGCTTCCAAGAGATGATCTGAAGGCTCCCCAGCATCTCCTGTACAGATTTCAAAACCCACACGGAGAGCTGTTGGTTCAAAGTATTATTTTTCTAAATATGCTCAGTTCATGCACCAAGACTCGGGCCCTAACTTTGAGAGATGAACCATGTAGTGATTCCCATCCACAAGCTGTGGGAATATGTTTCTGGCTGAAAATGTAACGAAGGCATATCAGAGATTCAAGGCTTCAAAAAGTAGAATGGGGCTTCCCTGGTGGCACAGTGGTTGACAGTCCGCCTGCCGATGCAGGGGACACGGGTTCATGCCCCGATCCGGGAAGATCCCACATGCCGCGGAGCGGCTGGGCCCGTGAGCCATGGCCGCTGAGCCTGCGCGTCCGGAACCCGTGCTCCGCAACGGGAGAGGCCACAACAGTGAGAGGTCTGCGTACCGCAAAAAAAAAAAAAAAGAGGTAGAATGTCCAATGTGTGACAATCTATGGAATACCACACAGAACCAAAGGAGTCTGCCAGTAATAGTTAGAGTATAAAAGAAGCCTCCGAGAGCATTAGAGAAATTCCACAATGATTTACTTGCCGACAGTAGTTTTTCCCTTCCTGACCAATGACTTGAGATATATAAATAAATAAATAAATATATATATATATATATATATATATATATATATATATATATATATATATATATATATCATATGTTCTTAACCTTGATGAAAACTCTTTCCTCCTTAACTGTGTGCTTTTTTCCTGCTCATTTTCTTTGGCTGATTCTCCCCATGAAGTCATCACTGACCTCCAGACCACAGTGCCCCTTCTTTTATATAAACCCCTTTCACTCAGAGCATCAGAGCCTTTAGGCTTCATTGCCTACTTGTAAGTGGTTCATGCAGCTTGGCTGTGTTTTTTTTTACTGAGTGTATCAGTTCTTCGAACACATGGGTTGTTTTTTCACTGTTTTTCTATCCCTTGAACTACTGAAATAATCCTAAGGTACACACCAGGATTTCATGAAGCCCATGATTATTGATTAATTGTTGTTCCTTTGTGACATTAAGAACGCTGGTGTGTTACGCTAATTTAAACGAGCTGTGCCCCTCAGACAAACTTGGGAGGCTGAATTCAGAAAAATCAGGAGAGTGGAAGGTGATCACGGGGCCTTTGCTTTCAGGATGGGAAGAAGTCAGATTTTCCCACTCAAGCTCTGTTATAATCAATGACTGAATTTGTCAGGACTTTGTCCTATAAAAAGAACCAGACTTTTTTGCTTCATCAAGTGTTAAAAAAACTCAGGCATCAGATCTAATTAATAATCATATAGAAGCCAATTTCACAGCCCATTACTTCAAACAGACCAATAAGGGAAAATTAGAGAGGGGCTTGACAAACATGGACGTTCATGTTTGTGGTCTTCATAGTGACCCACAACCAAATGGAGGAAAAATGGAACTTCTTGGTTCCCTCACCAGCTTGATAGTTTTGGGCTCCATTAACCCAGACGGTAACACAAAGGCAAAAGAATCAGGAACATTTGAAGCCCAGCCTCCTCAGTTTGCTTCATTAATAATGCTGCAAACCCTTAGTCAGGTCCCTCCCCCCCCCTTTCTCTTTCTGTTTCGTTTAACTGAAGGCAATTCATCTCATTTTAATTAATTTTTACTTGCAGCATTATCACCCTGAATATAAAGGCAAAAAGTTTTTCTTTTTTTAATTACAAAGCTAACGGCATTAATTACTAGTACAGTAAATGCATCGGCGCTGACGAGCCGAGTGGGTCCTAAGAAGCTGAGGCAGCAATTGGTGAACATCTCAACAGCTGGAAAAGGCTTAGTCACAAAGGAGAAACCTTTCTACGGTAACAGTACGAAGGCTGTCTTCACACTGATTGAGCCACTGTTTAACTGAAGATGACATAGCTCACAGACTAGGGACAGCACTATTGCATTATAGGGAAAAGGTTATTCATAGTCTCTCTGGACTTCTCGCTGGGTCTACTGTCAGATGGGAAGTCAGAAATCAAACAAGTTTTGAAATACATGAAAACAGCTGCAAGAGCATAGCACTATAGTGTATATGAATATAATACCAAATGTCCTTCTTCCTACCACCCATTTAGTGTTTGCTCCACTAGTTAAGAAGCAGTATCATAATGTGCTAACAAGCTAAAACCCAATAGCCAATACATGGCTAGAGAGGACCGGCGAGCGTTGAGCATTTCTAAGATCATAAGGTTTGCATGTCAGCCTGGTAAAGACAAGCAAAAGTGTTTTACCCGCAAGCATGAAAGGCTTAGTAAGTGCATCACAGCAGAGCCTGCTTGGTGTTTACCTTCTTCCAACTTGCGTACACTCTCTGGCAACCAAAATGTCATGAAGAAACAGCCCCCCTGCCATTTTGTAGATAGCTCCTAGAACAAATTGGCCCTGATTTCTGCCCCAGCACTTTCTTAATCTGCTACCAAAGGATTATACACAACCCTGGACCTCTGTCATTCTCTGCATATAGCTCAGACTTCCTCTAGGCAATCTCCTTTGTTTGCAGACATCTCTGCATGCTTAGTTAAAATCTGCCTCCCCCCACCTCACCCACATCTTGTAATTCACTTACCCTCTCTTTTTCTCTCTCCGTTACATTTTTTAGTCAGTAACTGATGATATGTAAATATGGTTCTGAAAGCCTACCTGTAGCATCTGTAAGATCTGAAATTTTTTAGGGAAAAAGAGAATCTGGCCTAATAACCTCTGAAGGCCTTCAAGATACCTTTAAGCCTTCTTTGGAAATGCTACCAAAGACACCACACCTCTCTTCCCTTTTGAGTTTTGCTATTCTTTTCTCCAGTGCATAAAATTTTGAATAAATATAAAATAATAAACTTTATTCCAGTTTAAAATTTTATTTCACTATTATAGTGTATATTTTAATATTGAAAGTATATATTAATTAGTTTCTTTCTGTAGATATGTTTTATAATGATTTCATGTAAAAGTAGCATGTGTGGCCTTATGTATGAACTTAACCACAAATTATAACTATTTGTATGGGAGAAGCTTGTTGCCAGTTCCAAACAACTGAATTATATAAATGAAATTTTGGAATGCATGCTTTGTATATTGGCAATTGCCTGTAGTTATTGGTATTCAGGAGCGCAACGCAGTGATATCCATATAGTAATTTTATGTCTAGCCTATGAAAATTTAAAATAAGCAGGAATTTCCAGCTTATTTTAGCTCTGTGGTATTAACATTGATCTGAATTTAGATTTTATTCATAACTACTCTGAGAATATTTTATAACTTCTAGATTTCCTTTTGTTCTCTTTAAATAGGTAATTGAATCTTGTGTTGTTATTTGAGGATATGAAAGGCAAATGTTTCTGTTCATTTTTCTATGAATATCTTAATCTGGTAGAATAAAACTGTAATCTCCCCAAGAAAACACTTTCAAAAGAAATTCTGGTATCTTTTGTTTGTGAAATTTCCATGAGAAAGCTAGCTTACAAACAAATAATGAAAACAAATTTAGAGAAAATTAATTGCTGAATTTATTCAGATTTTTATGAAACATGACATTTATTTGGATTTGAATTTGTCAAACGTTTTTACAGCTTTTTTAATCCAGATGTGTTCACTGATTCCTAGAGCAATGTGATAGAGCTGATGTTACCCAAATGGTTCCTCAAGTTATTATTTGAAAGAGCCTGTGGGAAACACTAGAAGAGACATTGAATAGGCTATCTGCTCGCCCTAATGCCCCCAGCTTTCTTCATGAGTAAAGAAGGGATTAATGTTAATCTCCTTTTGAGAGTGCAGGCTGGTTTTCCTATAAGTACCCACATTTGCTTTACTTGACGTATTTTCCATATGACAGCACTTAGAATGGGCTTCCCTTATTTTGCCACATTCTTTTCACATTTGACAAAAACAAAATGATCACCATCACTACTGCAACAACATAGCAATACTGATGAGAATCACAGTAATAGTAATAGCTATCATTTAACTGAGTATTTACTCCATATACGTACTACTGTATTACACTAATCAATTTTCAGGCCCATTTAATCACCATATTAAGTAGATATTATTATACCCTTATTTTACATATAAGAAAAGTGGGTCTCAAAGAGTCCAATGCTTTGTCTAAAGCGACTTGATTACTAGGGGTGAAACCTGAACTCAAACGTAGGTCTGTCTAATTCCAGAAAATGAATTGTAACTATTCTACTGATGCTTATGGTGAACTTATACATTTGGGTGTGTCTCTTTCACACTCGCGTATCTTTAAGAATGATTAATATATTGTTTAACCTTGGCAACATTGATTTATCATCACATACTATCACAGGAGGCTTTAGGAAGGGATGTCTTCTCTGATACTTTGCAACCTCTTCAAGAAAAGTTTTGATGAGTGTGGGGAAAACTATGGCTCACATAAAATAAGGAAGATTAAAAAAACAAACAAACGAAATTTAGAGAAACCAACAGGAATGATGTTTTCCCCCTTTTGAAGGCAGGCTTTACTTATCTTGCACATCTGATGTTTTGCATTTTAGGTCTGGCTTACACTAGTTTTTCCAAAATCCCCAGCTTGTGCTCCCTATGCACAAACATATATCAATGTGTTTAGATAGATACATCTTTGTATATGATGAATATGAATTAGTAGAATGTAGAGTGCTTTATCTTCAGTCTGTTTTGAACCAATACCAGCATCACTGAATTTTGATAAGACTTTTAAAATCACAGCTGTTGGGATGCTAGGCAAAATTATGTGATTGAAAGTTATGACCCTTTAAAATATGAATCAACTCTCATTTTTGTTGTTCATTACCTGATAGTAAGTGGTGGTATATCTTCCGTATGTGAGCTGTCATCCGTAAAATTCATAAATAGGGTGGCAGAGAAGAGAGAAGAAAAGAGGAAGGAGGGTGGGTGAGATGATAGTAAGAGAAATAATAGGAGAGATAGGAGAGGAAAAAGAGAAATAGAGAGGAAGAGGGAAAATCCTATTCTAAGAGAAAAGCTCGGGTCTAAAACTGTATGTCAGACATCAGTTAAACAGGGTAAAGATGAACTTTGCATGTATGTTATACGTACTCATTTAATCATCTGATATGTGTCTGGTACTGCGCTACGTTTATGGTGATGAAGAAAATGGACATGGAGCTTGGAGCCAAGTGAAGGAAGTAAATATTAACCCAAAAATACTATATAAATTCATATTCTGATTAGTGCTACCATGAAAATATGCCTGGGGAATGGGTATTTCGATTGGGTGATCAGGTAAGACCACTCCAAGGAGTGGTTAAATTGAGACCAGAAAGATGAACAGGTTCTACCTATGTGAAGAGCAGTGCAACAGAAGCTGCAGAGGTGTCATTTACAAGCATATGTACAGGTTATTCTGGAAAGCGTTCGTAATGTAAAGTCATTTCATGAATCCTAAACAGTGACTCTGTGAAGATTCAGATGCCTCACTATGAAGGGAGTTGATTTTAGAAGTACTTGGAGCAGAGTGGCAAACCCATGGTTCACTTTTTTTTTTTTTTTTTTTTTTTTTTTTTTTTGCGGTACGCGGGCCTCTCACTGCTGTGGCCTCTCCCGCTGCGGAGCACAGGCTCTGGATGCGCAGGCCCAGCCGCTCCGCGGCACGCAGGATCCTCCCGGACCGGGGCACGAACCCGCGTCCCCCGCATCGGCAGGCGGACCCCCAACCACTGCACCACCAAGGAAGCTCCATGGTTCACTCTTGAGGAGAACACTTTTAATACCTTGGTGATAGGGTACCAGTAGTCAGGATAAAACACTGGTTGCATATTTCTGGGAAAACAAATCCATGACATGAATTTGAAACAGAGTGGAAGGAGAAGGAAGGAAGGGCTGCAAAAGACAATTTAGTTGTGGTGTGTGTGGTGTGCTGTGGGAATGGAAATCCATGGAGGCTGGTTGCTCAGAATCCACTGCAAGAGAGGTTGGAAGAGATAGTCTTCCCATTGTAATAATGCCAGCCAGACACTTTATGAAGACCGTCTGTGACATGTCTACACTACCCAAATAAAGAGAGAACGATATCCTTCAAGGGATTAAACCATCTAATATATACTTCTGCAAAGAGGTGGGCCATAACAGGATGAAGAATAGCCAATACTAGATGTCACTGACTCTAGACAAGGGCATGCCTGTGGTGCAACTGGGGCCTTGAGTGATATTCCAGTGATCGAAAGACAGATTCTGTAGGCCAGAGTATGCTGTCACTGAGAGACAATTAGAACAGCTTCTGGTGATAAAATAGAGCAAATGGACTGCTCTATCGCTCTAGCAAAGATCAGCAACAGCATGAAAGAGATCCAGGGAATACTAGAAAGAAAGTTTCATTTGCTGGGATCACCTAGTAGAAGTAAAATAAATGGCAATTTGTCAGATTTTGATCTTGTGTCTCTGGGATAGACAATCAGCTGTTTTCAGAAGCTGAAGAGACAGACTATCTTCTGCAGAGGAGATTTGACTGCTAAGCATGATTATCAGCCTGCCACCTCATGGACAGGAGAATGGAAGGAGGCATGTGGAGATTTGGGTTGCTGTTCTGTATAGACGCTTAAGAAGTTTGGGGGAAGAATTAGGGATAGAATTTGGGAGAAACCTATTGACTGTTCACTGGTTAAATCAATAGTTGTAACCTGATCTATATTTCTGTTTTTGTGCCAGTACTATACTGTCTTGATTACTGTAGCTTTGTAGTATAGTCTGAAGTCAGGGAGTCTGATTCCTCCAGTTCCCGTTTTTTTTCTCAAGACTGCTTTGGCTATTAGGGGTCTTTTGTGTTTCCATACAAATTTTAAGATATTTTGTTATAGTTCTGTGAAAAATGCCATTGGTAATTTGATAGGGATTGCATTGAATCTGTAGATCACTTTGGTTAGTATAGTCATTTTCACAATATTGATTCTTCCAATCCAAGGACATGGTATATCTCTCCATATGTTTGTGTCAGCTTTGATTTCTTTCATCAGTGTCTTATAGTTTTCTGAGTACAGGTCTTTTACCTCCTTAGGTAGGTTTATTCCTAGGTATTTTATTCTTTTTGCTGCAATGGTGAATGGGATTTTTTCCTTAATTTCTTTTTACGATCTTTTATTGTTAGTGGATAGGAATGCAAGAGATTTCTGTGCATTAATTTTGCAATGGAACAGGATAGAAAGCCCAGAGATAAACCCATGCACATATGGTCAGCTAATCTATGACAAAGGAGGCAAGGGTATACAATGGAGAAAAGACACTCTCTTCAATATGTGGTGCTGGGAAAACTGGAGAGCTACATGTAAAAGAATGAAATCAGAACACTCCCTAACACCATACACAAAAATAAACTCAAAATGGATTAGAGACCTAAATGTAAGACCAGACACTATAAAACTCTTAGGGGAAAACATAGGAAGAACACTCTTTGACGTAAATCACAGCAAGATCATTTTTGACCCACCTCCTAGAGTAATGGAAATACAAACAAAAATAAATAAATGGGACCTAATGAAACTTAAAAGCTTTTGCACAGCAAAGGAAATCATAAACAAGATGAAAAGACAACCCTCAGAATGGAAGAAAATATTTGCAAACGAATCAATGGACAAAGGATTAATCTCCAAAATATATAAACAGCTCATGAAGCTCAATATCAAAAAGCAAACAACCCAATCAAAAAATGGGTAGAAGACCTAAATAGGCATTTCTCCAAAGAAGACATACAGATGACCAAGAGGCAGATGATAAGCTGCTCAACATCACTAATTATTAGAGAAATGCAAATCAAAACTACAATGAGGTATCACCTCACACTGGTTAGAATGGGCATCATCAGAAAATCTTCGAACAATAAATGCTGGAGAGGGTGTGGAGAAAAGGGTACCCTCTTGTGCTGTTGGTGGGAATGTAAATTGATACAGCCACTATGGAGAACAGTATGGAGGTTCCTTAAAAAACTAGAAATAGAATTACCATATGACCCAGCAATACCACTACTGGGCATATACCCTGAGAAAACCATAATTCAAAATGACACATGCACCCCGATTTTCATTGCAGCACTGTTTACAATAGCCAGGTCATGGAAGCAACCTAAATGTCCATCGACAGATGAATGGATAAAGAAGATGTGTTACATATATACAGTGGGATATTACTCAGTCATAAAAAGGAAAAAATTGGGTCATTTGTAGAGACATAGATGGACCTAGAGACTGTCATACAGAGTGAAGTAAGTCAGAAAGAGAAAAAGAAATATCGTATATTAACACATATTTGTGGAATCTAGAAGGTGGTACAGATGAACCGGTTTGCAAGGCAGAAATAGAGACACAGATGTAAAGAACAAACATATGGACACCAAGCGGGGGAAGTGGGGGTGGGATGAATTGGGAGATGGAGACTAACATGTATACACTAATATGTATAAAATAGATAACTAATGAGAACCTGCTGTACAGCACAGGGAACTCTACTTCTCTTCGCTTTACAGTAGAAACTAACAAAACATTGTAAAACAACTATACCCCAATTACAAAAAAAAAAAAAGTTGTAACCTGAGAAAAAGAATTTGAAGATGTACCACGAAGAGTGTTCAATTTGATTTTTTTTTTTGACATATTTATTGGGGTATAATTGCTTTACAATGGTGTGTTAGTTTCTGCTTTATAACAAAGTGAATCAGTTATACATATACATATGTTCCCATATCTCTTCCCTCTTGCATCTTCCTCCCTCCCACCCTCCCTATCCCACCCCTCCAGGCGGTCACAAAGCACCAAGCTGATATCCCTGTGCTATGCGGCTGCTTCCCACTAGCTATCTGCCTTACGTTTGGTAGTGTATATATGTCCATGCCTCTCTCTCACTTTGTCACAGCTCACCCTTCCCCCTCCCCATATCCTCAAGTCCGTTCTCCAGTAGGTCTGTGTCTTTATTCCTGTCTTACCCCTAGGTTCTTCATGACATTTTTTTTTTTCTTAAATTCCATATATATGTGTTAGCATATGGTATTTGTCTTTCTCTTTCTGACTTACTTCACTCTGTATGACAGACTCTAGGTCTATCCACCTCATTACAAATAGCTCAATTTCGTTTCAATTTGATTTTGAAAGCTGGACAGATAGATGCATAGAACATAGTGTGGAAAGATTAAATAAGCCAGTCACACAGTGTTGAAGAAAAAATTATGGAGGTTAGTGCTTTTCTTTTGGACACTGGAAGATAATTTGTAAAAATTGTCTATTTGGAGAACTGATGGTTATTTTAAAGAACCGTATATCATAATACAAGACAGCTTAGGGCAATGTTTATTTTCAGCATTTTATTTAATTTTTTCAAGTACACAGGAAATAGTAGAATAATATAGTAAATATCCAAATATTTAATTCCTACATTCAACAACTATTAACGTTTTGTCAGATCATCTATATTTGGATGATGTATTTAAAGTCAGTTGAAGATATGATATATCACCCCTAAATAGTGACATTTTTAATTTCAAAACTTTATATATTTTCCTACATAGCCTTGATACCATTATTACACCTAACACAAATAACAATAATTCCTTTATTCTTTAATACCATCTACTATAAGGTCTGTGTTAGTTTCCTAGGACTGCCACAACAAATTACCACAAACTAGGGGACTTAAAGCAATACAAATTTATTCTCTCACACTTCTGGAGACCAGAAGGCCAAAAGCAAGGTGTGGCAGGGATACCCTTCCTCTGAAGGCTCCAGGGGAAAATCCTTCTTTGCTTCTTCCAGCTTCTGGTTGCTCCAGGCATCCCTTGGCTTGTGGCAGTGTAGCTCCAATCTCTGCCTGTGTCTGCAAAGGACTTTTTCAACTGTGTCTCTGTGTGGTTTCTTTCTTTCTTTTTTTGTTTGGTTTGTGTCTTCTTCTAAGGACAGCAGTCATTGTATTTAGGGGCCACCTTAAATTGAGGATGATCTCATCTTGAGATTCTTAATTATATCTGCAAAGAACCTACTTCCATAAAAAGTCATCTTCACTGATATTGGGAATCAGGACTTAGACATATACTTTGGGGGCCACTATTGTGCCTACTATATAGTCCATATTCAAATTTCCCCAAAATGTTTTGTAAAGTACTCTTTACAGTTGGTGTGTTCAAATTACTATCAAAGTCCATTCACTGGGCAAAGTATTTCAATTACAAGCTGAGAAAATTTGATTCTGATCAATAAATCAAAAGTAGTATAGATTAATTTATTTAACAAGTATGGATTGGTACTAAGCACTTACTATAGGCAAGATATACTGGCCTAGGTGCTGGGTAGCAGTGGTGAACAAACTAGATAAGGAGTCACTCGGAAGATCATTCTAGGGCTGGCAGCACTCTCACAGAGCAACGTGGTGTCACACGTGTTGCTTCAAGCCAAATGGGCTGAAGGAGTGTGGCCCTTATGCAGAATATAAGGCTGCCTTTTCCTGTGTGCCTTTTGACTCCTGTAGAGTTGATAAGGCTTTTTCTCAGGTCCTGGCATTTTTGTTATATGTTGTTTCACTGGTTTCATGTTTATTGGTTTCTGGTCTACTTTATAGACCAGAATGATTAATGAAGAGCTAGAAAGTGAATAGGCTTCAAAGATTTTCAGAATAAAAGAACATTTTTGGACCTGGAAAAGTATGTCCCCTATATCTCTTTGCCTTAAAAAGATGTTTATTGTGTTATCTAGTTCTGGATTCCATATCCTTTTGTCAGATTGCATCGGAATCTGCCAGTGAGTTGAAAAGTTCTTATAAAAAGAAAAGGAAGTAATCTAGGATAAGTCTTTTTTTTTTAAGAAGCCCTTAGAAGTACATTTTAATATTGCTCACCTGTTTCTTGTATGTGTTATGCATATGACTGAGTGAAGAAATCTTGTAAAATGCTTGAGTATCTTCAGGTGAAGGATCTAATTAAGTGAGCATTACCACTTTTATTATTTTCTGGGCGTGGTTTGAAATAATTGTGGTTTGATAACATGAATAGTTGTTCCTTGAAATAGCTAACTTGGCAGCCTAGTACGGAGGTTATGATCTTGGACTTGTGAGCCTAGTTAAGTCATTAAATAACAGAGAGCACAATCTAATTAAATTTGACATCCTCACATGGGGACTCATACCCACAGGTAGTACTACAGCATGAAACTTCAGGAAGGATTTTTTGTTTTAAAGAAAGTTCATTAGAAAGAGACTGAGGGGGAAGGTTTGAAAATGAAATCTGCAAAGGAGCCACTTTCCAATATTACCCTAGAGAAAGAATCAGAGCTGTGAAAGTATCAGCAGTTTCCAAAGGGTTATATAATCTTCTATGTAGTTGGTGCACACAAATGGTCAGAACTCGAGCAGCCACATTGTAGAACTGGCATCACCATGAACCTTAAGAAGTCTCTCCTGTAGCTAAATACTATCACATTCACACAATGTATCATTAGGGAATGGCACAGCCCCCTTTTGTTGCTAGACAAAGGTACTATAATATCATCATTTAATACCATCTTCAAAAGGATCACACACAATATCATCACTTTAATAAAAACTCAGGTTTCACTTTTTCATATTTCTTGCAGATCGCTGGCCATATGGATACATAGTTTACATGGTTTGAGATACTAGTGTACAAACCGTTTTATGATTTGCTTTTCTGTTTAACATGATAGCCTAAACATTTTCAGTAGTTTTCATGTTCTGTATATATTTTAATGTGAAGCAGCTTATATATTTTAACATTAAGTAGCTTTATAATATTTGAGTGAATTGATATGCCACACTAGATCCATCTCCTGTATTTGGACATTTATATTGGTTTTAATTTTTGATTACTATAGATAAATTTCAATTATTTTTTGACCAACTCAAATAGTTTTTGGTATTATGATTCAAGTGCTTAATAAATATTTGGTGAAGAGATGAATACTATTTTTGTACTTTCTTGGCTAGTATTACGAGGAATGTCATTCTGATTTTGGAATTTCAGTTACTTATCCAAAGGGTTGTAGATTTTACAATGTCACCAAATTGTATGAGTACCTTTTACTCTCAGCCTCTCCAGTATTTGTTACCCTATTAAACATTTTAAAATGAAGCTAGGTTAATAGTTCCTTTAGTTTGCATGCATGCATGCATTGTGTCCATTATACTAAAGAATATTTTACCCTTTGTGCAATTTATGTACTTTGAGTAGAGGATTTTTCTGGAAAAATCACAGAAGTCTATTCAGAAAATGGGTGAGAAGGTGAAAGGTGAGAAGAAAGAGCAGCTGAGGTAAGGAAGATGTTAAATTCCTTCTCAGAGCCCATACCTGGCTTCTGTCAGTGGGGCACATTGCCTCTCTTCCTCTTCCTTTCCCCAGGCCCCAGTGTACACTGCTCATGGCACACAGCTCTCAAACATAGCTCTTCCTGCACAGACTTCACACCCAGACTAAAAGTCCAAACTACAGAATTAGAATGCAAAATTATGAGTTTAAGCCTTTCCCTACCTCACATTTAAATAGCTGGATATAGAAATGTGTTTATGCCCTGAAGGGGATACTTTAAAAATTTAAAACGAGCACCAAATAAGTAGTTATTAAAAAGTAATTTCATCCATGGCAGGTGACCGTCAGCCCATAGGATGTAGCACTATGGAAATAAAAAAAAATCTAATTTTTTTGAAGTCATAAAATAGGCATAACATCATAGAATGTCAAAGCTGGAAGGGGTCGTAGAGATCACACTCATTTTATAAATGAGAAACCATGTCCGGAGAGTGGAGAGGTTCCCAAAATCACACGGCTTAGTGTCGGAGCTGGGACTAGAACCCAGGTCAGTGGATTTGTACAACCCCATCTTTTATGGGTCTTTCTTCCAGAAAGAGAAGCAGCCGCCAATTCCAAGTGACGGAAGTGAGACCGGCTTCTCAGATTCCACTCTTCTAGATGCTTAATAATTATCTTTTGAATGAATTCCCGCACTGTGAAACTGTGAGCAAACAGTCTTTTGAAGATGAGCAATAGAAAGGGGCCATGTTAGTGTGTTTACCACCTCCCACCTACACACACACACAACACACACGCGCACACACACACACACACACACACACTCTTGTTCACAGAATGTTACATAGAGGTTTTCAAACTCTCCTCTGCAAAGTTGTATGTTTTCTGGCATCTCTTCATGGTCACAGTGGGGACGGAGGGGGTGAGACACCAGAGTCTTTATTCAGCACAGCTCTGCCAGTGTCTGTTACATCCAGCAAAGTCTGTGTAAGATTTTGTGATCGTGGAGGCTCTGCCTGTCTCTCACACACAGACACACATATACAGACATACACACATTTGTACATATACATACACACAGTTGGAAACCGCTGATCTAGATAAGCTGTCTAATTTTACAGGCAAACCCCTGGAGGTTTAAGATAGCTGGAATGGCCGTGTGACCTCCCTAGTTAGGTAGGCGGTGAGGTGGGAGAGTGGAGAGGGCTGTAATCTGAAATCCTGGGGTTCTTAGTGCAAAGCCTGCCTCCATTAGTTTATCAGATTTGATAACTTGGGCCAGTTTTTTTCTTTTTTTTTTTTTTCGGTACGCGGGCTTCTCACTGCTGTGGCCTCTCCCGTTGCGGAGCACAGGCTCCGGACGCACAGGCTCAATGGCCATGGCTCACGGGCCCAGCCGCTCCGCGGCATGTGGGATCCTCCCGGACCGGGGCATGAACCCGTGTCACCTGCATTGGCAGGCGGACTCTCAACCACTGCGCCACCAGGGAAGCCCTGGGCCAGTTAATTTAACTTGCTGAGTCTCCATTTTCTTGTTTATAAAGTGGGATAATTGCATTTTTGTATAGGAAAATTTTCAGATGAAATGAAGGAGTATATATATGTCAAAAGGTAATTGCACTATTTGAAAAAAAATGTTTGGATCAGTTGTGTTGTTTCCCTGTTTCTCAGCCTCAGGGTCAGGACCGGAACCATGCTTCCTGAATCCCATTTAATACTCTTTGACTGCAGAATGGCCGCTCATCCTGCCCATGTCAGAACTGTTTCCTGTCCATGGTGCTTGATTATGGCAGCAACTGTGTGGCCCCCAAATCCCTTATCTCCTTCCTCGGTTCCAGTTTGATACACAGAAATGCAGAAACTCCTAAAGTTATGATGTCTGAGAATCCATAATGGCTGCTCCGTAACACAGCAAATGCTGACACCTGATAAGAACAAGAAATGGGTGTCTCACACTGTCCACCTTCCCTAATGCTTGGCAGAACAACATGTCCCTAGATCACAATACTGTCTTTTCCAAAGACTGATAAATTATCCTCTGTTATACATTTTCCCACATTTAGCTTCTGTTCCAACCTCATCTCCTTTCATCTCTTGTCATTGTCCCTCCTCCTCTGGTTCTTTGTTCCTTTTACATCTATCTTGTGTATGTGCGCGCGCGTGCGCGCGTGTGTGTGTGTGTGTATTACACGTAATACGTATTGTATATACATATATGTGATGACACATATGCACACATTCATATATGCAAATAACAGGACAGAATGGCAAGATGCTTTATTAAAATGTATGTTGTTTTTTGCTACTAGGGCTCAAGGCAGAAGCATAAACTGTTACTAATAAAAAATTTGAGCCTACTCAGAATTGACTTAAAAAGCTGAAGACTGATTACACGGTACTAAAAAATGAAAGCAGAAGGGGGAGAGAGGCAGCCCATTTAAAAGAGAAGTGCCTGGTTGTGAGAGGTTATCAGTGAACTCCATTCAGTGCTGCTGGATACAGAGAAGACCTCAGTGCTGTAAAACTGGGAAGCAAATTCGGCAAATCTATGTCAAAAGTGTTGACAGATGGGGGGATGTGGTGGGATAAGGGAGATGCAGGGGTGGCAAGGAGCACTTTTGAACAGTAAAATTGTGGGTATATTCTGGTCACAAATAACTAGGAGAAACCCACTCTTTTTATACCTTCACCAAAGTTCATGGGATAATGCCTGTTCCATTGCACTCCATAGGTAATATGTTGTCGTTTGATCCATGTCATTTCCTCCTGGGATGGATTGCATCATTAGTCTGCATCATCTTTCACTGAAATCCAGTCCATAAGTCTGCCTTCTCCGCCATCTCATGGGCCCTACTGCTCTGGGAAGGTGACTGTGTGGAAGGACGTATTCCCACCCCTCTCCCTCCTCTCCTCCCCAATTCCCCACAGTTGCCTTCCACTCCTGAGCACCAGGACCACATGTTCCGCATCCCCTATTCTTTCTTGCGTTGTCAGATTGTTCAGTAGCATCTTCACGTGCTGAAGGAATTTAAGACTAGACATACTTTGTGTCCATTTTAAAATTGTGCTATCCTTTCCCCTGAACCACTATGGAAGTAAAAGCCTCTCCCAAACCCTGTGAAATAAATATTTTACTACACCTTCAGTTATGGCCTGTCGTGGGAGCCCCATCAGGGGTTCCCATGGTCCCCTCTCGTCCCCCACCCCAGCACTTAGGCACATATAGGTAGCGTGGTACAGAGGTTGGGAACAAAAGCACCAGGATTAGAAATACTTGCTTTAAATCATTAACTGGGTGGATTACTTAAACTTTTTAATCCTCAGTTTTCTCATTTGTAATTGGAGATACTAATATCTTCATCAAACTTTTGTGCAAAATAAATAAGCAAATACTATGTAAAATGTTTAATGTAGTACTTTGCACGTGACATCACTTTAAAACAAGTAGAGAGAAAACTATAATACAATGTGCTTCTTCTCACTAGATAGAAACTCCTTGGAGCAGCACTATGTCTTAATATCTGTGCAGAACATAGTAGGCACTTAATTAATTTGGAAGTAATGAGTGCAAGAATGCATGCATTTATGAACAAATCATAAAACTAGAGCTCAGAAGATTAAATAACTTGCCCAAAGTCATCCATTGGTAAAAGAGCTGGAATTGAGGCCAGATGTATTTTATTATATGCTGCTAGCCAGTCTTCTGTAACATAAATGCTTTCTTTAGTTTCTTTACCTTGTGAAGGGTTAGCCCTTGCTTTTTCAAGCATGATTCCTTGAGCTTTACAGACTTGGTGATGAAAACAGCCACAAATCCTTGGGACTTGATATTAAAGGGTTTTGGCTCAGTTACCTGCATGAATTGATCTGTTTGGTGAAGGTGTGGGCTCATACCACAACAGCCACCAGCAGTGAGATTAATCTCCTGAGTCTTAATTAAAACAGTCTTTGGAGAATACAACTGCCTCAGGAAGTGCCAGAAATCTCATTTGAAAGCTTCCTGATTGTGATATTTCCAATGTCATATTGCAGATTCAAAAAACTTGGGTGTTTGGAATAAGTTTAGGATAAGAACAGCCTCACTTTAAGTGCTTAACTTAACCATCAAACCATCTGTTCTTCTCCCATCATGGATCTAAACAGTACATAAGAAACAGCGTTCCTCCCTCTGTCCCATTTTACATCTGAACATGATCTATTTCCAAAGTAGCTTATTTTTCTCCTTTCTCCATCATGAAAAACAGAAACTAGCTGTGAACATTTCAACAAAACTGAAAGAATCTTCTTCACCTCTTTCTAATACCTCCTTCCCAACCTCCTCCTTCCTAAATCTCGTTTTTAACTCCTAGTTATTTCAGTGTGTTTGCTTTTTTTCCCCTTTTACTATTCACATCTAATTCATTACTTTGCCTACTATTTTTTCTAAATAATTTCTTGTATCTCTTTCTTCCTTTTCATCTGATGCATTAGATTATTACAAAAATCTTTTTTTTTTTCTGTTTCCCTGCTTCTAGATTCTCCCATGCTCATGCCATCTCAGACAAGATGAAAGAGTAATTGGTTTTAGATAATAAAGCAGGGCTACCAGAAAAAAACATAATTTGATCCTATGCTCTATTACAAGATGTACAGTGCCCAAAACAAGGGAAGTGAATGTCACTTTTCTTCTCTGTCCTCATCAGAGCATACCTAGAGTAGCACATTCAATTCTGGGCACATTTAAAGAACATCAACACTGAAGAAGATCCATTACAGAGTGTTCCAGATGGCAATGGACCTGGATGTCATGGGAGGTAAGAGACAAATTTAAAACCATGAGGGAGTATATTTGAAAATAGAGAAGCTAAAGGAAGACATGACAAACTAAAATTTAAAGGAATGTTGCATATTAGGAGGATTAAACTTTTTTTTTTTTGTCACTTGCAATAATAAAACTTGAACCACTGACTGGAGACTAATAGGTTAGTTGGAGTTCAGATTCATCTAAGGAAGAATTTTCTAATGTTTGATCTGAATAAAAAGGGATGAGCATCTTCGTGAGGTAGTGACTTTCCTGTACAAGAAGCTGGTGCATGGATTTGTATTCCACATTTTGTAGGACATATTCAGTTATAGAGAAGGGAAATAGACCACATGACCTCTTGGATCATCTGCAATGCTAAATGACTGTGATTCTTCAATATTTGAACCTTCTTATTCACCATTTTCCTTATTTTACATTTTTTGTTTGTTTTTTAAATTAAAAAAACATTTTTAACATCTTTATTGGAGTATAATTGCTTTACAATGTTGTGTTAGTTTCTGCTATGTAACAAAGTGAATAAGCTATATGTATACATATATCCCCATATCCCCTCGCTCTTGCATCTCACCAAGCTGATCTCCCCATGCAATGCAGCTGCTTCCCACTAGCTATCTATTTTACGTTTGGTAGTATATATATGTCAAAGCTACTCTCTCACTTCGTCCCAGCTTACCCTTCCCCCTCCCCCTGTACTCAAGTCCATTCTCTACGTCCGCATCTTTATTCATGTCCTGACCCTAGGTTCATCAGAACCTTTTTTTTTTTTAAGTTTCCATATATATGTGTTAGCATACGGTATTTGTTTTTCTCTTTCTGACTTACTTCACTCTGTATGACAGACTCTAGGTCCATCTACCTCACTACAAATAACTCAGTTTCATTTCTTTTTATGGCTAAATAATATTCCATTGTATATATGTGCCACATCTTCTTTATCCATTCACCTGTTGATGCACACTTCCATGTCCTGGCTATTGTAAACAGTGTTGCAATGAACATTGTGATACATGACTTTTTTTTTTTTTAATTTTTGGGTGTGTTGGGCCTTCATTGCTGCATGTGGCCTTTCTCTAGTTGAGGCAAGCAGGGGCTAATCTTCATTGCAGTGTGTGGACTCCTCATTGCGGTGGTCTTTCTTGTTGTGGAGCACAGGCTCTAGGCACAGGGGCTTCAGTAGTTGTAGCAAGCAGGCTCAGTAGTTGTGGCTCGCCACTGTAGAGCACAGCCTAGACCCATGCACATATGGTCACCTTATCTTTGATAAAGGAGGCAAGAATATACAATGGAGAAAAGAGAGCCTCTTCAATAAGTGTTGCTGGGAAAACTGGACAGCTACATGTGAAAGAATGAAATTAGAACACTCCCTAACACCATACACAAAAATAAACTCAGAATGGATTAAAGACCTAAATGTAAGGCCAGATACTATAAAACTTTTAGAGGAAAACATAGGCAGAACACTCTATGACATAAATCACAGTAAGATCCTTTTTGACCCACCTCCTAGAGAGATGGAAATAAAAACAAAAATAAACAAATGGGACCTAATGAAACTTAAAAGCTTTTGCACAGCAAAGGAAACTATAAACAAGAGGAAAAGACAACCCTCAGAATGGGAGAAAATATTTGCAAATGAAGCAACTGACAAAGGATTAATCTCCAAAATATACAAGCACTTCATGCAGCTCCATATCTAAAAAACAGACAACTCAATCCAAAGATGGGCAGAAGATCTAAATAGACATTTCTCCAAAGAAGATATACAGATTTCCAACAAACACATGAAAGGATGCTCAACATCACTAATCGTTAGAGAAATGCAAATCAAAAATACAATGAGGTATCACGTCACACCAGTCAGAATGGCCATCATCAAAAAATCTACAAACAACAAATGCTGGAGAGGGTGTGGAGAAAAGGGTTCCCTCTTGCATTGTTGGTGGGAATATAAATTGATACAGCCATTATGGAGAATAGTATGGAGGTTCTTTAAAAAACTAAAAACAGAACTACCATATGACCCAGTACCATATGACCCATATGATTCCAGTACTGAGCATATGCCCTGAGAAAACCATAGTTCAAAAAGAGTCATGTACCACAATGTTCATTGCAGCACTATTTACAATAGCCAGGACATGTAAGCAATCTAAGTGTCCATCGACAGATGAATGGATAAAGAAGACGTGGCACATATATACAATGGAATATTACTCAGCCATAAAAGAAACGAAATTGAATTATTTGCAGTGAGGTAGATGGGCCTAGAGACTGTCATACAGAGTGAAGTAAGTCAGAAAGAGAAAAACAAATACCATACGCTAACACATATATATGGAATCTAAAAAAAAAAAAAAAAAAAGTGGTTCTGAAGAACCTAGGGGCAGGACAGGAATAAAGATGCAGACATAGAGAATGGACATGAGGACACAGGGAGGGGGAAGGGTAAGCTGGGATGAAGTGAGAGAGTACCATTGACATATATACACTACCAAATGTAAAATAGATAGCTAGTGGGAAGCAGCTGCATAGCACAGGGAGATTAGCTTGGTGCACTGTGTCCCCCCAGAGGGGTGGGATAGGGAAGGTGGAGGGATATGAAAGAGGGAGGGGATACAGGGTATACATATAGCTGATTCACTTTGTTACAGCACAAACTAACACACCATTGTAAAGCAATTATACTCCAATAAGGATGTTAAAAAAATGACTAAGTAAAATAAAATTAGCCACACCTAAAAAAAAAAAAAAATTGTATCCTGCTACTTTACCAAATTCATTGATTAGCTCTAGTAGTTTTCTGGTAGCAACTTTAGGATTCTTTATGTATAGTATCATGTCATCTGCAAACAGTGACAGCTTTACTTCTTCTTTTCCGATTTGGATTCCTTTTACTTCTGTTTGTTCTCTGACTGCTGTGGCTAAAACTTCCATAATTACGTTGAATAATAGTGCTGAGAGTGGGCATCTTTGTCTTGTTCCTGATCTTAGAGGAAATGCTTTCAGTTTTTCACCACTGAGAATCATGTTGGGTGTGGGTTTGTCATATATGGCCTTTATTATGTTGAGGTAAGTTCCCTCTATGCCTGTTTTCCGGAGAGTTTGTATCATAGATCGGTGTTGAATTTTGTTGCATGCTCTTTCTGTATCTATTGAGATGATCATATGGTTTTTATCCTTCAGTTTGTTAATATGGTGTATCACATTAATTGAGTTGTATATATTGAAGAATCCTTGTATTCCTGGGATATACCCCACTTGATCATGGTGTATGATACTTTTAATGTGCTGTTGGATTCTGTTTGCTAGTATTTTGTTGAGGATTTTTGCATCTGTGTTCAACAGTGATATTGGCCTGTAGTTTTCTTTTCTTGTGACATCTTTATCTGGTTTTGGTATCAGGGTGATGGTGGCCTCGTAGAATGAGTTTAGGAGTGTTCCTCTCTCTGCTATATTTTGGAAGAGTTTGAGAAGGATAGGTGTTAGCTCTTCTCTAAATGTTTGATAAAATTCGCCAGGGAAGCCATCTGGTCCTGGGCTTTTGTTTGTTGAAGATTTTTAATCACAGTTTCAATTTCAGTGCTTGTGATTGGTCTGTTTATATTTTCTACTTCTTCCTGGTTCAGTCTCAGAAGGTTGTGCTTTTCTAAGAGTTTGTCCATTTCTTCTAGGTTGTCCATTTTATTGGCATATAGTTGCTTGTAGTAATCTCTCATGATTCTTTGTATTTCTGCAGTGTCAGTTGTTACTTCTCCTTTTTTATTTCTAATTCAGTTCATTTGAATCTTCCCCCTTTTTTGCTTGCTGAGTCTCGTTAATGATTTTTCAATTTTGTTTATCTTCTCAAAGAACCAGGTTTTAGTTTTATTAATTGTTGCTATTGTTTCCTTCATTTCCTTTTCATTTATTTCTGACCTGATCTTTATGATTTCTTTCCTTCTGCTAACTTTGGGGGTTTTTTTTGTTCTTCTTTCTCTAATTGCTTTAGGTGTAAGGTTAGGTTGTTTATTTGAGATGTTTCTTGTTTCTTGAGGTAGGATTGTATTGCTGTAAACTTCCCTCTTAGAACAGCTTTTGCTGCATCCCATAGGTCTTGGGTCATTGTGTTTTCATTGTCATTTGTTTCTACATATTTTTTGATTTCCTCTTTGATTTCTTCAGTGATCTCTTGGTTATTTAGTAGCGTAATGTTTAGCCTCCATGTGTTTTTATTTTTTACAGTTTTTTTTCCTGTAATTGATATCTGGTCTCATAGCATTGTGGTTGGAAAACGATTTCAATTTTCTTAAATTTACCAAGGCTTGATTTGTGACCCAAGATAGGATCTATCCTGGAGAATGTTCCACGAGTAATTAAGAAGAAAGTGTATTCTGTTGTGTTTGGATGGAATGTCCTATAAATATCAATTAAGTCCATCTTGTTTAATGTATCATTTAAAGCTTGTGCTTCCATATTCATTTTCATTTTGGATGATCTGTCCATTGGTGAAAGTGGGGTGTTAAAGTCCCCTACTATGATTGTGCTACTGTCAATTTCCCCTTTTATGGCTGTTAGCATTTTCCTTATGTATTGAGGCACTCTTATTTTGGGTGCGTTAATATTTACAATTGTTATATCTTCTTCTTGGATTGATCTCTTCATCTTTATGTAGTGTCCTTCTTTGTCTCTTGTAATAGTCTTTATCTTAAAGTCTATTTTGCCTGATATGAGAAATGCTACTCCAGCTTTCTTTTGATTTGCATTTGCATGGAATATCTTTTTCCATCCCCTGACTTTCAGTCTGTATGTGTCCCTAGGTTTGAAGTGGATCTCTTGTAGACAGCATATATATGTGTCTTGTTTTTGTATCCATTCAGCCAGTCTGTGTCTTTTGGTGAGAGCATTTAATCCATTTACATTTAAGGTAATTATCGATATGTTTGTTCCTATTACCATTTTCTTAATCGTTTTGGGTTTGTTATTGTAGGTCTTTTCCTTCTCTTGTGTTTCCTGCCTAGAAACATTCCTTTAGCATTTGTTGTAAATCTGGTTTGGTGGTGCTGAATTCTCTTAACTTTTGCTTGTCTGTAAAGGTTTTAATTTCTCTGTTGAATCTGAATGAGATCGTTGCTGGGTAGAGTAATCTTGGTTGTAGGTTTTTCCCTTTCATCTCTTAAAATATATCCTGCCACTCCCTTCTGGCTTGCAGACTTTCTGCTGAACGATCAGCTGTTAACCTTATGTGGATTCCCTTGTATGTTATTTGTTGTTTTTCCCTTGCTTCTTTTAGTATTTTTTCTTCGTATTTAATTTTTTTTTTTTTTTTTGTGGTACACAGGCCTCTCAGTGTTGTGGCCTCTCCCGTTGCGGAGCACAGGCTCCGGATGCGCAGGCTCAGCGGCCATGGCTCACGGTCCTAGCTGCTCCGTGGCATGTGGGATCTTCGCGGACCGGGGCACAAACCCATGTCCCCTGCATCGGCAGGTGGACGCTCAACCACTGCGTCACCAGGGAAGCCCCGTATTTAATTTTTGATAGTTTGATTATTATGTGTCTTGGCGTGTTTCTCCTTGATTTATCCTGTATGGACTCTCTGCACTTCCTGGACTTGATTGACTATTTCCTTTCCCATGATAGGGAAATTTTCAATTATAATCTCTTCAAATATTTTCTCAGATACTTTCTTTTTCTCTTCTTCTTCTGGGACCTCTATAATTCGAATGTTGGTGTGTTTAATGTTGTCCCAGAGGTCTCTGAGACTGTCCTCAAATCTTTTCCTTCTTTTTTCTTTATTCTGCTCTGTGATAGTGATTTCCACTCTTTTATCTTCCAGGTCACTTATCCGTTCTTTTGCCTCAGTTATTCTGCTATTGATTCCTTCTAGAGAATTTTTAATTTCATTTAGTGTGTTTTTCATCATTGTTTGCTCTTTAGTTCTTCTAGGTTCTTGTTAAATGTTTCTTGTGTTTTCTCCTTTCTATTTCCAAGATTTTGGATCATCTTTACTCTCATTACTCTGAATTCTTTTTCAGGTAGACTGCCTATTTTCTCTTCATTTGTTTGGCCTGCTGAGTTTTTAACCTTACTCCTTCTTCTGCTGCATATTTCTCTGTCTTCCCATTTTGCTTAACTTACTGTGTTTGGGGTCTCCTTTTTGCAGGCTGCAGGTTCATGGTTCCTGTTGTTTTTGGTGTCTGCCTCCAGTGGGTAAGATTGGTTCAGTGGCTTGTGTTGGCTTCCTGGTAGAGGGGACTGGTTCCTGTGTTCTGGTAGGTGGGGCTGGATCTTGTCTTTCTGGTGGGCAGGGCTGCGTCCGGTGGTGTGTTTTGGGGTGTCTGTAAACTTAGTGTGATTTTGGGCAGCCTCTCTGCTAATGGGTGGGGTTGTGTTCCTCTCTTGCTAATTGTTTGGCCTTGGGCATCCAGCACTGAAGCTTGCTGGCCATTGGGTGCAGCTGGGTCTTAGCACTGAGATGGAGATCTCTGGGAGAGCTCTTGCCAATTGATATTACATGGGGCTGGGAGGTCTCTGGTGATCCAATGTCCTGAGCTCTCCCACCTCAGAGGCTCAGGCCTGACACCAGGCTGGAGCATCACGACCCTGTCAGCCTTGTGGCTTAGAAGTAAAGCAAGAAAAAAAGAAAGAAAAAATAAATAAATAAAGTAGTTAAAATTTAAAAGTTAAAAAATTAGGGTTTCCCTGGTGGCGCAGTGGTTGAGAGTCTACCTGCCGATGCAGGGGACATGGGTTCATTATCTGGTCCAGGAAGATCCCACATGCCGCGGAGCGGCTGGGCCCGTGAGCCATGGCCGCTGAGCCTGTGCGTCTGGAGCCTGTGCTCCGCCACGGGCGAGGCCACAACAGTGAGAGGCCCGCATACTGCAAAAAAAGAAAAAAAATATTTAAAAATTTAAGAAGTAATAAAAAAGAAGAAAACCAAACCAATAAACAAATCCACAAATGATAACAAGCACTAAAAACTGTACTAAGATAAACATAAACTGTACTAAGATAAACATAAAAATCAGAAACAAGTCAGTCACAGACAGCAAACCCCAAGTCTACAGCTGCTCCCAAAGTCCACCGCCTCAATTTTGTATTGATTCATTGTTTATTCAGGCATACCATAGATGCATGGTACCTCAAGTTGATTGTGGGGATTTAATCCGCTGCTCCTGAGGCTGCTGGGAGAGATTTCGCTTTCTCTTCTGTGTTCGCACAGCTCCCGGGGCTCAGCTTTGGATTTGGCCCTGCCTCTGCGTGTAGCTTGCCCTCAGGCTTCTGTTCCCGCCCAGACAGGACGGGGTAAAGCAGTGGCTGATTAGGGGGCTCCTGCTCACTCAGGCTGGGGGGGGGAGGGATTTGGTAGTCATAATTGGAATGCAGGGCGAGCCTGCTGTGGCCGGGGCAGCATGACGTTGCAACAGCCTGAGGCATGCCATGTGGTTCTCCCGGGGAAGTTGTCCCTGGATCCCAGGACCCTAGCAGTGGCGGGCGGCACAGGCTCCCCGGGGCAGGGGTGTGGATTGTGACCTGTGCTTGCTCACAGGCTTCTTGGTGGCTGCAGCAGCTGCATTAGCGTCTCATGCCCTCCTCTGGTGTCCGAAATGATAGTTGCGGCTCACACCCATCTCTGGAGCTCGTTTAGGTGGTGCTCTGCCTTCTGTGGGCAGACAGGGAAGGAATCCCCTCTCCATATGCACCGCAAAACAGGGGTCTCTTGCCTCTTAGGCAGTTCCAGACTTTTTCCCGGACTCCCTCCCGGCTAGCTGTGGCGCACTGGCCCCCTTCAGGCTGTGTTCACGCAGACAACCCCAGTCCTCTCCCTGGGATCTGAACTCCAAAGCCCAAGCCTCAGCTCCCAGCCCCCACCCGCCCTGGCAGGTGAGCAGACAAGCCTCTCGGACTGGTGAGTGTCAGTCGGCACTGATCCTCTGTGTGAGAACCTCTCCGCTTTGCTCTCTGCACCCCTGTTGCTGCGCTCTCCTCCATGGTTCCGAAACTTCCACCCCGCCCGCTCCCTGTCTCCGCCAGTGAAGGGGCTTCCTGGTGTGTGGAAACTGTTCCTCCTTCACAACTCCCTCCCAAAGGGACAAGTCCCGTCCCTATGCTTTTGTCTCTGTGTTTTCTTTTTTCTGTTGCCCTTCCCAGGTACGTGGGGAGTTTCTTGCCTTTTGGGAGGTCTGAGGTCTTCTGCCAGCGTTCAGTCGGTGTTCTGTAGGTGTTGTTCCACAAGTAGATGTATTTTTGATGTATTTGTGGGGAGGAAGGTGATCTCCATGTCTTACTCCTCCGCCATCTTCTGGACTAGTTCTTGTTTGTTTTTATAAACAGCTTTATTGAGGTGTAATTTACATATAAAAATCACTGAATTTAAATGAACATTGGAGATTTTTAAGACATTTTTTAGAGCAGTTTTCAGTTGACAGCAAAATTGAGAGGTACAGAGGTTTCCTATGTACCCCCTGTCCGCACACATGCATGGCTTCCCCCATTATCAACATCCCCCACAAGCGTGGTACATTTGTTACAGTCGATGAACTTACATTGACACATAATCACCCAAAGTCCATTGTTTACCTTAAGGTTCACTCTTGGTGTACTTTTTATGAGTTTAGACAAATGTATAATGACATATATTCATCATTATAGTATACAAACTATTTTCACTGCCTTCAGTTTCCTCTGTTCTCTTCCTGTCCATTCTCCTCTGCCTGCCCTGGCAACTATTGATCTTTTTCCTGTCTCCATAGTTTTGCCTTTTCTAGAATATTATGTAGTTGGATTCATACAGTATGTAGCCTTTTCCGATTGGCTTCTTTCACTTATTCATTTAAGGTTCTTCCATGTACTTTCATGACTTGATAGCTCATTTCCCTTTAGTGCCAAATGATATTCCATTGTCTAGATGTACCCCAGTTAATTTATCCATTCAGCAACTAAAAGACATCTCTGTTGCTATTTATCACTTTCTTAGTGAACCTTTTTAGCTTTAATCCATTCAGTTATCTTCACCAACCATGGTTTACCCTGATCACTCTACCACTGCACAGGCATACCCACTCCTGGACAATTCACACCCATCATCCCCCTCAAAGTCAGCTCAAAGGGTCCTCTAATTAAACTCCCTCTCTGGTTGGTTGGTAACTGAATTAGTTAGGGTTCAGGCTAAGAGTCTGTAACAAATATACCAGGAAAAAAGAACAAAAAACAAACAAAAAATAGTGGCAGCAATGCAATAGAAGGTCATCTCTCCCAGGTAACAGCTCAGAAGTAGGCAGTCTTGATGAGGGTGGTTTTGCATGTTTAATGAGTTGCTTCCATCTCTCTCGTCCACGAAATGTTTCCCCTTCTCACCTTCTTGCAACAGCAGGCTCTTGGCAAGGTGCCAACACAGTGCACGTTCAGTAATTTAAAGTGTAAACTTGTAAGTGGTATATATCACCTTCACTCACATTGCATTAACCAGAATTTGGTCTCATGGTTGCACTGAGTGTAAGGAAGACTAGGGAATAGAGGCTTCCTTGAATGACCAGAGAGCTGCTTAAACTCAGTCACAGATGAAAAGGAGAATGGATGTTGGAGAACATCCCACAGTTGACCAGGGCTACCCTCAGAATTATTTACTTGGGGGTTTGTTGCTTTAATTTTTTTTCCTTTTTATAACAGTACATTTTGCTTTTCAGAAAGCAAACAACTTTATTTTGAATAATAACTTGCCATTGATTCCATTAAGAGTTTAGTAATAAGTTCATATGTTTAAAATTTAGAGCCCTTGATCTATCAATAATGTTAACATTTGTTTTTCAGTGTGAAGTTTCTGTGCTTTAGAATTAATGTCCCACAGTTCTTCTAAGAAGAGAATTGTTAATAGACCGTGAACCTTCAGAATCTGTGAATATAGTTTAAAAATACACAAATTACAAAGTGATACACTGAAAATTCTCATATTACCTCTAGCTTACTGATGAGACTTAAAATCTTTGCATTTTCACACAGGTTCACTGTTAGTGCAGGAAAGTAGCAGAAGTTGCTGCTTAAAGGGACAAAATAGGTTCCCTGCAACCTACTGCTCCCCAGTATATCTACCCAGGGTTACACTCGCCCAAATGATGAAGAGGGAAGAATACTACAAGGGACTAGCACTTACTTACACTTGCAACTCCAAAGCCTGTTTCCATGATTTTTATAAGCTTTAAACATTAGATGGTTATTAAATGCTTAAGTAAACACTTGTAGTATCTAATCAACCCAGAAGGGTGTCTTTGAAGTTAATTTTACTTCTGTAGTTTCTTTGAAGTTTTATTTTGTCTCTAAACAAAATTCTCTAAATTAAATCTCTGCCTTAATAGGATAAATGGTAAAAGTGAAATTGCATCGTTAATATGCTTAGAAAACTGTCAGCCTGGATGGATTCATTTCTCAATTACTTCCTTCTCTGTGCTGTTTAAAATTGGCTTTTCCTTCTGTTCTGATTTTTATCAGGAAATATTTTGGTATTGCCATAAATGGAAAGAGAACTTTTACCTTTAGAATCTTTAAAATTTGCTCAGAGGGTAACTGGTAACTTTCTCGTCACTCCTGAATCATTTTGCACCTAAAACTGAACTTTGTGCACTTTCCGATTGGCTGATCATAAGCATTCTTTCAATTCCAACTTCCATTTATTTGATATCACAGCATACACGGTTCATTATTCCCCAGAAGTACTAAACTGTGAATTGCCTCATGGCTGCTCAACAAACTGTGTCAAGCAATAAAATTCTGCGTTACTGGATTGGGTGAAAGCCTCCTTCCTTGGCATTCTTTTTATAGCCTTTATCACAGTCAGAATCCAATTGTAACCTGACTTCTCTCTTCTATTACACGTGAGGAAGCAAATTCAGAATACTGACACAAATTTTAACCCATAACACGAAGGTCTCCTGCTATGGTCTCTCTCCCCTTATCCCTCACATTTTATGTCTGAAAATAAGGGCTGGCAGGTGGCAGAATCCTCATTAAACAAAAAGTGATAGGGACCTCTTCCCTCAAGATAAATTCAGACCCCAAATTACTTGTCTTGTTTTGCCAGACTGACTCGTTCTTTTAAGTCCAGGGCCCAAATCTAGGACATCTAATGAGAACTCAGGCATATACACAAAAAATCAGCACATTGCTGCCCACTACCAAACTGAAGCTGTGAATAATGGATCAGCCCACATTATCTATCCTCTTTTCAGATTCTGAGTATATATTTGAAATACCCTAAGAGCCCATGGCTTTCCCATTTTGTGGTAGACTGAGTGTAAAGTCAATCTAGCTTAATATAATCTTGGTTATTGCTTTTTGATAATCTGTCTCGGACGTTACATTCAGTCATTCACTATTAGAAGTTTTCTCTACTACTGGTCTATTCTTTGTATTTATGTTTCCAAATGATGATGATGACCATCATCATCATCATACATAAAACATGTGACACTAAAGCCAAATTCATATTATTTATTTCTAAACAGTTTCCTGTTAAGTGAGTAGTCAAAACATAAAATCCCCAAATCTGTTTATTCAGTTTGAGACTCTAAGGACTAAATGACAGCTCATTGATCCCGTTTGCTTTTCTTTGGGCTCCACCTGAACTCTCCTTAGCTCTCCACAATTAAAGTCCCCGCCCCACAAACACATTTGAACATATACACACACTGAAGCCACAGGGTATGCAGAAGACAGCTCAGTTTGAACCTTACTGCCTTAATCCGACCTGTATGGAAAAAATTGGAAAACTATATGCATGGGGAAAAGACAAATACAAATCCACATGCTTCTAAAAATAAAGTAGAATTTGAAGAGGTATTTATATAAAAATAATTGAGAAAAAGATTTCATAATACATTTTGTAAATTAGGATTAAAAGGAACTTTTGAACCTCATAAAGGAAATCTACTAAAAATATAGCAAAATACTTAATGGTGAGGTTAAGTATTGCCTTGAAGTCAGTAATGAGACAGAGATTCCTAATATCCTGAAAGTTTCATAGTACAGTAAGAAAAAAGAATAAAAGGCATGAAGATTGGAAATCAAGGAATAAAGCTTTTATTATTTGAAGAAAATATGATTGTCTACATAAAACAAGAGGATTTATACATTAGGAGAACTAAAAAGTAGAAAAGTGGTTGGATACGAAATCAATATACAAAAATCAATTGTGTTTGTATACTTTAGTATAAAGAAAACATTTCTATATCTCTCCTCAGGTAACTTTAGTCCTGCTTGCCCACAATGATTGGGGCTTGGACGCTTAACTTGCAAAGAGATGGGGACTTCCAGGGCAGGAGGAAAAAGTAGCAGCATCTAGGGGAGTTTATTTTGGGGTAGGAAAGGCTATCTGGAGTGGGAGTTACTGGGACTAGTGTTCAGTATGGGTAGGAATGCGCCAAGGAAAGGATGTGGATGGGTGGGACCAGGGTAGTCTTGACTGAAGAGATACGTAATAAAGAGACGGAGGCTAGGGCAAACACAGAATTAACAAGTGTCAGAGAATAATCAAAGGCCTCCACGAAGGAGGTGAGTTTATTGACTTGCTAGGCAACACCTGTGAAGAAATTCACTGAGTAGTTCCCTGAAGGGAAATGTTACATGTTTATAAGTAATGGAAGGTGGGAATTCATGGTGTTTATGCTAATTGAGGATGAAAAGATAGGACCCTGGATAGGATAGAATGAGTGCCTTGGTCTCGCAACACATTTGGTTAAAGTTCCACTTTTCATTGGTCAGGAGTGAGTCTTGAGTTTAGCCTGGTAAGGCTCTGGGGGTTGGAGGAAAGGAGTCTCACAGCTCACGGTGCTGTAACAGTTCCAGCTGGTTAGATGAGTTGCAGTAAAGCAGCGTTCAGTTTCTGTATCTCCCGGGCAAGTGCTTTATCAATGGAACATTTTCCTTTTACAAAAGTCACGTGGGGTGACTGGATCTAGATTAGAAGCCATTTTAAAGGGTCTGTTAACCTGTAGACAACAGGAAGCCACTGAAGTGCTCCAAGAAGAGAATGGCACAGACAGACTTCCGCCTTGGGGGATAGGGGCACACAGAGGAGGGTCCTGATGGGAATCACAGAGAGGAGTTGATTGTCTATGACTCTTCCAAAGAGAAATTAATTTAGTTTTCTGAACAGACACTAACGCACAGAAAATGAGGAAGACACAGTCCCTGCCTTCCCAAGGAGTGTTAACATTTTGAACGTTTGGATGAGCTTGGTATAAAGAGGCCAGGCTGTTTTTAATCTGTGCTGGCTGGTGCTGCCTGAGCTTTACCAGGGCTTGAAGGAGGCTCTGCTGGGAATGGCAATTAACAGTCTAGGCACAAGCTAGGAGCCAATGCATGCAAATGAAAAACAAACAAACCTGAAGGTGGGATGGAGAGAGGGAGGTGCAGGAGGGAGGGCCAGAGAGCAGATGAAACAGTGAACCCGCCCATCCGATGAATTCGTCTCTGCTCTCGTTTCTAAACTGTACAGGCTCGGCTGGGCGTGCACCTCACTTGTTAATCTCCTTTTTGCATCCCTGTTTTTGTGACTGTCAGAACGCCATATTATGCAAATTGGGTTTAAGCAATTAAGGCAATAGTGTTTCCCTTGAAGAGTTTGACAAGGTGGTGGGAGCCTGGACTGAATTATATAGACAGCAGCTTGGATGCTTATTTACCTACAAATAGAAGAGGAACAAGAAAAGGGAAAACACCGCAGCACCAGTCTTACCTGAGCTGTGCTGCTGACTTCCTTGCTTTTCCTTGGTTCCTTCACAGGAGAACAAAGGGTCACCCCACGGCATTAGCGGGTGGTAAATTTAGAACAGATGAACACGTCTCACAAGATACAGAGTTAACCTGTTGAATTCACCGCTGCAGAAGCCCACGGAATCAAGTCTTCTGGCGGACTTTAAAGGGGACTGGCTGATTTCATGACAAATAACACTTGAAGCCAATGGGGTTCCGTCACCTGTTTGGGGTCATGAGCTGATTGTCTTGCAGCTACAGAGAAGCAAGGCCAGAAGGCTGGACTCTGTCTTCAATAAACCACATTGGACAGTAAATGAGAGTCACAATTATTTTCCTCTGAAAACTCCACTGTCATTTGGGAACCAGATATGATGCATCAGACTCTTAATTGGGGATAACACATTCCACATTTCTGTACTTAGAGGAACAATACCCAGATGATGCTGTGCTCAGCCTGAGCATGTGGCTGAAAAGCCCCTCTTACAGCTTGCCAGGAATAGTTTCTAGAATAGCCTTTACTGAAGTTCCTATATATAACCGTGAATATTTCCCTTCTCCCAGTAGTGTGGTTGAGGCTTCCCAAAATGTCAGAGTATCAGTAGAAAACTGTACTCACTCTCATAATAAATGCCTGGCATTTAATAAGTGTTAAACCTCTCATTAGTTGATCAACAAGTAGTTAGAAAATACCTGCTATGCCTTTAGCTCCGTGTGTGTGTGTGTGTGTGTGTGAGTGAGAGAGAGAGAGAGAGACTATGAACAACAGTAAACATATAAGGTGTCTTTCTCCTCATTCTTGATGATTCTGTTACCATATCCCTCACTGCTCGTTCCTTATACACACTTTTTCAGTTTCCCTCACGTGGAAATCTTTATGATTTTCCCCAAAATTCCTCGTTCCAAAAATATAATCCCTGTCACCCAATATCAACATCCGTACTCTCACTTTCCCTTAATTTTCTAAGTTTTTCTGAGTATAGTCAATCGTTGCTGGAACCACTTCCTCCCTTCCATACATTCCTCAAAGAATGGCATTCTGATCTCTGCTCCCTTAAATAATTTTCTTTAAACAAAACCAAGCATCCAATTAAATATTTCTTGCCTAGGTTAACCACATCCTCTCCTGATCTCACTCTACTATGGCTCTACAGCATTTCACACTATTAGCCTTCTTGAAACTTTGACTTGCCTTCAACTCATCTTTCTGATACTTCTCTTTATCACTGTTTTTCATTTTATTCATTCATTCACTCATCCTTTCATTCACTTATTCTAGTAGACATGCATTAGATTTCTACTCTATGCTAAGAATTGTGATATGTTCTGGCACTACAAAATTGTGAAGACACAGTCCCAGCTTTAAGGAAACTGTATGTCAATGGAGATAAAATAAGGCAAATGAATCAGCATGATATAGCAAGTTAAGGGTAATGATAGTGCAAATGGGATATGATTGGAGGCAGAGGGAAAGCACAGATAACCAGTGGGACTGAGCATCAGGAAAGGCATCTTGAAAGAAGTGACAACTGGGTTGAGTTTAAAATATGTAAGAACAAGTTAACCTTGTATCTCGTAAAAGTAGATGCTGGGCTTCCCTGGTAGTGCAGTGGTTGGGAATCCGCCTGCCAATGCAGGGGACATGGGTTTGAGCCCTGGTCTGGGAAGATCCCACATGCCACCGAGCAGCTAAGCCCGTGGGCCACAACTACTGAGCCTGCACTCTAGAGCCCGCGAGCCACAACTACTGAAACCCATGTGCCTAGAGTCCGTGCTCCGCAACAAGAGAAGCCACTGCAGTGAGAAGCCCACCCACTGCAATGAAGAGCAGCCCCCGCTCTCTGCAACTAGAGAAAGCCCGCACGCAGCAACGAAGACCCAACGCAGTCAAAAATAAATAACTAAAATAAATAAATTAAAAAAAGAAAAAATGTAGATGCTGCTGAAGCTTTCCTGCTCAGCCTTCTTCCCACTCAGCGCCAGACTTCCTATAGCTTTAACCCTGGAAAAACACTGATGACTCACTAGCATACATCTCAACAGTAATTTCTAATGAGCTTTGATTTTCTAATAGAAACTCCCACCCAGATTTCTAGGTTCTTGGTGGAAACTTCTCTAAATTTCCTTTTCTACATAACACATCTCTACATAAACATTACCCCTGCCCATATATCTGCCTTTTGGCTAGAGTGCCCAATCTAAGTTAATAATACTCTTTCATTCAGGCATGAAAACTTGCAACTGTGGAGGCATTTTGAGGTTCTCATTCTTCTGCTTTAAACTACACAACACATTGGTCGCCAGCTTTTGGAGCTTCTCCCTCCCAAAAGAACATGAAATCTATTTTTTCCTTTTTAGCCCTACAGCCACAATTGTCATCATATCTCATTATGAACGGTGATGTCTTCCCTTCTGATCTCCCTGAATTTGGTCTCATGGAAATGCTTACAAAGGAAAGTCCATGTGTTTTGTTTTTTAACATTTTACTCCCCACTCTTACCTTTTCAACATCATCTTTTCTCATTCTTTCATTCCTGTCCTTCCATACCAGATGGCTTCTGCTTACCTGCATAAGTCATTTTTGTCTGTATCTCCAAGCCATTTCTCACAGTGTTCCTTCTTGTGTAATAACCTGACTGCTTTTTCTGACTGGTGAAATTTAATTTATTCTTCATGCCCTATTTTAAATGCCATCTTCCTGTAATTCTTTAGGAAGAACTAATTACTTTCTAGTCAGTTAGATAGGTGGGTAAATAGATATAAAAATAGAAATATACTTCTGTCTTTATCCATCTGTATATATTAAAACAATAGCATCCATCATTTTATAATAAAGCTGGCCAAGCATGTGTCTGCCCACTAGACTGCATCTACTTGAGAAAAAGGCCTGGGTCTTGTACTAGTGCTCAGGAGATGCCCATATGCCCATCTGGCATGAATGTACGGTTCCCCTGGCTCTCAGTTTCCGAGTGCTCTGAAGAACCAGAGGTTCTTACTATTAAGAATAATCTGAAATAGTTGGTTTAATATTGGAATAGAGGACTTAAGATTGTACTGAGAAGAGAACAATCCAAATGATTTGGTTAGAAAATCTGCTGCCCTGTCTAGAAAGTGAAATAGAGAAGGCTTTGAAGAGTTGGCACAGCGCTTTAAGCAATCTTTAACTTAATACGCTGAGTCTGTAGAGTTGTAGCTTATCCGATCTAGCTGAGTAAGGTGAGTATGTATACTTCATACTAGTTTGTAAACCATGATTGCCTGGCACTGTAATTTAAAAAAATGATGTTGTCTGCAACTTGAAGCAGCTGGCTCTATGTGAATATTGGAGGTGAAACATTTGGAAGGAGGAGTGACAAGGACAAAGTTATAAATTCCATGCCTAGAGTCTGCATTCATGCGGTCCAAAGCCATCCTGATCTTTCCAGGATGGCAAAGGCAAACAGAGACAAGGGTAGCATCAGGGGTGGGTGATGGAACCCAGATTGTGTGTGTGTGTGTGTGTGTGTGTGTGTGTGTGTGTGTGTGTGTGTATGTTGTATGTATGAGAGGGAGAGAGAGAGAGAGAGAGAGAGAGAGAGAGAGAGAGAGAGAGAGAGAGAGAGATCTGTCAGAAAACTGCTGCTTAAAAGCACTTGTTATTTGGAACAGAGAAATTTTGAATGGCCTCTAGTCTCCCTTTAATTTCAAGGACCTCTTAGGAGGTGCCGACAGCTGGCCCCCCAGGTTAAGAGAGTAACAGAATGAGAGACGATGACAATGAAAAACCTAGGCAATGGAAGGCTTTTGGGAGGTAATCAAAGTTAGCAAGGATATAGCCAGAATGGGTGTGGGAGCCCGAGAAGGTGAGATCTTGAATGAGGGAGCACCTGGAGAGAGGGTGACTAAAGGGGAAGACTGCTGGGAAGAAGGAACGAAAGAAGGGAGAGGAAGAAAGATACACTTCAACCCCTTTAAAATTTTACCCGAGGCAGGTACTGGCTTTGTATTTTGACTACATAAGTCAGATTCTAAAAAGGAAAGATTCCTTCTGTTTTTTTGTTCCTAAATTCTCTTTGTGACCCAATATAATTTTCATAGAAAATTGAAATTTTATCCTGGCAACAATATCGGAAATAAAAATCCCTGAAAATGAACAGGATGGCTTAGGTAGTATATTGGGGAGAAATAAAACCAATGCTCTTACTAATTATGATCTACTTGAGACAGTACTCAAATATTTCCATCTGCCCACTGGTAAATTTGCATGAAATTAATGGGTTTAGTAGAATTATTGTCAATTCATGTCAACAAATACTTATGGATAGTCGGACACTAAATTAGGTTCTGTGGATAAGGAGATGGATAAGACAAGGTCATAATCAAATATTTACAGAGGACTTACTAGAGCCAGAAGTTATTCTAGTTGCTATGATAAGATGGAACCTAACACCACCGTAACTATGGGTGGAACTTTTCTCCTCGAGTACCTACTAGTAGCAAAAGTGTTTAGAGTTATAGTTAGATTGTATATATTGGCTATTTAATTTAACTATATTTGTGTTAAATTAATTAATACTAATATGACCAAATGATTTCATTAGAAATATTAACATAGATTTTAATACGAGAAAGTCTGAAAAAAAGATGGTTGAATCAGTGAAGGCACAACCAGGGAAACATAAATCCCTCAAATCATTTGAATAAAGGAAATTAAATCCAAAAAATTTGTTACACAGGTGACAGAATTGTGAGAAGCCAATCAGAGGACATTGAGGTAACCCAGAGATTAGCATCAACTACAGAGACAGTGGGAAGGATTAGGGTTACCAGGGCCAAGGGATTGATCTCTGGAGGAGAGGTAGTTACAGCCAAAGATGGGGACCAAGGCAGAGACAAAGGGTGAGAGACAACCTGACCTCTTCCATGCCCCTATCCTCTCATTTTCTGCCAGTGCTTCTCACTGAATGGATGAACTCAGCTGATAGGGGAGCCTGGGCAACACGGCCTGTACCAGTCATTCCACGGTCACTCAGAAGAGAAGAGGAAGAGTGAGGAATGGCTTGTAGAGTACTTAACATATAACTGAGGCATTTTAAAATTTTAAGAATTTATTTGAGCAAAAATTGATTTTCATTGGGCAGCGCTAAACCAGACGTGGTCAGAAGCACTCCGTCTAATGGAGCTGGAGAAAAACTTATATAGAGAAAAGGCAGAAGTAAAGTAAGGAGGTTATTGATTGGCTCTACCTTGAAACCTAGTGCTGCTTGTGATTGGTTGTCCTTAGGTTTCAGTCTCCTAACCTTGATATTTACAGGCTTAGATTTTGATTTGTTACCAGACCAAACTCGAACGCCTTGGCATTAGAGCCATCTCAGTCTAATGGCTTCCTTGTTTAATTAATTTAACAGAGTAACAGAGCCAAAGACCAGCAGAGAAGTGTATATTCCCCCAAATCTACTTTAATGCCAAGAACGTTGATTGTCTCTAATATTCTTTATAAGCCCCTTTTTATATTGCACCAAATCTGAACCTTGAACAATGATTCGTTGAGCATAAGGCAAGGTGGAGGGATGGCTGGGAGAGGTCACTTAAGAATGCCCCACATCAGCACAGCAGTTTGATTCCTTGAGAGTGTGGTGCTTGAGAACCACAGAAGTTGAAAAAGAAAATAGCTTTCCTCTGCGTGTCTCTTCAACTGTCAGCATTGTTCCTAGACTGCTTTCTGCATTTCTCTCTTGGTTTCACATGGTGACCATGTGCATTTGGCCATCTTCAGCTTGATATACGCTGATTTAGGCAGTGAGATGTTGTATCCATTTCCTAAGGGCTAAGCTGTCATCACTTCTCATCCCTTATCTCTCTCATTTCCACCACTTCTTCCTAGTGTGATGTGTTTCTTTATGCTGACATCTTTCTAGTAGGAGGGGGCTTGCTTTAACTGGTAAGCTATAGGAAGGGCCAGTTCCAGTTGCAACCTGAATGCAGCTATAAAAGCTTTTCAGCTTTCTGTCTGAAAACTCAGTGTGGCTTAGCTATTAAAGGAAATGCTGTGCACCACTAAAAGAGTGGGTGTGGGATGAACTGGGGTCAGCAAAGAGAAGATTATGTAGCTGGTGATAGTATGACACGTAATTCATGCCTAGAGTATTACAGTTATTATCTTGTTGTTTCAGCCATGGTTTTAATGTTTTGCTTTCATGGTTTTGTATTCTTCCTTTCACCATAATGGCTGGATGGTGTGGGCTGAAGAGTGGAAAGATTTCGGTATATTTTCCTACATTCTGGTGGCCAGGCTTTCAAGTCTTCTCCAGCTTCTGTTTTTAATATGAATTCGAGCTAGTTCCAATCCCCAAATGAAGTATGTTGTTGCAAAAGGGAATCACCGTTATCTAGCACAGAATCTACCTTGTAATAAGCATTCTTTTTGTAAATATAAAATCTTTTTACAAGGTTCATCAAGTCTTTCAGATAAGAAGAATTTCATTTAAATCTTAAAAATCATCACATTACAAGACAAATGATACCCTGCTTTTCCAAGGCAATTAATGATTCCAAGCTTTATGCCTCTTGTGACAAATAACTCCATAGATGGAAACTTTGAGCAAGAGATTGAGTTCAAAGCCTCCAGTTACCCGCACAACAGAGGAAAAACTGAGACAATCAAGGATCACTTCACCTTTCATGGGAGATAGGAGATTGCCTTATAGTTCCCAGTCAACCTAGAACAAATCAAATGATTGCAAGCTCAGAACTCTTATTTTGTAAAATGTGAAAATAGTGCCTGTAGCTCATGATTTTAATGAGGACTTAGTGAGTTCATGTGTATGAAAGTGTTTTAAACACACTAAAGCATAAAAATAAAAAAATTTAACATCACCTTCATCCTCATTTCTAATTGCACAAGAAACTAATTATCTACCATAGGGTTCTTCTGTCACAGCGCAGTGCTTGGTATATCACTACAACAGTTATCTAATTAACTGGTAGTGGAAACACCTCTGGTACTAGTATAAGCCTATTTCATTTACCAGGTAAAAGAAATTAGACTGGCAATTAGTCTCTAGCTTGGACAGCTTTGTTCATCAGCCAGCCTTTCAGAGCTGAAAAGGTTCTTAGTGATCATCTATTCCAGTATCTTAATTGCTTCATAAGATAACTCCTTGTAAACCAGAGGAGAATGACATAGCACTAACCATTACCAAAGTTGTAGCAGACATGGGGGGTGGGCAGAAACTCTATTTACCCACATTTGCTGACTCATGTACTTACTTCTCTTCGTTAATTTCCCATCTTTCCAGGGGTCACTTATTGACAATATTTTCCCATGCATTGATATTTTCCAACTCATTCTAACTTCATTCCCCTAGCATATTGAGAAATAAAGGGAACGAGAGTGAAACTGGAAAAGAAAAAGACTCAGGTGGAGAGGAGGAAATGAAGGAAAGGTTACTGAAGAAGCTGGAAAAATCTAGGGAGCACTGGAATTCAAAAAGGTGATGAGGATGGTTGGGCAGAGAGGCAGATGATTAAAATGAAGCAGATTGAATGCTAGGGTTAAGAATAGATGTCTGATCATAGAGAAGAGACTTGTGGTTGCCAAGGGGGAGTGGGCTGGGGGAGGGATGGGTTGGGAGTTTGGGGTTAGCAGATGCAAACTATTATACTTAGAATGGATAAACAACAAGGTACTACTGTATAGCACAGGGAACTATATTCAATATTGTGTGATAAACCATAGTGGAAAAGAATATGAAAAAGAATATATATGTGTGTGTGTATGTATATATATATATATATATATATATATATATATATATATATATACACATACACACACACATCCATAACTGAATCACTTTGCTGTACAGTAGAAATTAACACAACATTGTAAATCAACTATATTTCAATAAAATAAATTAAAAAAACAGATGTCTGATATTTCTTCCTATACCTGTTCTTCTTCCATTTCCTTCCAACTTGTGGTTACTCCTATGTTCCCATCACAGAAAAAAGGTGGTTCTCAAGCCACCTCTCACAGATAGGAACAATCAAAAAGGCTCTATTAAAGCCTTTGTTTGGCTCATGAGTTATTATATTATATTTAGTGTAATGTCATGTGTTCTCATGGATCTAATACTCATCAAGTCACAGAAGCCATGCTAATGTTTTTGTTACAAAAAAAAAAAACCCTTGCTATAATAGAATATTAAAAAAAGTTGTTTTTTAAGTTTATGTCTGTTATCTCATTTTTCCTCATGGTAATTTAGAAATTTAAACAGATATTTTTGACTCTGTTTTACAGATTATAAAGCTAAAGCCTGTGGCCATTAAGTACCTGGATATCACACATCAAGTACACAATGTATAAGTAAGTGATGGAGGAGTTAAATCTGATTCTAGAACCAAACAATCAGGATATGGTTGAATAGAATCCAGAGCTGTTCTTTGGACATTTTTAACATTTACCATTCTTTCTAAAGACTTCCATATTTTAGAAAACGTGGCCATAGATGCCCCTGATAAGCCCTGAAATACGTCATTGGCTAACTGCAGAAATATCATGCAGGAATTTTGGGACAGTGAGACAGCAAAGAAAGCCAAATTCAGAGCAGAGCAGCTAAACCAAGAAACCAGACCACAGAGGAATGAGTTTCATTTCTCAAGCTAAGCTGCCAGTTCGCCCCTGGGACTTGGTGAGGCTTGTTAGGATCCAAAAGTTGAGCGGAATCCCTGGTGCAGACCCATTTAGGAATTCCAAAAATGTGAGGTCATAACAATTCTATTCAGTAACTATTGCATTCAATCAGGCATTCACAGACTTCCTGAAACCTGTTTATAGACTGTTTCTCAGTGTGTGCCCATTGGAACATGTCATCATCAGAATCTACTAGGGTGCTGGCTTATTAAAACGCAGATTCGTGGAGATTGGTTCAAGATGGCAGAGTAGAAGGACAGGCGCTCACTCCCTCTTACAACAGCACTGGAATAACAACTAACTGCTGAACAGTCATCGACAGGAAGACACTGGAACTCACCAGAAAAGATACCCCACATCCAAAGACAAAGGAGAAGCCACAATGAGATGGTAGGTGGGGTGCAATCACAATAAAATCAAATTCCATAACCACTGGGTGGGTGATTCACCAGCTGGAGAACACTTATATCACAGAAGTCCACCCACTGGATTGAAGGTTCTGAGCCCCACGTCAGGCTTCCCAACCTGGGGGTCCGGCAGCGGGAGGAGGAATTCCAAGAGAATCAGACTTTCAAGGCTAGAGGGATTTGATTGCAGGACTTCGACAGGACTGGGGGAAACAGAGACTCCACTATTGGAGGGTGTGTGCACATCAGGACCCAGGGGAAAGGAGCTGAACCAGGCCTACCTGCTAGAGTTGGATGGTCTCTTGCAGAGGTCGGCGACAGCTGTGGCTCACTGTGGGGACAAGGACACTGACAGCAGAAGTTCTGGGAAGTACACCTTGGCATAAGCCCTCCCAGAGTCCACCATTAGCCCCACCAAGTAGCCCATGGGCTCCAGTGCTGGGTCGCATCAGGCCAAAAAACCAACAGGAGGGAACTAAGCCCCACGCATCAGAAGACAAACAGACTAAAGTTTTTACTGAGCTCTGCCTGCTAGGGCAACACCCAGCTCTACCCACCGCCAGTCCCTCCCATCAGGAAGCTTGCACAAACCTCTTAGATAGCCTCATCCACCAGAGGGCAGACAGCAGAAACAAGAAGAACTACAGTCCTGCAGCCTGTGGAATTCACAGAAAAACAGACAAAATGAAAAGGCAGAGGACTATGTACCAGATGAAGGAACAAGATAAAACCCCAGGAAAACAACTAAATGAAGTGGAGATAGGCAACCTTCCAGAAAAAGAATTCAGAATAATAATAGTGAAGATGATCCAGGACCTCGGAAAAAGAATGGAGGCAAACATCGAGAAGATGAAAGAAATGTTTAACAAAGACCTAGAAGAATTAAAGAACAAACACCTAGAAAAATTAAAGAAAAAACAGAGATGAACAATACAATAACTGAAATGAAAAATACGCTAGAAGGAATCAATAGCAGAATAACTAAGGCAGAAGAAAGGGTAAGTGACCTGGCAGACAGAATGGTAGAATTCACTGCCACAGAACAGAATAAAGAAAAAGGAATGAAAAGAAAGGAAGACAGCCTAAGAGACCTCCGGGACAACATTAAACACACCAACATACGCATTATAGGGGTCCCAGAAGGAGAAGAGAGAGAGAAATGACCTGAGAAAATATTTGAAGAGATTATAGTCGAAAACTTCCATAACATGGGAAAGGAAATAGCCACGCAAGTACAGGAAGTGTAGAGAGTCCCAGGCAGGATAAACCAAAGGAAAAACATGCCAAGGCACGTAGTAGTCAAACTGACAAAAATTAAAGACAAAGAAAGATTATTAAAAGCAACAAGGGAAAAATGGCAAATAACATACAAGGGAACTCCCATAATGTTAACAGCTCATTTCTCAGCAGAAACTCTCCAAGCCAGAAGGGAGTGGCAAGATATATTTAAAGTGATGAAAAGTAAGAACCTACAACCAAGATTACTCTACCGGCAAGGATCTCATTCAGATTCTACGGAGATATCAAAAGCTTTACAGACAAGAAAAGCTAAGAGAATTCAGCACCACCAAACCAGCTCTACAACAAATGCTAATGGAACTTCTCTAAGTGGGAAACACAAGAGAGGAAAAGGACCTACAAAAACAAACCAAAAACAATTAAGAAAATGGTAATAGGAACATACATATTGAGAATTACCTTAAATGTGATTGGATTAAATACTCCAATCAAAAGACACAGGCTCACTGAATGGATACAAAAACAGGAGCCATATATATGCTGTCTACAAGAGACCCACTTCAGACCTAGGTACACATACAGACTGAAAGTGAGGGGATGGAAAAAGGTATTCCATGCAAATGGAAATCAAAAGAAAGCTGGAGTAGCAATACTCCTATCAGATAAAATAGATTTTAAAATAAAGAATGTTACACGAGACAAGGAAGGAAACTACATAATGATCAAGAGATCAATCCAAGTAGAATATATAACAATTATAAATATTTATACACCCAACATAGGAGCACCTCAATACATCAGGCAAATGCTAACAGCTATGAAAGAGGAAATCCACAGTAATACAATAATAGTGGGGGAGTTTAACACCTTAGTTACACCAAAGGACAGATCATCCAGACAGAAAACTGATATGGAAACACAAGTTTTAAATGACACAATAGACCAGATAGATTTAATTGATATTTATAGGACATTCCATCTGAAAAGAGCAGATTACTTTTTCTTCTCAAGTACACATGGAACGTTCTCTGGGATAGATCACATCTTGGGTCACAAATCAAGCCTAGATAAATTTAAGAAAATTGAAACCATATCAAGCATCTTTTCCGACCACAATGCTATGAGATTAGAAATCAGTTACTGAGAAAAAAAATGTAAAAAACACAAACACATGGAGACTAAACAGTACGTTACTAAATAACCAAGAGATCACTGAAGAAATTACAGGAAAGCAAAAAATACCTAGAGAGAAATGAAAACGAATACACGATGATCCAAAACCTCTGGGATGCAAAAAAAAAACAGTTCTAAAAGGGAAGTTTATAGCAATACAATCCTACCTCAAGAAACAAGAAAAATCTCAAACAATATAACCTTAACCTAAAGGAACTAGAGAAAGAAGAACAAACAAAACACAAAGTGAGTAGAAAGAAAGAAATCATAAAGATCAGATCAGAAATAAATGAGATAGAAACAAAGAAACAATAGCAAAGATCAATAAAACTAAAAGCTGGTACTTTGAGGAGATAAACAAAATTGATAAACCTTTAGCCAGACTTATCCAGAATAAGAGGGAGAGGACTCAAATCAATAAAACTAGAAATGAAAAAGGAGAAGTTACAACGGACACCGCAGAAATACAAAGCATCCTAAGAAACTACTACCAGCAACTCTATGCCAGTAAAATGGACAACCTGGAAGAAGTGGACAAATTCTCAGAAAGGTATAACCTTCCAAGACTGCCAGGAAGAAATAGAAAATATGAACAGACTGATCACAAGCAGTGAAATTCAAACTGTGATTAAAAATCTTCCAACAAGCAAAAATTCAGGACCAGATGCCTTCACAGGTGAATTCTATCAAACATTTAGAGACACCCGTCCTTTTCAAACTCTTCCAAAAAACTGCAGAGGCAGGAACACTCCTACACTCATTCTACAAGGCCACCATCACCCTGATACCAAAACCAGACAAAGATACTACCAAAAAAGAAAATACAGACCAATATCACTGATGAATATAGATGCAAAAATCCTCAACAAAATACTAGCATACAGAATCCAACAACACATTAAAAGGATCATACACCATGAGCAAGTGGGATTTATCCCAGTGATGCAAAGATTCTTCAATGTACGCAAATCAATCAATGTGATACACCACATTAACAAACTGAAGAATAAAACCATATGATCATCCCAATACATGCAGAAAAAGCTTTTGACAAAATTCAACAGCAATTTATGATAAAAACTCTCCAGAAAGTGGGCATAGAGGGAACCTACCTCAACATAATGAAGGCCGTATACGACAAACCCACAGCAAACATCATTCTCCATGGTGAAAAGCTGAAAGCATTTCCTCTAAGATCAGGAACAAGACAAGGATGTCCTCTCTCACCACTGTTATTCAACATAGTTTTGGAAGTCCTAGCCACAGCAATCAGAGAAGAAAAAGAAATATAAGGAATACAAATTGGAAAAGAAGATGTAAATTTGCCACTGTTTGCAGATGACATGATGCTACACTTAGAGAATCCTAAAGATGCTACCAGAAAACTACTAGAGCTAATCAGTGAATTTGGTAAAGTTGCAGGATACAAAATTAATGCACAGAAATCTTTGCATTCCTATACACTGACAATGAAAAATCTGAAAGAGAAATTAAGGAAACACTCACGTTTACCATCGCAACAAAAAGAATAAAATACCTAAGAATAAGCCTACCTAGGGAGACAAAAGTTTATAGTTTTCTGTATGCAGAAAACTATAAGACACTGATGAAAGAAATTAAAAATGGTACAAACAGATGGAGAGATATACCATATTCTTGGATTGGAAGAATCAATATTGTGAAAATGACTGTACTACCCAAAGCAATCTACAGATTCAATTCAATCCCTATCAAATTACCACTGGCATTTTTTACAGAACTAGAACAAAAAAATCTTAAAATTTGTATGGAGACCCAAAAGACCCTGAATAGCCAAAGCACTCTTGAGTGGAAAAAACGGAACTGGAGGAATCAGACTCCCTGACTTCAGACTATACCACAAAGCTACAGTAATCAAGATACTATGGTACTGGCACAAAAACAGAAATATAGATCAATAGAACAGGATAGAAAACCCAGAGATAAACCCACACATCTATGGTCAACTAGTCTATGACAAAGGAGGCAGGACTATACAGTGGAGAAAAGACAGTCTCTTCAATAAGTGGTGCTGGGAAAACTGGAAAACTACATGTAAAAGAATGAAATTAGAATACTCCCTAACACCATACACAAAAATAAACTCAAAATGTATTAAAGACCTAAATGTAAGACCAGACACTATAAAACTCTTGGAGGAAAACATAGGAAGAACACTGTTGGACATAAATCACAGCAAGATCCTTTTTTTTTTTTTTTTTTTTCCGGAACGTGGGCCTCTCACTGCTGTGGCCTCTCCCGTTGCGGAGCACAGGTTCCGGATGCCACAGGCTCAGTGGCCATGGCTCACGGGCCCAGCCACTCTGCGGCATGTGGGATCCTCCTGGACCAGGGCACGAACCCGCGTCCCCTGCATTGGCAGGTGGACCCTCAACCACTGCACCACCAGCGAAGCCCACAAGATCCTTTTTGACCAACCTCCTAGAGTAATGGAAATAAAACCAAAAATAAACAAATGGGACCTAATGAAACTTAAAAGCTTTTGCACAGCCAAGGGAACTATAAACAAAACGAAAAGACGGCCCTCATAATGGGAAAAAGTATTTGCAAATGAATCAATGGACAAAGGATGAATCTCCAAAATATGTAAACAGCTCATGGAGCTCAATATCAAAAAGCAAACAATCCAATCAAAAAATGGGCTGAAGACCTAAATAGGCATTTCTCCAAAGAAGACATACAGATGGCCAAGAGGCACATGAAAAGATGCTCAACATCACTAATTATGAGAGAAATGCAAATCAAAACTACAATGAGGTATCACCTCACACCGGTTGGAATGGGCATCATCAGAAAATCCACAAACTACAAACGGTGGAGAGGATATGGAGAAAAGGGGACTCTCTTGCATGGTTGGTGGGAATGTGAATTGATACAGCCACTATGGAGAACAGTATGGAGGTTCCTTAAAAAACTAAAACTAGAACTACCATGTGACCCAGCGGTCCCACTACTGGGCATATACCCAGAGAAAACCATAATTCAAAAAGACACATGCACCCCAATGTTCATGGCAGCACTATTTACAATATCCAGGTCATGGAAGCAGCCTTAATGCCCTTCAATGGACAAATGGATAAAGAAGATGTAGTACATATTTACAATGGAATATTACTCAGCTATAAAAAGGAACGAAATAGGGTCATTTGTAGAGATGTGGATGGACCTAGAGACTGTCATACAGAGTGAAGTAAGTCAGAAAGAGAAAAACAAATATCGTATATTAATGCATATATGTGGAATCTAGAAAAATCGTACAGATGAACCAGTTTGCAAAGTAGAAACAGAGACACAGATGTAGAGAACAAATGTATGGACACCAAGGTGGGAAAGCAGGGGGTGGGGGGTGATGGTGGGCTATGAATTGGGAAGATTGGTTTAGATATGTATATATATACTGATATGTATAAAATAGGTAACTAATAAGAACCAGCTGTATTAAAAAATGAATACATTTTTAAAAAGATTTAATTAGGCATTTAGAACATAAATAAATAAAGAAAACACAGAATCCTGATTCTCATCCCTAACCCATCAGAACAGTCACTTTGCATGGAATGTAGGAATTTGCATTTTAAGAAGTCCTACAGCTGATTCTTATACAGTCTAAAGTTTGAGATGTATGTTTTACGTGTCCATGGAGCCCAGATAAATCCATACATCTTAGAAAAATAAATTTGAGGCTTCCTAAAAAACTCAGCTCTTCCTGCTCCAACCTTAAGCAGTGTTGCCAGATAGCCCATATTGAAGCTAGGATGAACACTGCTCCAGGAAAGCCAGTGGTTCTTGATTCTTGTGTTCCACTGAAAGTATAGGAGAAAGCATCTCATTTAACAGGAACCTCAGAAGGCATCTAGTGGCTTCCCCATTTCCTAGTGCCATCTGAAAGAGTATTCTAAGCTGTTAAGTTCTGGTTACAAAATGTTATGATCCCATTTATGCCAAAACCCCATCCATAATAACAGAAAATATTACCTACCTTGTAGGTTTCCACTGTCCATGACACATGCACTTTTCACTGTAACCCTCTGGTTTAGAAATCTGAAGCCAGTGTAGTAAAAAAAGTGAATGAGCCAGTCCTGTTTATTCCCATTAAAATGCAGGTACATACTGTTTGTTTATCTCCCTCTGGGAACAAGCTGGGAAACTGCTAGTGTTGGGGAAAATAATAATAAAAAAAAGTCTTAAGTGTTGACTTCACAATTTCAGGGCTTGATAAGTCCTTCTGAGTGTAGCACTCTTTCACTTTTCTCAGCAGGGTATAAGTACTCATAACTTGAAGGTTTTATCTCTGGGCTGCCTCTAATAAAAAAGGGGGAAAAAGAAGGTAAATCTGTCACTCACTGGAAGTATACATGTTTAATTGAGTATCACATATAATTGTTTTAATCTCTTGTGTAACAATTGCGCAGTCTAGGAATCTGGGTTGGGGGTAGGGAGATCATCTAGCTGATTTATGAAGATTTATAAAGTAGGACTTAATGCACTGTGTGTGTACGTGTGTTTGTGTGTGTGTACGTGTGTTTGTGTGTGTGTGTATGCTTCTACTATTGCACCCGAGTCTCACCCTGGTGATTGGTTTTTAATCTCACATTACTTGATACTCATTCTCTATGGAAACCCTTCTCAGTATTTTTAAACTACGAAATAATATTTCATCCTTTCTTCATCTTCTTTGTGTCCCCTCTCTTGTATAGGTCAGTGTCTCTTGTACCTAGCATTTACATCTGGTGTATCTGATGTAACCTCTTAGGACAATAAGTAGAGAAGGCAAACTGGGGTTCTGCAATGATAAAAAGGGATAAATGTGCCATGGCTTCTTCCAAAAGAATATAGGCCATTTAAAAACCGTATCAAAATGCCTCTGAACTTTTACCCTGGATCCAAATTGCTTTCGAAGTTTCCTGGCATTAAGGTTACAGGGCTGAGGCTCTGTGACTCTCTGTCTCTGTTGGAGATTTTCTCTGGAACAGAGATGGTTCCAGAGGTCTGAGAAGTAGGTTTTTTCTCTGGGTCTGTGGCAATGCCCAGACAGAATTTTTCCTGAATATGACCAGGGAAACCCTAATTTGTAGTGTTTGCCGGTTTCCATGGTTTAATACTCCCATCATGGCCAATTGAGGGCTCACCTCTATCCATTCAGGATTTCTTCATGATCCTCAAACTGTCAACATCATTCTCACCTCAGAAATTTTATTATTGTCCCTCCTGATACCAAGAAAATTCTTCCCTTATACTGTCGCCTAGTTCTCTCTACCTTACGCCATTCAGACCTCCACTGCAACGTCACCTTCTCAGAGAGGTCTTCACCAACATTAGTTTTTATCCACTTTTTCCTCATAGCACTTATCATGATTTGAAACTATATGTTGATTTATTTATTATTGGTTTCCTCCACTACAATATAAACTAGGAAATTAGTTGGTTTTCTTCATTATTGTATCTCCAGTACCTAGAATGAAGCTGACATGTAGTAGATATTCAGAAATAATTGTTGAATTAATAAGTAAATTATGTGAATAATCAATAGTCATGAGATGAAGACTGCGAAAACTTTGTACAATTTGGGAATATTTTTAACTTTAAATATAACAGGAACTGTCCATTCTACTAAGCATTCCCCATTCTGCTTTCATCTTTCTCTCAGTTTCTGTTGAGTATATGTGAGTTTTGTCCATTAGACTGGGAGCCTCTTGGAGGAAGGCACTATTCTCACTTACTTTTGAATTCCCTGTGCCTGGAATAGAGTAGAAGCTCTATAAATACGTGCAGACTGAGAGAAAGAACTCACCAAATTTTCTGTTCTTCTTATTTTCTGTCTCTCAGGGATGATTAGCAATACATTTGTAAGTTAGAGTACAAGGGGTCTGTGTGCATCAGTCGGGGCCAGCAAGAACTTGAGAACCAATAAAGAGACTGTGTTTTGCTCCACAGACAGACTGGAGGGAGACCAGAAAATTACGGGATGGAGTGAATGTTGGCAGCTCCTAATGAGAAACAGCTGAAATCCCTGAGGTCTCAGAGCAAAGCAGCAGCAGCCCTGAGGAGGAACAGATTAATGGCTCCCATGGGAGCTCCAGGAAACATGCAGATGCCAGGCATCCCTAAATATAAGATGTCATATTAGACCTCTATTCAATTGAGCCTCCTATGATAGTCTCAAAGTTAACTATTACTGGGGAGTCTGCCAGAAAAAGGCCTGAGCTTGAGGCTATAGATATTCCTCATCTGCTTTTTCTCATACATAGGTGGATCACTAAATGAGGCAGAGAACTCCTCTAATAAGTGTCCAGAACAGGGAGGGCATTTACAGACATGTGCGTACGATGTTTGACATTAGCAAGGAACTCCAACACACTTATAAAGAGACTATTGTTTTTCTGTGATAGGATGATTTGCATTGAAACAGGTGTACAAAGGTAAGAGTATGACTTCTCTAAGTATGTAAGAAAAAATTCAGGTGTGATATACCTTCGGTGTGTGTTAGGAGGTACTGAGAAGAAGCTGTGTACTGGGCAAATAAGGATGCTGAAGAGTCCAAGGGAAGTTTCCTAACTTAGTAACTTACAGTGTAATAATTACGGAGGAACAGATTTCCTCTCAAGAGGGAAAGAAATGGAAAGAATACAAAGCTTTCATGTTCTGTTGAGTCCTTGATACTTTGAAAAATGCACTGCTGACATTTTGAGGCAATAGAAACACCACAGTAATCGAGAAAGAAGAGTGGGGGTAGGGACCAGGCAAAGAAGGAAGGAGAGGCTGCTTTTCTACCCCCTGGTTTTTAGAGAAAGTTAGTACTGAAAAGCACTTTAAAAGTCCTGAAATCTATTCTCTTCATTTTACTTCACCTTTCTGGGCCAGGGGTTCCATCTGTAGTGTGCTCAGAGCTACAAAGATGGATATTGACATTTAGGGCTTGAATTCAGGAGGTCTTGGGTTTCCCCTAAGCCAGTCCACTTTTCACTGTACTTCACTATGATGTCGAGCTAAACTATCACAGTACTACCTACATACAAGTGCAATATGGAGAAAGTGTGAAATGGGCCAAGGAGCTGATGTAGCTATAGAAGATAGGAGGGTTAAGACATTTAGAAGAACTGTGAATATCAGAGAGATCAGCGTAAGGGCATAGTACACCTGCTCACTCTGTTGTATCTTTTATTATCCCAGGGAACATGGTCATTGTTATTCACAAACTTCTCCTCACCCAAAGGTGCCCTTCTCCGTGCCCCGCCACCGCCGCCGCCCAGGAATACTCTCAGGGATGATAGAACCTTCCTGCTATGCTAACCCAGCTCTGTTCAAAGCCACAGGCTTGAATACGCTCAGGTGCATGTCCAGCTGATGCAAAGCCTGCTGGCCAAATAGTTTTTCCAGACAGAAGGATGAAGTCAAATACCGTGGAAGAAAAGGCAGGAACAGAGATGGTACTTGAGGTCTTCTGAGAGTAAAGAGAGAGATTATATGGTATAAGAAGCAAGAATGTGGAGAAATGGATTGCAGTCCTGTAATTTCATTGGACTAATTGTGAGCCCTGGAAGTTCGATTTCCTCTTTATAAGATGAGGGGATTTGTCATGATGTCCTAATGGTGCCACCGTGATGTGACTAAGTTTATTCAAGAAATAATCCTGATCTTGATTAGGTAAATAGGATTTGATTAATTCCACTCATTAACCACCGCATCTCAGTACCTCCTAGCAGCATTTACCCGTTCTACCTAGCATTTCCCCATTTTCTCCCAACAGAAATGAAAAATGCTCCGGTGACCCTCATGATAGAGATCAAGCCAAGATCCAAATGCTTTAAAACATAAAACACTCTACAGATGGTTGTGGTTTGCCTCGCAAGTGGGATGGCATTGGTGGGGACAAGATGAGGAGGGGAAAAAGGGAGGGGGGATATAAAGGAGAGGTTCCTTTAAAACATCAAAAAGTCTTTATAGATCTTTTCTGCCCTTTCATAAAGACTTCATCTGGCAGCCAGATTGCGTTAATGGTCTGCCTAGAAAGACCCACCCTGGCCTGACATAGCCAGACACACACTCTCCAACTTTGCATTGCTTCTTTGATGCTGTCACATGTTCTTCATTTTCTACATTTCATTCATTCTTTGCCTTTAAGCTATAAGGATAAAAGTGCCTGGCATTAAAAATATCAGCTTACATTTTTTAAAGGGGCAGACATTTCATGCAGCCTTTGATTTCCTTCTGGGAAAAAAAATCATTACTTTTCTTTAAAGGAGAAGGTAGAGAGATTTTTCTGCTTCCTTTTCCCCAATCCCATCCTTCACCCCAACTTGTCTCCGTGAAAGTACTTATGCCACCACGGTGAATAAAAAAGCCTGAACATTCATTTACTGCTAAACAACGACAAAAGATAATTAGAATGTTTTAAAGCACTGCACTATACTCAACATCTGTTAAACATTGGTTGAGATAGCTGTTTTTAAAACCAGGTGCTGTTGAGGAGGAAAGATAACCAATAGAGTCTGGTGCTTATAGCCTTTGAAATCTATTAAGAAGGTTATGTAGAGAGGTCTGAAACATTGTGTATGAAGGAGGGTATAAACAGAAACAGAGTAAAAGCCCTATCTTACAAAGGAAACAGTAATAGGAGAGAATTCCTGTGCTTAGAAATACTCACTTAAATAACAAAACGTGGCCATAGGGACATGCTCTAGATTTTCTTGCCAAAATAATGAGCCTGACTTTAAAATATGGAGGGACACAGAGAATCTATAAAAGAAGGATAAGTAGTAATACTGAGGGATAAGAGTTGACCAGATATGGAGTGTCTAAATGCACACATTGGGGAAAAAATAGGAAATGATAAGATTTCCAGATAGGATAAAAGACTACTTCTGCAACAGGTGTTTAGAATTCAAATGAAAAAGAGATATCTGGAAATGATACTTAGATTTGAATAAGAACTAATGCTGGAGATATATGTGTAATGTGTAAAAACGAAACAAAACATAAAACCACAAACGCTCTTCTAGAGGAAGAGGAAAAATGAAGAAATCTATAACCCAGCTGTTAAACTCCAGGAGCAGAAACCGTGCCAAAATGTGCAATTAAAAAAAAAATTATAGGGAAGATCTGCAAAGTTAAATAAGCCACAAGAAACCTGAAAACATTTAAAATACCTCATTGGAAATTCATGATAAATTCTTTAGAGGATCAAACAGACCAAGAGCTGGTGAAAGTAAAACAAAACTGAATAACCAGCTAAGTTAAAATATCTGTTGTGGGAAGGAGAAACAAAGGCATCTTTGGGAGAGAAAAAAACAATGAGAGGAATTGGACAGTCAACCAACCAGAACAAGCACCAAACACACAAGAAATAAACATAGGAGGATCCCATGAGAGGTACTTAAAATATAATAGTGAAAGTATCTGTCAAGCAGGTAGCCTAACCCTTGTTAGGAGCCTACCTGAAGCTCAACCAAACCTGTATAACAAGGGACAGAATCTTTTAGGGAATTTGAAGCATTGTTTGAAGGTCAGTGTGTGAATTGTGGGCTTAGGAGAAAGAAGGAAAATCAGAAAAACGAATTGAAATATTGGTTTCCTTTATTTATAAAACAGTTCAATAAATCTCTGAGCAGTACCAGTGTTCCATTCAGAATAACTGGATAAAATGATGACAGAATCACTGGCTATCTTACTTCCATACTGGTCTTATAAGTGCCATGTAATCAAAAGACTCAATAAAACTTACAAATCATCCTTTGTTGAGAGAAAGGCAGCACAGCTTCTATAAGTGGAAATAATTTATAGCAAAACTTCTAAGATTCCTCTAAATTTACCACATTTTAAATTAATTTTTTTCAAAATACCTTTAAAAATTCATACTCGGAAAATATTTTGTTCTTTTGATATGGACCAGGATCTTACTTAAAAACAGAAAATCAAACATAAAGATAATACACAAAAAATACTTCTTGTGAAAAATCCAAAAGAGGAAATAATTAGTAAATTCTCTCAAATGGCGCCAGTCTTTCCAGGGCTGTGAAATGACACCTCAATGGGAATAAACTGAAAGAAGCTTTCAAGAGAAGCTGTGATTGGTCAGTGAAGGGACACGTGAGACCCAATACGGGCAAGGATAAGGGGCTAACAAGAGTCTAACAGGGGATCTGGAAGTCGTTATATGTTGTTTTCTATTGACGGCATCTGAATTTGATGTTAGTAAAATTATCCATCATCAGATGGTGTCATCAGATGGGAATTCAAAACTAAACACAACGTAACACTGCTGTTGTTCAGCTGAATTGTGCATGGCAAAATAGAGCCACAGAAAGTGGAGATTAAGTAATTTAAAGGACTAAAGGGATGGGAGCCCAGCCTGGAAGGAATGGAACTCAGAAGAGAATTTACTTGAGATCAAACCGTGAAAGTGCCTAGTGAGGACACCATTTGTTAATAGAGCATGATACACCAGCATTATGAGACACCCCTAGAAATTTGAAGGAGGTAATTTTTAGGACAAATGAAAATATGCGTCACTTTGTCTGGCAGATTTTAAATTTGTAGAACTTTTCAGTCTAGAAGTGGTAGATGCTAAATATGTGAATAGCATAATTAAAGGATGTCTATGTATTCAAGGATGCTAGTTCCAAATGGATTTTAGTGGGAAGTGGAAAAATGTGAATGTTCAAACTTTACTGTAAGGTAGTAAACCATACCCTCTCAGATTCTACTCTTTGGCACCTCTGTCAGTTGAAAAATATTTTCTGCTGGCATAGGATTTCACTTTTGTTGTTGCAGGGCTTGAATTCCTAAAGGAGCAGGGGGAAAATATCAAGAGGTCAGATGATCAACACTATGAAGCTTCAAATATACACTTTGTGAAGATGATAAGGACTCCTTAACAAGTGAGAATATTTTATGTACTTCTTCCTGTCCTATGACAGCCCCTTCTTCAATCTCCAGTCTTTAAATTATGCTATAAATTACTAAAATGGATAATAATTTTGGACATCTCCCTAGCTTTTTAGTGACAAGAAAGCCAACTAAAACAAGAAAAAATGATTTGAACTTTTTCCATAACTTAATAAATGTGATACTGCAACATACACTTGATAGGACATAGGCAGATGAATAGGTAGATCATAAGGTTACATGGTTAAAAGGTGCTAGTGGTGTTTCAGGTAAAGTGGAAGGCTAACAGAAAACGGGTTTTGGGAACCAAAAGTCTATTGATTCAGCTCAGCTCTACAAGGTTATGTTTGGATTGGTTTCTTTGTAGTCCATATTTCTTCTCTCTGTCTCTCTCTTTCTCTCTCCCACGAACACACTCCCACCTTCACTTCTCCCTCTCTCTTTTTTTCTTAATTTTTATTTATTTATTTATTTACGGCTGTGTTGGGTCTTTGTTGCTGTGTGTGGGCTTTCTCTAGTTGCGGTGTGCGGGCTTGGGCTTCTCGTTGTGGCGGCTTCTCTTGTTGTGGACCATGGGCTCTAAGCACGTGGGCTTCAGTAGTTGTGGCACATGGACTCAGTAGTTGTGGCTCACAGGCTCTAGAGCACAGGCTCAGTAGTTGTGGCACACAGACTTAGTTGCTCCGCGGCATGTGGGATCTTCCCGGACCAGAGCTGGAACCCGTGTCCCCTGCACTGGCAGGCGGATTCTTAACCACTGTGCCACCAGGGAAGTCCCTCGCCCCTCTCTTCTAACACACAGATCTATATTTCAAAATGTTTCCACATGCTGTACATTTACATCTACAAGGATGCCCCTGCAGATACCTGTGATACATTCTTCAAACCTCCCCATCAAAAAAGAAACTCTGTCACCCCAAATCTCATATTTTAAGGGTACCTCCAAATCCTAATTACCCCAGCTCAAAACATCTGGGTTATTTTTGACATCCCCTTTCTCCTAGTCTCCATACCCAGTTCAGTTACCTGGTCATATTGATTCTATCATCTTGAAATCACCCTCTACTTCTCTTCTCTTTCTCTAAGATTCAGTGTAATGTGGTGATCAAGAGTGCAAGCTCTAGAGTTGACTCCTTGTCTTTCCACTAACTACATCTGTGATCATGGGCAAGTTACTGGACCTCGTTGTGCTTCAATTTTCTCATCTGTAAACTAGAAATACAGTAAACTATATCATAGGATTGTGTTCAAGTTTAAATTAGTTGATACACGCAGTGCTCAATAAATTCACTTGTAATTATGGTGATGTTGATGATGATGATGATGATGTTGATTTCAGAGCCTTCTAATCTTTCACAATCTTCTAATGGGTCTCTCAGATTCCACTGTATATTCTCTCAAGTTCAGTCTTCATACTTCTTTCAGAGTTGGCATCCTACAAGCATATCTGATAATGTTTTCCCTCCTGCTCAAAGCCTTATGGCTTACAGAACGGCTCCCTTTCCTATTAACATGGTATTTAAGGTCCTCTTCTATTAGGACTCTATCAACTCAGTATCCTATCCTATACTTTCTTTCTGATTCTATGTCCATTTCCTTCCCCACCCCAGTGTCCTACTTGTTCTTTCCCAAATGTGTCCTAGATCTTGATATCTCATTATTTTTCTTCTTACTACTATCATTATCAGGGACACTTTTTCATCTTATCTTTGTCTGTTATAATCCTTTCCAGGTCTTCTGGTCAGAAATGTTGTCCATTTACTAAAATCTGAAGATTGTCCCAATATTAATACTAAAATCAGCAACTATCATTTATTAAATGAATGCTAACAGTGTATCAGGAACTCTGTCTTATAAAGTCAGCACTGTCATTATCACCATTTTCAAGATAAGGAAACTTACGTTCTATAACGTAGAGTAACTTGTTCAAAATCACCCAACCGGGAAGTTGCAAAGACTCAGTTTTATGAGTCCAGAGCCAGTATATGCCCTCACTAACCCATTACGCTGCCCTGACAACTGTGTGTGTGTTTATTTCCCACTTAATACTCTCCTCTATTACGCCAAATTAAAATCTTTCCAAGGTCAGTGTCTTACCTGTACATATCTTGTAACACCACATGTTGTGCCTTCTGCACAGTAAGCATGTGATCATGGTGAAGTGAATTGACTTTCCCTGGTACAGTCAAAAGTGGGCGTGGCCATGCTGGGGGTGTGGGATACAACTGTGTTGTGTTTCTTCCGTCTTAAATTCAGGGGTCTCCTTAAAGGGGGCATCCACTTAGGAGTTTAGTTTTACCCACACTGACTCAGTCATCTTACCCTACAAGTCACATGTGGATAGTCCCCAACTTTAAAATAATCAAAGTTAATAGCACACATTTACCTCAGTCTAAAGTCCGGTTCTGGAGTCAAATTTGGAAGCTCAAGGGAGATACCGATGAAAAGAAGTGCTGTATTTTATGTACTTGTAAACATTCAGAGACCAACAATTAACCTTATGATTAAGTGTGACTATGGACCCTAACCCATCCTGTGTTCTTTGTCTGTTTATAGATCTCTCTCAGTAAATCAACAATAGTCATTGTGGTAATAAGGTCTGAGCCTTTCCTCTTTGTATTACCAGCATATAGCACAGTGCCTGGTATATAAGAAACTCAAGAAAGTATTTTATATTTTATAATTAGAATATTTAAAAATATACATTGCCAAGCTCAATTCCCCCCTCCAAAAACTCCCATTCACTATGTTTAGTGCGGGGACTCAGGCATCTGTATTAACAAATAACAACAACAAAAGCCCAGGTGACTAGTGCCTTTTATCTTCATTATGTTTAAAAATGATATTAGGCAAGATTTGCTTCAGATAGTTTTCTTGTCTTCTCTAATTTTTTTCCCTACTCCCTCTTCACACACACAGAAACACCTATGCTGAAAGAATCAGGTGCCACCCCTAGGCATTTCCATAGCATTTTTTCATAGCACTTGATACCTTATTCTAATTGCTTATTTTAATCAGCAGACTCTTCCATTAGACTGCAGGGGCCGTGAGGGCAGAGACTATTTCCATCTTATTCACTGTCATATCTCTGCTGCCCTGCACCGTGCCTAACATGTATGAAGATACATATATATACACACATACATATATATATGTATATATAAAATTTTTAAATGGAATATTTTAATGAACAAATAAATAAGGCCATTAATTTCTAGAAGGTGGTATCTATTTACTTGTAGAAAATATATTTTATGAGAAGAACCCAAGGAATAACTGAAGTAGTAACTCATGGCACTGGTATTTGGCTGCATCATTGGCTACAGAGGTTTCATTGAACATTCTTGGAGTTGACTAGTATCTACAAGGTTATTTCCATGGGAAAATGATTTCCATCTGCTTTAATTAAAAAGAAATTTCAAACAAAACACATTCGGGGCCTGCCTGTACCAAGCAGTGTGGCAATTCTCATTGAAGCTGAAACGCAACATGTTCTACTTGTTTTTAATAAAATTTGTAACTTACATTCAACTTTTTTCCATGACTATTCCACAACAATGGTTCCTAAATGCAATCATTGGATAGACTGAAACACAGACACCCAGGGAACTTTACACAAATACAGATTCGTAGGTCCCACACAAAGAGATTTTCATTTGGAAAGTCTGTGGTAGAATCTGCAAATCTAAGGTTTTTTTTCTTCCAGTTTTATTGAGATACAATTAACATGCAGTACAGTATAAGCTTAAGATGTACAGCATAATGATTTGACTTATATACATCATGAAATGATTAGCACAGTAATTATAGTGAACATCCATCATCTCATATGGATACAAAATAAAAGAAAAAATTTAAAAATATTTTTCCTTGTGATGACAACTCAGGATTTATTTTAACAGCTTTCATATGTAACATACAGCAGTGTTAATTATACCAATAATGTACATTGCTTTCCTAGTATTTATGTATCTTATAACTGTAAGTTTGTACATTTTGACCACCTTCATCCAATTCCCCCTCACCTCACTCCCTGCCACTGGTACCAAAAATGTGTTCTATTTTTCTATGGGTTTGTTTGTTTATTTTTTGAAGTATAATTGACCTACAACACTATGTTAGTTCCTGGTGCACAACGTAGTGATTGGTTATTTCTATACGTTACAACATGATCACCGTGATAAGTTTAGTTACCATCTGTGACTGTACTGCATACATACATAATGCATTATTATTGACTCTATTCCTCATGTTTTACATTTCATCACCATGACTCATTTATTTTGTAACTGGAAGTTTGTACATCTCAATTTCCCTTACCTATTTCACTCATTGCCCCATCCTCCTCCCCCCTGGCAACCACCTGTTTGTTCTCTGCATCTATGACTCCATTTCTATTTTATATTTGTCCATTTGTTTTGTTTTTTTATATTCCACATACAAGTGAAATCATACAGTATTAGTCTTTCTCTGTCTGATTTATTTCACTTAGCATAATACCCTCTAGGTTCCTCTGTGTTGGCACAATTGGCATACTTTTTTTTTTTTTTGGAAAAAACATCCAGAAGTGGGATTGCTAGATCACATGGGAGTTCTATTTTTAATTATCTGAGGAACTTCCGTACTGTTTTCAGTAGTGGCTGCACCAATTTACTTTCCCACCAACAGTGCGTGAGGGTTGCCTTTTCTCCACATCCTCGCTGACATATGTTATTTGTTGTCTTTTTGATAATAGCCATTCTGACAAGTGTGAGGTGATATCTCATTGTAGTATTGGTTGGCATTTCCCTGATGATGAGTGACTTTCAGCTGCATGTGCCTGTTGGCCATCTGTATGTCTTTTTTGAAAAAACTGTCTATTCAGGTCCTCTGCCCATTTTTTAATTGGGTTGTTTGGTTCTTTGATATTGAGCTGTATGACCTGTTTGTATATTTTGGATATTAACCCCTTATCAGACATATTGTTTCCAAATGTCTTCTCCCATTCATTAGGAGGCCTCTTCATTTTGGCGATAGTTTCCTTTGCTGTGCAAAAGCTTTTTAGTTTTATGCTGTCCCATTTGTTTACTTTTGCTTTTGTTTCCCTAGCTTGAGGAGACATATCCAAAAAAATATTGCTAAGTCCAATGTCAAAGTGTGTACTGCTTATGTTTTCTTCTAGGAGTTTTGTAGTTTCAGGTCTTTCATTTAAGTCTTTAATACATCTTGAATTTATTTTTGTATATGGTGTGAGAAAGTAGTCCGGTTTGATTCTTTTGCATGTAGCTGTCCAGTTTTCCCAACATCATTTATTGAAGAGGCTGTCTTTTCCCCATTGTATGTTCTTGCCTTCTCCTTAGAAAAGCAGATGCATAGACGGGAAATCAGTCTTGGTTCATAGTAGCTGTGAGTTTGGGAGTCTGGTGTATGAACAACAGTGGCTCTCTGCCTCAGGATATTGTGTTGAGGAGTAAAAATAATTTGTCTGAAAGTGCTCTGTGAAAGTAAGCAGGCAAAACAAATGCCAAGTATTTAGGAGTATGGTAATGTCTTTACTTTGCATCAGTAGATATCAAATCAAATATTTTAACAACAATCGTGCCAGTTCAGAAATCATTATCAGGGTCCCTTGCATCCACCTTTATATTTGAGGTTGACAACTGGTGAACTATGTGTTGAGTAGCACCTTTCACTCTACTGGAGGGAGCTATCAAAGAAGGTTAAAAATAATGATTTAGGTAAGGGTGCTTGAATTATTGGGCAGTGTTATTATTGTTACAGATAAGTTATAACTGAATGAAGTAGACTAACTAGGAAACTTCTACATAAATGTCAGACAGAGGGTTTAAATAATTATTTGGAGTACAAAACACTATGAACTGTATCTAGGACTCTTCTGACTTTCAGCAGCGCCCATTTGCTGTCTTTTATTTGAAAAAAATCTCTTAATATTCTACAAATCATATTGATAGAATCACTTTACCCATCTTCAGGATGCAGCCACCTCTGGGGTAATGAGTAATTAGCAGCTGTTTAACATACCAGAAAACACCACATTGACACATTATTCTCTCTTCAGATCTATAAAGGACTTATAATAATAACAATCATAATAATTATGCATTTTATTGTGCTGGTTGCTTTGCCTACTTACAGACCAGAGCATAATTCAGTAACAAAAACATGATAACTTTTATAAGTACCAAAGGAATTAGCCCATAAAACTATTGGTCATCAAATCTTGTCATATTTTGTATTTGCTTCTTCTCCTTCATTTCCTCAGCCCTGAGGATGATTAATTTTTTGCATCCTAAGGGGTTTTGCGACTGTTTCTTTTCTATAACAGCCAAAAGTATTCCGAAGTTTCACCATCCATGTTCTTCACCCTTCCAGAACAGCTCTTTCCTTAGCCATGACAGATGTTGAACTCATTTAGTGCCATCTCTAATGCTGTAGCTTTTAAGAGAAAATATAATACAAACATCTGGGGCAAGAAATCTAAATATCCAGATCTTCATGTCTCCAAGTCCTGGTAATGCACTCTCATAGCATCTTGTTTGTTGCCTGTCTTTCCCTTATCACAGTGGTAATCTTGTGTTCAATTAAACAGTTTTTTGTTTAATGTCTGTCTCCTGTTCCATGTGAGCTCTAAGTTCCTTGAGGGCAGGGACTATGTCCATCTAACCCCGGGATATGTCCACAACAAAAGCATGGTACCTGACACACGTTTGTTGTAAGTATTCCTCCTCTCATGTCCCGGGGACTAAGTATATGGCTGTAATCTTAAAAATACTTGTCATATGAACAAAATGATTGATTGAAAATGAATGCACACCTCGAGATCTGAGCCCCAGCTGTTTGTAATTATGCTATTATAAATATATTATGTGCACTTAGAACAGACACTATTTCTTTTGTCAGGTGCAAGCATGTTATTAAAACAAATTCAACAAAGAGACTGGGAGGTCAAAAGTGTTTTTTGCTAGTAGCAATTGGTTAGGTACAATTTTATCACATTTTTCTGACACTAACATCCTTGGGAACTTACGTTCATCTAAGCAATTGTTCCCTTTCTAACCACCTCCACCTACTGACATTTATCTTTCAGTGCTCAGGTATCAAGTGTAGATAGGGTTTTCCCCTGGGAGGTGCTTGAGTACAGAAGGTATGCACCCCAGTGCTCTTACCAGTGTAATTGTTTTTTGAGCTGAAGAATTCTGTGAGGAAGTACTTTCGGATGCAACTGTTTCCAGGAGATACCCTGCAAAGGTTTTTGTGGCTTGTGGGAATTGAAGTTGCAGCCTCAAGCAGCAGGAGCAGACAGGAAGAAACCTTGGTCTATAAGTCTTTGTTTTCAACCTGTTTGACTGTACTCTTGGAGAAATTTAAACTATGATGCAAGCATAGGGGTCATTCTTCAGGAAATGGGAGGAGGCCACTGCTGTCAAGAGGCACTTTTTTTTTTAAAGTTTAAAAGTTGAGTATCTGAGACCCTTACTGGGATGCAACATCTTTTCATGAACTATAAAGTGGTTAAAGCAATTTCATAGAACCCCAAGGGTTCAGACTACTTCAGGAGGAGTAGAGTGGAAAGCAAAGTCAGGAAGACCAGACTGCACTTAAAGGAGCTTCAGGTAGGAGGTTTTTATCAAGAAAAAACTTGCAGTTTTATCGAAAGATGCCCAATACCTTGTTTGTTGAATTTTTTTGTTATTATCTATTTTGGAGGCTAAAATAGACAGTCAGAAGAGAAATAGTTTTGGTTTATCTTGGGCACCCTAGTGACAAGAATGTGTTCCTTTTTCACTGGTAGCCTTCTGTAGGGAAGCAGAATATTTGTTACCTGCATTCATCCTAACCCTTCCTAGCACCCCTTATGTACCCCTAATCCATCCTGTACTTCCCACTCACTCTACCATTTCCCTGGTTTAGATAATAAGGCCCACGTTTATAACCACCTCCTAACTAATCTGCCTACTTTAGCCTCTGCCTTTTTGCAGGCATGTGCAAGTATGTGCAAGTTCACATAAACACACAGATAACGCACAGGACTCTCAGAATGAGTGCCCTTAAAGACAGAGATCACTACGTACCTACCCTGCTTTCAGTGGTTTTTCATGTAAAATCTAAACTCCTCTCTCCTACTTTCAAAACTCTCCCTTGATTTAACTCCAATATCTCTGATAAAACTTAGCATGATTTGCCGTATATCCTAGCAACTGTGTTATGGAAGCGTCATCTTCTCCATCTAGATTGTGAATGCCCACAAGTCAGGGACATTCATTGACTTCCACATTCCTATGAAAACTAGGACACAATTTTCACAAAATAGTTGCTCAGTAGCTACCTGCTGAATGAATGGGTGACTGCTTTTAGGTATTTTGAAGGTGAGCTCATCTAGGCCATAAGAAAAACTGGTAAAATGATCACCAACATCCCCTTTTATTTCTCCCTGAGAGATGAATTTTTACAAAATCCTTCAGTGAGATGTATTATACTTCTCATCCCTGGATAATTCTGAAGGAACTGTTTTTATTTTTTTTAATGTTCCTCTTTTATTTACACTTGCTCCTGATCTTGTTCATAATGTGGTATTTCACATCATTTCACATCGTAAAATATACACAAACTCCCTTTGGCTACATTGTAAAAGCTTCCAGGCCTATTTTACAATTACTGAATCTCAAGAGGGCTATATCATGCCTGCCCTACAGGAGTCTTCTTATGTATTTATGTTCGTTATAGTATATGGATTCCTATTAACTTTGATCAGAGTGAGGTATCTCCCCTTTGATTTTGAACAAGTTCCTCTTGTCACTTACAAAATGTGACATTCCTTATCCTAAATCTCTGAAACATACTACAATTCAGATATGTCAGCCTTGGGAATTACTGTTCTTTCCTAAAATCAGTTACAAAGCTACAACACAAGTAAGTACACAAACATTGTATCTTAGAACTGCAGTGTACTTCTTGAATCTTTCAGGGCAATGTACTTCTTGAATCTTATCCCGATGACTTAGCATTTGTAAAATGCTTCTAAAGATGTTTCCTAATAAGAAAAGCTGCAACTTTTGCCCCCATTGCTTTTGTTATTTTGTATAACTTGGGTTCCAAATATGATTTTATTTTGGAAAACAGCATTCACAAAACAACAAAATTTCCAAAGTTTAAGAAAAAAAGTGAGATCAACTATATTAGGGGATGAATACAAAGGTATGGAAACCTGATACTAAACTTAAACAATCCTTCAGATATTAGAAGATTTTTGATACCCATTTCTCACTTTTGTAATGCCCATCTCATCTGAAAGTCACTTATGGAGGCAGAATGTTATTACTTTCTTTCACACTCACTTCCCCCTCATTGTATGGTTCAAGATTGTATGAGTATTTACTGAGTCCTTCTATGTACCAGATATTAGACATGTTGCTAGTTCTAACTAGTTCAAGCCTACAAACAAAAACTACATATGCTTCCCAGTATAGTCTGAATATTTGTCTCCCCAAAATTCTTGGGTTGAAATCCTAATTCACAAAGGTGATGGCATTAGTAGTTGGGGCCTTTGGGAGGCAATTAATGGGAATGCAATTAGTACCCTTATGAAAGAGACCCCAGACAAATTCCTTGTCACCTCCTCAATGTGAGAATGCAAGGAGAAGTCTGTGACCTGGAGAAGGGCCTTCAGCCAACCATGCTGGCACCCTGATCATGGACTTCCAGGCTCCAAAACTGTGGAAAATAAATTTCTGTGGTTTATAAGCCATCCAGTCTTTGGTATTTTGTTGTAACAGCCTGAACCTGAATGGACTTAGACAGTTACCAACCTCGTGTACCTTATTATCTAGTGGGTGTTACATTTTGATATCCATCATCTGTCACTAAGGAAGAGACTTTGCTTGCTTTGTTTGGTTGGTTGGTTGTTTGGGGCATCCTTCATTAATTTGACAGGTAGGATCATGCAGTGGATGTGTCGAGACTGGGCATGATCATGAAATGGAACTAATTGTTCTTAGATATTTGACAGTCTTTGTCAGTGATTCATTGTGTTCCAATTTTAAACATATGTATAGCTGATTCAATTTGTTATAAAGCAGAAGCTAACGCACCATTGTAAAGCAATTATACTTCAATAAAGATGTTTAAAAAATTAAAAAATAAATAAACTTAGAATGATTACGTTTATACCAACCCCATACTTAACATTTCTTTCATTTTTCTCTTGTGCATTTTTTTTTTCTGTAGACTTATACCTTCTTACCTCTTTTGAGGGCAAAGATTATTTCTCATCCATCTGTGAATTGTTCCATTTCCTACTGTTTCTAGTGCAATTATTTACATATATAGGGTACTCAATAATATGTCTGAAAATACCAGTTATTGTATTTCTGCATTTCTGACTCTACTGCTGAGGAAAGTGCTTGAAATATTGCAGGTTTTTTTTTTTTTTTTTTTAGCCTTATGCCAAGCTCTATCAAGGTGGAGAACTATTTTTAGCAGGGATATTATATCAGAAATTCATGCATCAAGTAAGGGTTAAACTGGGTGACCTCTAAGCTCCTTCTACTTCTTAATTTTTTATGATTCTATGTTATTGCGGAGGGGTGCAATTTTATAAACAGAAAAATAAGTTTTCCTTTGGGCGTTAGGCTTTTACATCTTTCAATCTGAGACTTCACTGGCTTTACTATAACCATTAGCACAGTGTTCTTTTTATTGTACTGTAAGTGCTAGGAAACTTGGCTCTGCTTCTCAGCACAGAAATGCCTTCATCATGAGCCAGGCTGCAAAGATGTCTGCTTGCTCTTCTACGACACCAACTTTGACCCAGTTTCCCACCTCCTACCCCAGAAAAAGGGCATGATTCTACGATGTGTGTGTATGAGGTTGTGTTTGGGCATGCGTGAGTGCTGCCATAGATCTGTTCCCTTGGGCATATACCTCTCACACAGTCATTTAATCAGTGTTTTTTGAGTCCTCCTTGGCTTCCCAGCACTGATCTAGATGCTTTGGTAGAGTCAAAAAAATAAGAGGGTATGTCCTTGGCCTCGCAGAGCATAGTCTAATTGGGGAAACCTAAAAATTAACTAGAGAATGATAATCTCAGATATCTTGGGACAATTTTGATATACTGTGGGAAGTATCATCACATAGGCTAAAGGATGGTTCCAGTGGTGAATTTATTTATTAAGGAAGAATTCTTGGAGTCTAGACTTTTCCTTATATTGGTGGAGAAGCCATTTGTGGACAGAGGATGGGTGGCATTAGCAGAAAGGCAAGATACAAAAAAATAAGGCCACGTAATGGGGAATAGTTTAAAGCAAAGGATAACACACATAGTCAGATTCAAAGACAATAAGAGAAAGGAGAGAGGTGGATGGGCAATTTTGAAAGGAAATTGATAGAGCTTGTATATGATGAGATATACAGCAGGGAGCCACTCTGCATGATTCGGATTAAATGAATATTGTATTTGAAATAGACTTAGCTCTATGTAAAGGAGGACCAGAAAGCTAAGAAAGCCATAAGTCACATCTTTCATAAGTCAGACACAAAAATCCCCCTCTAATGTAATAAGTTGCTCATTATCCCAGTTGTGGAAGTGAAGGAGAAGTGACAAATATGAGATATGACTGGATTTGATGACCAGTAATTTCATAGCGTATTCTTTTGGTGTTTTATAATGAAGTTATCGTGTTTTCTTTACTGAATGATGCCTCTGGTCTATGAGTAGGGCAGAAGAGTGAGCATTATGAAAGACATAGCTATTATGACTGCTATTATTATAAAATCCCCTTGATTTGAAGAGAGAATAATCATCTTAATGTGTTGTTTTGTGGGCCAGTGCTATGTTAAACAGCTATTAGTTTTTACCCTAAGGTGGCTGAGTACTGAAAATGGGTGAAGTGATACCTGGGAATATGGCTTGTAGAATATTTAGGGATCAGCTCAAATAAAAGGTGCCATATAAATGTGAAGTGTCATTACCCACAGTCATAACAGTGTTGGTTGTTATTGTTGTCTTGGGAAGTTGTTACGAGCTAATTGCAATGGTAGCTCATACTGCAGCCATAAGCTGTGAGAAACAATCTTTTGAGTAATAATATTAAATATGTCCAAAGGCAACTAAACAACCTTTGGAAATAAATGAGACTGTTTTGATTTTTACCTGTGACAATGCACAAATCTGGCATTTTCTGATTTGGAAAAGTTTTGAGTCTGGAAATTAAACTGTCAGGGTTTAAAAGTATGGGAATGTGAGGACCAAAAACTGTTTAATCAAAGTGCTAGATACTTTTTCAAAAAGGGTAGGAAATAGATCTTCCAATAACAATGTAACTGTGTGAAATGCATCTTCGAACTAGGATAGATGGAAGAGGAAGAATGCATGAGAAGCCAGAGGTTGCTTTTCCAATGGTTACAAAAAAGAAAGTGTTTCTCTCTCTTTCTCTCTTTCATCTATTATGCCAGCCATGACATCAACTGTTACATAAACTCTATCTTTGCCTTTAGGTAAAACACTTCTTTAAAATTCTTTTATAATCCAATAATCCAATTTCTAGGTTTTCAAAATATTTGATGATAGATCAAAAACGTATTACATATATCAGAGAGAGCGAGAGAGACAGAGAGATTTCCATCTTTAAGATTAAAAAGCTTCTGCACAGCAAAGGAAACCATAAGGAAGACGAAAAGACAGGCCTCAGAATGGGAGAAAATATTTGCAAATGAAGCAACTGACAAAAGATTAATCTCTAAAATATACAAATAACTCATGCAGCTCAATAGCAAAATAACAAGCAACCCAATCAGAAAATGGGCAGAAGACCTAAACAGGCATTTCTCCAAAGTGGACATACAGATGGCCAACAAACACATGAAAGAATGCTCAACATCACTAATCATTAGAGAAATGCAAATCAAAACTACAATGAGATATCACTTCACACAGGTCAGAATGGCCACCATCACAAAATCTACAAGCAACAAATGCTGGAGTGGGTGTGGAGAAAAGAGAAGCCTCTTGCGCTATTGGTGGGAATGTAAATTGATACAGCCACTATGGAGAACGGTATGGAGGTTCCTTAAAAAACTAAAACTAGAACTACCATGTGACCCAGCAGTCCCACTACTGGGCATATACCCAGAGAAAACCATAATTCAAAAGGACACATGCACCCCAATGTTCATTGCAGCACTATTTACAATAGCCAGGACATGGAAACAACCTAAATGTCCATCAACAGAGGAATGGGTAAAGAAGATGTGGTACATATATACAATGGAATGTTACTCAGCCTTAAAAAGGAACGAATTTGGGTCATTTGTAGAGACGTGGATGGACCTAGAGACTGTCATACAGAGTGAAGTAAGTCAAAAAGAGAAAAACAGGTATCGTATATTAACGCATATATGTGGAATCTGAAAAAAATTGGTGTAGACGATCTTATTTACAAAGCAGAAATAGAGACACAGACGTAGAGAAGGGGAAAAGGGAGGTGGATGAATTGGGAGATTGGGATTGACCTATATACTCTATTGATACTATGTATAAAATAGATAACTAATGAGAACCTACTGTATAGCACAGGGAACACTACTCAATGCTCTGTGACCTAAATGGGAAGGAAATCCAGAAAAGAGGGGATATATGTATACGTATAGCTGATTCACTTTGCTGTACAGTAGAAATTAACACAACATTTTAAAGCAACTATATGCCAATAAAAACTTTAAAAAAAAGATTAAACAGCCCTAGTCCTGCTCTAAAGAAAATGGTAACAGAAGGTAATGGCAAATAGTTTATATATCTTTTAACTCCTGAGTTATTAGTGGACATTTGGCACAGGACTATAAATTCTAGAGTCACTATTAATGTTCTTCTAATGGATCTTTGTTATCCACAAGTTGATCAGTGTTTAGCCATTTAATTGACACACTGAAAAGGCCACAGTATATATATCATGCTCTGTTATTCCAAAGTTGGGAGAGGCAATTAAAATAAATGCAGTGGGATTTTCCCAAATAGGGGCTTCCTCTTCTTAACTAGTGTTTAGTACAGCTGTCCTGGTTCTTTTAACTAACATAAAATTCATGCATGTTGAAAGAAGTAGATAATAAGATTTTTGAGAAGTTAGTGGATTGCACTATTGTCAATTTACTTCACTCTTTGTACCTTGTTTGAGAAGGTGGCTGTCTTTTATCTCCTTTCAATCATTTCTCCCTATATCCCAGTAGTCGCTGTAGGTGTGGAGACTTTGTTCTGTTTCCTGTTGTGATGTGGGGTGGGAGAGCAGCACTTCACTCAACAATGCCAATAAAAGTAAACTGATCCTCCCTTTTAGGTTACTGAGCAGAGCCTGAATAATGACACACAACCTCAATAACATTAATGATTCTGGAAGCAGACCTTCTTGAGAGAATAACTGAGGGTAACTAGGTGCTTACATTTCTATCCCATATCCTCTCTTTAATACCATCCATCTTCCTTGGGAGTTTTCAGAGACTCCTAAAACTTAGGTTTGAAGTTGCCTCTATTCCCCACTACATTTTCTCTTCTCTATTACAAAAGCTTACAGAAAAAAAGTATCAGTTGTTTGGAAAGCCCCAGTAACAAATTCCAGATATTTGTACATGGTTCCTATGTATATTTTTACCTTTAGCAGAAGTCAGAGACATTGATAATTAGCATAAAAGAACTTAAGAGCTTTCAATAAAATTTGAAAGAAAAACCTTAAAACAATGGAATTGCTAATAAACATCGACTTTTACTTCTCACCTACTTGGAATGGTGAAATTTTAAACCTTTTTACCATCAAGTTATGTAGGATTGTGAACATACAGACAGTCAGCTACAGTGCTACATTGTGAGAGGTCATATTTTCTTTATGTACCAATTTGTAACTAGATACCTGCCCAGTACCTGACAGCATGTAGATTGATTGATACTTATTGAATAAATTTAGAGGGAAAGTATGATAAAACTATTTTGTGTCTTTATTTTGCTGGTAGTTACATGACTGTATGCATTTGACAAAATTAATAGAACTGTATACCAACTAAATTAATTGTATTATGTAAATAAAACGTTTTTGAATGTATATGGTACTTACCTCATCAAGGATCCATGCATGCCCATTCATTCTCTTTTTTATTCATCAGGCATTTTTTTGAGGAACTACAATGGTACTGAGCTCTGTGTTGAATTCCAAAGAGATACTGATAAATAATCTCTTCCCCTTTCATCTAGTAGCTTCTCCACCTGCTCATTATACTCCTACATCTAATAGTTCCCTTTGATATCACCTTACCTTACTAGGACCCCTGGAGTCATTCCCTAGAGGAAAGGTGGGTTCAAGGGTTCCGGATCCTTTGGGCTCAGTAGACGTAAAATGACTCAAGGCTAGAATGAAGTCCTAGTTCAGTGATATCATGGGTGTCAAGTAGTTGCACAAATATATTTTTTAAATATACTTGCTGACAAAAATATGTTCTATGTTCAAAATAATAGATAAAAATCAAATCATGAGGTAGGACTCACCTATAGTTCAGCCAGTGGATTTTCATTTGGGCAGGAAAACAATGTGGTGACGTTGCTAAAAACTAAGAGAAGTAGTGAGAGTATTAGTGCTTTGAGTGTGGTAATCAGACTTGGTTGCCTACCTAATATAATTCAATTAAAGTTAAGGTTTCTATTCCTCCACATGATTCAATGAAGTGACCCTTTCTGCAGCTAATAAATTAATATAAGCCAATAATAGTAATTTCATTCCTCTTCTCAGTGATTGGTTTAGAATTTAAAATACCTAATACTAATTAAACATTCATTATGTGCCACGTACTTTTCTAAGTGTTTGCTTTGTATTAACCCAAATAAGCATCACAGCAATCCATTGAGGAAGGTAGTATTGACATCCTCATTTTATAGATAGGGATTCTGAGGCAAAGAGAAATAAAGCAATTGCCCAAAGACAAACAGGTATGAGTTGCCATGTTGGGATTCAAACTCAAGCCATCTTATTTCAGTTTTCATGCTCTTAACCAATGTTTTATTCTGCACATGACCCTATTCTGGCCAATGACGTGTTAGAAAAAGTTTGTTAGGAATTTGTTGGAGAGTTTCTTGTGCCTGAGAATTGAACCAACATGGAGAGGAGGGAATAGTCGGGAAGAGCAGAGAAGCAAAGCCAACAATCTAACATGCCACCCTGGAGCCTGCCTCACCTTGCTGTTCTTGTTATGTGACATAATAAAAATCCTCATTGTCTAAATCCTATGTCAGGGTTTTCTCTTTTTTATAGTCAAAAGCATCCAAGCAGTTATTAATACATTGAATGCTAATCCCACTTCTTGTCACTAGCTAATGCATTACATATATTATCTTATGTAATTCTTACAAATTTAAATAGGTTTTATTCTAACCCTCTCCAGCATAAGGGTTAGAGAGATTAACTAATTTGCCACAGTCATATAGCAAGTAAGAGACAGAGGTCAGTGTACTGGACTCCAGAACTCATGTTTTTAAACATTCTGCACAACAGTCTTTCCCCATCATAAAATTATTCCATAATGCCAACCTTTTTATCCAATGCTTGTAACACAAAGCAAGTTTTACATTTTATAATAGGAAAGTCAACTATGTGTCTATCATCTGTCTATCTATCTATATACCTATCTATCTATCTCTATCTAGATAGGTATCTATATCTATGTATCTCTATAGATAGAGATATAATTATCTATATCTATATAACTCTATCTATATTTACAAAGCCTCTTAAGTTAGTCAAAAAGCAGCTACAATAGCAAGTGCATTACACTATTCATCTTATGCCATTAGGCAATTAGGTAGAATCATAAATACTGGTCTCCTCTGATTGGCTTATACAGCAAGTTAAGGCAACTGGTAGCTAAAATTTTGACACTCTTCTTACTTTTTAATGCTTTTAATGGAGGTTGAAAAAAATGTTCAAATCGGATTTTACTTAGTTATGCTTATCATATGGCTAGTCTTAAATATATACTTTTTTTATTGCATTGCCTTGTTGAAGAGGAACTTGAAAAACTTTTGGTGTCTTAAAAATCTAGACATTATAATAAAGCACACAGACAAAAACAAGAAACACAAGAAATAGATTAAGGACTAACAAGGAACCTGGCTGTATGATTTCTCATAGATGAGGTTTAAGGCCATCAATTATTAATAAGAGTGGGCTTTGGCTAAGAAAATTACCAGTGCCCACCGTCGGTGTTTACAGCCTGTAACAAGAGGCACAGGCTTTACTCAAACTCACACCCATTTATTTTAAAAATGTACTGAGTGGCAGGCATTAAAAATAGATGAGTCTAGTTTCACAAGACCAACTGCGAGTAATCAACAGCAGGAGTGGGGGAGAAAATAAATTAGATTTTTAAAACCTATTCAGCAGAAATCATCAGTGGTTCTTCTGATCCTACAAAGAATGGAATGAGTTTAAAGAAATCAAATTATCTTTGGGGGGAATTACTTTTAAAATGTAAAACAAGGTGATAAAAAACAAGTTTAATTTCTGGATGGCCTTCCTTCTAAACAGTGATGGCTTTCTCTGCAGAGAGTGGACAGTGCTGTGTTGGCATTGCTGGGCTCCAGACTTCCTGGAAACAGGCAAAAGGACTGTGCTGTTCACCACTACACTTTCATCGTGGGAGGCAGAGAGGGATAAAGGATGAACTGGAAGGGAAACAGGCTCTGGAAGCTTAACCTCTGGTGGACACCTCAGACCCTGTGATCACCACTTGCCTAAGCCTGTCTCTCTCATTTTGTTTTCTGGTCTGGATGTAAAGTGCAAAATAGCAAAGCGTCTTCAAGAACAACTGTTCCACTACTAGGTTCACCAGAGGCAGTTTAGGGGGAAAGTAGCAAGTCAAGTTGTGGTGTTTCTTGCCTTCTTGTTTTTTCTCATATGCCTTTTTCCATCTCATGGGTATAAGGAGTAAAACTATTTGATCAACAAATCAGTTTTAAAGGCTTCTACAGATGTCCCTTTTGAGGCAATCTCCATTTTAGAAAAAGATGCCAGTAAGAGAGCAGAATTAGATTTCATGTTTAGAAATATATAATGAATTGTACTGTGTTTTCTGGTAATTAATTTACGAAACGGAACCTACAAATATCTTATCTAATCCATAATGGCTCCTTGATTTCCCCTAAGCATTAATAACTAACAGTGGACTTTTAGGCATCAGTGGGAGAGATGTTCAAGTCATCAAGGTGGTCCTGTGCTCTGACAGCTCACACCACAGGGGCGAGCACATATTGTGTAGCCAGGGGTATTCCAATTCGTCTTGTCAGGACTCGCTAAGTTAAATGCTCAGGGAGCAGAGTTATACACGGGAAAAGCAGAAGAAGATGCCTCCCACCACGTGACTTTGGGGGGCATTCTTAGAGGTTGTAAACATCAAAATAATCTCATTAAATTTTTACATCCTATTTCTGGGATGAATTTCTATCAAAGGTCCACTTGGCAGTCATGGTGAGGGGTGGGTTGACTGGAACAAAACTGACAATAAAGTGATGGTGGTTTTTTCCCTCTTGTTTCAAATGTAAATGAATGTCCTTTGATTCTTGGGAAGTGCAGCCATAGTTCTGCCACCCGCATGGCACAGAGAGCTCCTCCCCAGGGATGTTGTCTCCTATACCCTAACAGTCCCGTGGATCAATAGAGAAATAAGAGCTCTCAGGCTATCTTCTCAAAACAAACACAGTGGTGATGGGCTGGTGGAGTCCTTTGTATTCTTTAGAAAAAGGAACAATTTTGTTTTGTTTTTAATATTTATTTATTTTCTTTATTATTTTTTTGGCGCGTTGGGTCTCAGTTGAGGTGCGCCAGCTTCTCGTTGCACCGTGCAGGCTTCTCTCTAGTTGTGATGTGCGGGTTTTCTCTCTTTAGTTGTGGTGCCCGGGCTCCAGGGCGCGTGGGCTCTGTAGTTTGCGGCACACTGGCTCTCTCGTTGAGGCGTGCCAGCTTAGTTGCCCCGAGGTATGTGGGATCTTAGTTCCCCCACCAGGGGTCGAACCCGAGTCCCCTGCATTGGAAGGTGGATTCTTTACCCCTGGACCACCAGGGAAGTCCCAAAAAAGGAACAATTTGAACAGCTTCATATTTCCACTAATATATCTTAAAACACTTTAAAAAAATACTTGAGCAGTTCTACTGGTCCTACATACATGGGATCAGCCTGCTGAGTCTGTTGGTACAAAGCTGTCATTCCTTCTTCGGTTCTACCCCTTCCCCAGGTCCCTTTACTTTCATCTCCTGGCTTCTGACTCTCTGCTTTCATCACACCAGTCCTTCCCTCATTACCCAGTGCCGCTTCTTCTGATGGCTGTGCCTCTCTTCTTGCTCTGCCTTTGGTCTTCTCGCTCACACATAGATTTTTCTCTGCCGTGTTTACAGATTGGCTCTACATAATAGCTCTATATAGATGAGAGGTGGGGAGTGTTGAGAACAATGCATGCCACAATGTATCTCCATGGGGGGCGGGGCAGTATTGGCCTTGGTCACTGCTTACATCCCCTGCTTACGTCATGGGCTCGTAGCAGCCATTGGATGGATGGATGGATGGATGGATGGATGGATAAATGGAGAGACATATGGGCCAGGTACAAAAGCTATAATACTTCATAAGATTCTGAGGCCTTTCTTTTCTCATTTCAAATTCCGTAATTTGAAATACACACACATACACACACACACACACACACACACACACACCTTTCTGTCCACACTTTCAGAAGAGTAGATTTGTGTTAACAACCTCTCAGCCCAAATGATGCTGTAAAGAAATATGTCTTCACTCATAGGCAATACAACTGCATAAACTGCTTAAGTTCTAACCTGAGTGGGTTCAGTGATGTGACTTCAAATCACAGGACTGTGAATATCTATGCTAGATTTTTTTCTGGTAGCAATGTCTATGTGGTTTAGGAGCCTGTGGTCGGATGCAATTATTAAAAATACATACATACAGACCCACAAACACATATTTGGCCTTTTGTTGTTACTGTTGTTTCGTTTGTGCTGAGTGCCTGTAGTTGCTTATGATAATGATGTAAACTGAGAGACAGTTTAGTATAATCCCTAAGAGCATGGATTCTGGAGTCAAACTGCCTGAGTCCAAATACGAGTGCTGCCACTTGGTAACTTTGTGAATATGGGAAAATCACTGAAGATCTCTGTGCCTCAGTTTCCTCATCTAAAACATATGGATAATAATAGTGCCTGCCTCTAAGTTTCTTGTAGGGATTAAATATGGTGGTATGCAAAGAGCATAGAATAGTGCCTGGTATGTGGTAAGTGCTATATAAAGGGCATCTGTGCTGATATCAATTGGAGTGTTGTTACAATAGCAGAAGGTGCTGAAAATACGGGGGTTTTTTCCTGAGTAGCTTTTACCTCAATATATCACTTATTCATTGATTTAGCATGTCATTGAATAATGACATATGATCGGTATTATGCTGATTACTGGGACTGTGTAGGGAATAAAATAGACAAGTTCCCTGCCCCCACCAAACACATTTCTAGTGGGAGAAACAAATTTTAAAAAAAAAAAGGAAATGCATGTATATTCTATAGATAGATAGATAGGTAGATAGATAGATACTATCTATTACAAGATGTTTTTAGATGATAAAGGCTCTGAAAATTATGCAACAGGGCTAAAGGGATCAGGAGAGCCTGGACTGGGGTGGGAAGGCAGCTGAGAACTCAGTTGGAGGAAGCTAGTCATGCTTGGAGCAGGGAAAGACATTCAAGGGATCAGCAGTGAAGGGTCCCTGGTGACAAAGAACCTGGCATTGTTGTAGCATAGAAGTGGAGCAGGCAGGGGTGGGTGTGACAGCAGATGAGGCCTGTGGAGTCTGTAGAGCTATCCTGTTCTGCTCTAATTTCCATCATAATTAAAAATAACCTATCTGAACCACCCTTAAATTTCCAAGGCACAGACAGAGCCCACATTTTCCTTAATTATCATCTCCTGTTTAGTGGATTTTTGAAAAGAAGATACACACACACACACAAAAGGCATATGCCTATCTTTAGCTGAGCCTCTGATTAATTCAGTCTTAATCCATATACCTAATTGTGCTTTCCTATTTTCTCTTTCTTTCTCCTCCAATTGCTCCACTGGGCGGGGGGTCTGGAGAGCAAACATATTCATTATATTGCCAGCAAACAAGATAGGAATCACACTGCAGGGGACAAAATTAAATTTACAGCTTTCCCTTGTACATGTCATAAACTGTTGATTTAACACGAGAGGAGAAAGCTGCAGTGATGGGGCACAACTGCAATGTGGAGCTGGGCTCTGGCTGTAGAGAGGTCAGTGTTTACTGCAGATAAGCCAGGGCCAGGCTTCTGAAACCAGCTCCTGCCCCCATCCAAAGGGCAGAGGTAGGTAGACTTGCTTTATATGCTCAGTGTACAGAAATTCAACCTTCTTCCATTCTCTGCTCACACATACTAGCTGTATGCCTGGGCAAAGCACTGTGATCAATATGTAGAGGGTAGATTCAGTGAATGTTTACATCTACTATCCCTGGCCTAATAGAGCTGCATGGGATCTTTTTTAAAGTTACAAATGAAGTGACAGACTCAGAGGCAATAATTGATAAAGGCCACCTACTTGTAATAGTCAGAATTAGCTGTTTTCCTACAGGAGGCCTTCGCCAATATCTCAGTACTACTAGGTGGGGACAGTTCCTTCATGTGTCCCTAACGCCATGTACAGGGCCGTTACACTGTCTGCTGGTATTGTTCTCACTAGGCTAGAGGCTCCCTTAGGGCAGAGAATACATCACGTGCACACTTATATCTGAAATGATGAGAAGAGGATCTGAAATATAAAGGTACTCCATGTATATTAGGTGGATAAGCTACCCCATGTTGCTTTCAAATGAAACAAGATTAATTGCGATAAAACATCTTCTCACCCACATCTTCACTTCAAAACCTGTTCCTGATTCTCACTCATTTTCCTCACTATTTGGCACAATTCTTAGGTGATAGAGTCAGGAATGAAAGGGAAGGAGCAGCCCTAGAATTTCGAAGGATTTAAGTAGACCGTCTGTTGCTCTGTCCATCGTAATAGGGCGTTGTTGGGTGTTAAATGATGTGACTATGGAAACCAGATGCTTGTGGCCTAAGTAAACGGGACAGGGATTTAAGAAGCACGGTGTGTAGTTGAGTTAAAAATCACTATTATCCAACATTTGTACAAATATTCGGCATATTCATGATTCAGAGGACCCAACTCAAGCTGAGAAATTTAGTGGGAATAATCTCGAAATGCAAAACAGAAGTCAGTAATACTTAGAAACCTTTTCTAGCAAGCTTTAACCTTAGCGATGAATCTGTCTAGATAACTCAGAGACTCCCCGGGATGCATGTGTGAATCTTATGTCCGAATGTGAAAGCATTTGAAAACTGTAAAATATACATGTGTGGCCTTCTTCGTGCTTTTATTTTTTCTTTTCATTTTGTTGTTTTGTGTCTCCTCCAAGCTCCTTTCCTTTTATCCACAGACCCGGGAACTTCCAATCATCTGTTGTTCCTTGGTGGGCCAGAGAGCAAGAAGGCCAGAGTGGAGAGGGGCGTGGGGTGAGGGTCTGGACAGGTAGGCTTACCTCCAAGGCAAGCACCATCACAGAGCCTGTGCAGGGAATGCTATAAGAGGGAGAACAAAGCCTAGAATTGCTGCCAGAGCTGTAGGTCACAGAGATTTACCAAGACCAGGACATCCAGCAAAATTACAGCCTTGGAATGCAAAGTATATATACACACATACATATATGCACACCTGTATAGACAGAAAGACGAAGTTGTGAGTGCAAAAGAAACACCCACAACTAGTGGGTACCAATCTTTTTATGTCTTGTGAATGAAATCTGTAAACTTCTTTTACTATATTTTTTAGAAACATGGTATTAAGATAGGGGATAGTGTGGAATTGTAAAATGTGCCTGAGATTAAGCATCAGAAAACCAGGATTTTAATCCCAAACCCAACACACTGATTTATTATATGACCCTTTGCGATAGGAGGTTCCTCTCTTGCATCTATGAAATTGTGATGATCAAAGAAGTTGAACCCACAAAGGGTTGCCACAGAGGAATACTAAGATGACCCATGTAGAAGATAGCTTTTTAAAACATTATAATAGGGGCTTCCCTGGTGGCGCAGTGGTTGAGAGTCCGTCTGCCGATGCAGGGGACACGGGTTCGTGCCCTGGTCTGGGAAGATCCCACATGCCGTGGAGCGGCTGGGTCCGTGAGCCATGGCCGCTGAGCCTGCACGTCCCGAGCCTGTGCTCTGCAACGGGAGAGGCCCGTGTACTGCAAAAAATAAATAAATAAAAAATAAAAAAAAATAGGCAAAAGTTTCCCAATCCTTATTACAAAGTGAGCCCTCATGACATCCTGGCATCATTGGGGAAAGATTTTGAGGCATTGGCTTCAGAATCCATCCCTTTATCTGTTTTCTGTCCAGAGCCAGTTTTCTAGCAGAGGTTCTCTCAGGAACCAGGCAACTTCACCAAGCTGCGCAGGTCATGGAATGTTGCCAATACCAACCCATACACAAGACATGTGTACTGTCAATCACAGAATCTCTAAGACCATTTCTCTAAGACGCCTTACTGCCAGCCACATGAGGTTATCTAAGATTTTGGTTAGGAGAGCAATAATTTGTTATAGACCAGCACTAGAATTCATTTTCATATGCCAAAATGCTAATGTGAATGTGCAGAAAGAACCTTTGTCTCTGGGGGCAGAGAAGGCGGATCCATTAGTGTTCTTTCTTTTCTGCCCTACTTCCCTTTTATTTTCTTTCCTGTTGGGGGTGAGTTATTTTGACATGATTATGCACTTTCATTCCAACATCCCAATCCGCTACTCCCCACCCTCGCCTGCCAAACCCCATCTATTTAGTCTGTGTGTGTCTGTGTGTGTTTGTGCGTGTGCATTTTATAGCTTTTCTAGCTAAATGTTTCTCAGCACAGATTCAGTAAAGATAAGCCTTCACATCTTCATATTCCTGCTAAACCTGACATAGGAATCCAACTAATTTTTGAAGGAGAGTTGCTGTGTCATCTCTTTTTAGTGTGTGACTACCATACCCTGATGCTCTTTGAGTCAGTATATTTATTGGCACTAAACCCATCGGTAAGATAGCTTGGAATCTCAGTTTCTTCTGTTGTGACTTTCTTGACAGTCAGTATTCCTAGTGTTTGCTTAGGAAGGAGAGGTCTGTGGATTTGGAGACTGTCTTAAGCCTATGATACAGCCATTCCTAAAATCTAGTCAAGGCTTATGTGCTTGACCTGTCAGCTACCAACAGAGAAGTCATAAAGCTAACTGGTGGGATTGCCACATGGTCCAATAACATACCTCCTTTCCAGTGTTCGTTATTTTAAGTACAAATCAATAGAGTTAACCACAGATATTTCATGTAGTTCATCTTATGAATATGGCATTACTATTTACAGACTGGGATAGAAATAAAAATGTTTACTCTGAGAATATCAAATCATACTGCTGTATTCACTCATGAATTGAATGGAAGTATCCCACAAAAAAATGTGATTTCATGCTATTCTTATTGCGATATAGTGTCTCTTGCTACCTCACTGTGGTAGGTACAATACAAAAAAGAAAACTGCATGTTCCTTGTCCCAAAACAAAGCACATATATTCTAAAGCTGAATTCTCCAATACGACAGCCACTAGCCACATATGGCTATTTAAAGTTAAAATAATTAAATAAAATCCAACAGTTCTTCACCTGCACTAGCTACTTTTCAAGTACTCAGCAGCCACATGTGGCTGCGAACTACCTCATTCAAAGCACATGTATAGAGCATTTCCATCATTGCAGAAAGTTCTATCAAAGAGCACTGTAAAATACTCTTCCTCTGAATGTGGTCTGTGCGATTATTCCTTCGGTTTATTAAAAAACACAGATTTTTGACCCATTCAAGACCCAGTAAATCAGAATTTCTGGGGTGCAGCCTTCAAATCTGCATGCTAGCAAGCTTCTCAAATGTTTTCTATCTGCAAAGAAGTTTGAAAATGCTTCATAGAGTATGTCCGCACATCTATTATACATTCCCTTATCAGTCACCAAAATGTTACCAAATATATTTTATTTTAATTAGTTCTCTCTTGTTTGTTTCTATTTTGTTGTTTTCTTCTCTCTCTTTTTTTTCACTATTATATATTCCCCCTCCATGTTTTTTGGGGTCATAAAGTGATTCCCATCAGGAGAGTAATTTCTAAATGGTTTTGTTGAAATGACTAGAAAGAATCATTATCTGTTCTTTTTGCCAATGACTGCATTAGAGAATAAAGTACAAAGCATAAGAACACCTGGGGAAACTAAAAATTCTCACTGAAAACATCATAAATCATAAAATTCTTCAAATATGCTCTGATGCCCTTCTCCTTTTGTCAGTTCTTTGATTATTACTATCACTAGAATGTATAAAGACAAGTAGAATCAGGGTCTGATGGATGAAGGGACTCTTAGAAATCATCTACTCCATCCTGCTTGAATTATGTCTGTACCATCACAGAATGCTCATGTAGCTTGGGGTCCTACGCTTTGCCTAGCCATAAGGATCACTTGTATTGGGTCTGGGCATGGTTGGGAGGTTCCCCAGATGACTCATAATCTGGCAGGTTTGGAGACCCATTATCTGGGCTATGATTGATCACCTCCAGTGGTCCACATTCACTCTCCTTCCTGAGACTGCCTACCCGATCATCACAGAGTTCCAAGAATACCTTTTCTTAAATGGACTTGAACCCTGTCTTTAAAGCATCTATCCACAGGTTCCAAAGCTGCTTTATATATATATATATATATATATATATATATATATATATATATATACACACACACACACACACACATATATGTATATATATACATATATATATATATCTTTATTGGAGTATAATTGCTTTACAATGTTGTGTTACTTTCTGCTGTGCAATGAAGTGAATCAGCTATATGTATACATATATCCCCATATCCCCTCCCTCTTGAGCCTCCCTCCCACCCTCCCCATCCCACCCCTCTAGGTGGTCACAAAGCATCAAGCTGAACTCCGTGTGCTATGCAGCAGCTTCCCACTAGCCATCCATTTTACATTTGGTAGTGTATGTATGTCAATACCACTCTCTCACTTCGTCTCAGCTTACCCTTCCCCACCGTGTCCTCAAGTCTGTTCTCTACGTCTGCGTCTTTATTCCTGCCCTGCCACTAAGTTCATCAGTACCGTTTTTTAGATTCCATATTTGTGCGTTAGCATACGGTATTTGTTTTTCTCTTTCTGACTTACTTCACTCTGCATGACAGACTCTAGGTCTATCTACCTCATTACAAAAAAACTCAATTTCGTTCCTTTTTATGGCTGAGTAATATTCCATTGTATATATGTGCCACATCTTCTTTATGCATTCATCTGTCGATGGACATTTAGGTTGCTTCCATGTCCTGGCTATTGTAAATAGTGCTGCAATGAACATTGTGCTACATGTATCTTTTTGAATTACAGTTTTTTCAGGGTATATGCCCAGTAGTGGGATTGCTGGGTCATATGGTAGTTCTATTTTTAGTTTTTTAAGGAACCTCCGTACTGTTCTCCACAGTGGCTGTATCAATTTACATTCCCACCAACAGTGCAGGATGATTCCCTTCTCTCCACTCCACACCCTCTCCAGCATTTATTGTTTGTAGATTTTTTGATGATGGCCATTCTGACTGGTGTGAGGTGATACCTCCTTGTGGTTTTGATTTGCATTTCTCTAATGATTAGTGGTGTTGAGCATCTTTTCATGTGTTTGTTGGCAATCTCTATGTCTACTTTGGAGAAATGTCTATTTAGGTCTTCTGCCTATTTTTGGATTGGGTTGCTCCCTGACTTCAGACTATACTACAAAGCTACAGTAATCAAGACAGTATGGTACTGGCACAAAAACAGAAATATATAGATCAATGGAACAGGGCAGAAAGCCCAGAGATAAACCCATGCACATATAGTCACCTTATCTTTGACAAAGGGGGCAAGAATATACAATGGAGAAAAGACAGCCTCTTCAATAAGTGTTGCTGGGAGAACTGGACAGCTACATGTAAAAGAATGAAATTAGAACATTTTCTAATGCCATACACAAAAATAAACTCAAAATAGATTAAAGACCTAAATGTGAGGCCAGAAACTATCAAACTCTTAGAGGAAAACATAGGCAGAACACTCTATGACATAAATCACAGCAAGATCTTTTTGACCCACCTCCTAGAGTAATGGAAATAAAATCTAAAATAAACAAATGGGACCTAATGAAACTTAAAAGCTTTTGCAGAGCAAAGGAAACCATAAACAAGACAAAAAGACAACCCTCAGAATGGGAGAAAATATTTGCAAATGAAGCAACTGACAAAGGATTAATCTCCAAAATATACCAGCAGCTCATGCAGCTCAATATCAAAAAAACCAATGCTGCTTTTTAAGGTTATATAGGATATGCCTAATTCTCCACCTAATACTCCTTTCACAAAACACCCTTTTCCACTTGATGCTACCAATCACATTCCTCTCGAGCGTTCCCGTCTCCTGGTTACATCCTGATTATGACTCGCTTTTTGGAACCATTCTATTTCAGGTATGATATTGTATCATCTCATCATACTGGTCTCTTTCTTCCAAAAGATTTCTTGTTTGCTTGTATCCTTTTAAAATGTAGCATTCTGAACTTTCTTTTTCTGTAAGTAAAGGCTGATCTAATTTAAAATATTTAGTAACCATATTCTCACCACATCATACTTCCTGCCCACCAAACTCCGCCATCCTTTTGTGTGCATCCTTTTATCTTGTTACCCCTCCCAAACATCAAACATGTATTTTTTTAATCTCACCACTGGCTTTATATTGCTTCCTTGAACTCCAACCTAAATTAGAAGAGTTTTATGTGACCTCCTGCATTCTTTTACTCAACTTTCAGGATTTCAGCAGCTATATCTGTTCCTTTCTGTGACAGGTAGTACAAACCTATCTGATCAGTTCTGTTGCAAGTCAGTACTAGGGGTCTCTTTTCCCTTCTTTCATTTTCTTTCCTGCGGGGAGGAATTATAGGTTTGCCACCCCCTGCCTGGAAACTCTGAATGAGACCTAAAGAGAACTGGAATTGTCACCAGTGTCCTAAATCTCCATTATTAAGTCTAAAGGGCACATCCTGTACAGGAAAATTGCAGTAGCATATGGGCAACCCTCTGCACTTCATATGTCATCCATCACATTACAGAGCCCTGCCACATGTTCCTGAAGTGGCCAGGGAAGAACTTGGCTCAGTGCTTGCTCAGTAGAGCCTCTTAATCTGTTTTACAGCAAACAGTTTTGCAATTACTGTGAGCATCATGGACCCAGCTGATATTTGAGCTTTGTCCTGACAAGTCTATAGCAAATAAACATATGATACAAAGATAGTTCACTGAAATCAATGGAAAAAGGAACTGGAGGAATGGAGAGAGCATTTATTGGTTACAAACAGAGAAGGAAAAAACCTCAGCTCTCCCTTTGAAGAGCTCTGATTTTGGATAATTTATATATGTATGCACACATACATATGTGTTTCAAATATATATATGTATACAGATATAAGTTTCTAATATATTTACATTTATATGTTTCATACACACATATGCGTGCACACACACACACACCCCCCTCTATATTCATCAAATATTTATCAAAAACTTGCTATTAATTAGGCAACATGTTAGGTATTAGTTTTTTAAAAAAGGGTTATCAAAACTAAACCTCAGTGCCTGCCTTCATGCAAGAATCCAGTGAATGAGAAAAGACATAATCAAATAGTCTGAGATAAATGTAAAATTATAACTACCACAATGTTCTGCGTTTACAGGGGGAATTTTGTGTCAGGCTGATTAATAAAGGGAGGCATTCATGATGAGGTAACAGTTGAGCTGAGATCAGAGGCAGTGACCTGAAAACACTTTTTATACTCCAAATAGGCGTTTATTATGTGTATATTACCTGTATATGGATATTTCAGTATTTTCAAAGCAAAACTTACCTTTAAGTTAGGTAAAAGCAAATAGAAATAAAAGCGTTTTTTTCTCTCTAGTCCCCAAAGAACTGGCTTTCATTCCTGATAAGGTGCACACTTCTACTTTGGAAACCTCTTTTTAGGACTTTTTTTTTTTTAGGACATTGATAAGCTAAGTAAGCAAAAGAAGTAGGAATTGGGGAAGAAGATGTGTCAAGACCTTGAAGGAGGGGGGGACAAGGCATGTTTGAAGAACTGAAAAGAGCCCAGAATAGATGAAAGGGAGTTAGGTCCAGTTAGGTGAGACTCAAGAAGAGCTTAGGTTCCAGACCAGGCAGAGTGTTGTGGAACACAGTAAAATGGTCATTAACCTACCACCAGTGGGAAGCTGTGAAATGTTGAATCAGTAGGCAAGAAGACTCCCTTTGAGTTTTGAAAAGATTTTAACTAATTGTGGAGAATGGATTTTACCAGAGCATGTTAAACCTCGAGCAACTGATTTTGTAAGTGAATGCATCAGTTAAGATAATTAAAGTTTGTGAGAATACTTTTTGTGTTCCAAGATTTGCTATTAAAAGTGGCATTCTAAGCAAATATAAGAAAATGTTAATTGTAGAATCTGAGTGGTGGATATATGGGTGTTCACTATACAGACCAACTTTTCTGTATGTTTAAATTTTTTCATGTTAAAACCTTGGGAAAAAATTTTTTAAATGCCTTTTTAAATTAGTCAAGCTATGTAATGTACCAAATGGCTTAACACATATAATTGAATCTTTGGCCTCGCAGTTCCTCAAGGTAGACCAATGTATATTTGTGATCAACAATTATCAGGACAGTGCCTATCATCATCTTCATCATCATCTGGATCACATCTCTCTTGCATATTGCTTTATTGCCTGAAAATATATAATAAAACAGCAAGTAAGTGGTTTACTTGCAATAACCCTGTTAATCCTCACACCACACAATGAGGTACATAGGCTCAGGAAAACGATTAAGCTGCTTATGTTATTGGTTATCATTATTCCATGATATGAGCTATTTGGGGAGATTTTTCAATTTTTTGGGAACAAGTGAACACAGATTTAGAATGCTTAGATTGCTAGAGCTCTAGTATGTTCATTGGTTTTGATATTCTAAAAGCAAAGATTTGACAATGTTATATAAAATCTATCTTGGTTTTCCTTTCTCTTATTTGCAGAGCAAATCTACCAGATCTTGCTAGTCAAGGTAATGAATGAGCAGTTGCTAACTACTGTAATTGTTATAATTTAGACTAGATTTTAGTTAAAGGCAGCGTTAAAACTACTTTTAAAGAAACCTCACAAGATTGAATTAAGAGGTGGAGTGCTTTGACTCTCGAACTGGTTCTCAGCCCTAAGCAAATCTGAGAGAAGGACAATTTAATTGACCCAGTGCCAATACTCCTCTAAACAATATGACAGCCCACCCATAGTGTCCTATGAATTTGTAATCACATTATGGTTACCATCTGATAAAAGTCCTATTGTTCTGAATTAAATCCACTATTGGTTTTATGTACCATCATCATTCTACAAAAATTAAAAAAAAAATAATTTTATACACCCTGCTATATTGAAGTTGGGAAAATGGACTGCAGTCCATTTAGTAAAATGGGACAATTTGAGGATTCCAGGTTGATCTTATTCTTTCTCCTCAATCACTAGAATCATTATCAGGAAATGTATGTGGCCTCTCCAGCACCAAAGCTATTTTCATCCTTGTTGAGCTCTTTTGCATAGTCAATCTAGGAAAGAGATAGCAGTTTGATGTCATCTTCTCTAAGGAAAAAGCAAGCCCTTCATAGCATGTGGCATACTTTAGCGCCATTATTCAGAAGAAACCCTGCAGACCTGAGCTTCTAAAATATGGAATCACTCTCATTTTCCCATAGTTGGGTTGAGTCATTAGCAAAGTCATTGTAGGAACAGTATGAGAAATCCCTTGAGATCTCAGATGGTTTAGAGTGGCCAGAGGTGACAGAGGGGCTTCCGCTTTGGAGGAACTTGAGCAGAACAAGAACTCAGACTTCAAGAACTTTTGCAGTAGTGCCTAAAGTGGTTCTAAACAATCAGAATTTTTTTTTTTAAGAAAAGGATTTTTTTTTTCAGTTTAAACATTTTTCTGACTATTTGTGTATCTTCAGGGTAGGTCCTTTTTAAAGTGTAAAGGGCAGTTTAAAAAAATTATCCATAGTATCATGGAAAAGTAAACACTGGTAATATTTTGGCAAATTTACTTTTAATCTTTTTTAAGCATTGATTCGTTGACTGATTGATCTGAGACCATTCTCAGAGGCTCTTCTTAAATACAGGTATCGTTTATGTGCTTCATAGTATGTAAGTGACAAAACCAGTAGATTGGAATACAGAGATTGGATTTTAGTTCACACTTTTCTAATGATATGTTTATAACTTTAAATAAGTTGTGTGTGTATTTATAATGAATTTTATTTGGGGTCATATTTTCCAGTTTTGCTAAATAAGTATTGGACTTCATGATTTCTGGATCCTCCTACAGGTTGTAGCTCACAAGATCTTCTGTAATTTCAATTACCACCATTAGAATTTAATTTACATAAGAATATCGATCACATGATTTCTCCCCCTGTGTATTTAGATGCCTAAAACAGTGAGCCTGGCAAATAGATGTTGCTCATTCAATATTTGTTGATCAATTCATTGCTACAATAAAGCACCTAAGTAGAGATGCAATCAGTAGCCTAAGGTATACAAGCTCAATTTAGTACAACTTAGGCACAATGTAGCAAAGCAGTTGAGGCAATACAGTGTCATGGTGAAAAGGGCAGGCCCTGAAGGCAGATTGCCTGGATGTACACACCAGCTCCTCCATTTACTAGCTATATGACCTTCGGCATGTTCCTTAGTGTCAAAGTTACAGTTTAAATCTTAGAATGTGGGTAATTGATGCAGATAAATTATAGAGTTATTATTAGGAATAAATGAGTTTAGGAAAAGTGCTTAAAAGGGTGCCTGCCACATAGTAAAGCCCTCAATAAGTGTCCGCTCTTAATTCTAGTGTGTATTACAAGTCTAGGGAATGAGAATAAGCCCAAAGAATGTCCTGGCACTGAAAAAATGTAAACATAATCAAATTAAAATAACTTTTGCAACAAAAGTTGATGTCAGACTTGGTCTGGGCCAGGAACTAAACAAGCTTGGTGAGGAAGAACAAAGTCCAAGAATTATCTTAGACTAGAGGTGACAGGTAGGTAGGCCTGAGGTCACGTCCAGAGAGGTCAGATAAACTAAAAAGGAAAGAAGAAAACAGTGAACAGAAATATAAGGAAATTCTTATTCCTTTGTTCAACTAATTACTGGTCTCATTATGGCTCTAGTCCTGTGTCACTTCTAGGTCTCTCACTTAAAAAGGAATATAATGCACCTATTCAACCTTTTCCATGTGTCTAGAAGCTCCCTAATAACATCAATCTCCCTTCATTCTTTAGGCCTTTGAATGTATTACCTTTGCTTGGAATACCTATTTCATTACTTATGTTGGGTTAACTCCTAAACATTTTAAAAACTCAGCTGACATGTTAGGACCCCTGGGAAACCCCTTCTTACTATGTCCTTTTCACCTCAGCTCAGGCTCAGATAAACAAACATCGTCCTTTGAAACCCAGTAGCACCTTATACATATAGCCACCATCGTCTAATGCAATGTTCATGAATTCCACTGTTACTTTTCTGTGTTCTTCATTTAGTTGTAAGATTCTTGATGCCAATGACTTTGACTTTCAGCTCTGTATGCTCAGAGTAAGGAAGGATTTTGAAATAAGCGTTGAAAATGTGCTGTGACAAGCAGAAACTCTATAAACACTAGTTAAGGATGCAAAATAGGCTGTGGCTATGTTGCCTCTCTCATCTGAGATTCTGTGGGATGACCCTTCCAGTCCTTAAGGCAGATCCAGTAGGGCACTACCTGGAAATGCTTTATGAACCAAAGACAGTTTACTTTACATATGCTAAAGTAGTGAAATTGCATTTCTTTATTACATTTTGCAATTTAGATTTTTACCTATTCAGCAAGTTTCTCTTCTCTCCAAATTAGTAATTTTTATTATCCTATTACACCCTCATATTTTTTCTTTTTATTTTAAATCTTGCTTCTAACATTTTTATGTCAAATTAAAACTGCTTGTTCCCTCTCTTAGGGCATTTTCCGGCCTTCTAGAAAGCCTCTTTTCATCACATCTTTAATCATTCTGACTTCTATAACTGCATCACTTACCATCAAATTCCTTTTCTTGGCCTTCAACCCCCTTCGACCCTTCTCTTATCTCTAGCTTTTCTTTGGCCAATCTTTTTTATTGATAATAGAGGCCATTTTTACTTTTCTTTCTTTTATTTCACCTAAAGCATTCATTTACAGTTAAAAAAAGTCATAATGGTACTGCTGAAAAATACCTCCTATTCTTGAGGCTTTTAAAAGGTTCTTTAAACCCAATGTCAAAGGATATTTAAGTCAACAGGTACAGACATTATACTCAATCATCAAACAATAGCTAGAGTCTACTCTAGGGGAGAATAATTAGCTATTTTATGAATTAGAGATCTATTTATACAATGGGAATTTTGAAAAAGAATTTGTTGACTTAAATAAACTCTAGGCCTTGATTTCTTGTGTTAGTTTAATTGAAAGTGATGACTAAGCTCAGGCCCCTGCTGTGAAAAGCAAGTGTGTGAAATTCTAACACACTCATGAGATCAGAAGAGTGTAATTGACGAATTAAAGCCCACCGAATGGCTTCAGTGAAGTTTGTATACCTTTGAATCAGCTTTGTCCATTCAGTTCAACATTTTGTAAGTCATCTAATAATTGAACATGTTAACTGCAACCAGATTAATGAATGTAGTTATTGCTTTTTCATGTGTGTCCTAAGTAACATTCAATGCTATAATTAGATATTTGCTGTTTCAACAATATATATTTTTTGGTAGCGTGGATACACAAGGCGTTTGCATGTATCTCTTAGCTGCTGAAGTCAGTATGTGTATTAGAAATGCTTCCAGTCGCTCAGAGAACCCCCCTTTTTAAAAGATGATATTTATTCAAGAGCCCCATCAAAAAAGAAGTGCATCACCATCACAACAAAGTCTCCTTCCCTGAGATCTTGCCGAGTAACAGTACATATTCAGATAAATGAACCATTGAATGCTGTCTGTAATAGCAACAGCTGGCACCTCTCAGATAACGCTGAGCTTCCCAGCCCCCATAGATGAGAAAATAGGCAAGGACTAAGTCGAATTTTTATAGATATGAAGTCTGCTGAATACCCATTGAAAGAGAGCAAAATGTGCATTAGACCTCGCTGACAAATGCCCAACGTTCAAGCTCTCAAACAGTTTTGCAGACCAACAAAAACAGGAGTGAAAGGGATTATCTCCATCCTCAAATTTTCAACATGGTCAAAGGGACTGTAAAATCCTTCTGGTGAGCAAGCCAGGTTTAATGGTCGGGAACAAATGCTGCTTTAGTCACAGGCCAAGCCTTTCAGATTTGTTGTAATTTCCTGTTAGGAAAGTATACAGCAAAGGCAGTACACAAACTCCACTCCTATCCCACCCTGCTTTCCAGCCCTTTTCACCAAACTGTTTTCTCCTCCTCTTTCCTTTCCCTTTCTTCCAGCACAGAGCTAACTATACTGCAGGGCCTCCTGGAGTCTGCGCTTTGAGGGCATGAGGGCCATGTTTTGATCCATTCACCACAATTCTGCACCTAAACCCACTCTCCAGAGAAGTAAATACGTACTCAAACTACTAACTGTAAACATAACTGGTGACAAGTGGAAGGTTGGACAGAACACTAACAACAGCTCATTAGCGGCTGAATAGATGATCTTGTGCAATCATTTGCCCTGTAGCTGTTTCTCAGCATAGCAGTGGGCCTCCTATTATAACTAGTCTTTTCATCACCTGCACCATTTTCTCTATTGACTACTGTGATTGCAGATAGTGGAGAGGAGGAGCTCCTGTCCAAAATCTGTTTTTATGTTTCTTTTGAAACATACTGGAGACTATTGTCCAATATCAGTTACTCATTTATTCTGAGTTTGGAATAGCCCCCTTTCTATTTCCCAGTCTCATGTTAAATTACTGTGACAGATGCATTTTAAAAGGCAAGTAAGTTTAGTCTCTGAGATTACATGGAACAAAGATGCTGGCTGGCTTACCATTATGTTCTGGTGTCATTAACTCACTAGGACTTAGGATGTACATTTTCCATGTGGCTAGAAACTGCCTCGAACTTATTAGATGCTCAGTATCTCCTTCTTAAACACTAGTTTGTGCACCAAACAACTTATTTTGTTTGGAACTGGATGTGACTATAAATGTAATAGAACCAAAGTCCTTTATGTTGTAGCAACGTATAAGGTTTTTGTGTCAAAATGTGGGGAAAATGAAGGTAAATTTCTTGCATTTCTCCTCTCTTTACTAACTTGAGCTCTTCTTAATAGTCATAATCCAGAGAAGGGGAGCAGCCCTCACCTGTATGACATTATCTAAGCATTACTTCAGGTCTGCACAGTGACTCCCCGTTTCATTTAAAAGGAAATTGGATAAGTGGTTGATTTGTATAAATAAACTGTCAGTGAATCAAACACAATTCCTTGTTTTCTGTTGTGGTTGTCATTGTTTTTTTAACTAGCTCTGAGGGTACAAATTGAACACCATTTGTCATGAATAGAAGCAGCATATGTTTTTGCAGAAAAAAATATCAAGTATTAGTACATGGTGGAGGAAAAAATATTAAAAACTGTCACAAACCTCTAAGCATAGTGTTTGGAAGTCTTAGGATTAGGTGAACTGTGGGAAAAATTTGTAAGGACAAAGAATTATATATTTGTTTTATTCAAATTAAGTGAAAGAATAAAGAAGAGGTAGGCTCAGACAAAAGGAGAAGAATAGAACCACTTTTTTTCCCATTTTGAATTTTCTGTTTGGGTAACAGAGAAAGATTTTCAAACTGGGAAAGATGAAGCTTGAAACACGCAGAAATAAGGAGAGCATCTAACTCCCTTAAGTGAGTTCAGTTTTCCTTGGCCAGATGAAATGTGCTCCAGTGTCTGCTGATAAAATTTAAAAACAAAACAAAACTGTTTGAGGATTTTTGAAAAATCAAAGACAATGGACTAGAAGAGTAGAGATAGAAAAACTGGGCCCCAATTTTTTGAAAAAGAGTGAGATGGATATCCCAAACCATATAGTATAGGGCCTGTTACCAATTTTTGAAAAATACTACAGACAAATTACTAACTTAATGGTGAGAAAAGAAAGTGATGATCACTATGAGCCGGGATAGGATCACCAAAAATCAGATTATGTCTAACTGAACTCATGTGCTCCTCTGACCATCTTACAAAAAACTGTTGATTAGGAGAATCGCGTATATGTAGCATAGATGAATGTTAGCAAAACGTTGGAGAATATACACCGTGATACCATTGGTGAAAGAATAGAGGGAAAATAATAGAATTTTAATAGAGCTCAGTTCACCTAGAGGGAATTTCTTAAGGCTTATTGTAAGTATCAGTGTTTCTGTCAGTGAATTATATGAGGATATAATGCACAGAGATTGGGTGTGGAGCAGAAATGTGGATGAACATATATAAGGTACTGAATAGCAGCCCTGGAATTTTAAAAGTTTTCAGGAATTTAGAATAATGATACAAATCTCAGAAAATGAGACAGTTAGAATGTATGTTAAGTTTACCATTTTGGTGTGTGCAAAAAACTTTGGCTGTCAAATTGACTGCAGTTTCAATTCAAATCAATAGTCTGACAAAGTTATATATAAAAAAAAAGGAAACAGGTTACAGTTAGGAAACAGATTAGAATGGGGGGGATAATGATCCAACATTACCTCTTGACCGTGAAGCACTGGAATTCCCAGTTTGGCAGAACCCTGAAAAGTCATCTTGCTTAAACTTTGTTTAATGATTCGTATGACTTCCTCCAACAATACTTCTAATAAGTTGTGTTTCAATCTCTTCAACACCACACAGGCCATTCCGTTTTTATATAGTTAAGAGTTTCATAAATGTCTTCTTTTATACCCAAATTGGTTTGCCTTGAACTTTTACCAAGTAGATATAATCCTGTTCACTTGAACCACAACAGAAAAGTCCTAATCCATCTTCTATCTGACAACTCTTTAGGTATCTGAGAATCTCCCTTTCATTACACTTGTCAGACTGTATTTCACTGTGAAATATACACTACCATGTCAGCATCTCCTCTTTTGTTAGGATTGCCATTCATTCATACGGTACATAATTACTCTTCCAATCGATGTTTTAGTATTGGTGATGGAAGGAAAAATAAGACGTTTTCTCTGCACTCAAGGAGGCATTTTGTCTAAAAAGGGAACAACATGTATGATTGACTCATATTGGTCTTTTTGTCAGCTAAGATCTCTTAGGCCCCTTTTGTTTCTGCAAATAATAGCAGCTGCTAAGCTATGTCTCTCACCTGTTTTACCCACGCAAATAGTTCAGTTCCAAGCCCACTGAAGAAGAGAATGCTTCATGATCTGGTAATATTAAAGCTTTTTAAAATTTGTAAATTCAAAGCAACCATATATTAGGGACCAATTATATGCCAGGCACAACTCCTGCTCTTAAGGTCACCAGTTTAGCGGTAGATAAAGGTATATAAACCAGGTACCACATTATAAGGTTTACATGTTTTGGAATAGAGACATGTGGTGAATAGTACTGGAATACAGAAGAAAAAGCAGAGACTATTTTTCCGTTTACTATCTAAATGAGAAAAATTCATTCACAATTGCGCATGTGGCATTTGAGGCCATGTTTTTAAAGGCAGTTGGCATATGAGATTTAGTTTTTTGTGGGGTTTTTTTTGAGATTTAGTTGTTAAGAAGTGAAGCTATTTCTCTGGAGAAGACTTGAGGAAGATATGAAATCTATCTTTCAAATAACTGAAGGAGAATGACTAAAGTGATGAGGGGACTTTAAGTCATGTTAGAGGGGTCATGATCTGTCTTCAAATGTCTGAAGCGATAACGTGCAAAAGAATAAAATATGTGTATTGTGCTCCCTAAAGAGAGAACTAAGACCGATGTTTGAAAATTATAGATGAACAGATAATCTGTCTTTATGTTGAACTAAAATTCTAGCAGTTAGATCTGTTAGAACATGGGAGGGCTTATTGCTGGAGATGATGCCTTCTTGTCTTTGAGGTGCACACAAACAGACTGGATGGTCACTTAGGGTGTGGCAGAGGAGACAGAAGCATCGCATGAGAGACTGGACAAGATATCCTTTTAAGTTTAATTTTAGGAACTTAAAAACTGTACCTACTTTCCAGGTTTGCATAAATGGAATATGCCTGCAAAATAGTTTTCACTTATCCCGTGCTAACTTGTGATTTGCCATAGGCAAATGTAAAATAAATCTCTGGCACGGTCTGAGACGAACAATTTTCAAATGTCTGGAATGAAGGCACTAAGTTCCTACGGTCATTAGTACGCATGCTATGAGTGTTTTACTCCCAAAGAATTCATTCACTCATAACCAACCGATTCGCCGGCTACTAGAGTAGTGAGAGTGATTTGCCTAATGGAGTGGGTCCAGGCTTTAGCAATGGATATTGTATGTGCACTGCCCAGATCCCCATTCTAGACAAGGAATTCATTCCAAGTTGCTGTGAATGCTGGTGGCTTATGGCTCTTAACTGATTCCCTCTCTGGGAATTCCTTTCAACTAAAGGCAGCCACTTGCCAACATCATGCCCTCTCCCTGAGGACAGATCACATTTAATGACTGGTTGATAAGGAGTATTAAGTTTCCTTTGCCTAAAGGCTATACGACTTTGAAAGGCCATTCCAGCTCCAGAGCTTTTGCAAGCAAATCTCAGTTCCAGAGACCGTTTTGTGGGGAACTTGACATAAGGTGGTTCCTTAGGTCACTAGTGCCCCTTTTTTATGGCATGTAGGCTAGGCTGACCACATGAGGACTCCCATGGGACATGTGTATTGCTGTAGTCACTCAGCAGTATTAAGGAGTCATTTTTTTCCTGCCTTGTTCTGTAATTTAACTTGGGATTTGGGGAAGTAGTAATGAGAAAAGGAGGGTGTAGAAGTAATAATGAGAAAGGAGAGTGTAATGGAAATGGAGGGGAGAAGGAGGGGGAGGTGAAGTAGAGGTCTCTCAAGCGTGCTACGTCTTTTTCCAGCTATAATTATATTTTCGCCCTTCTGTACTAATACACACCTTTCTGAAGCATCCCTCCCTCCGCCTCTTCTCACCCCTCTCCCATCCCCTTGTATTCACCTCTCTTCAATCTGCCCAGAAATAGATGTAGTAGATAGCAGTTGAATGGTATGTAATGGGGGAACCCTGTTCATAATCACATCACAGCTTTGCCACTTACGGTAAATAAGTTTTAATATAAAGTATATATACCTTCAAATAAGCTATAAATAGGATCTCAATCACCTTGGCAGTCAGCGTATTGGAGGCACTTCAGTAGAAATGAGCGGACCTTAAGCCATCAGCTCTAACAGTTGGGCACTGGTTTGCTCCTAGATGTAGGGATAACTGATTGCTTGAAATAGCTCCACAGGGTTTTATTTGTATGACTCTTGCATTCAGGCCAAGGTAAATCCTTTTTAGTTGTCAAACACCAAACCTATGGAAAAAAACCACTGATCATTTTTCCTTCTCCCTCTTCTTTGTCTCCTATACCCCTTTCCAGTAACCTGAATTCCCTACTTTATTTGGATTAAACATTTCACCTCTATAGTTTCAGTTCCATAAAATCATGACCATTTCAGCAAATGAATACCAAATACTCATTTTATTTGTATTGGTCAATATCAACCGTTGAGCAGATGTGTCTTTTGGATAAAATTACATGAATTTTTTTGGTTATGGATTGATTACCTATTGCTTTAAGGTCTCACGTTGGTGTGTGTTGTTGCCATTATATAGCAAATATGAATTCCATTTTCTACCTTCTCTAGTTCAATTTAGTGGATCCTAAGCTTCAGAGGGATTGCTGAAAATCAGCTTTTCAAACTGCTTAACCACTTTTCTAAGATGATCCAGTCATTCCGGCCTCTTCAGCACAAGATTAACCTCCCACTGCTGTCACTTGAGTCGGTGATCTCATCATGTTTAAATAATTGGAATTAGGAAAAGAAGTTCAGTAACTAGTTTGATTTACTGTTTAAAAACAATCATGTGATTGTTCATTCACCTACCTGTTAAAATGTGGTCCCATCTTCAAAAACAGGCCTGGGTGCTCTAGAATCAGATTAATTTTAGAAACACTGTCACCTGGTGGTACATTAGAGTTATTGCACTTGGCTTTTCCTCAAGTGTTTTCAATGCCCACGACCATAGGAGAAAGGAATCAGGAGAAAGGAATTAACTTCTAAGAAACTAAACAGTGCATCTTATTTTGCCAAGTACAGTTCAGAGTGAGAATTACACAAATCCTTTCCAGCATGCCAACGTAAGACTGTAAGACTCTAAGACCTAACACCATTTCTCCTTCTGAGAGTCCAACCCAGCGTTCGGGGATCCTTTGTGTCTCCCTTCCTGCGTCTTCCAACACATGTATTTGTAACTTGTAGAAACTTGAAGGAATCTTGGTAACATTTTGGACAGAGAAAACTCTCTCTTTTCTATTGTGCCCCTTTGCTGATTTGTGAAAAGTAGGGCATATGTTCTGTAAGAAACAAAGGCGAGATACTGTAACCCAATAGAAAACTCTGTGTGCAGGCACAATGCTTCCCTTTCTATACTGAAGTGAATCATAGAGCGCCTGGCCGAGGAGAGAACAGAGAGCAGTGTGTTCTCTCTGGCTGCATCTTTCCCATTCCCGCAAATGCAGGAATCATGAGAAGCATTATAGATCTAAAAATAGGCCCCACATGTGCTGTTTTAAACTGGTCAGGATAGGCCTTTAAGGAGGAAAATCAAGCCCCATAGGTTGATAATAAGCAGTATAGCTGTGAATAAAATCCTGCAGCATATATTTGACAGTTAGCTAGTTTGTTTGATCATTGTAGGTAGCAAGACCAAACATTGAATCCGCTATGTCTGCTTTGGGGATGAGGAGATACGGTTAACCTTTTCGAAGACAGAACTTAGTCTTTACTTTATGCCATGAGATTTGGTGATGGCAGTTAAAATGGCCATTTGCCAATCCTCACTGATGCCATGAGGGCAGGTTGGCGTCAGAACCCTCAATTCACTAATGGGTGGAAATTCATATCTAATGTAAAAACTGAATCATCTGTGGTGTTGAATGTTTCTGATCAAAATAAGTTTAAATGTGAATGGTCATCCTTTCATCGTTGGTCACTGAGAACAAGCTGTGTTTGTGAAGCTGCCAGCATAATAGTTGCCCTTTTGTGAGAATTTACTGGGTCAAAAGTCACGATACTGCAACTTGCTTTGAGTCTTCAGGCCTGAAGACGTTCAGGAAGTCAGTGCTCCCTTCCATGGCAGGGCAAGCATGAGCAGATTCCTCATAGGACAAGTTTCCCAGCACTCTAAAGACCCTCCTGATAATGTATTTAATATGTATATCAATGCATATATGTATAATGCTCACTATATATGTTTAGTTGACAGGGCAAACATCTAGACCACTATCGTGTTCAGAATAGTCTCTGGTGGATTCTCATTCAGAACTGGCTCAACGACAATCATAAACAAATTGCCTTGGCTCCTGCCTGCCCATGAACTCCCCCATCTTAACTCAAACCAACATGAAAAAAGAGACAATCACATAAATTTAGACTTCAGCATTCAGGGCCATTACTCTCTAGCACATCTCTTTAGCAGTGTGTAGAATTAAGTTAATTCAAAAACAAGAACATATCGATTTTTCTGGAAAGTAAATGATCTGTTCTGTGAATATTTTATCATCTCATTGTGAATTATCCCTACTCATCATTGCATCTGCTTCCAGCCTAGAACTCACAGTACCATTCTGATTGTTGGTCCCCAAATCCTACCAAGAGTTGTTATTGCCATGGCACATCTCTGAGAGCAGTCCTTAGGAAGGATGCTGCCCTCACTGCTGAGAGGTTGTACCTTTTGGGATAGAGACCAATTACATCAATTTTTAGAAAAATTGCTAAATGTAGATTAATGTTTTGACTATTTATAAAATATTTTATTTCTATTATTTCCCTAATAGTGTTTGAAACAGAAGGTAGATGTCAGATTTTATGCCTGAAAAAAAACAAAAAAAAAAAACCACAATTAGCTGAGAGAGAAACTCTTGAAACTATGAATTATATTCCATTTATCTTTGTATTTACCATAATTACTGGTACAGAATAGAAGCCCAATGAATGTCTGCTGAATGACTAAAAGCCCTATAATCTTTAGCCTTTGTGACATTACAATTATTTGCCAGCCCTGTTGTTATAGCTTGATTCTCTATAACCATGGTTATATTTAAAGTGTGGTCCTTAGTCATTACCTGAGAGCTTGTTAGAATACAGAATCTCAGGACCTACCACTGACCGACTGTACTAAAATCTGCATTTTAACAAGATCCCCAGGTTTCTCATGTTTTCTTAAGCTCTTGCCCTATGAATGCATTTATTAGTTTTATGTTGATTCCTATGGGATGTTTAATTGAAAAGGACAGAGAGGATCTGTTTATATTCATTGCCTATAGACACAAATATACCCCCTACCCTTTTGTGAGTATTCATTATCCTTTGATAAGGGCATCGTTATCTAGGTTACTATGAACCTGATTTTCTTTAACATAAAACACAAGGGTCTCCTCACGAGAATGTAGAATTTTATAAGTACTTAAGATTTTTCTGTCTTGGTTCAAACTCTTCTGAAGATCAATCAGTAATTCCAAAATAAATTGATTAGCTGGAATATCTATGAAAATCAATTTAAACCTTGCTATATATATATATATATATATTTCATCATGGAAGACTGTGTTTGACCATTTCTCAAAAGATGTAAATGTTATATGCAACCTTATTGGAAGGATAAAGAGAAAAGTAACTAGTGTGGATAGTGTCTGATTTCCGTATCATTTGCCACATTTTTATACTTGTGGTTAGTCTTAGAGTATGTATCATTGCCAGATAAAATATGTATTACTTGTTTAAAAAAAGGGACAATCTCAGTATATTTTAGTTAATTAAATTAAAAGTCTATAAATGGGTATAGTGAGTTGAATGGTGACCCCTTCAAAAGACCTGGGCCTTCAAAATGCAATCTTATTTGGAAAAAAGGCCTTTGCTGATATATTTAAGGTAAGGATCTCAAAATGAGATTATTTTAGATTAGGGTGGGCCCTACATCCAATTATGAGTACCTCTATAAAAAACAGAAAAAGCCAAGAAGACCGAGAGAGACAAAGGGAAGAAGGCCACGTGAAGAAGAAAGCAGAGACTGGAGTTTGTCTGTAAAACCGAAGAATACCAGAACTGCCAGCAGCAGCCGGAAGATGGAAGAGGCAAGAAAGGATTCTCCTCCCCAGATCCTTCAGAGACTTGCTAACGCCTTAATTTTGGACTTTTGGCTTCCAGAACCGTGAGAAAATACATTTCTGTTGTTTTAAGACACCTAGTTCGTGGTAATTTGTTACAACAACCCTAGGAAACTGGCATAATGAGCTAAAGAAATCCATCTTCTGGTGAGGTACGGACTGAGTGGCTTTGACATTACAACTCTCTGACCTGACATCAAACACCCTTGCCTTACTTCTGTATCATCTTCTGATCCCGTTTCTGCAAGTGTAGAGGCACACTTATGCACAAGAGGTAAGACACATACACACACAATAAAGACTGAGAAGACAGTAAAACGTGGACAAGAAGTGATGATACTGCCAAGCATGAGGAAATTGGCAGGAAAAGAGAAAAGCAAAGAGTTTTAAAGCAACTTGTGAAACTGTAAGGACAGAAGTTTAAAAGAAACAAAGATGTGGAATAACTGTGTCTATAAAGGGCCATAACCTTTGGCTCATGATATTCCCAATATGCAAAGAAATTAATAAATAGCCTTTACCCTCGAATTCAACAATCAAAGTTTAACCGGAGGGCTTTGAAGTCAGAGTTAGACCATGTTGTTCTGTTGTTATACCTGATTTGACCTCTGTGGGTATGTATGTGAGTGCATGTGTGACGGAGAAATGGGTTTGAAAGCACATTCTTACCTTCTAGGAAGTGTCTACTGTGCTCTTTCATAGCCAAGGCATGGATAGAGCGATAGTCATTGGTCCGGTTGAATGAATACCTGTGTGATTTGCTCTATGCATGTTCCAATCCCTTGCCAAAGCTGCATGCTTACAGAAGGGTGTGAAAAGTATTGATGTATGACGTGTGTGAAAGAAATGGGTATTTTTAAAATAGTTTTCTCCATCTGTGTCACTAATGCAGATGTCGCCACCTTGTAGCCCCAGAAATCAATATCCAAATTCAATGACAAACTTTTTCAAAAGCATAACTCATCAAGCTTTAGTGCTACTTAAGACAAGGACCCTGCCTCTGTGAGGCCATCCAGCACCAATATTGACTCTGGAGGACATTTTTAAGGTTATTTATATCACATTAAAGGTGCTTTATTAGCCCCATCAATCAGGAGAGTACAAATTCCACCCTGGAATTGGCTCTGCCTGAGCCTGTGGAACAGGGAAGGATGATAAATTATGGGATGTGGTATCTTCAGTCTCATGTGAAACTTCCTAATTGAAACAATGGACGAGTTTATTGCTTACAAAATAAATGAAGGAGGCAAAACTAATGTCATAATGGAAGCTTAGGCTTCTAGTTGTTTTTCCCTGACTTGACAGAGAGTTGGTAGTTGGCCAGCAGAGTGATTCCTGGTTTCCATAGTTAGAGACACAATGCATCTGTCATTTGACCAAGGTGAATGTGCTGGCCATGCAGTAAGGCTACACCCAGCCTGTACTATAAGGCCCAGCTTTGTAGCACAGGCCTAGACTAGTCATTCCTGTCATCTGTGACTTGGCAAGTAATACTGTCTTTCCCTGGGTCAGGGAAATGGTGCCCCATCGTAGTTAACAGCTCAGTCTCAGGAATCAGACGAAATTGTATTCAAATTCCATCTGACTTATTTGAGCTGAATTTTTCTCAACTGAAAAACAAGGGACCTATATCTTAGGGTTGTTGGGAGAATTAACATAGATAATTCCCTGTGTATGGTAAACACTCAGTAAATGCTCTCCATCTACATTAGTTTTGACAGGTTATCACTTCTGGTTGGGTGTGAGAAGATACAGTTGATGGTGATGTTTGTAAGATTAAGAACACCAGTTTTAGCGTCAGACAGAGTTAGATTTAATCCTAACTCTGCCACTTATGATGTGCGAATTCTTGAGTAGTAAACTTACTTTCTCGGACTTTTAGTCCCCTAGGCTGTAAATGGTTATGAACATAATAATGTCACCACCTCAAAGCTTCTGTAAAGACCAAATGGAAAATTCATATCAGTAATGTATGTTGAACGCCTTCTATATGCTTGTAGTGCCTTACACACCATAAACATATCATCAATAACATTTTATATGATTATTGAAAGCCTGGCAAAATTTTAGAAATAAATAGCTATGTGCATGCCCAGAGAATTATTAATTTCATAGATTTTATAATTTTACTTAACAAATATTTATTGAGTGCCTCCTGCAGCTAGACAGTGGAGATACAGAGAACAAGACAGTAAAATCTCTGCTCACGGACCCTACAGTCTAGATGGGGAAGACGGACTCGTACTCTTGGAAAGTGTACTTGAAAGAGATGTGAAAAGAGAGTGATTGGAGGATGGGAAGAGGGTATTGGTCAGCACGGGCCCCTCTGAAATGATACAGTTTGAACTAGGAAAAAGCAAATAATGCAAATATAGGAGAAGAGGGTGACCACATTTAAGCAATGAGAACTGCGAATGCAAAGGCTCTGAGGTAGAAACTTGCCTGATAAGGAAGGCAGGGGTGTCTGGGGCATGGTAAGCAAGGGTGGATTGAGAGAATATGAAGTCTGAGAGTTAGTTAGAGGCAAGATGATGTAAGAGCTTTGTAGATCATGAAGAGAGCTTGGATTTTATGCAAAACGCACTGAAAAGGTATCAGAAGATTTTTAGAGCTGGTGAGGATGGTCTGATTTCCCTTTTTAAGGGTAATTCTGACCGCTGGGAAGACAGAGATGGTGGTAGCTCATACTAGGACTACAGAAATGTATACTAGGAGAGTAGCAGCAGAAAGGCAGGGAAGGGAAATAATATGCAATATATTTGGGGAGTAGGATTGCTGATGAATTCCACAAAGAAGATTTTTTAGAAAGAAATCAAGGATGGCTTTAAAAGTAACATTCTAGAAAATGTTTGTCTTTTTTTAAAGCAATATTTTTGCCCTTCTCTTAATCAATTTGAACCAACTCATCTCCCAAATCAGCCCCAGTATTTTATTCAAGGGAATGTTCTGGCTTATTCAAATCATATTTTGGCTCATCCCAAAACCTAGCCCTCCTACTGAGGTTTTTCAAAAACCTTTAAGAGACGGGAAAAATTTATAACATAAAAAAGAGTTAAGAACACCCTAGTTGGGAATGAAATCTCACCTTGGATACCATGTGTTGTGCTAGGCACTGTGCTCTGGCTTTGTTTAAATTGTATCATTTAGTTCATTCAACAATACTATTAAGTAAAATATAAACTCCATTAAAATAGGATTTTGACTATCTTAATCAAAGTGTATCATGAACCCCTGAGAATAATGTTTAGCCAGGTGCTAAAAAATATGTTGAATTAATCAATTAGGTAGGTATTACCATCCTCAATTTAAATGTGGAAACTGAGACTCACTGCGTTTAAGCCAGCTACTCAGATGCTCATGGGTTATACAATTGAGCCAGAATTTGAATTCATTAAGTATTCTTCTGCCCTTCCTGGAGGTGATTGGACAAAAAGGCGAATGCTAATGTTTGAAATCTCCATTCTGAGGCTTCCTGGTATAAAAATGTCTGGTCCTCATTCAAACCCAGAAAAGAGGTTTGGTTATGTCAGGAAACTTTGGTGTAATGATCTGAGGAACCATTTACGATCACATTCTCATTCTATTTTGCCAAACCCTTCCTTGTCCTGTATTTATAGCGGTGGTGGAAGATGCCGTGAAGGAATAGGAAATAGGTTAAAGGGTGGATTGGAAGTTCTCTTACAGGATAAGTCAAGAAAGTGTAGTTGGGGAGATATATGTCCTAAGGCTAAAATAAACTATGAACTGATTCACTGAATCATACTGAGTCATTAATTACTAATCGATTGAAATTTTTTTGTTGTTGTCATTCTAGTTAAGGAGAAAGAAAAGGGCTAAGCTATTGAAAAAGATGTAAGGGAGAGAACTAAGGGAATATAGGAGAGACGAAGAAAAGCGGATGTTTGTAGGAAAACAAAATGAGAGAGAAAACTACCTGACGATTTTTTTCCTCTTAAAAAATTTGGGGGGGGGGGCTTCCCTGGTGGCACAGTGGTTGAGAGTCCACATGCCGATGCAGGGGACACGGGTTCGTGCCCCGGTCCGGGAGGATCCCACATGCCACGGAGCGGCTGGGCCCGTGAGCCATGGCCGCTGAGCCTGCGCGTCCAGAGCCTGTGCTCCACGACGGGAGAGGCCACAACAGTGAGAGGCCCGCGTACCGAAAAAAAAAAAAAAATTGGGGGACTTTCTAGTCATGAGATGTTCATGAAAGGTACATTATGTATTGGAAAATAATACGTTTCATCTTAGTTGAAGTCCTTACAGTTCCTGTTTCACAAAGGAAATATGAAAAACTGTGTCTCATTACAAATAATACATCAGGTGTGGAGCAGTGAGTTGAAGGAACCCTGACCTTTTACATTCTCTTCATAGTGATCCTCATTGCCAAGTGTGCTGGTCGAGGCTTATCACAGCTGCTGAGTGTCCTGGGAGGAATGCTATGTGCTACCAGGTTAAAGATTCTTGTCTTTCAAGGATTAGTTCTGAGGCCTTTGGACTATTTTCTTCACTGAGTAGCTGTACTGGTACCTTGATATCGAGCTACAAAGGATTAGAGCAGCAGTTGTTCAAAGGGGTCCTTGGACTTGAAAATGTGGGTTCTACTGGTGTAGGACTCAGTTTCCGTTGACCCGTTTGGCATTGTTTATAGGGTGGGTTTATCACTAAGTTTATGAGTCACAGAAAACCTGGCTTAAACTGGCTCGAGCACTGAGGGAGTTTATGTATTGGCTCACATAAGTGGGGAACACAGTGGAAGAGCTAGCTGCAAGTGTCAGTTAACTACTTTGTCCATGTCTTGCCTTATTTGCTTCCCTGTGGACTTTATTTCCAGATAAGCTCCCTTCTCATGGTCATAGCTGTAGCAGCTCTAGACCTTATATTCTTTGGGCTTTAAATGCCCTGGGAGGAGCAGGTCCTCTCTTTCTTGTAAATCAATCAAATTCTCAAACTTCCTTATTCCATTTTACTGTCTCTGATTGGGTCACATCCCTGTTTCTGAACCAATAACAGATACACTGCGTGGCTTAGCCTTGGAAAACCTCCCTGCTGTCAGCAAGTGGGTCTCAGCCAACATACACAGACAGAGAGATTGAAAGTGTGTGTCTTTAAATGGATCCTTAAGTAAAGTGAATGGAGCTTGAGTGGCTAAAGAACAGTACATGTTCATTAGAGCAAAACTGTGTATAAGAAGTGGACGGGCTTGAAAGAGAAGTATGATAAGAGATGAGGAAAGAAGGGGTAAGGAAAGTATCTACACAGACATGATCTGTACTTTTAAGTAGGTAATTTTTTTTTATTATTTATGTGGAAGAACCTGTGACTATACTTTATATAAAAAAGAGGACTTACTGTATTTTACTTTAAAAAGGTATATACTTTAAAAGACAAGCTGCACCATACCCTTCACCAAATACTTAAAAAGAGGGACAGTGAGAATAAAAAGAATAAGAATAAATTATTTTTGAGTTTCATCATTATTGTAAGAAGATATCCCTATTCCAATTGTATTTCTAACACACTCAATGATATATAGAAAAAATACAAGTATTCTTGTCCCATTTGTGAAGCTTTATCTTATAAATGGAAACATTTGTAGTCCATGTTTAGTATTGAATAATTATTATTTTTTCCAGTCAGGCATTAGGTGACTGATTTATGTTTGAAAGGACAAACCAGCTCCTATAAGAACTTTTGCAACCTACATTTGTACCTATATAGTTGAGATGTAGTCAACCCAAGGTTTTCTATCCAGATGCTGAAAACGTTGGCATTTGTGTACTAAATCACCCTACCAGCTTGTAGGACTCTTCATCAGCCAGTTTACTTTCCAAGTGATTCCCTGGACCATTGACCAGTAGTTTTGTAAATAAGGGAGACGGGTAACAAGGCGGGGACAAAGCAGTGGCAGATATATGAAGTTAAGGGAAAGAGAATGTCAGCTAGATAGAGCAGCCATGTGTTGGGCTAGAAAGCATAGTTTTTGGCACAATTGCCTAGAACATTTGTCTCCTTAAAATATTGTGTTTGAAACTACTGGAAGTGTTCCATGATATGCTTGGGAAAGCTTGTCATCTTTATGTTTGGACTCTGCAGTAAAAGAATATGGGGCTGCTGCTTTTAGAGTTGGTATTCAGAATACAGTGAATATTGAAAGCGACTGATAACCCAGTCCCTCTAATCACTCTTCAGATGAACCCATAGAATCGAGTCCAGGTGTGTTTCTTAAGGTTTTACTTTTCACTGGGCTAACCTCCAGAAAGAGACGGCATACCTCTGCAGGGCTGGATGCATCCCCAAGGCCATTCAGGCAGAACAAGGAGCATTTCCATGGAAACCTTGCATATGCTCCTGTGTGCATATCCCCACCTGGCATCTGTCCTTCCAGTGACCAAGCCAAATGAAGCAATTTGTGCTACGGCCACTGGAAGCAGGGCTTGCTTCATTAACACCATATCGTGCTAGCAGGATTATAGGGAAAGGGGTCTTGGTTTCCTTTAGGGAAACTGATTTTCCACTGGGTCCTTGCCAAAGGTCACACTGACAATGTTTTGAGACAAGCTGGGTCACACCCTTCACATAACTGATGTGTGTTCTGTGACCAGGTTCCTTTTTGGTAAATAAAATCTAATATAGCAGAGACCTACTTACCTTGGAGGACGGGGATGCTATTTACCCGAGGTAGGAAATTGGCAGTATATTAGCAGAGAGTATTTTCTGAGCAAATATATAATCAGGACTTCTCCTATTTGTCTTTTTTGGCATGAGGATGTTCTATGAAATGCAGTGCAGTTCCACTCTTATGTTCATGGTTTACCCAGAGCTTTGCCACAATCTGTTGTGTATGCAGAAGAAAGTGCAGTATTTCTAATTAGATTGTGTACCTAGTCTATTATCTGATAGTCCTCCGAATTGCCAAATAAATTTTTATCAACATTTCCCATTGACAAATGTCAAGGTTCTATGAATTCACATTTTGTTAAGTTTTTCAAGGGATATCATGGATGTAATATAAATATAGTCACATAATCTTCCACAATCTTACCTTTCCATGCACATCTATGAACCCACCAAATTCAATCTATTTGTGATTTTTATATTTTTCAGTAGCCTGAACATTTGTTTTTGACAAACACCCAGGAATGTTGTCACATTGCTGAAAGGTGTTTAGTTAACTCAGGTGACATATGAATGGCATTGAGCAAAAATATTAGTGACATGTTGTTTTAATGTTCTTTATTTTTGCAGAGGTAACATGAAGGTGAGAATTAAAATCTTCCCTCTTTTTCTGCATCGTATTCTTATTCTACTTCTTAATCTTGGTTGAAGAAATACATTGTCTGGATCTCTCTAAGTTTTTGTGCCACACAGTGAGAGAAATACCTCATGCAATTATAATGAGGGTGTGGACCTCACATACAGGGACTATGGTCACTTAGATGATACTGTTCTTTGGAATAATGAAGTGGTGTTCCAATGTGCATTCCTAACAGGTGGCAGCACAGGTGTTTCCTAACTTTGTCCATTATATCACCTGATGCAGACCACAATGTAATTAAGAGAATTTGTTTTGAGGGTAAGTAACATAAACAAATACAGTTAACCTCTTACCCATGAACATGGTGGGAAGTTTTTGGAGTCGGAAACTCAGGTGTTTGAATCTCACTACTACTTCTTCCCAGCTGTGTGAAATTGGCCAAGTTCTCTGAGCATCTTCATTGTTTTCTTGGAAGAAATAGATGAAGAGATGTCTATAAACAGAAGTCTGATTAATCATAGTTGTTCAATCAATATGACTTTTCTTCCACTATACTATGATCTTGTTAGCTCAACAACTATATCTTTACCCTTGCAATCCCCCCTCCACCCTGCAAACTTACATTTCCTGAAAGATAGAAAACATTCCATAAAAGTTTATTGAATGAATAAGTGAATGTTGAAATTTGGCAATCGCAGACAATCATACCAGATCGTCTCCTGAAAATGATTTAAGACTTGCAAATGTACTTCAATAGTATCCGTTTGAACAGTGTTTTCTGCTTTTTTTTTTTTCCCCCATCTGTGGGGCATCCTTTCATCTCACTAAAAAATGCCTTTACTGCAATTAAAAAAAAAGAAGAACATTAGTGGACTCTTACTATTTGACTAAGGTGAATTCTACAGACGCAAAAGACACAGGAAAGATATCAGTATCCACAGAAAATTGTTCAAACAATCAGATCAGCCACTATATAGTTCAATGTGTAAACCAACCTTGTTTAGTATCCAAATTAAGTAAACTTTCATAAAGGAAATTAAATAATAAAAAAACCTATGCATTTTGCATTCTATTAGTAGACAATTCTTAGCAAATCCTGGAGTTGCCTACTATACCATTTGAGTTATTCCCTGTAAATAAAACACAAAAATGAATGTAGACATCTGAAAAATTTACAGAAATAATTAAACCATCACTTTTCATTCTAGCTAGATTTCTGTTTCACAGAATGCCTTAAATTTCCCAGAGCAAGAGTTAGTATCCAGGCACATCATGTGCAAGTAGTAAGATTTATTGACAGACTTTCCTCATCTCCCCAGCTGGATTCTTAACCCCTTAAGGGATAGATCAAAATCCTATTCACAGGGCTTTCTTGGTGGCACAGTGGTTAAGAATCCGCCTGCCAATGCAGGGGACACGGGTTAGAGCCCTGGTCCGGGAAGATCCCACGTGCCGCGGAGTAACTAAGCCCGTGCGCCACAACTACTGAGCCTGTGCTCTAGAGCCAGCGAGCCACAACTACTGAGACCACATGCCACAACTACTGAAGCCCATGTACCTAGAGCCCGTGCTCTGCTACAAGAGAAGCCCCCGCTCACTGCAACTAGAGAAAGCCCACGCACAGCAACGAAGACCCAACACAGCCAAAAATAAATAAATAAAATAAATTTATTTAAAAAAAAATCTTGTTCATATCGGCAAGCACACAACGTAGTGCTCTGAGTCTGGACTTAGATGCGTAACAAATGTAAATGAAGGATACAATTCATGCTGCTATTTCCTATCATTCATGAGATCTTGAACCAACCCTGCTTTACTTCCAAAATAAATTTGGCAGAGGGATTGGTATCCTTTGTGCATGTCCGTTGGCAATGTTCTTGAGAAAGGACTTGTGCGCTGGCTTTTTGCCTCCGTATACCTGCAAAATCTCACCGGTTACATTGAGGCAGCAAGGGTGGGTCATGACTCATACTGATCCGTCTGAGATTCAAGTTGAGTTTACAGATTGCCAAACAGAAAATACATTCTGACATCCAGATGTGTTAGCTGCATGTTTGAGCTTCCCTGTTTTTGTCAACAATTTTTCTTCTCATGTAGGCAAAAGTTTAGAAGCTTTGGATCAGTATATTCAAAGTCCAAAGACATGTTTATTTCAATTTCCCAATCTTCCTCCCCCAAACAAACAAACAAAAAACCCTCTCTTTTTATTCTTGGGGTCTGCAGAAGAATCCTGTTTACAAATGGATACAAAATGCTGCAGCATGAAGGTAAAGTCCAGATTCTATCATCCACGTTTTCCCCACAGCTCGCATTCTTTAGTGTGTGAAGGAATATTATTTACTATGAGCCCAGGCACAACCATTGATCCTAATTCCCTAACCCTTACTGTCTTTTCACTTTTGGTCACTAATTATAAATCATTCCCAGTTTTCGTTGTTGCCAGAAGAAATACCATCAAATACACTCTGCCAAGATTTTGTTTGTTTTTCTCTATTATTTATTGGACTGCTCTAGTTTATAATGCCCATTATGAGTACTGGGCTGAAGGTGAATTCAGAGCAAAACTCCTAGGAACTAGGTTGCAAACTGACCCTGCATTTTATTGTTTTTCCAACTGAGATAGAGCAGCAAAAAACTGCAGTCCATCTGTGGGAAACCAATTCCTGTTGAGCTTAGGAAAGTCAAGTTGAAAGAAGTTAAAGAAAAGGGTTGGTGACGGTGTTAGAAAAGCAGAGAGGAGAGTCAAGACAGTGAAGGAGTTTGAATGAAGGAGTGATGCCACTGGATGAAAACTCTTAACAAGGAAAGACAAATTGCAAAAAATGAACATGGACCCCAAGGAAAGATAAAGGAACACACTGAAGAAAAGGGAAAAAGTAGGAGGGGATGAAAACTCCAGTGAATAATTAACAACTATAAAAGAGAGAGAGGTAGAGAAAGGGGAAGCAAACAGAATATCCCAAAAGATGGCATCTCTTGATTATTGTTGGGAAAAAATAGGCACAGAACAAATGAAGTCTCATTTTGTTCCTGTAAGGACTATATCATACGATGATATTACAGAGCTGGCTTTATATAGGGAAATGAGTTTGTCACTGTCTTACTCCCTATAACAGAAACCATTCTCTGCTTTCAAGTGGAAAAGAGACACCAGGAGCTGGGACACCATACACAATGGGAGCACAGGAGACTAAGCCAGAGGTCCCTGGGAAATAAATGACCCTGACGTGCTACAGGGAGGAATTTCTCTAACTCTCTCCCTTCAAAACCCAAAGTCTCTGCATCTTTCTGGACACTGCTGATTTGTCCCCTCAAAATTAGCAAAAGTCAGTCGGTTCTTTGCTGAGCAAGACTAGGAGTGGAGTGTTCAAATGAAAACAATAACCCTTTGTTTGCATGTGCAAAATGAATATTTCTGTAAAACTTCCAAGGATTTGTGACCCCAATTGTATTTTTTGCTTTGAGTATATTTGTGATCATCTTCATGTCTACAGCAACCTGTAACGGTTATAAACAACTTCATTTCTTTAACTAACTCCACTCATTCTGTAGTCTTGAAGTTAAATGGAGAATATTGACTCTCTTTTTTTTTTTTCCTCATATTTTCACATTTTCATTTTGTGTTTTCAGATCTCTCTTGGCCAGAAAATTGTTCACAACTGTAATTTGCTTTTATAAATATGGTTGGTGGCAAATCAGTCTCTAAAATGCTTTCAAAGTTATTTACATTTTAATTAGTTTAAAATGCTTACATGTGAAGGATATATATTTAGATTTGGTTTTCCCAAATGATTTAATTAAAGTAAACTGTTCAAGGTTTGAGACAAAGACTGCACCCTGAAGATTGGATTAGTTTAAGATAAGAGTGTAATACTTTAGTATGTACTTTAGTATGACTTTAGTCATACTAAATACTAATACTTTAGTATTAGTATACTAAATAGTATGTCATACTAATACTTTAGTATGACTCTGGAGCATCTCAGAAGGCCTCAGAGCCCACAGGTCATTTTCGTGAGTGAGAACCAATGATGTCTTTGGTTCTCTGAGATATGAGAGTGGTAGGTCTCCTATTCAAACTGCAAAAGTTTCAGTGGATAAAGGCTTACAATCTTTGTGGGCCTTTCTCCATTTAAGTTGCTCAGTTACTTCTCATTTTTGCACATCAGCGGTCTATGCTGAGTGATTTCATTGTTCTTTCTAGATGAGAAGTTTGTCTTCCACCAGATAATGAAAAGAATTCCATGTTTGTTGCTTTTATGCCTACTGGTCTGACCATGTAAAGTGGTAAGGAAGACTTTGCCCTGAACGTGTATTCTTATAGTTCCTGAGTGCATTGGTGTTTTTCTCCAAATCATATCTTGGTGGTAAGGAAGGTATATGACCCCCTGTTCCAGAGTTGTACTTCTGTAGTTTCTTAGTGAATAGACCTTTTCTCCCAATGATATATATATTATCTGGAATATAATTTAAGTCATCTCAAAATTTCTGGAACTCTTGCACAGTGTCAAAGCCAAGGCACTTAGGACATATTCCAAAGGTGGATTGGGTAAACCTTACTAGTATCTACTATACTAACAGAGTCTTGGTGCAAGCGATATATATATGTATTTTATCTCTAAGGTTTAGCATATCAGACCTAGTATCTTGGATTCACTTATTCATTTAAAATAAAAACATAATCCAAGAGAAAACTTTTGATTTACAAGGGTGTTATTGAAAGAGATAAAGGAGAGAGTGTAGCAATGAAAGCAGGATGGCTTTAGTTCTTCAAGTTCAATGGTAAATTAGTAATTATTATTAATCTTCCAACTTTCCTCCACATCATAATGTTCCCCATGTGGAATAGCTTTGCCTACTGTTGGCATGACATCAAAGCTGAAAAACCTAGACTTTCCTTGCTATTTCTTTCCATAGGCGTTGTCAGAAGTACAAGTTAAGTTTCGAATATATGTGGAGAAAAAAACCTATATCCCTGAGGAAAAAAGTGCTTCAGCTGTGCTCTGTGATTAAAGAAAGTGTCTACTTTCCCAAAACTCCTATTAAGACACAATCAGTAATATCCCAGTGAGAAGGTAGCTCACTCCACCTTTGCTTGTATCTATTTATAAATGGGCAAAGGAGACCTGATCAAACACTAATCATTTACTGCTCTTTTCCTATTATTGCTTTTACCATGAGAATTGCTTTTGTAATTTTGTGATAATTTTCAAAAACAATTGAGTTATTTTGGCTTTTCCATTTGAAAAGTAACTCAGGAAAAGTTAGTTTTTCCTCTAAGTCCCTATACTTTCTATTACCTTTTATGTATCTTTTATCATTACAGAGTTACAGTTGACCCTTGAACACTGTAGGGGTTAGGGGCACTGTCCCTCCATGCTGTCAAAAACCCACCTATAATGTTAAAGTCTGCCCTCCACATGTGAGGTTCCACACCGGTGGACTCAACCAACCGTGGGCCATGTAGTACTTAGCATGTATTTATTGAAAAAAAATCCATAAATAAGTGAACCACGTTGTTCAAGAGTCAACTTGTTTCAAAGTCTTTTAAACTCACTAGATGTGATCTTCTAAGAGCAGGGAGCATCACCTCCGTGATGTCCGTGGCTATCATAGCTCCGTGCTACCCAGTTACATGTGATGCTATGACTGAATGTAGGGATGGGTGGAAGGTGAGAATCTGTGAACTTCTTTTGGTTAAATTTGAGGTTGAGATTTACAGAAGTGAATAAGAGGGACATGGAGATTAATTATAGTGGAAATAATAGAAAAGTAAAAACATGTATAAAAATTACCAATGAAAGATAATAAATATTGAAGCGTGTTAGTATGATATAGTTCTCAAATAGAAATATAAAGAGAGCACCTATAGCTGTCTACTTCATAACAATGAGTCAGGGCAGACCTCTCTGAGAAGGTGACATTCCAACTAAGCTCTGAAAACCAAAAAGGAGCCAGCTGTGCAAAGATCAGGAGAAGAACGTTCTTGAGAAAATAAATAACTACCTAGTTTCCCACCACTTGGTAATTATCATGATTAACATTTTGATATACATCCTTTATTCATGTGTGTGAGTTCCTGTGTTTCTGTGTGTGTGAAGGTATAAATGGCTTTTACTATACAGTGTATTTGCTTTATTCATTCAGCAATACATTGTGACTATTTTATCAGCCCACTAAATATATTTCTATAGTCTAGATTTTATTGACAGTATAGAATTCCATTGAATTCAAGTAATATTATTTAACCAGCTTCCCACATTATTCCCACATTTATCTTGTATCCACTGTTTTAATACATTGATTTTTTTTTTGAGAGTTTACTTTTTTTAAAAATAAATTTATTTATTTATTTATTTTTGGCTGCGCTGGGTCTTCGTTGCTGTGCGTGGGTTTTCTCTAGTTGCGGCAAGCGGGGGCTACTCTTCGTTGCTTATTGTGGTGGCTTCTGTTGTGGCGGAGCATGAGCTCTAGGTGCGCAGGCTTCAGTAGTTGTGGCTTGCGGGATCTAGAGTGCAGGCTAAGTAGTTGTGGCACACGGACTTAGTTGCTCCGTGGCATGTGAGATCTTCCCGGACCAGGGGTCGAACCCATGTCCCCTGCATTGGCAGGGAGATTCCTAACCATTGCACCACCAGGGAAGTCCCCAATACATTGATTTTTATTTTTGCATAGTGAGAGCCTCTGAGAGAGAGTATAGTGAACTAATGAACAGTGCAGGCTCCGGTATCAGCCTGCCTGAGTTTTGACCTGGCTCTGCCATTTATTAGCTGTATGAACTTAGGCAAGTTGCTTCACCTGTGAGTTTTGTCCTCTAAGATGAGCATCATAATAGCACCTTCCTCATAGCATCACAGGAGGACAGTTTCATTGAGATAATACTCGTATGTTGTGCAGAGAGATACTTGGCACCACCCGGCATCTCACTCACTGCGAGCTACCATTTTTAGGTTCTAGGGACCTGGGTAGAGAATGAGATCTACTGTGTCAGCTGTTAGTCTAATTATGGGTAAAATTTGTGATTCATTTTTAAAATCCTGCAAGTAAGTTTACATAAGATCAAAATTGGGTCGATTAAACTGACTGAATGAACAGATTTTCATGACCTGTGAAGTTTGTGGTTGTGTTTCCTGGGAAGGTCCAAAGAGTTTCAGACTCATTGCTGGGCCCAGTATTTGCACACTGAGAAAGTGCTTATCTTTTATATTTTATTCACTGAGGTCTGAATGCAAAGCAAGAGCACAAAATTTCAGTTTTTAGCTTTAGGTCTTACAGTAAGCAACTATTATTGGGTCTGCAGAAATGCCAGGGAGTTCAGGAAATGAGAAAAGTGCATACAAATGAAACGTGACTGGGATAAAAAAAAAATCGAAGATGTTATGACCTTTGCAGTTCTCGGCCATCACAATGCCCTTAGCCTGAGTGTTCTTAACCTGAGGTTCCCATAATGGGCTTCATGGAGTCTGTCATCCACCTTAACTTGTTGATATTCTGTAATCAGAAGGTCACTTGATGAGCACAGAATTAAAATAAAGGGAGTTCCCAAGAATATCTAAATTGCTCCCAATCTCAGGTTATAATGATAGCATGATCCATCCATCAAATTGAGTTTGTTTTTTACTTAGGGTCTAAGGAAATCTTTAAAAGGTCTGCAATGTTCTTACAAGCCCTGAGCCCAAATTAAAACTTTGCATGTGTGTACACTTGGAGTTTTTCTAAGTAGAGGTTAAATAGCCTAAGTCATATTTTCAAACCAAAACTGGTCAAGAACCACTCATCTAGCTTGTTGGACTGCTGCAGAAGCTGCAGCCAGCCTCCTGTGAACCTTGCTTTTGGGACTGCCCTTACACTGGGGCCCCAGAAGCTTGTGTCCCTGACTTGTACTGCAAAACGTTACCGGGTTCCTTGAACTTCAGTCTTCCAGAGACAGGTTTCCACACATTTGTTGCCAGAACTCCCTAATTACACATATTTTCTTTCATTTCTTTTTTTTGTTTGTTTGCTTTTACTTCTACTGACCACAATGCAGAGCCCACTTAGATTAAGATCTTGTATTTTCAGAGATTTTGGCAACATGTGATATACATTTTTTCAGGCGTGATTTTCTTTCTTTCTTACTCCATAAAGCAGTCCAAACTCCCATCATTCCCCTGGCTGAGTTAATTTCTTCCTCATTTGGACTACCAGCAAACCTTGTACTTCTATTGTACACATTTATTTGAAATTTCTTAGTCTCTCCATAAAACTGTGAGCTTCTTAAGAAAGATTATTTATTTTTATCTCTCCACCATCAGCACCTAAATTCATGTCTGAACAAATGTATATTATCCGGCTTGCCATATAAGATTATTACTCTCAACGTGTCCTTAAAAATATTTTATGGAACATTATATGGCCTCCTCTTTGTGAAAGTAAACCAAAGAAATTGTCTTCTTAGCCATAGTGACTCATGTAAATGACTGTGTATCTACCCATTGTTGTGCTGACTGCCCAGAGACATATTTATGATACACCTGTCATTAGTTTGCAGAAACCATGGCATATATTTTTGTGTACTAACCTCGACATTTGTTTTATTTTATCTTTCTTATCATCAGTTCCCCTTTGCATTGATTTCCTTGTCTCTCTTAATAGATATTACTAGCGTGCATCGTTAAGCCATTTTAATCAGTTTGGTATAAGGAAGGTTTAAGGTATGGTATAAAAATATATACGAATACATACATGTATGTAGTCTGTAATAATTCCTGGTCCCAGCCATTTCTCCACAGTTGACAATCTTATGGATATTTGATGGAATCTAGTTTCTACTGGAGTAGGTTGACTTGAGCTCCTGGTCCTTCGTTTCCCCAGGACAACTCAACTTGTTTCTATCCAAGTCCTGATTCTGACAAAATTGTTATGCAAAATAGTACCTTTACAAAGAAATAAAGTGTAAAATGACATTTTATAATGCCAGAATATACAGTGCTATAAATCCATTACCAAACATTCTTGCTATACAAGTTTGTGGTTCTTGGACCAGCAGAGAGACAGCCCATCCAGACTTACTAAATCAGAATCTGCACTTTAAGAAATCCCCAGGATATTTGTATGCACATCAAAATTTGAAAAGCACTGATCTGCATGATCTTATTGATGAAAAATTCCATTTTAAATGTTGAAAATACGAACTTTATAATGGGGTGGAAGTTTAGTACAATGTAAAAAATAAAAACTAACTTGGATTTAGATTTGTATTTGAGTCCTGACTCTGCTTCCTATTTTCATTAATGAGACTCAATTAGTATTTACCTCCTGCTCTTTATCAAGCATGTGGGTGGGAGCGATGGGGATGGGGATACAAGGATGAGTGAGACAGAGCCTCTGTCTCATGGAGCTAAGTCTCTAATCCTGATGGTGGATTGAATACACCTCCAATTCCACTGTCCCCCAAACTCTACTAAACCTGCTGTAAAGGGATTTTTTTGTCTCTAAAGACAAACATACAAGGGGAGGTGGGGAGAACAAGATAGGAGAGCACAGCAAAAGCAATTTTGGAAGCTGTAAAGCAGATGGATGAGTGAAACTGATTTAGCAGACATGAAAACGCTGAAGCCTAAGCCAGTAACGAGGAAAGCTGAGAACCAAACCAATTCTTCCCACAAACTGTTCAGGAATTGGCAGCACCATATACCACTGAAAGTAGGGGAAAGATCAAGGTTGAGGTGGAGAAGCAACTAAAATAAGAAAACTTGTTTGAATGATGTTGAAAAGTGTGTTAAATCCCTAGATCCCTTCCTCTCTCCATGCCCCTTGGCTGACTCTCTTTGACTAAACTGAGCAAAAGAATTTGGTTTCATTCTCTGGAGGAATTAAAACAGGGTCTTTGTACTAGGGGATACCAAATACAGCTGAGGGTCAGGTGCATAATATTTGCATATTAAATAGCAAGACCCCAACTTGGCCCTAATTTTCCACTGAGACTCCAGTGTATTTACAGCCAGATTTTATCCTCTAACTGGAATACCATGCAACTCTTTCTTGGGTACTATAACTAACTCTCAAGGAAAGATCTAAGAAAAGGGGAAGTATCATAAAATAAATATCTATGAGTCCATACTGACATAAATAAGTGATTGAATAAATAAATGAGGGAAGAGACAAATCTCCCATGCAGAAGTACTCTGAATGATCTATGTAGATACTGTGCCTTTCAGGAGGTGGAGAATAACTCCCCACTCCTTAAGTTCAGGCTGCTCATAGTGACTTTCTTCCAAAGAGGAGAGCATGGAAAGGGAAAATAAACAAGTAACTGTGCAGTGGAGAAACCTGACATACACTGCCTCAGCCAGGTGATCAAGGTCAGTGTTAACAGTGACAAGTCAGTGTTGACATATGTACCCTTCTTAGTACAGGGTCATAAAAATGGCGCTTTACCCCCATGGTTTCCTCTCCGAAACCCATAACTCCAGTCTAATCAGGAGAAAAACATCCGACGAATTCCAATAGAGGGATATTCTACAAAATACCTAATATTCCTCAAAACTGTCAAAGACATTGAAAACAAGGAAAGTCTGGGAAAATGTCACAGCCAAGGGGAACCTAAAGAGACATGACAGCTAATGTGGTATCCTGCGTGCGATCTGGAAGAGAAAAAGGATATTAGGCAAAACATAAGAAACTATGAATAATGTATAGACTTTGGTTAATAATAATAATATGTCAATATTATCCCATTAATTGTGACAAATGTACCATACTAATGGAATATGTTAATAACAGGGGGATACTGGTGTGGAGTTCATGGCAAGTCTATGCTGACTTTGTAATTTTTCTGTAAATATAAAACTGCTCTAAAAAGATAAAGCTTATTTTAAAAATAATAGCTAAATAAGTAAATAAGTATCAGGGGAAAATAGACTGTGTCTTGGAGGAACAGCACAGCCAGATCACCCTGCCATAAATCTTCAGTCAGAGTCCCATCCACACACGCAGAATCTCCAATCACCATTTTTTAAGTCATTATTCAAATTACATTCACTTTAGCTCACCAGTATTTTAGATATCACCTTGCCTTGTTAGTCCATATGTATCTAATGTTTTGATTATCCCTTACTGTATAAAAATTATCCAAATTTTAGTGTCTTAAAACAACAATCACTTTATCACATCTCAAGATCCAGGAATTTGGCCAGGGCTTGACTAAGTGATTCTTCCATTTCATGCGGTGTTGACTAAGGTTGCTCCATGCCATTCAGCCCACAGAGAGAGAGAGAGAGAGAGAGAGAGAGAGTCTTCCAAGAACTCACTACATTGTATTCTTCATTTTAAATATAAATAGCATGTGAAGGTTACCAGATAACTAAGGAATGCCTCTGACACCAAAGGGAGAAACCAAAAGAAACAAACAGATAAGGCAACTTGAGGAAAAGAGAGAGGAATTTTTTTTTTTTTTCGGTAAGTGGGCCTCTCACTGTTGTGGCCTCTCGCGTTGCGGAGCACAGACTCCGGACACGCAGGCTCAGCGGCCATGGCTTACGGGCCCAGCCACTCCGCGGCATGTGGGATCTTCCCGGACCGGGGCACGAACCCGTGTCCCCTGCATCGGCAGGCAGACTCTCAACCACTGTGCCACCAGGGAAGCCCAAGAGAGAGGATTTGAACAGGAGAAAACTTTTAAATATTATTAATATTCTTAACTAAGGGTAGGTATTGCACCCATACACAAGAGGTCTTGGAAATTTAAAACATGTTGATAGAAATGAAAAACTCAATAGATGTATTGACATTCATAGCTGAGAAGAATCACACAGGAAGTGTAGGCAAAAGATGACAAGATGGGAAATAAAAGGAAAAAAAAAAATGATTACATTACAGGCCCAGTCCAGGAGACCTACTATCCAAATAGTAGTAATACACAAAAAGAAAGTAGAAAAAAAGGAAAGGAGGAAATCATCAATGAAATAGTTCAATAAAAATTCTCTGAGCTGAAGGATGTGAGTTTTCAGACTGAAAGGATTGAAAGCACGATGGAAGAAAGTAGACCCACCCCAAGGAACTTCACCTTGAACTTTCAGAACACTGGGACACAGAAGAACCAATAAATACCCAAGTAGGAAAAAGAATGGAAAAGCAAGTCACATTCAAAGGATAAGATATCAAAGTGATTTTGGACTTCTCAATAGCAAAATTGGGATTTAGAATTCAATTGGAAATATCTTCAGAATTCTGGAGGAAAATGGTTTCTGATCTAGAGCTCTCTACTCAACAAAGTTGAGTTTTTTTTAACATTCACATTTGGTGCACAGACATAAAATCCATAAAGTAATTTACATGTTACGTATCTTAATCAAAAAGTTACTAGAGGATGTTTTCCACAAAAAATACCTAAACACAAAAAGAGAAAAATGTGGACTAGAGAAAATAGAGCCTGAACCCAGGACAGAGGCAAAGAGAGGTAGCAGGATTATAGCCCTGCAACAAATGTAGAAAGCAACCAGTTTAGAATGGACTAGATACCATTCCCAGCACCATTTATTAACTAAGATTCCTTGAGCAACGTAGTTGACCCATCTGTGACCATTTTCCTTTTCTGTACAATGGGGATAATCAAGAATACCTGCCTTACAAAGATTGTAGGAATTAAATCTAGTAACACATATAAATATATTTGAGCAGTGCCTGGCACAGAGTAAGTGTTCAACAATATTGGCTTAAAAGCAATTTATTGGGTACTTCTGGTTTTGCTTCCTGTTCAGGCTCTATTAAAACTAACGTAAATGTATTGGCTTATTTTAAGGAAAAATAAGTCTCCCAAATGCAAGCCATATTGTTTTCTTTGTATTAGTTTATGAAGTCTGAGCTAGATTAAAGATTCCATTTAAAGTGTTTCCAGAAATCTTCAAAACCTGCAAACAATTATAAAGAGATGGATAATAAGCAAAACAATTCCTTCCACTTCATAAAATACTATTGAAAAGCATCTACATTTGCAAGTTATTCTAGACACTAAAAGTCGTGATTATCAACTGTTAACCCAGTGGCATAAAATAAAAGGAAAACATAATAAAATGTAGGGACTCTTGCACCCCACTGACATAATAGCTAAGCTGAATACACAAAGAATGCCAAATTCCCAATTTTATGACCCACCTGGAGGAAAAATCCAAAGTGAAGGCAGACCACTGGAGTCTGAAATCTACCTGAGGGGTTCACTTTCAGTATTTTCATTGTGTGACTTATTTGGTGGGTATCATAAGATTATAAATGTTGAGATTACTGTTAGTGTTTTATAAAATCAGAGTTATTTCCCTTAAATAGGTGAATGTAAAAAGTGAAACTGCTGCTTTCTTAAGTGTCTGATTTTATTACGTCTCAGGATTTTATGATTCCCAAGGATCTCTGGTTTTCTAATAGCAGTCCCTAAGGCACTAGAAAAAATGCATTTCTGGAATGCATATATTTTGTGAAATGAGGGATAGTATAATGAATAGACTCACATCCAAATAGGACTAAAACCTTCCCTTTCTACCTTCTTTCTGCCATCCCATGGACTGTTCAAGATTGCTCTGGGCACTGCTCCCAGCTCATTCTTCCAAAAGGTAACCCAGCATGGAGAACTTTGTGACACATGTGAAAGAAAAAAGAAACTTGACAATTAACAGAAAATAGTATTCAGGTTACTGCAATCAGAAAAGGGAAGGGAGTCAGGGTTTTATGGGAGCAGGGACTCATCAGAGCCTTACGGAAGTCATGAGGAAGGATGGAGATGAACCTTACCTCCTAAGATGTGAGGACCCAGGGGTCCCTTGTGGTTAGCCATTGCCTGGAACACAAAGGTCAGGGGTGGGGATTTCCTAATCATTCTTGCTTTCTGGGAGCACAGGGCTTAGACAAAGTTCAGCATTTTCAATGTGGTCTTCTACTATTGTCTTTCTTCTTATTTAAAAGGTCAGCTCAGTAAGTTATGCTTCAATCAGTGTTTTCTTCAGAGTGGATGTTCCTGGGACTCTCCTCATTGCTCCCTGTATCTTGCAATTATTGACTCACTTGATTCAGGGAAAAAAAAGTCTTATATCCCATCCTTCTTCATTCCATTTTTGTGATTAGTAAATATAATAATAGCAATAAAAATGATAATAACAACAATGACAACATAACAATAATATGTGACAGTTATTGTCTTCTCTTTCTACTCTAAGGTCTTTACATGTAATGCTCTATTAAGCCCCCAAAACAATCTAATGGGGATACTGAGACTCGGGGAGTTGAAATAACTTGCATAAATTATTATAGCCAATGTGTTGTAGAGAGTTTCTACTTTATGGGAACACCTTCAAGAGTTACTTGGTAGGTAGCTAAGAGGGAAATTATTATTCAGTGATTAACATGTACTACTTGTCTAATATAATAATTTTTAAAAGCAGAGTTCAAGAATATATACATTTATATAAGTGTATAAATGTATAAAATGTAAGCTCAGTGTGATTCCAATTAAACAGAAGTGTGACTCTGAGTTTGACTTTAAATATAAATCAGCAGAATAAAGCATTGTTAACATTCTGAGTGTTTTTATTTTATCTGTACTTTACTGTTTTTTTCTGGACTTTGGATGCCAAACAAGTGTTGTTTATAATCATAAAACATACAGTGAAATTATCGATACTTCTAAATTTCTAGACTTTTCTACCCAACATCATTTATTGATCTTTGAAGTTTGCTGTTTTACAGGGAAGAGGGGGGTGGGTAGCGTGGGACTTGAGATGAAAAGAGAGAGCATGACTTAGCATTTCTGAATACAAATATTTGTATTTCTTTTATATATCTTCTACTTTTATATATCTTCTACTTCTGTTCATTCTGAATACCTAAACTAGAATTTCCTTTGACTTTTCACATCAGCACTTTTATCTGACTCTCTAACAGTTGCTTTGCAGCACCTCTCTCTCTCCACTGTTTCTTACACTGTATCACAGAGTTTGTGTGTGCATCTTTCTCTCTGCCTCACACACACACTCTCATGTTTTTCTTATTATTTGTTGTAGATATAATTCTAATCTTTTCATCTGCCTGAATACACACACACACACACACACACACACACACACAAAGGCATCTGAACACTGAAATTCCAGAAACTTGAACTCATTAGTTGTTAGGAAACTATTTCAGAATCTTTTCTCAGAGCCACGGAATTACCAGGATGTATATATAACACTGAAACTCTGATTTAAAATCTCAAAAGCTAAAGGCATGACAGTGTTTAGGTAATGATTGAGTAAAAAGTATAAAGAACATTTCACTTGAATCAGTTATCCGTAAATACAATAGATTGTATATTTCTGTTATTGAAATGGCCTGTGTGGAGTAGAAGAGAAATACAGATGTAGATGATGTAAATATCATGGGGTCGGTTAGCCCAGGGGGTTGGATTCACTGGAGAGACAGCATAGGTAACTCCTCTGATGGTTCCCTTCTCAAATCAGACTGTCTCCTGCCTTCCTTCTCTAATTACTAATAATTCCCAGGAGTTCCCAAACCTGCCTTTTGGACGGCCCGGATCCAGCCTTTCTAATTGCAAACTTCCTAGGCTGATTACAATGTCTCTGAAAACTTTAAGATATTATGACGTATGGATCGAAAGATTCATCTATTAAAATACTAAAAAATTGAGTGGGGATTATAACATTTAATTGTAAAATGGTGATTGTTCCTCAGACTGTGAGCCATTCTAATTCCTAGTGTAAGGCCAATTGCCCCGAGGCAGGGGAACGCAATCAGACTCACAGGTTGCATCAGACCGAAACTTTCCGGACCACCCAGTTCCAGAAACTGACCTGGAGACTTTCCGGATCACCCAGTTACAGGAACTGACCTGGGGACTTTCCACCCGGCCCAGCCTTCCCGCCTTTCAAGGGGCGGGACTAACGGTCCCGAGACTGATGCAACCGGCACCAGATATTGCCACGATCTGCCCAAACCCTCGCCCGGGCGCGACTTCCCTGGCCCCTTCTCTCGGACCAGTGAACCTCGCCCGGGAGCGTTCCCAAATAAAGCTTGTTTAAAGCTCTCCTCCGTTTCTTGGTGCCGTTCCTTACACCTAGATCTTTTATTACTTTTCCTATTACAGTCATCTGGCTTCTCACTGCCCATCCCATGCCCCTGCTCTGAGTTCTAAGGAAAGGATGTGCTAGCTATTTTAGACTATGTAGTCAGGCAGAATTCTGTTCTTCTCTCCTATTCCGCCCTCCATCATACATTTGAGTCCTTTGTTAAGTTGCCCATATTTGCATACGCTCTGTCACTAAAAGAGTGATTGGTTTTGATCAGTTATGGTTCCAGGATCTACATTTCTACAGGATATCACTATCCTGATCTTGAACTCCATTGTTAAAAGCATTCATAGACCTCCAATTTCTCTGTCCTAACTATTCAGCAGTCCATGTTAGAATGCAACTTTCTGTTTTGTTATCCGGGTAGGGACGTCTTATTCCTGCAAGAAGCAGGCCTCATCATGAGCACATGGCTTCTGTCCAGATAAGTCCCACTGAGTAATTATCTTTCACAGACTGGAGGAGAAGCTGTCTTACGCTATCTAAACCCTCTACTCCTCTCCCTATCTGTGCCTCTGAAAATTCAGTGCAAGTTGCAGAAGTAGAGTAGCTTTTATAAGCGGCCAACTTATTGCTAGAGTCCCCTTGATTCTGCACCAACATTCATTACAGAGACCACCTCAACTTCACTGAAAACACAGCCAGCCAGTATATCTCTTCCATTAGAAAACTCTTACCAGAAGAGTAGTAAAAAACGGAGTGAATGTCATTACCCAAATTAATTGAAAATTAGCAGAATTAATGAAACAGAAAGGAAACAGTCTTGCAAATAACACGCTAAATAAAATTTGCATAACCTTTGGCAAAAAAAACAAATGATGTTAAAGTGGGGGGAGAAGGAAGGGAAAAAACAAACGAACTATTGATACTAAGATCAAAAGCTGTATCACTTTGTGAGAATCTACTTCCACCTAGGGTATTACAGCTACAAGCTTCCAAGTAGGGACATTTTGAAATCAACATTTTATTAAGTGATTCTAAATAAACTTTGAATGCTCTAATGGCATTGATGAAAATGAAGCATTAACTCCTATCTCGGTACAAATTCATGAACCCACAAGTACCAGGAATTGCCTTCTATTAGGCAGCAATCAGAGGTAATAAAACTTCATATTGATCAAAGGAAGACAGTTACTACCTGTGCTACCATTTCTCAGTGACGATGCCTGCTTGGCTATACAACAGTCCACAGCCAACTGTCCTACATTCAGCTCCAGAACTGTTTCTGTTGAAAGGGATGTGTCTGGCAGTTAGACTGCATGAGAAGCTGGGAGGTCATTGTGGCAGTTAGTCCTCTCACATCATGCTTCTACTGTGGCTGGGACAGAGTCTCAGAGGATAGGCTGGCAATACTTTTCCTTTACCCTGTACTGGGTATCACCAGCTGAGGCCAAAAAAATGTTTTCCCCAGTTAAATTGAAAAATTTCTCTTCCTTAGCAAAGAGCCCTGTAAATGCTTTCACCTTGCTAACTATCCCACCCCCAGTCAAACGTTCGAAAGTCTTCTAGAAAAGAAATGGCTCTTGTAGATCTGTGTCTGCTCATGTTCAGGACTTTTCCCGCCCTCTTTCTAACATGGAATCTGCTCTGAAAGCACCTGGGCCACCACATAACAGCTCTTCTATAGCTAAGCTCCCATTACGACTGTAAGTAACGTTTTATGAGGACGGCAAGTAAAAGTGTGTTTGTTAAGACAAGAATGAGTCTGGCCTATAGTATTTTCTTAATAGCTTTTCATCTGACATTGAGAAGGAATGGTATAGCTAGCTCTAAGGTCTTTTGGGGAGATTTTTGGCCTGCTCTCACACCCTACCTGCTGGAGAGGTAGGATGAAGAGGCTTGATACTGTAGAGTAACACAACAGAGTTAATCGTGTTTTCCCATTTTAGAGGATATTTAGTAGTTCACTTGTGGGTGGTCAGCAAAGGACTGTAACAGACTTATTTTCTACATTATCTTTGTCCTGTGCAACCCCGGTATCAGACCTTCTATGCTATTTAAAAATGAAGGATTTAGGCCAAAATAATATAATAGAAGGAGTCAATAGCTTATGTAAGAGTGTTAATCTCTTCTAAGCTTCCTTGTAAAATAATATGAGCTTTCCTACATGATGGATGAAGACTTGATGAGCCGTGTGGAAAAACAAAAAATGTAGGCCTGGTTTGCTCTTGTTGACTTGTTGAGTGCTTTTATTTTGTTTTTCGCTTTTTTTTTAATGTTGCCTCCGGCAGATTTGCATGTAACATTAGCCTCCCAGAAACACACTTTACTACACAGTGGAGAATGTTCTTCACTTATTTGTTGCTTCAGGCTAACAGGCTGAGCTATTTTGCATTGCATATGTATCTTTTGATCTTGCTTTATTTTTCTCTTGCCATTTTGTTGCAGCTAAGAGCTCATGATAAGGAGAAATCTGTAAGTGAAAACTGCCAAAGGGTTTGAAATGATGAGATTGGATTTACTGGCCAGTGCTCACACTGAGTTCTGTGGGGACCACAGAAGCCCTTTGTAGAACTCAGTGACTGAGAAAGAAATCAGCTTAGACTCACTTAGAGGAAGCATTTACTTAATGAACGATACATTCTTTGCCCTCGTGTGCTCAGATTCTGGCCTCTAATGGCAGATTTTCTAAAGTTCCTGTGTTGTTACCCTCAATCACAGTATCTGTGATTCAGGTGTTATACAGAGGTAGAGTGATCCATAGGAAATCCTGTATCTGAAATGACCTTTATTGTTAGATAACTTTATTAAATGCCTGCAGGCTTTTCATGCACTCAAATCATTTCTGCACTGATATACTTAGAACAGAGAAATTAGAGACTCTCACTTCCTTAATTTTATCGTCTAGCAGAGGTATAATTTTAAGGTGAAGCATCCTGTGACATGGCACTAGGTCGTATCCAGATAGAAGAATGCTCGTAAAGATTAAGGGACTCACATTACATTAGAGCAAAAAGGAAGCACATATAAATAAGCTGTTTTCTTAGATTGATTCATGTTCTCAATGAAAAGAGTGTGACAGACAAAAAGATGAAATGAGAGGAAGTGACATAGAAAATATGAACAAAAATAAATTATTTATACCATGCCTATGAGATTACTACATTCTAGTCTCAAGACAGGATAAATATAGTGCTTAAGACAGTAAAGAGACTAACTATTCCACTTCTGAAGAAAGCCATCCACACCGCTATTCCTGAAGTTTGAATACAAGACCATATCTTCATGAGCTATAGTAGTTACTTTCTTTAGTAGAGTTCTTTTGGAAAATACTGTGATTGAGGGTAAGAGAAGAGGAACTTTAGGAAACTTCTCCTTAGAGGATAAGAAAGAGCAAGATATAAGAAGCAGTAATATATTATTATCCATTTGACTGAGATAAGCTCAGTTCTAAATCATTTAAAATTTTTTGTTAAAGCTTATCTTTCTCTCTTTTTGTATTGTTGGGAAGCTTTGATTGATCCTGATTGCTAATTTGGATATTGACATCCAGAATGAAAATATAATATCTTGTAAGAATCAGAGAAAAGAAATGTGGGACAAAATTTACCAACATTAAAGAATGAACATAGTTTTAGATGAATAGGTACGTTGCCTCCTATTGACTGGAAGACTCTAGAATGTAAATTCAATGGCATCCCAGGCTATAAAGGATCAGTGAAGAAAATTCCATTCTATGTACCTCTTTATCACCGTTTCTGGTTGTCTTCTTGGTCATATTATCTTGAAGAAAACAAAAAAATTGCTAATTTCACCATAAAGTATAGTAGGGATAGAAAAAATTTTTAAGTTCTGTGAGATCAAATTAACCTATTTCACTTGAGATAAACAGTGAGAAAATTGATTATTACTCAGTCACAGACCCTCTATAAACTCACAGAGATTAGTTTATGTCACTGAAGGTAGTTAGTTCTCAGTGCAACGTCTGAGTATGGATTAAAAATGTTCATTTGCATGCTTAAATATGAACGTTAGGACAGGAAACACCAACAAGGTAATATCAAGGTTCATACTCACTGGACAAGAGGCAAGCCACTGTTATATTTCAAAACATCTTATGTTTTCACTATGCAGCATATTTTCAGAAATTATTTGAGTTACAAAGTTTCCACTATGTGGTTTATTTATTTTTAAGAATTTTGTATTTATATATCTATTATAGTGTATCATAGACATATCATTGAAAAGATATTATCATCTCTTCCAGGCAAAGAGAGGCAGAGAAAGTGGTAGCGACAAATGAAGGGAAATCAGATGGCTGATTTAGAAAAGACAAAAGGGCCTCATCCTGCCTCCTTTTTCCTCTTTCAGAACCATGGGGAATAGTAAGATTCTTCCATGTTCAAGATTGTATTAGGAAGAAAACATCTCTAGGAATGTGAGATGAGAGGAGAAAGATTCTTGGTAATATTCATTCATCCGTTGAATGACTATTGAGAGATTTTATGTGTCAGGCACTTTGTACGGCAATAGAATTCAGAGATTGGGAAGACATGGTCTTGTTTCACTCTTAAAATTGTGATAAGAAGCAGAAAAACAAAGAATTGAAATCTAGCACAAGCAGGCAAGCAACTAGCGAAATTGGAGAATGCTTCACAAGGGAGGGCACATCTGAGATGAATTCTGTGCATTAAGTATGAGCTTGCCAAATGAAAAATGTTGCAAAGCATACTTTAGATGAAAGGGAAAAAAGAGCTAGGAGGAATGAGATTAGAGTCTGAATAAAGAATAAGATTTGTGGCAGAGAGGGAGTGTGATGTTGAGAGACCAGGCTACAAAGGTAAGTTGAGTTGACTTACACTAATCTATGTGAACTTTTACAAGGAAAAGTGCATTTAAACATGATCAACTTTATGTATGTTCTGTTCTGTATGAAGGATGAATTGTATAGTCGTAGGTAAGAGATACAATACTGGAGGCTAGAATGCCAGTAGGAAGTGATATTGACAACAGATGAAAAGGTCCCGGGCAAGAGTAGTGGCAGTGAGGATGGAGAGTAGAGGCTGATCTCAGGGGAAAAAATATAAAAATAATATTTGATTACAAAAATGACCTGAAGGAGAAAGAAAGAAACAAGGATAGTCTGTGGCTACTAACTACATAATCATAAGTGGGTTATGATTCTGTTAACTAAGATAGGGAATTTGGAAGGAGGACAAAAGTATGATAGGAGATAATGAGTTTCAACTGAAAATATGCTGTATTTGAGGTGCCTTCAGTTAATCTATGTGGAGCAGCTGAGTATGCCATTTAAAATTTCAGTCTGGAGGAGGAGCTGCCGAAGAGGCAAGAGACTTTTTCTAAATGAGCTCCAGAGATGAGCGCGAGCTGCGGCTATCAGCGCGGACCCGAGACAGGCATGAGACGCTAAGGCTGCTCCTGCAGCCACCAAGAAGCCTGTGTGCGAGCACAGGTCGCTCTCCACACTTCCCCTCCCGGGAGGCTGTGCAGCCCGCCACTGCCAGGGTCCCGTGATCCAGGGACAACTTCCCCGGGAGAACGCACAGCGGGCCTCAGGCTGGTGCAACGTCATGCTGGCCTCTGCCACCGCAGGCTCGCCCCACACTCCATACCCCTCCCTCCCCCCCGCCCCGCCTGAGTGAGCCAGCGCCCCAGAATCAGCGGCTCCTTTAACCCCGTCCTGTCTGAGCGAAGAACAGATGCCCTCTGGCGACCTACACGCAGACGCGGGGCCAAATCCAAAGCTGAAACCCGGGAGCTGTGCGAACAAAGAAGAGAAAGGGAAATCTCTCCCAGCAGCCTCAGGAGCAGCGGATTAAATCACCACAATCAACCTGACGTATCCTGCATCTGTGGAACACCTGAATAGACAACGAATCGTCCCAAATTGAGGAGGTGGACTTTGGGAGCAACGATATATATATATCTTTTCCTTTTTCTCTTTTTGTAAGTGTGTATGTTTATGCTTCTATGTGTGATTTTGTCTCTATAGCTTTGCTTTTACAATTTGTCCTAGGGTTCTGTCTCTCTGTTTTTGTATTTTTCCTTTATTACTTAAAAAATTTTTTTTCTTAATAATTATTTTTTATTTTAATAACTTTATTTTACTTTATATTATTTTATCTTCTTCTTTCTTTCTTTTTTTTCTCCATTTTATTTGGAGCCGTGTGGAGGACAGGCTCTTGCTGCTCCAGCCAGGCATCAGGGCTGTGCCAGTGAGGTGGGAGAGCCAAGTTCAGGACACTGGTCCACAAGAGACCTCCCAGCTCCACATAATATCAAATGACAAAAATCTCCCAGAGATCTCCATCTCAACGCCAAGACCCAGCTCCACTCAGTGACCAGCAAGCTACAGTGCTGGACACCCTATGCCAAACAACTAGCCAGACAGGAACACACTCCATCCATTAACACAGAGGCTTACTAAAATCATAATAAGGCCACAGACACCTCAAAACACACCACCAGACGTGGACCTGCCCACCAGAAAGACAAGATCCAGCCTCATGCACCAGAATACAGGCACTAGTCCCCTCCACCAGGAAGCCTACACAACCCACTGAACCAGTCTTAGCCACTGGGGACAGACACCAAAAACAACGGGAACTACGAACCTGCAGCCTGCGAAAAGGAGACCCCAAACACAGTAAGATAAGCAAAATGAGAAGACAGAGAAACAGACAGCAGATGAAGGAGCAAGGCAAAAACCCACCAGACCTAACAAATGCAGAGGAAATAGGCAGTCTACCTGAAAAAGAATTCAGATTAATGATAGTAAAGATGATCCTAAATCTTGGAAATAGAATAGAGAAAATACAAGAAACATTTAAAAAGGACCTAGAAGAACTAAAGAGCAAACAAACAATGATGAACAACACAATAAATGAAATTAAAAATTCTCTAGAGGGATCAATAGCAGAATAACTGAGGCAGAAGAACGGATAAGTGACCTGGAAGATAAAATAGTGGAAATAACTACTGCAGAGCAGAATAAAGAAAAAAGAATGAAAAGAACTGAGGACAGTCTCAGAGACCTCTGGGACAACATTAAACGCACCAACATTTGAATTATAGGGGTCCCAGAAGAAGAAGAGAAAAAGAAAGGGACTGAGAAAATATTTGAAGAGATTATGGGAAAGGAGAAAGTTAATCAAGTCCAGGAAGCACAGAGAGTCCCATACAGAATAAATCCAAGGAGAAACAGGCCAAGACACATATTAATCAAACTATCAAAAATTAAATACAAAGAACAAATATTAAAAGCAGAAGGGAAGAAAAACAAGTAACTCATAAGGGAATTCCCATAAGGTTAACAGCTGATCTTTCAGCAGAAACTCTGCAAGCCACAAGGGAGTGGCAGGACATGTTTAAAGTGATGAAGAGGGAAAACCTACAACCAAGATTACTCTACCCAGCAAGGATCTCATTCAGATTTGACGGAGAAATGAAAAACCTTATCTTTGATAAAGGAGGCAAGAATATACAGTGGAGAAAAGACAGCCTCTTCAATAAGTGGTGCTGGGAAAACTGGACAGCTACATGTAGAAGTATGAGATTAGAACACTCTCTAACACCATACACAAAAATAAACTCAAAATGGATTAAAGACCTAAATGTAAGGCCAGACACCATCAAACTCTTAGAGGAAAATATAGGCAGAACACTCTATGACATAAATCATAGCAAGATCCTTTTTGACCCACCTCCTAGAAAAATGGAAATAAAAACAAAAATAAACAAATGGGACCTAATGATACTTAAAAGCTTTTGCAGAGCAAAGGAAACCATAAACAAGACGAAAAGACAACCCTCAGAATGGGAGAAAATATTTGCAAATGAAGCAACTGACAAAGGGTTAATCTCCAAAACATACAAGCAACTCATGCAGCTCAATATCAAAAAAACAAACAACCCAATCCAAAAATGGGCAGAAGACCTAAATAGACATTTCTCCAAAGAAGATATACAGATTGCCAACAAACACATGAAAGAATTCTCAACATCATTATTCATTAGAGAAATGCAAATCAAAACTACAATGAGATATCATCTCACGCCAGCCAGAATGGCCATCATCAAAAAATCTACAAACAATAAATGCTGGAGAGGGTGTGGAGAAAAGTGAACCCTCTTGCACTGTTGGTGGGAATGTAAATTGATACAGCCACTATGGAGAACAGTATGGAGTTTCCTTAAAAAACTACAAATAGAACTACCATATGAACCAGCAATCCACTACTGGGCATATACCGTGAGAAAACCATAATTCAAAAAGAGTCATGTACCAAAATGTTCATTGCAGCTCTATTTACAATAACCAGGACATGGAAGCAACCTAAGTGTCCATCAACAGATGAATGGATAAAGAAGATGTGGCACATATAGACAATGGAATATTACTCAGCCATCAAAAGGAACAAAACTGAGTTATTTTTAGTGAGGTGGATGGACCTAGAGACTGTCATACAGAGTGAAGTAAGTCAGAAAGAGAAAAACAAATACCATATAGTAACACATATATATAGAATCTAAAAAAAAAAAAAGGTCACAAGAACCTAGGGGCAAGACGGGATTAAAGATGTAGACCTACTAGAGAATGGACTTGAGGAGACGGGGAGGGGGAAGGGTAAGCTGGTACAAAGTGAGAGAGTGGCGTGAACATATATACACTACCAAACGTAAAATGGATAGCTAGTGGGAAGCAGCCTCATAGCACAGGGAGATTAGCTCGGTGCTTTGTGACCACCTAGTGGGGTGGGAGGGAGGGAGACGCAAGAGGGAAGAGATATGGGAACATATGTATATGTATAGCTGATTCACTTTGTTATAAAGCAGCAACTAACACACCATTGTAAAGCAATTATACTCCAATAAAGATGTTAAAAAATAAAATAAAATGTCAATCAGATGAAGTATAATTAAAACGAAAAAAACTGATGAAATATATGAAAACTACTCCATGAGGCCAGGAAAGAAGAAAAATACAATCCTGGAGAACAACAATATATGAAAGGTGAATGGAGAAAGTGGGGCAGATTATGCAAATTGAGAAATAGCAGGAGATTTAGGAGGAGAGACAATAAAATGAAAAACAGATGGTGAATAGTGGTGGAAGCTATGATGCGATTAAATAGGACAAATCCTTAAAGTAAATCCATTGGATGTGGCAATTACTGGATTAACAACGTCATTCTGAAAGTGGTCTTGATAGAGCCACATGAAGGTGATGTGTCCGTGAAGGAGAGTGGCTATTAATCAATGTAATATCGTCTATTGATATCAACATTATGATTAATATCAACATAATTGATATCAACATTATGTGATTGGTCAACATATTCCTTGCTGCTATTCAGTTCAGGTTCCTGAGCACATACAGAGATTTCAACAGAGTTCCTGGTGCCGTGTCAAAAGGTTTTGACCATAAAGGGTGATAAGTAATCCAGAAGAAATAAAGGAACTATTTCAAAACAATGCTTTATTAGATTTAGCTCTTTCCCTTTCTCTGCCTGTCTTTTCATTTAACAGCCATTTTTTGAGAGTCACTGTGAGAGAAAATGCTTCTTCTATAATACAGTCTCAAAGCTAGAGTGCCCCAGGGACAGAGACGGTGGGAAAATGGAATACAAATGCTCTGAGGCTAAAAAGATGGTGATTTTGAATCACAGGGGTCTTTCTAGAACTCAGAACGTGACCTTCACCTCGTAGCATCTCTTTAACTCAGGGTGGCTGTGAAATTTCAGTTAAGTTACACAGTGAATTTAGTAGCACAGGAGGTGATGGTCTTTGGCTTTTTCTCTCTCCCAAGTCCAGACACTGGTTACTTCTGCTCACCTTTACTTCCCTCCCAGGGTCAGTGCTTTATTAGGCTGGGGATGGTAGGTGCAGATACCATTCTCCAGTTTGAGTAGGCTGAGCTCCTTCCAAGACTTCTCCCAGGTTAGCTTTCATCTCAAACTCATCAGCTCTTGCCTTCATGCTGGTTCTCTTGCTAACTTCTGAAGCTCTTTCTCATCACCTGATTCCAAGCCCCATTCATGTCCTGATTGTTGTTCAAGGAGAAGCAGGCCTTCAAGGATAGGTTTATATGAGGGGAAAAAATGAGGGCTAGGGAAAGAAGAAAAACCACAAAAACAGTTTGTCACACAAGGGTGAAGTCCTCCTCATATCACTGTCCTTTGGAAGAATGTGCTGGAGAAAAAAATAAGTTTGGAGACAGGAAACATAGAGGCGAGGTGGGGTGGAAAGTGGGTGATGGAAAAAGCAAACATGGAAGTCAGAAAAATCCCTCTGATTATAATTCTCCATGTGGGAACTGTCCTTGTGATTTATAAGCATTCGTCAGTGATCCATCGGCTTCTTCTCAGCCAGGGGAGCGGACTACTACATTTCCTTCGCCTGAGATGGATCTGTTTGATAATATGTGCTCCTTCAATTTGCAGCTGCTAGAGTCCCCTATTTCACATTTGAATCCACAAAGTACATTTAAAAAAATTAAGGGGCTTCCCTCGTGGCGCAGTGGTTGGGAGTACGCCTGCCGATGGGGGGGACGCAGGTTTGTGCCCCGGTCCGGGAGGATCCCGCATGCCGTGGGGTGGCTGGGCCCGTGAGCCATGGCCGCTGAGCCTGCGCGTCCGGACCCTGTGTTCCGCAACAGGAGAGGCCACAACAGAGAGAGGCCCGTGTACCGAAAAAAAAAAAAAAAAAATTAAGACCTGTTTTGTTCCTTATATTTATCTGCCTTTATTTCTTTTATGTCTACCTCTACCATAAAAGCAATGTAGACAGCAGAGCCCTTTTCTAATGGTAGCTCTGATACACAGTCTCATTGTCTTGTTTATTTACTTACATACTTACTATATGTTAACTCTGTTATATCATACATGCTATATCTATCAATTGTCATATCTTAGAAGGCATAAATTTGATCCAAATTATATCTAAATGCATGTAATGGTGAGTCGTATTATAACTTTATTCTGCTCCAATGATAATGTTTACATAATGCTGTATATGGTAAGGCTATAAAGTAAGGGACTGGCTTTTCAAATGAGACTTCTGCAAAATAGTCTCCTGACTTTATAGCCATCCATGTCTCATACACCAGAATGTTCATCCTAAGTGCATTATAACTTATTGTAAGCACTTTTATTTCTCCTCACTGATGGAATGAGGCAAAGAGTAAAACCCTTTGTGGTACAAAGCACATTTTTTTCCTTCGAGAACTTAGCATATTTTTTATATTTACTTTGTAATGACTCAGAAGGCAACAACATTTTCTTTACATAGCTGTGGAGTTGTTTTTAATTGCATAGTAAATGAAATTTTTAACTAGAAATCGGAGCCAGGATCCCAAGACTAATTTTATTCTTTCAAAGGTACAACTTAAAGGCAGGTTTTTCTCCTAAATGAGAAAGATTTTTCACAGAGAACAGAGACTCAGAGCAAGAATCAAAACAAAAGCAAGCTTTCAAATTACTTCTCATCCTCACTCAACCAAGTCGGGAGGAAAGAGGAGAATCCACAGTTCAAAGGAGAGCAAAGGGGTGTAGATTCTTGCTACTTCAGTGAGAGTGTAACTACCATTCAGGCACTGAGAAGGAGGAATGAGCCTTGTTCTTGCAACTGGGGGTCCACCTAGCATAGAGTATGCTTCATCTAATCTAGGAGGAACCCAGATTCTGCCCAACAGATCTCAGCAGGTCACAAAGTATAGCACGGACCCGCTGTTGTCCTCTGTCCAGGCTACCCTGAAGAGAGAGTGTGGGTTCTGTCTGATCACAAGTGGCGAGGCATTTAAGGCCTGAGCTCCCTAGGCACATGTATGCCACAAATGCTCTAAGAATGTTCCGGAGATGGCATTAGAGCTTCAGTTTACATGGCTGCACTGTAACAGGCTGCATCACTGTCCCGCTTTCAATTGCACGCTTATGGGCTTTAGAGGACCAACTATTGCCCGGAGGGACCAGACACAAGAGAACCTAGGGCCCTAAAAGGTGGTTTCCCTTGACATACCTGTTATTAAGCAAGAAACTGAATTAAACAGCAATATCTGGAGATTGCTGAATTTAGCCCCCAAATGGGATTTCTACAGAACAAATGTCCAAGATTCAAATTATGAAAAGTAATGGGCACAAAAATTTATTAGGCTCTTCCAAAGCTCACTGGGTACTCTTAATACTTTAGCCTGTTTAATAATCACAATCATATGCTAAGTAGTAATTATTCCTGTTTTGCTGAAGAAAAGCACTGAAGCTCTTCAGTAATTGTGGACCCATTTAGGGCCAGGCACTGCTCTATATGTTTAAAATTAACCCATTTAAACATTACAACTGGGTAGTTGAATGAAAATGAAGTTTTCATTTTGCAGATGAGAAAACCCAGGCCCAGAGAGGTTAAGCAAGTGTCCCAAGATCACAGAGTAAGTATGTGATGGAGCTAGAATGCAGAGCAGGAAACTGGCTTCTCAGCCTAAACTTGTAACCACCCACCACGCTACATTTCTCGCTAAGCAACTTGCCTAAAGCTATTAAACTGCAGAATTCATGGCTTTTCCACCCCACCACTGACAAGAAAATGAGGAATCTTGAGTTATGGTGTGATTAGGGTGTTGAGTTATTTTCTAAAGGGACCAAGACTCTTCAAAAGAACCTAGAAGAGCCGTTTCCAACCTCTTATAAATACTCCTGGGACTGATCGGAACTCCAGCTGTGACTGGGCTAGAAATCAGTTTTCTCCTGGTCCCAGTTTAAATTTTCCTTTTAGAATTTTTGTCTTTCTCTTTTTCATTTTCTTTGTAAATATAGAGATGATACAGTTGATGTGGCAACCAGAGAAGCACAGATCGTCCTAGAATTGACCTTTGAGATGTACTTAACCCTTAATTTGGTAGTTCTGCTTCTCCTCTACTTGCCCCTCTCCTCACCTGCACCATCTGCATGGAATATGTGTTTCTGCTCCTTCAAGAATATGAACCTGAAAATACAGCAATACATACATCATACATACGCATATATGAGAAGGCATATATAGCTGGACAAGGTGCTCCCTAGTGATAATAAGAGACAAAAAGCCTGTCTAGGGAGTACTTTTTTTTTTTTGCGGTACGCGGGCCTCTCACTGTTGTGGCCTCTCCCGTTGCGGAGCACAGGCTCCGGACGCGCAGGCTCAGCGGCCATGGCTCACGGGCCCAGCCGCTCCGCGGCATGTGGGATCTTCCCGGACCGGGGCACAAACCCGTGTTTGCACCAGTTTGCGCCTGCACCAGCAGGCGGACTCTCAACCACTGCGCCACCAGGGAAGCCCTAGGGAGTACTTTTTATTCCACGAATGACACAGACTGTCCTGACTTTACTGTTTGCCACTGTGGATGTTTTGGTTTTTGGTTTTTTTGCTCATATAGATGATGAATTATTCTAACAGGTAGTAACCCAGTCGCAGAAAGGGTGCTTTGTCCATATAGCACATGCAAATGACTAATGCAAATTGAGAATTTAAAGAAATACATGGTTGATCTGATACATATTTAGTGGATGTCATTCTATACAGAGATAAAGTTTTTGAATGATTTGAATAAGTCACTATTTTCCTTATAGCCATCCCTGTATATGACTATTTCCTTTTTATCTACCATATTCTACCATGGGAGAGTATAAGCATAGATATTGTTTTACATCTTATGAAATGTTTCAATGTACATCACGTCATTTTATTCATAGAACTATGCTAAGATTTGTTCTGAGAGGCTGGGGAAAGTATCATTAGCTTCATTTTATTTATGAAAAAACTAAGATACAGAAAGACTAAATGACTTACCTGTTTTCCAACAGGAAATAGATTGAAGGTCAGAACCAAAGTCAGTTACCTTCAGGAACCAAACAGTGTATGTCTTTTACCCTAACATGCCATCAGTACTATGCAGATTACTGAATCATAGTGACCATCAATAGATTCACATGAATCGGATTCCTGTGCCTTACTACCTCTGTGTTCTCGCCCTTTTGAACATCCATCACTACTGTGTGTACATATATACGTGTGCATCAGGGGCTTGTACATGAATGTATACAAAGGACCTATGGTGGGGGAGATTATCCTATCATATAGATGCTTTCATTGTTAAATGGTGTTAATTGGACTAAAATTCAGGATGAATCTAGGAAAATAAACCATCATGAACCTAGGATCAGTTTCTACCTAAAGAAGTTTAAGAGAGCAGATATGCGCAGGGCTGAGGGAACGAGGCCAAGAGAACAGGCAATGGTCAAAGCCAGAAGTCAAGTCTGAAAAGAAGTAGAGATGGGAGCAAGGCAGCTAGAAAACTGAAACTTCTGCTTGCAGGAAAGGGAAGCAGGAGTGCCTGAGGGTCAGCAGTGAAGCCCCACAATTCTCTTATTTCTTTCTGAGTTTAACCTTAGAACATGGTAATAAAGCAGAGATGATCCAAAATGTTTGATGATTCAAAATTCTTTAAATTTGGCTTTTAACTAATTTGGTGTTTTTTAATGTGTTTGCATATGTGTTGCTAGACTTCATTATACTTAAAATAATATGATTAAGTCAGACTCACGACTTTTGACTCAGGAGAATTTGGGATATTTCTGATTATTTACTGCATCCTCTGCTTAGAACGTTTCCTGATGCCATGCTTTAATGCCGGGAATGCACCGCATTAATTTCCAGACCAAGTGTCTTTCCTTCTAGAGGGAAATGAGTCTATGTTAGTTTTGTTGATTCACTAAGGGTTTTATTTGTAGGGTTAAACTTATAAAGCAAAAAGCATCAAAATAACGGGTCAACACACTCCTGAAGACTTCCTTCCCGTCCATATCTTGAATCAATCCACATCTTACAAAAGAGAGAGAATCACAAATGTGAAAAAAATAGTAAAAGTTAATTTAAAAAAAATAGCTTTTCTATGAATAAAGGCTAATTATTTCCTTAAAAAGTCAAATTTGCCCCAACTGAGTTGATTGTCCCTTACCTGTCCTAAGTATTACTGACCCATTTTTATACATGGGGAAAAAACCCAAAACAGTAAGGTTAAATGATTTCTCCAGCATTAATTTAGGAAGGAACTAAGTTATAGCTTTCTCCTGTACTATTAACAATGTACAAGAGTATAGTGTTATATAAGTCAGATTCTAAAACACAACAAAGGGGCATGATTCATTAACTACTAACTTACAAACAGGGTACCAGTAGACTTCATTGCAGTGTCTGTGTCATGAACTTATAATTCAAGGACTTGGCTGGTGGCAATTGAGTGCTTATAAATTAAGAAGCATATGCTTATGAAAAAACAGTATTGCACTGTAGATGTTTGACCTGTGCTTCCAGATATTTAAACCAAGAGACCAAGGTCTAACTCGGGGTTTTCAACTTCAAACCTGCCAACATTTTAAATGAGATATGTCTTTGTTGTTGGGCTGTCCTTTGCATTGTAGTATGTTTAGCAGCATCCTTGGCCTCTACCCACCAGATGCCAGTAGCAACCTCCCATTTCCAGTTGTGACATTCAAAAAATGTCTTCAGATATTGCCAAATACCATCTGGAAGTACAGATTGCCCCCAGTTGAGAACCAGTCATCTAACTGTTCTTTCTTAATTGAAGAAACAAATCTCTCACGCATCCAGTTACACTTTCCCCAGTCCTTATAATTAAAAAGTATAAAGATAGATAGCTGGTGAGAAACTAAGCAAAATGTATTTATTTGTTATTCGTGAATAAATACCAGATTATACTCTTAAGAAGCAGAGGAAAGTTTGGATAAATTCTAATACTAACTTGTTCCATTTTTAGCAGCCAGTAATGCTTGTTAAAAATGAGATGTATCTAGTAGCAGTTGAACAGGATTAATATCTGTTAGCTGTGTATCACTTACATCAAGGATACACTGTCAGTAAGTATGCGATTAAGCTATCTATTGGTACACACCAAATTTAGCATTTCTTTTATGCCTTCAATTATATTAATCATTTTGGAAGCATAATCCCCAGACTTAATGCAGTATGAGTGGGATTGTCAATGTACATATTTGTATAAGTGTGCATAATATACTTGGTGTGAAGTACTCACTGAGATTCGATGCTTGGGATTTTTATGGGTGCATTGATTTTTTGTGACCGTTCTATGGATTCAGACATACTGAACAGGGAAGTTAGAAGTTTGTTTGCTTGACTTTCCTGTTATGTTTTTAAAGCTGATTTTTTAAAAAAAATCATAGCTTCATGGTTAAGGCAAGTAACCCACCTGATATTTGTGGGTTCATGGTTAAAGTGGACAACTCACTAAATGTTTATCTAGTGCTTTACACGTCTTTTCACTGTTTTTCATGTGTGATATAGATTATTTAATTCCCAGGAATGATCTTTCTTCACTGGGAACAATTTTTTCTCTCCTTTGATTTCATGTTAATGTCACACTCAGTAATTCTCTTTAAATTTTCCTTATGTGTCTGATAATTTTAATCATTACTTAAGAAAAGTTAAAATAGTTATCACCTATCCTGCACCTATTAGATAATTAACAAATATTTGATAATTGATCTAATAGTAGTTTGTTAAATTCAGTTGATTTATTCCACATTTCAGCGAGTGCCTACTGTGAACATGGTGGATTATGCTGTTGGCTCCATTAAGGTTCCATAGGTGAATTTTTGAGGGTCACTCTCATTAATAAACTTATGAGGAAAGATAAGTACAATAACTAATTCAGTGTGGAGTACAATGGGCTCATAAGAAGCAGCCAAGTAAAAGGATGGGACACTAATCAGAGGAGATTTCCTGGAGAGGTGACACTTTGTATTATATCCCCATGTCCTCAGCTGCCTGCCAGAAATCCCACCTAGAGTGGATGGTCATTCTCTGCCCTCTCCTCTTGGCACCAACATCGACTCTCTTTACCATGTAGTCCTTTCTAAATCCTGGAATGATTTGCCTACCCTGAGCTCCTGAAGGAAAGCTCAGGATTCCGTTAAATCCAAACAACACATAACAATACAGATTTTAAAAATTTATCTCTTTATCCTTTCCCTGCTTTGGCCAAAGCTGACTTTGAAGATAAAGTCACTAGGTATTTAGTTTTGAACTAGAATGTCTGGTACTGAAGCAGCATTGTGGGTGAGGGATAATTCATTACCATCTTACGATGGTGGGGCATGAGAATTCTCATTGACTCCACAGGCATGCCTAATGCACATTTAAGCCACTTACCTTCTAGATGCAAGCTCATGATGCTTATTGGCCAGTCAGTGCATGCTGGAACCTGGGTCTGCCTTTAATCATCATTTCTTCATTTTCGAATAGCTAGACAGCTGTGACTACCCTATATGACTGGTTGTTTTCATTTAACAAACAAAAGTGCTACACTTTTGTGTAATTGAGACTATACTTTGACCACCTTTTTTCTTATGTGCACTTCTTATGGTTTAAAATAGTTGCCACCTTAAATCAAGATTTAAACATTTTTAACGTTAAATTAATTCTGAAATTGTGAGACTTTTTGCTCATTTTTCAGTATGAATGTTCTAGCCATGTTGTAGAAAGATTATTTTCTAGTTTATATAGTTTATACTCTGAACTATTAACTACTTTAAAAAAGAGCCTTTAAATATCTGGAGGAATGGTTTCCTTTTGAAAAATACTACATTGTGCTCTGGTGCTTGGAGTTGGCTAATTGTGTTGAGTTAGCAAAAAGTGTGAGTGTATGTGTGTATGTATATATTCTAGGGTACCTTTCACTTATTTGGAAGTAAAAGAGAAATTACAAAAAATAAATATGAATGAAACACAATGTAAAATAAGATGTCGTGTAGATTATCACAGCAAAATTTCCACATTACATATTGTTTTGGTACATGCATTTTTATGGGTCTGACAATTTTGCTGAAATAGTCAATTGTTTCTTTACATAAGATAGTCCTGAACTCTCTCAGAGAATAACTCCAAATAATGATCTATGTGATAATTACAACTTTTCCAGAGACAAAAATTGCTAAAGTGTCCAAAGGACCCTAAAGATTCAACTTAGAAACTCTACCTTATACTGATAAGGAAATTTGCCCAGTTCATTAGTGGATGCTGTAAGGAGTTGGGACGGGAGGTGGAATATAGGTAACCATATGTCCTATTTCTGCATATATGACACTGTTAGTTCATATGACAGGCATTTACCAGGGTCTATTTTACAGCAGATTAGTGTTTAGAGGTACCATAATGAATAAGACAAAATCTCTCTTTATTTGATATATAGGCTATATTTATGTAAAATATATTATATTTTTTTCAGGATGAACATGTTAGAGCCTTATTCCAGGCTAAACAGCATTCAAGGTTCACCTCTGTGCAATAGCATACCTAGTTACTGCTGTGTTGTGCTGTGTAGATGGTAAAAAAAAATGCAAGGATAAACGTGATAGAAGACTTAAAATGCTTTTACGGAGAGGAATTTCCATTTTCTCAGTAGAAAAGAAAAACATAGGAGACCTACATCAACAACTTTATTTATGATCTAGAAGAAGACAGCAAATAATCTATTAATTGATTCATAACTGGGTCTAAGTTGAGAAGTGCCGCAAATACCACCAAGGACAGAGACATGATGCCACCAAAGAATAGAAGAGGAAAAGTAAAATTGAGTCTGGAGAGAAGCAATAAGCATCCGTAAAGTTAGCTTTGCCCTCCTATTTAGAGGAGTTTTAAATTATCACACATAATTAATCTCAATAATATCTGCATGGTAGAAAAACACATATTGGAGATACTAAATGATACCTTAATCCACCTATGTTTTTGAAAAGAAATAGGTGGAGAAGAAAAGAAAGACCTTTATATCATGGCACCCAAGTAATTAAATAAAATTCTCATGTTTACTAAAATATGCAATTCACCCAAAAATAATGGAATAAGAAGACCTTTTGTACCATGGGTGAGGTATTTTTAAAAGATTCGTCATTTCTCCTTCTTCTAAGAGAGATGAGCTGGCCTCTATGTCTTGACAGTGGTCAACCCCGTGGATCACGCATCAACTTCCTGTGCAGTTTAGACTGCACAGTTTAGACCTGAGAGGAAACTTGGATTGGACTTGGTTTGGAAAATACAGGGGAACATGGTGCTTTGATTGTTCTGCTGTCATGCTCCTGGCTCCTTCTGTCCATCCCTCATGCCCCAGAGTACTGAGCAGCTGGCTGTGCAGCTGTGAACAGGGTCTGAGATAATCTCCCCATGAGGCATACATAAATCTTGCCAAAGGGATACAAAGAGAAGTTTTTGCTTGATTTTTCCATTTCCAGATTCTTGCTAGAATTGAAGGAGTATGGTTTTCTCCATTAAACCCTTTTAGGTTTCTAAAATAAGTAGTTATTCAAATAAATATTTTTTCCTTCATGTTTCTTGGAATAAGAACTACAAAATTAGTTTTTTCATCCACGATAAACGATTGAATTCATTCTATTGTGCCAGAAATGCTGGTAGCAAGCTGTCTTGCCAGCAGGCAACCTACTGCCCTCAGCAGATGGAACCAGACTTAGGCAAGATGATACTAGCTTTGATTTTCTTGATACAATTCCTATCTACTTACCCTTGGACCTACTCACACGCTTCTCACTCCTGGCAGTGGGCATTCCAAACTTGGAAGGATCAGAAGCAAGTTCTGAAATTCAGTCTAATTCCTACAATGGTGGGGCATAACTTGAATCTACCATCACATAAGCCATTAGGAAATACTAATGAAAGAATAAATGCAGTTCAAAATGGAGTAAATATGCCACATGATCAATTGTCTATTTCTCAAAGTTATTTAAACAAATGGAGTTCTGTGTGAATGACCTTCTCCTAGACAAGAAGAAGATAATCCAGTGGGAAGTCAATATCCATTTAACTCTATTTTCCTGCATTACTCGTACTGATTGTTTATTGCCACACTGGGTATAATATAATGGCATCCATCCATTGGATGGTAATTAGATCTTAAAGGAGAAATAGCGACAGTATTTAGGACTCTAAGAAATGGCATAGCCAGGATTCATCCTGCACATAATTATTTCTCTTATTTGGCCCCGTTGAATCAAATTGCATAGAGAATGAATGCAGACCCGTGTATGGCTAAGGCTCTAATGTTGTTATTCTACTTTACCAGGTGTGTTGTAGAAGATAAGAACTCGAAGGTGGCCTGGTTGAACCGTTCTGGCATCATTTTTGCTGGGCACGACAAGTGGTCTCTGGACCCCCGGGTTGAGCTGGAGAAACGCCATTCTCTGGAATACAGCCTCCGAATCCAGAAGGTGGATGTCTACGATGAGGGTTCCTACACTTGCTCAGTGCAGACACAGCATGAGCCCAAGACCTCCCAAGTTTACTTGATCGTGCAAGGTAAGACAAAATAAGAAAAATGTGGTAAAGGAGAGGTGAGGCAGAAAATAATCATAACATACAAATACTCGAATAATCCTTTCTGAAATAAAAGAATACCTCCAAATGCGTTACGGCACTTCAGTATGTATTTTCTCTCCAAAAGGATAGACTTCAAATGAGAGAACTAAGGAGGATATAGAAAGAGAAGTCTTGCCACTGTGAGCCAATATCCTTGGTGAGAATATTTTCTTTTAGCCCTGAATATAAAAACACACAGCAAAGGCCACAGCTGTGTCCACAGGGACACAAAACACACAGACTGCTCAGAACCATGTGAAGTGCACTTTATTATAGTGTTAGGTACTGGATGCTTTTGCTGAAGATTTGATTTTTATCTGTCCTCAGTCTAAAGAATATCACTAATGATCTGTTTTAATGATAGTAAATGTTATTTGGAAAAATAAAAATTTCCAGAAGCCTTGACATCCTTTCAGCTGACTAGCTTTCTTTGTAGTTTGTATCTCCATTTAATGGCAAGTTATTTGTGAGCAAGTGCAGTGATGGGGATCTGCAAAGTCATCAGGGATAATCTGCTTCCAGATTGGGGTTTCCAAGGGCACATCTGAGTCATGGTTTTACAGGATGAAAATCCTAAATGGCATATGTAAGCCCCCAAACTATAGCTCTCTTGGGTCCCTTTCCCCATAATAGCAGAATGAGAACGAAGCTGATCAGCTGCACAATTTTATTGCAAGTGGAGTCAAACTACCAGCAGTTTCAATGCATCTATCAGGAAGGATCTCAGCACTAACAAATATTAGGGCTGTGTTAATGTATTCTTGATGTACAATTTTATGTAAATTTAATGCAAATTAGGCATGGCCCTAGGGCTCCTGTCAAGATTCCAATGCAGTCAGTTGTATGGCAAAGTTTGACTGTAGCTTCTATTAATGTGTTACGGAATTGATTATTGCAGCATTTAAATCATTGCTCTCCCAACTCCTCTGATTAAGATTGAAACTGTTTGTTTGCTCTTTAGTTCTTCTCGGTCCTTGTTAAACGTTTCTTGTATTTTCTCTATTCTATTTCCAAGATTTAGGATCATCTTTACTATCATTAATCTGAATTCTTTTTCAGGTAGACTGCCTATTTCCTCTGCATTTGTTAGGTCTGGTGGGTTTTTGCCTTGCTCCTTCATCTGCTATGTGTCTCTCTGTCTTCTCATTTTGCTTAACTTACTGTGTTTGGGGTCTCCTTTTCGCAGGCTGCAGGTTTGTAGTTCCCGTTGTTTTTGGTGTCTGTCCCCAGTGGCTAAGGTTGGTTCAGTGGGTTGTGTAGGCTTCCTGGTGGAGCGGACTAGTGCCTGTGTTCTGGTGCATGAGGCTGGATCTTGTCTTTCTGGTGGGCAGGTCCACGTCTGGTGGTGTATTTTAGGGTGTCTGCGGCCTTATTATGATTTTAGGCAGCCTCTCTGCTAATGGAAACTGGAGTAAAATACATCAGAGACTGTCTGGTGCAGTGGCGGTTTAGTCATGTGAGCGCTATCTTGGTACATTTGCGATGGCTGACAGCTTCATTTTATTGCTTGTAAAAGGCATGTCTAGGGCTTCCCTGGTGGCGCAGTGGTTGAGAGTCTGCCTGCCGATGCAGGGGACATGGGTTCGTGCCCCGGTCCGGGAAGATCCCACATGCCGCGGAGCGGCTGGGCCCGTGAGCCATGGCCGCTGAGCCTGCACGTCCGGAGCCTGTGCTCTGCAACAGGAGAGGCCACAACAGTGAGAGGCCTGCGTACCACAAAAAAAAAAAAAAAAAAAAAGGCATGTCTACTGACTTGCAAAGTTCCTATCACAGTCAAAGCATAGAATGCTTTCCTTGTAGTTTAGTGGAGAGCACTTGAGTTTCTTTAATAAGAGACACCAGGGTTTGGATATCAGGCAGCCCATTTAAGTGTGTAAACATAACTACTGATGTGTACATATGTAAATGGGTTAATTTATCAGCTCCCTCAAAACACAAGCACACACACACACACACACACACACACATTCACACACACCTCAAAACAAAAGAAGTTCTATCTCATTTAATGGCAGAGGGAAGGGAGATAACTAGTTTACTTAAGGCCCCTTACCTTCACAGGCTTTAATATTATTGGAAAGCTACTAGAGAACGTGTATTGTCCTATATTGAATAACATTGGACAATCTGAGTATTACATTCCTTGGTTTCTAGATGAGGAAACAGAAGTTAATTAGATTTAGGTTAGTGGCTGCAGATCACACAGAGAGTTCAGGGAGTTAATTTGGAGCCAAGCAGACCAGGAATCAAATTTGAAGCACTTTCTACTGGAATGGAAATTTTTTTGCTGTGACTTTTTAAGAACTACCAGATTTATATTTGTCTGAGCTCTTAGCACCAAATGCCCAAAGCCCTTCCTCCTGTTTTCTTATGCATGTAGCACTTTTATAGCTACAAACACAGCCATCTTGAGAGTTAGAGCTAGAACTAGGTTAGATCATACTGCTTATACCTTCATACCATGTCAGCACAAGTGAAATTAACTTAAATTTAACTTAATATTAAGTTATTAAATTTAACTAAATATTAAGGGATGGAGAAGGACCTATAAAATACCAGGTACTGTTCATTCATTATCTCGTTTGATTCTAATAATATTATTATTAAGTGGGTGTTAATAACTTTATTGTAAATATGAAAAAGTTGAAGTTCAGAAATCATAAGGAGTGTCCAAGGCTGCCTGTTGGCTTACGAAAGAGTTTCAAACCCACATCTGTTTGATTCAAGATATTATAGTGTTTTCTTTTTAACCATATTGCTTTAAAAGAAAAATGAGCAACAAAGCTTGTTCTTGTAAGGGCGATAAAGAAAGGTTGTCTCCTCCTTAAGCCTGAGTTATGAAGGGGGATTTTTTGGACAATTATATGGATGCTGGCATTTGATATTTCATGCCAGATGGCTGATTCGCTTCCCCTTAGGACAGTCAACTTTGTGATTATGTCAGTTGGTCCACCCCTTCATGCTGCTTGTTCACACTGCTTCCTACTCTGTGCCTCAACTCTACGTGTTTTCACCACATCAAAGATGCTGCCATTCTTCTTTCCTCCAATTCCACAGCACCTTCCTTCAGAATATAAGGGTCTTTTGAATTTTTCAAGTTCTTCCTTGCTCACCATACATGGTTTCCGCAACTCCCACTTAACTAGTCATTAAATAAATACTGTATTCTTTTTCTTTGCCCATTGGTGAGGCCACCTTTAGCTCAGAGATGCTGTGAGATATTCCTAAAGAACAGCAGTTAAGAAAGCAGGCTTCAAATCTCGGTTTTCCTTCTTGCTACTTAAATAAATTTTGGGGTAAACCACTTGATTTCTCTAAGGCTCCGTTTTGTCCTATGTAAAATAGAGATAAAATTAAAATTTTAAACCCTCCTTAATGAATTGTAAGGATTAAATTACATGATTATGTAAGCCCCTAGCCCAGTGTCTGGAGATCATGAGTTCTCACCCAATAAGATGATGATGGTGATGGTGATGGTGATGATGATGGTGGTGGTGGTGGTGGTGGTGGTGGTGATGTTGATGATGATGATAACCACTGCCAACAACCACGCTGCTGCTGCTGCTGCTGCTTGAGTATCTCTCATGAGGCTCGCTTTTGCCCAAGGTGCTGCCCAGAGTGTAACAACTCCTTCCACCCATTGCCTGTTACCCTTGCAGAAGGCTCTTTTGCTGTTATTCAGGTCCCTGTCCAGTCCATTTTCTTCAGTTTTCCTTTTCCTTAGCATCCAGTCTTTCACTTTACTTCTTTAAGATTTTAAAGGGCTTCTTAGACCAGCATCACCTTTAAGTTTCTAGCTACATTTATTAAGGATGTCTGAGGACAGCATGCATCAGCAACACATCGAGGGTTTTTGTAAAATTCCATTTTAGATTTGGTGGCTCTCCCCCATCCCAGAATTTCTGACTAAGTAGCTCTGGGGGTAGGGCCTGATCATTTGCACTTCTAGCACATTCCCAGCCGATACTGATGCTGCTGCGGCAGGGACCATACTTAGAGAACCACTACTTTAAAAGAAGTATGTACCTTAAGAATATCTGGGGAAATAATCCTGCATAATTTCATTCAATTTCAGGTAGTGTTAAGTGTTACACCTGCCAATATTCCCAAAACTAATCTTCTTGGGCATGAGACAGGAAAGGTAGATTGATAAATACCTTAACTTTCACGATAACACCTTAGGCCCTCTGCGGCTTCTTACCTAGCCTAGTCCCGTGGAAAGAAAATCGCCTCTCCCCAAACTGTTAATTTTCAGGTATCAAAGCTGAAAAAAAAAAAAAAAAGGTTGAGACATGAAACTTCTCTAGACTTCCAAAATCTCAAATTTATAAATGTTTAAGTGTTTGTCCCCCACGTTTCTCCTGCATCCCATTTCCCCTGGAAGCTTACTTTCCTTTTTACATATTCCCACCACATTAGTGACTTTTCAACATCTCCAATATTTTCTCTCTTATTTTGGTGACTATTTTTCAGAGAGAAAGTAAGGTTTTGTTTTTTCTTTTTATCAATTCAAAAGGATCATTACACACAAAATAACCTGTGTTGAAATAAATATGCTGCATGGTCCGCTAAACTCAATCTTTAGCTGAATGACATCTCCAAACATCTGCCTCACGAGGAACACAGGTGAAAGTTCTGCATCAGCAAATACACAAATCAATAATGACCTTTGGGATCACTTGTGATTAGTGATAATAACTGTTGCATCTGTGGAAGCCAAGTCTATTCAAACATACACATTCGAGATGCTTAATAAGTGATGAGACCCATTTCTAAAGCCAGATATTTTGGTTCCTACACCACCTCCTTTACAGATTCTAAACTCAAAGACTGAGAAAACATTACCCCTAACTTCAATAAAATAAACAGATTCCTCTGGCATCTTTCCCATTAATAATGTCCATTTCTTCTCCATAGGTTACCCTCCAATGATGGCCTTTTTTTTTCTGATCATGCCACAGGTGGAGGCACTTGTGTTAAGGCAATATTTCTTTTCATCTGATCCTTACATAAACTGCAAAAACAGTCAACAGTTTGGTGTATTATACTTTTCAAAATGCCGATTCCTGAGAACCACTTTCAGAACAATTGAATCAGAAGCCTTAGGAATGCAGCCAGAATTTGTGAATACATTATGCTCTGCAAGTGATTCAGATACACGTGGAAAAACCAAGAACTACTGTTCTAGAAATCTAAGCAATCAATGACGGATTTGATGCTGCCTGCCTGCTCATTTTCCCATATGACATGGCATCAAATTATATCTAAAACTCTGCGAAGCAGGTACTAGGGCCTTTTAATAGAAAAATTAAAAGTAAAATAAAATAAACCTGTGTACTCATTGAAAACAGAGATGAATCTCAGCTTCCTGAGCCCTGGGGGAAGTGGCTCCAATATTCTTTTTACCTGTAACAATAAGAATCTCCGTGTGTGGACGTTCCTTAAAACACTAAAAATAGAATTACCATACGACCCAGCAATCCCACTACTGGGCATATACCCTGAGAAAACCATAATTCAAAAAGAGTCATGTACCACAATGTTCATTGCAGCTCTATTTACAATAGCCAGGACATGGAAGCAACGTAAGTGCCCATCAACAGATGAATGGATAAAGAAGATGTGGCACATATATATATGCAATGGAATATTACTCAGCCCTAAAAAGAAACAAAATTGAGTTATTTGTAGTGAGGTGGATGGACCTAGAGTCTGTCATACAGAGTGAAGTAAGTCAGAAAGAGAAAAACAAATACCGTATGGTAACACATATATATGGAATCTAAAAAAAAAAAAAAAATGGTTCTGAACAACCTAGGGACAGGACAGGAATAAAGACGCAGACATAGAGAATGGATTTGAGGACACGGTGAGGGGGAAGGGTAAGCTGTGACAAAGTGAGACAGTGGCATGGACATATATACACTACCAAACGTAAAACAGACAGCTAGTGGGAAGCAACCACATAGCACAGGGAGATCAGCTCGGTGCTTTGTGACCACCTAGAGGAGTGGGATAGAGAGGGTGGGAGGGAGACGCAAGAGGGAGGAGATATGGGGATATATGTATATTTATAGCTGATTCACTTTGTTATAAAGCAGAAACTAACACATCATTGTAGAGCAATTATACTCCACTAAAGATGTTAAAAAAATAAATAAATGGTAGAATTCACCCGTGGGGGGAGAAAGAATCTCCATGTGTATGTGAATACAGTGGGCATCCTGACATGATATTTTTTTTAATGTGAATCTTATTTTTAAATATCTAATTTACCATACCTTACAACATTTATCATATTTTCAATTTATTTATTATATTATTCTTGAGTCTGGTACCCATACTAGAGTGGTAATTTCCATGTTGAGTCTTTTGCTCTCTTTTAATGCTATTCTAATTTGGTTAACAATTGTTTTCAAAACGGCCTAACCTGCATATCCTAAAATTGGAGATAATTTTTTCAAAGCATTTTGGAGTTTTTGAAATGCATTTCTTAGTTAATAGTTAAATTTCACTATAGTATTAAATAGAATCCCAGAAATTTTTCTCATCACTCTGACTCAAATCACACACATGGATTGTGAAAATCTCTCCGTTGCTTGTAGGGAACTGTATTGCATAATTACCTTAATTAAACCAATATAACTATGGGAAAAAATATGAAAGTCGACTCGTAAGACCAGACACAACACACTGGGTCTTTCTTTTCAAATTCCCACACTTAAAACACCACATTTCCTGTATCTCATTAATCCTATAATATTCATATTGGCTTATAGCTGTCTGTAGATTCCTTCTTAATTTAATAATTGAAAATTCAAATGTTATGAAACATTTAATTTTTTCATGATTACTAGTCTAGAACTTACTGGTTCTAAGATTTAAATTCTTGGGTGCATTTTATAATCCTATTAAACATTCCTCATTCTGACCATAATCTACTACCCCGAACTCCAAGCAGCTGTCCTTTTAATCTCTTTCTTCTTTCCTTCTTTCATTATTTCCTTTGTTCTCCCTTCCCTTCCATCCTTCTTCTTTTCCTTCCTTAATTAGCATCATGTTGCATTGATTATTTTTTCAATAACTTAACATAGCCTACAAAATTTCATACCAAATGTTTGCCACTGCATTCCAATTCAACTTAGCCTGGAGCTCTATACATGTATTAAACGTTCTAATGAAATAAAAATTCAAAACCTTCTTTAGTTAGATTTTATCTGAGGGTTAATTCTGTTGATTATTGAGAATCTTACTGATTACCTGGAATTCTCATTTGGATTTTATGTGCTGAAGTCTACTAATTCTCCTGCTCTTCAGCTTAATTTTTCAGACAGTAGCCTCTTGATTGGCTGTTAATAGGTCAGGTTCAGACTTTAAGGACATCACTGTCCACATCAGCAATCAGACAGCCAATGTAATGGGAAGAAGTGAAACTTTGGGGCTAAAATATTTGAGAATATTACCTCATGTAGTTTTAATTTTGATAATTTGATAGTCCTCCTGTAGGAAGGACTTCAAGTCTTGTCTAAGTCAAGCCCACCCACTCATAATTAATTGCAGTCTCCAAGCTCTGTATATGTATCTGCAGTCCACCTTTTAGTTATTAAAATAAATCCACTATTAACATCCACATACTTTCTGCTCTAACCTACATTTTGTCTTTCTTGAAGATGAGAAAAATAAGAGAAGACAGACAAAGTTATTTTAGTACCCAGAGCTGGCTCAGCGTAAAAACACAGACTCCATGAATGGAAGACACAGACCAATGAATGTTCAGCTGCATTCAAAGATTCAGTATATTCTTGAATCATTACACCAATAAGGATTTTAATACTTTCTGGTCAGAATTTTGATGGTGATTAGGAAGAATTTGGGAGTCGGCATTTATTCTGTATTGGATCTGCATCTGCTAGATAGTTGAGCTACATCCAGTCTATGCCACAGTTATTTTTACTTATATTTACATGATATCTATGTGGCTACTCACAGATGTGCTAGTTTTTACACAGACATTTTACCTATTAAGATAAGGAAAGCTACTCTTTCAAATATTTTCAAATAGTACTGTAAGTTACCATAAATTATCATCATCTATAGCATTTATGTTTTCTATACATTACCAAAAGGACCCCCCCAAAAAGCAAAACAAAAAACCCTGTGTACTCTTAAAAATCTTAAAGGCAATTTTTTGAATTCATATATCTAAAAGTCAAGAAAGATGGCATATATATATATTTTTTCAATATACGGGTACTTCCATCATTTTCAGTTTGCTATAAAGAGGTAACATTTTTGGACAATGAGATGATTTGAGTTTTCTTTAAAATTTGTCAAATCCTAGATCTGCCTCAGTGACAGATAAAATATGCAAAAGACAATAAGTCCCCCTTCCTTCTTTTTAGTGAAAAAACTATTATGCAAGCTGTAGTACAGTGGGAAAGCAGCCCCAACCTGTGCCAAGATCTATCCAAGGAGGGTTTCTAAGGGGATACAACCACTAGAGTGCCCAGGGACCACAAAAGAAGGGCATCTGAGTGGGGAGGCAGTTGTGGAGGGTTAGGACCTTGACTACATTTAAGAGAGTTGAGCAAGTTAGTAAATATATTGAGGATAATGATAACCGGTTTCTTATTATTGGAGAAAAGAAGTATAAATATAGAAAGGGGAAAGCTAAAATGAGCCCTGTGGTGTTGGATTGAAACTGGAGTTATAAGTGTTTATTCATTGAATTTTAATAGAAGATGGATACATAGAAAGAAAGAAATATAGATTAAATGTGTATGTATATTTCCTAGCTTCACACATTGAGAGCACTTACACACTAGTAGCAATGAGCATACCTATCCTCCAGATGTTGATTTTAAAATATCACTCTCTACGAAAAGGAACAAGGGCTACTAGAAGAGATAGATGATTCCAGGGGTGAGGAAGGAACAATGTGAGTTTGGAGCATCCTTTGTGCCAGAAAGTAAGGTAGTCCTCAAAGAAAAATAAGGTATGTCCAAAGTACACAGAAACCAACTTGAAATGGACTTCCACTGACCAATTCGGGGACAATTTGGGTATTGAAATAAATGATAGCAATACATTATAATATTGATAGTAATAGAAATTAAATGATAGTTATTAAATAAAGAGAATATAAAACTCTTCCTTATAATAGAATTTCAACTAATAAATGTAGAAGGAATGATGGAATTGAAAATTATTTGGCAATAATTGCAGAAATAATTCATTCAGGCAAGAAACATCAATGGATTCCAAAACTAGTAGGTAAAAGTGAAATGAGGACTGAGATTTTTACATAATCTCTAAGTAGCTGCCCACAAAGTATTCATTACAAATTACAAAGGGAAAAAAAGAATTAAAAAGGCTAAAATGTAGAGAAATCTAGCTGACATCAAAGTTAACATTACAAGTAATGGGACAAATTGGCATCATGTGCCAAACGATAGGATACAATGAGCAGAATACAGCATCACTTCTGTGATATTTCTATCAAAACCTGAGTCTAAGCATAAGAAAACATTGGGCACACCCAAATGGAAGGACGTTCTATAGAAAGACTCGCCTGTAATCTTCATAAATGTCAAGGTCATGAAATTCAGGAGAGACAGAAGAAATGCCCTAGTTTATCATAATATGATACTGAATATGTTATCTTAAACTGGGTCATTTTGCTAGGAAAGACTTTATTGGGACAATTGAGAAAACTTGAACAGAGTCTCTGGGTGAAGAGTATATGGGACTTTGTATTGATCCTGTAATTTTTCTGCAAATTTGAAATAAATTTAAAATAAAACTAAAAACAGACACAGTAATAGTTAAGGTGAGTATCAGGATTAAATATTAGTGGATAAAATTCAAAATTATATTAAATATTATCTAATCAAGCAGGATTTTTTCTAAGCATAATTCATTATAAAGAAGTATATGAATAAAATATATTACATCAGTCAAAGAAGAAAAATCATGAGATAATCCCAATAACCAACAAAAATGCATATGATATAATTCAACCAGTCTCTATTCTCGATTTTATTAAATACTCACAAATTTCGTGAACTAATTATAGAGGATGTCTTTTTTTATTTCTTTTTGCGGTACGCGGGCCTCTGACTGTTGTGGCCTCTCCCTTTGCGGAGCACAGGCTCCGGACGCGCAGGCTCAGCGGCCATGGCTCACGGGCCCAGCCGCTCCGCGGCATGTGGGATCTTCCCGGACTGGGACACGAACCCATGTCCCCTGCATCGGCAGGTGGACTCTCAACCACTGTGCCACCAGGGAAGCCCTGAGGATGTCTTTTTTAACATGGGAAAAAGATGGGTAGCCTCAACAGTAATTAATTCAGGAATAAGGCAGGAATACCAACAATCATTATTATTATTTAAGATTATTCTGGAGGTTCTGCTTAATGCAATGGGACAAGAAAATAAAAATATTTAGTTGTAACTAACACAACATTGTAAAGCATCCATACTCCAATAAAAATTTAAAAAAATAAAATAAAGCTAATCTGCAGAAAGAATATAAAAAGATTTAGTTGTGGGAAAGGAGAAAAGAAACTTAACTATTTTTCCAGCTAAAGTGATTACTAACTTAAGAAAACACTCATAAATTAATGACCAAAAATATTAGCACTAATAGCAGTTTGATAAGTTGTCCAGTTATCTGAAGAAACATGTAAAATCAATAGTTTTTATATTTGGTTATAATAAGCACTTACAAAATATACTATAAAATGCCCATTTACAAAGCTTTAACAGTATAAAGCATTTAAGAATAAATTAAATAAACAATATGGAGAACCTAAAAGCAGAGATTGATATCACTTTACTTGGCAGGAAAGGGTTTTTTTTGTTTGTTTTGTTTGTTTGTTTGTTTTTGGTCTGTTTTGTTTTTGTTGTTGCTTTAGTGGAAAGAAAATACTTCATTCTTGAATGGCAACACAAATAATGTGAAGATGACAATTTTCCCCAAGATAAATATAATTGTTTTTATATATCTAAAAATTACTTTGAGGGATTTTTGATTGAAATTATGCTAAATTTATCAAATTAATTATAAAGAATAAGTGAGCATAAATAGCCAATACACTTTTTAAAATTGTTTTATTGGGGGCAGGAAGACTTCTAACCTACTTCTAGGTACTAACAGATTTTGTAAAGCTAAACTTATCAAAAGCTGTGTATTTTTGATTTAAGAATGACCAAGTCTGTGGATATAAATGAAATGCATAAAACACTACCACATATACCATACATTAGATCCAGGTTTTTTTTAAATCATGGAGAAAGTGTGATTATTCAACAGATGGTTTTGAATAATTAAAGAAAAAATAAAATTATATTTTTACTGAACAACCCCTCATGTAAATTAATACCAGATCCCTTAAAGATTTAAAAACAGAAGATAAAGGAAAAGGAAAACTGACATTTTTATAACTCCCTGTTGAGAGTGTAAATTAGTGGAAACGTTGCATAGGGGAATGTAGGGATGTCTATCAAATAAAGGAAAAGCCTAAAAGAACCATCAATAAATATGTATCTGAACAGAGTGAGGAAAGCTTTCTCAGCATAAGAACAAGTAAAAAAAAAAGCATAAAGAAAAAATAAATAAATACATATATAAATATCTAAAATTAAAAGGAGGAGTAAAGCGATTTAAAAACAAAATATGTAACAGATAAAACCTTAATATCATTGGTATATGAATAGATTTCAACAGATCAATAAAGAGGAAAAAAATCAATACAGAAAATATGACTAAAATTTGTTGAAGGACATAAATAGGCAATTTACAAAAGGATCCTTGAAAATAACAAACATCTGGAAAACTGTAAAACCTCACTAATAATCAAGGAAATGTAAAGTAAGACAGTAATAGATTATTATTTTTAAACCAATAATACTGGGAAAGTGTTAATAGAATGTGGCTAGCCAGAATTGGCAAGTCAGTAGGAAAACTGACACTTTGATATTTCCCTGTTGAGATTGTAAATTAGTAGAAACTTTGCTAGGGTAATGTAGTGATGTCTATCAAAATTTTTAACTATATTTGTATCGTTTGACCTAGTAATTCCATATCTGTGAATGTGTAGAAAGAAAATCCTCTGAAATGCAAACACGGATTTTTGTACAAAGTGGTCATCACAGAACTATTGGGTTGGCCAAAAAGTTCGTTTGGGATTGTCATGGTATGGAAAATCCAAACGAACTTTTTGGCCAACCCAATATTTTAAAATAAATTCTGGAAAACACCTGAAATACTCAGATTAAGGAATGAGGAAGTAAAATTGGGGTCATTTCATAAGAAATACTATCATAATGGACATGAGAATGACTGGCCAACATTCAAACCTCTTCCCTGTGATTAGGAATTTCCCTCCTTTCAGTACTGTTGGGATGCAGACATTACCACCCAGAGTAAAAGCTGAAATGAAATTCAAATACCCTCAAAACTGGGGCTTGGTCATGAGATCCAGGCCTTGAAACTCCACTGCACCTGCCCCAGGCTCAGAATTATTAATAGACGTTATTGATACAAGAAACTCAGGACCAAAGAGAATCTGTTCAGGCAATTGGTGGCATCCATAGTGAGTTTATCTAGGAATGGCCGTATCCCTAATGTTTCACTAAGGCCTGGATCTAGGGCCATGTTGGTGGTGGTGACAGCTGTGTCACCTCATGTTTACATTCACCAGCAGTCATGCCCCCGGCCCCATAAAACTTTTTGGGCATGATTCTGGTTTAGCACACTTCCGAGTTGCAATGACAGGCACAAGACAGCCAGAGGTGTTTTCTGTTTTTTCCAACTAAAAATTCCGATTTATGCATCTAAGCAGCTATTAACTATCATACTTTATAAGACATGATTTATAAAACATCTTATTATACAATAAACATATTTGCAATGTATGGTTAATTGAAGTGGCAGGTTACAAAACAGTATAATCTATAACCTCTGTTTTATAAACTATAATAAATATACAACTGCATATGCATTCATACATCCATTGGAAAAGAAGATAGAATGAAATATACCAAAATAGTTTTTACATTAATTTTTCGAATGTTGTTTTTTTTTGCTGTACATGGGCCTCTCACTGTTGTGGCCTCTCCCGTTGCGGAGCACAGGTTCCGGACACGTAGGCTCAGCGGCCATGGCTCATGGGCCCAGCTACTCCGCGGCATGTGGGATCTTCCCGGACCGGGGCACGAACCCGTGTCCCCTGCATCGGCAGGCGGACTCTCAACCACTGCGCCACCAGGGAAGCCTTTGAATGTTGTTTTTATAGGTAAAATTATATTATTTAGTTTTCAAATTTTATTGTGTGAGTACATGCATTATATCTGGAAAATCGTTATATAATAAATTAAAATAATAAATTCATGATTATTGGAAGGACAGGCTTTCATAAAATTTTTTAGAGAGCAAAATTTCTCTTCGGCAACTTCTGGTGCCATTTTATGTTCCTTTTTATTTATTTTTTCTCCTTCAACCCTCCATTATTCTCTCACCTAAGTGTTCTTCAATCTTTTCTTTTTTCTATGGTGGAAGCAGTCATAAAATCATTATTCTAAAATGATAAGGCCTTAATTTCTTACACCTTGCGAAGATATATTCTGTCTAAAAGAGATACAAATATAATGCTACACACACACACACACCAATTACAAAGTGTTGGGGAGGAGGAAAAAAGACAGATTTTGTGTGAGAAGGACTTTGTCAGTTTCCTCAGATCAAGAAAGTTGTAGCATAAACAATTTCCTGCATAAAATTTCTAAGTCCCATCCTGATTTCAAAACAAAACATAACAAAAACAAAACAAAACCAAACAAAAACCCTTCTATCTGGATTTCCTGGATGCCAATTTAACGGTGTACTTGTTTCATTTTCCTGTTTACCCAGGCTGGAGTCCACAGTCTGGCATTTCGGTGGCCTCCTTACTGGCACCCTAAATTCCAGTCTATTTGATCTTATCTTGTCTTGACCTCTCCAGCCCCTACTGATGAGTAACTTCCATATTCCTTTTCTCCCTCTCATCTAAAGGTGTATAGGAAATGGGATGTTATAACATTTAATTGAGTATGCTACAAAGTCACGCTAACCTCAGCTGATTCTTCATGTTTTTTGGAAATCCCTCCATACATTACTTGCTGATTTTCAACTCAATTGCTTAAAACAGCTTTTCCTAGTCTTCTTATTTTGTATTTATGACCTCCCACTGCCCCTGCTTTTTAAAGAGCCAGTCTTCTGCTGTCATTCTCTTTGACTTCTATTTAGGCACACTACTAAGGATTCTCTTTTTTCTTGCAATTTCTTTCCTCCTTATTTCCTGAAATAATGCCCTATTCTAGTGTTCCTTCTGTCTCTCAGACTATGTCAGCTTGAAATCCTCTAGGTGTATGATCTTCATATTTCTGTATGTTTCACGAGAGCTATCCTTGCTTCTTCTTCATTTCCACATTTTGTCCATCAATAACCTCATCTTTGATGTAACATCTGTATAGTTTGATTCCATTAACAGCCTTGCCCTTTTTGTGGGGGAGGGAAATCCTACTGTAGAAATACTTTGTAAATGTTTCTTTCTATCTTCGTATTTATTGTGTTCAAGTCAAAATTAATCTTTCCCCCAAAGCATCTTCTCCTCTTCCTTCTGATTTCCTCATTTCTGATGATGGCATACTTGATCTCCCTGAAAACAGGGCTATTTCTAACTTCTCCATCCCCGTCTATCTCTTCCATTCAATCAGTCACACATTTTGTGAATCATGTTTTCTTACCTTCTCTAATTTAGCCCATCATTACCTCTTTCCTATAATTTTTTTTCAAGAAAAGTTGTACCTCTTGCTCCCACTTTTCTGTATTCTAAATTGTCCTATCACTTCTAGATATCTGTGAAATATAGCCCTGATATTAACGTTCCTCATCTCAAAATCTTTCAGCTTCTTACAGCTGCACACAGAATAGTCTAGCCTGGAATGATTTTTCCCAACATATTATTCGAAACCAATTTCTCCCTATGTGTGTACTCGATCCCTGGACAATCAAACTCTTCCCCAAAGTTGTGAAAGTAGAGTTAGGCAGGCATGAAATGTGAGAAGGGGTATTCCAGGCGGAATTAGGGCATATGGCCAATGAGCTGGACCATGATGAGTAAAGAGGGATGGGAAACAAGGAGACAGCAAAGTTACATGGAGCCTTGCAGGTATGCTAGGGCTTTTGTTTTCCTTTGTTTGGGGCGGGGGAGATGTGTGGATATTCCAAGTGTGATAGAAATCAATTGAAGATTTTAAGCTAGAGAATAACATGTTCCCAAAGAGGTGTTAAAAATCACCGTGTGCCTCTATGTGGAGTGGTTTCTACAGATCATGGCTTATTTGATCTTACCATCCACAGGCAAACTCTCTCTTCTGTAACACTAGAAGTACTTTATTTCTCTTCGAACACATATCACATTTCACTTTATAACATGGCTATTTGAATATACATCTTATCTCCTTTAAAGGTATATACTTCCACCATTCACAGACTGTGCTTTGTTTCTCTTTGAAACCACATAGAACTTCAGAAAATAGAAGGTTCAGAAAGTACTGGATGATGGATTAATGGTCTTACTTTCTAACAGAAATATCCATGTTCACAGGGGAATAACGTCCCCGTTCACACTGGATGATGAAATCATGTAACAAATGTTGAGAGTTGATGAAAATCCTAGTCTTTATTCACTGTGATTCTTCATCACCTTACCTTTGTATGGAAGGAGCAAATCTTTGTAATTATCTGTACCCTATTCCCTCTGTCTTTGAAACAGCAATAAATCTCTTTAAAGCAATAAAACTTCTTTACAAGGGGTGTAATAAACATCACCCAACTAATAATTATTGAGTACTTTAAGTTTTCCTAAGAAAAATATCAGTTTCTCTTCTAGTATTTGCTATGATGAAAAAATGTTAAATCTGAAAGAAAACATTATTTTCTATCAAGTATCCAGTCAGAGGAACTGTACCAGGCCTACAAGTTAACAAAAATGAGAACATTTCAGATAGTTCCAAGGCAGAAGAAGAGGGGTAGGTATAACTTTCCTGAATGTTGATTGGTTGCTGAACAGATAATGATTTATGGCACATTTTAAATTATGCTTCTGGATGGAGTGGTTTATGAAGGGGAAATGGGATTGTTCTTTAATATCCTGAAGGATCTGAAAACGTATGCAACTTTCATTGATCTGCTCTCTGCTGGATAATATTGCTATTTAGAATCGATGATGTATTTACTTCTCTCGGAATGCCTGTATGGTTGTAAACCATTCTTTGTTGTCTGTTGAGAAGTAAATTTCTTATTCATTTTCCCATTAAACTGGAGTTTCCATAGACGTTGGGGGTACCATAGGTCTGTAAATATGTACTATATATATATATATATATATATATATATATATATACATATATATATATATATTTTTTTTTTTTTTTTTTTTTTGTGGTGCGCAGGCCTCTCACTGTTGTGGCCTCTCCCGTTGCGGAGCACAGGCTCTGGACGCGCAGGCCCTGCGGCCATGGCTCACGGGCCCAGCCACTACGCGGCATGCGGGATCATCCCGAACCGGGGCACGAACCCGTGTCCCCTGCATCGGCAGGCGGACTCTCAACCACTGCGCCACCAGGGAAGCCCTGTACTATATATTTTCATCCTCCTCCCCATTCCACTTTCATTTCATAATCACTGTGATAATCATTTCAGGGTCTAGAGTTTTCTGGGACGATAGTCTTCAATAGTCTCTTAAAAAAAAGTGAACAAACTGCTAAACTTTGCACATTTTCATTATCCAAATCCCAGAAGAATCTTTCCTAATAATTTTTTAATAAAGAGAAATGAAACATTAGCTTGATGTTTTAATTTTGTTTTCTTTGGTGGGGGGATGAACAGAGGGAGTATAGATTTTTTTTTTTAATGGCAAGATACAGGAAAGGATGTGTCCAGAGAACAATAAACTCCCTATGTTCGACTCAGATCAAACTTTATAGCAGCTTATTTCATCACCTTAAAAAAAGTTATTTGAGTTCAACTGAGTTATAAAGGGGGAGAAAACCTGTTCAAGAATGCAGTCTGGCCAAATGGCCCGTGATTGATGGGGCAGCAACAACGAGGGGGTATTTGCCAATTCACCAATGCCAAGTCCTCGAAGTGATTTTGCTGCCTGTGACAGCTGGTGTTCTCTGTTGGAAGGCTGTGTCTGTATACATCTATGATTTGCATGTTTATGTACCTCGGCTGCTGTATGAGGTCTGCATTTCACAGCAGTGTGTGTAAGCTGTGCAGCCTTGTTGCTTGAGTGCCTCTGGGCATAGGATGGTAGAATTGGTTTGGGTAAAATTAGAATTTTAGAGTTTTGTATTTTTCAGCTTAGCCAGTAATACCACATTTTTGTTCATCTCCCTCTTCATCAACTTCAGTAATATTTTTGAAGTATCTCTCTGCATAGGCTGCCAGTTGAGGTGGACACATTATATGTTCTCTAGGAGAGTACAAGCTCAGATATTAAGGCATCATACACAGATAGAAAGGAAGATATTAAAGGAATATATTTAGTCCAGTCAAAGCCTAAAAAGAGAATTGTGGGATTTGGACATTAAAGGGAGTTACTGATGCTTTTCCCTAAGTTGGGGAGGACTTAAGATGAGAATTGCTCTACTAAGGCAGATATGAACTCTGCTAAGACTTCTCTTTTTAAATAGTAATATCATAGGGTTTCTGGAACAGGTGGAATTTCCACAGTTGTTTGGAAGATCAGATATAAAATGGAAGGGGAGACTGTGGAGGGAAAGAAATACAAAGTCTTTAAAGAAACAGAGTTAGATAAAACAGACCATGAATATGTGGAAATGATCTTAGGAACAGAGACAGTGGTAGGTAATTAGGAGATGTACTAGGGTGAGGATATCATATGAAGAATTTTAAAGGTAGTTGATGAGAATCTTAGTCTTTACTCACTGTGAGATTGAAAGTTTCTTAAGGTCAAAAGGTGTTAATTTGGTAAAAATGATGGGTGGGACCTGCAGTGATGGAAAAGATAATCTGAAATAGGATGTTTTGGACGACAGTTTCTGGAAAATATTGTATCAGAAAGAAGGTGTCCAAACTACAATTCTAATGGATGAAAAAGATGGGGCAATGTTTTTAACAGATGAAAACTACATGTCTAGCAGAAATGTTCATATTTTATCAGAAAAACAATAAAGAGTTGAAAAGTGAACCTAAGTTTCTTCTAAGCACGTCACTAGAGTGGCATCGAGTGTTGTGATAATGCAATGGGCTCCCATTTTGAAGAACCTACTGTGTGTACCGGACACATTCACTATCTATAAACTTCACACAAACCCTCTAGCGGGATTATTATCAGCCCTATTACAAGTGAAATAATGGAGACAGGAAAGATTAAATAACTCACCCAGTTCACATGACTAATATGTGATAGTGCCATGATTCAAACTCAGGTCTGTCTGATTCTAGAAGTCATTTTTGTTTATTTGTTTGTTAGCTTGTTTTCCTAGCATGCTGCTTCCTTGGACAGAGAGAAGGGATATAAAGAAAAAACAGTGAATAGTTCTCTTGGGAATATTTAATTTGAGTTGGCAGAGAAATGGCCATCTGGAAATGTTACTTAGATAATATACTTGCTGTGCTTTTTCTCTGCATACCTATATAATGTGTGGTGTTAAGTAATACAGTCTCTATTTGAGGAATGGAGTACATAAGTGATTTGATTATGATAAGAAAACTAGTTCATGCAAACAGTTCTGAAAGTAAGGGTGATCCACATGGCTGCAATGTTTTTTTTTTTTTTTTTTTTGCGGTACGCGGGCCTCTCACTGTTGTAGCCTCTCCCGTTGCGGAGCACAGGCTCCGGACGCGCAGGCTCAGCGGCCCTGGCTCACGGGCCCAGCCGCTCCGTGGCATGTGGGATCTTCCCGGACCGGGGCACGAACCCACGTCCCCTTCATCGGCAGGCGGACTCTCAACCACTGCGCCACCAGGGAAGCCCTCAAATTATTTTTTAATCATCATAATTTCTCTTCTTATTTGGCTTGGCATGGGCATAGTTTGGACCCACTCTCAGCATGCTGGTCATATAGTCCTAGTGAACAACTCTTCACGGAATCCTGTGCTGGCTTAGTCACAAACTCCAAACAGAATGCTGTCCACCTGTCTACAGGAGACATTTCTTTTCTTTCTTTCTTTCTTTTTTTCTTTTTGAAATGTCATCTTTTAGTGCTGCTGCTGAATTCTGTTCTTATGTATCAGAAAAATGTCCATCTGAAAAACCAGCTTATGCATGGTAAAATTTTTAAATATTTCACCATTGTTATTATCATTAGTATTTTGTATAACCTTGAACTGGACATTTGGAATAAGTACCTGACAAAATCCCAAACTTAGCCATAAAGATTCAGTGCATAATGGCTTAAGAGCATAGGTTCTGAAGTCAAAGTATATGAATGATTTTCTGGTCTGACTCATTTATTAGCTATGTGATTTGGTGCAAATTATGGTATCTTTTGTGATTGAGTTTCCTTTTCTGTAAAAGAAAATGTAAGAGTAACACTCTTATAGGTGTGTGTGTGTGTGTGTGTGTGTGTGCATATGTAGACATTGAAAAAAAATGTAATCTTAAGTCTTTATCACATTACCTGACATATACTAGATGCTTAATTAACATTAGATATTATCATTGTTTTTAAAATTTTTTAATCTACTTTAAAAACATGTTAGCCACATCTGGGCTAATCTTTACCGCTTTTTCATATTAAGAAAAATATCTTAAATCCTCATCAGCCTAGATCGCCATAGGAGAAAAAATGTACAAATTCATTATCAAGTTTCTGAAAGTTTTTATATTTACTTTGTATAGGAAATGCCAAATTCTTATGACACTGAAGAGGAGGAGGTTATCCCTCTAAGAATTATTAATGAAGTTTGCTTTACCAAATTACTGATTCATTAGAACCCTCTTTTTCTGAGGACAAACCCTAAAAAGGAAGAAAATATGGCATAAGCCATTGATGTACTTCTGTACATCAGCACTCATTTATTGTGTTTACTTAGAATTTGACAAAAATAAACAGCAAGAAACAAAGCACATAACAGTGGATTAAAGAATGCGTCAAAGCATGGTGGGGGCGGGGGGGAATCGGATACTTGGAGGTAAGGGGGGTTAGAAGAAACATGATAGTTTTGATAGAATGCCATGCCTTCTGAAGAAAAAAGGTTATTCTTACTTTTTTTTGCAATAGATGCCTACTGGAAGGTCTATATTAAATAATTTTTATTTGATTTTTCATAAATTGACATTAAAATGCTTCATTTCTTAATTTATCTTTGATTTTTGCATTTCTGTTTTCAATGCATTGTTGGGCTTTCATAGAGCTGGATACACAACTATTCTGTTTATTTTTCCTATAGGATTGATGAGTATGATATGAATTGAGTTGCCTTTGACAACAGATGAGAATAATCTCTTTTTCTCATTAAACAAAAAACAAAACAAAAACTTAGGCTGGGTCTTGTGTGTTTTTCCTCTTCAGCATAAATGATTTTTTAAAAGAGAATTGTGTGTAACTCAGAGGGATTACTAGAAACTGTGCAGCAATCTCAGTTGTAAATGCTTAATTAGATTTCAAACCAAAGATCAGGACACCATAGACAGATATCCAGATTTAGTATTTGGATTAAATTAGACAAATTTGCTCTGATTTCAAGGTGATTATTTGTACACATACACACACACACACACACACACGCAAAGTGATAATAAATAAGAGAATTAATTTATAAACAATATTAGTCATTTATTAATTCAGATAATGTTTATCCTTCACAATAGTCTACTCTTTTTAGTATACTCATCTTCAAATGTAATGTTTTCACTCTTTTGGAGAATGTTTTTACTGATAAATTTATGAACAATAAGAAAAGAATTTTTACTGCTTTGAGTGTTTGTTTTGTTTTATTTCTTTACTGAACATAGTATCACCAACCTCAATCACATACTTTCATTATTAACATTGGGATTTAGTTTTGATGAACAAATATGTGTTGCCTTAGTACCAAAGTACCAAGATCTTAGGAGTCACTTCAATTTCTAGAAGTAATTCGAACAATAATTACATTATTGAAGTAAGAATATATTTTCTAAAATAAATTTTCTGACATGCTCATAGATAACTATGCTATACTTATATTTAATTTAGAAATGAAAGTAGTTCTGTTGGCATAATGTAACCATACTAAATATGTCTGTGTAAGCTTACACACATACACAAAAATTATATCCATGTCCTATGATAGAATAAATCCCATTTTATGATCTCTGTTTTTTAAAAATCAGATGATATTATGTATGATCTTCTACCATTTCTCTTCAATTAGATAAGAGAAGTAAAATTAGTGGCCGTTTATAAAACTATAAAACCACACAATGTTAAATGCACTGTCTTCCTCCTTGGGATAAGTAGAAAAATGATAGGAATGTTGTTCCTTGACAATTCTTCACAGATGGCACAAAGCTAAACACATATATTTAAGATGGAGACTTTAATGTCAATTTGAGAGCTGGAACTAAGTAAGATGTGAGACCCTCTGCAGAGTGGAGCTGCTGGAACTGGTGTCCACACTTTAAGCTAGGAGTCAGAAAAGACTTGTCACTATGAGAACTGGGTCTGGAGTAATTCCATCTTCCTGTCCAAGAACCCAGAATAAAACTAGTAGCCCTAATAACACCTGGATCTGAGACTAGGAATATACCAATACCTGCACAAGTCTTTTTTACTTTCAAATTCAGAAATATTTTAAAAATTAATAGATATTGGGCTCAGGATTACCACATTTTGACATTGTTCATTCAAGTGTATGTAAAAAAATAAATTCAAGACCAATAATTATCATATATCTCTAGCAAGAACAATCATGAGACTACCTCAAAGGAATATCTTCAACGTAGGGCTTATTTCAGGTGATAATTTCCATTCAAGATGAATTCAAAGATTTAAAATGTATAAAGCTCATGAAATAATTTGATGTGATTAAATATATTGTAGAAGTCCAATATATAGGTGGATTATACTTGAGAAAGTGCTGATTGTAGGACAATCTAAAAAGGGCTTTAAATTATTATGCTTAAATTTTCAAACAAGTTATCCATTAGACAAGAACAGGATATCATGAGAAAAGAATAGGTACATTAAAACAAAAACAAAATACTTTCCATGAAAGAGTTAAGTTCTAAGTTAGACACAGCAGAAGGAGTGTTAAGCAACTGGAAGATAGATCAAAATAAATCACCAAGGTTGAATCCCAGGTTGGTAACATATGAAACATCTGAAAAATAAAATATTATAGGACATGGAACATTGAATAAATTGCAGTATACATCTAATAGGAGTTTCAGGAGAGAAGATAGAAGAAATTAAGGAGCCATATTAGTTGAACTAGGTCTGAAAAAAGTTTCCAGAACCTAAAACATAAACCATGCATTAAAAAATCTAATTCAATCAAAAATACCAAGAATAAAAACATTTACAAATTCAGACACATTATGCTGCAACTGAAACACATGGAAGACAAAGGAAAAAAGTCTCAAACCACATAGTAAAAACAGATTGCCTGGGCTTCCCTGGTGGCGCAGTGGTTGAGTCCGCCTGCCAATGCAGGGGACACGGGTTCGTGCCCCGGTTTGGGAAGATCCCACATGCCGCGGAGCAGCTGGGCCCGTGAGCCATGGCAGCTGAGCCATGGCAGCTGAGCCTGCGTGTCTGGAGCCTGTGCTCTGCAACGGGAGAGGCCCCAACAGTGAGAGGCCCGCGTACTACAAAAACAAACAAAAACAAACAAACAAACAAAAAACAGATTGCCTACAAAGGAAAAATGGTCAGCTTGATTAAAGACCTTCAGCAGCAGATTTCAGGAAATAATGGAATAACTGTTTTAAAGTGTTGAGAGAAAATAACTGTCAGCTACCTAGAAATCAACTCAGGTAAAGGCATTATTCAAAATTGACAGCAAAATAAAAATATTTTTCAAACCAGTAAAGACTGCAAGGGTATAACACTCACACACTTCACTGATACATCTCCTGGGTGGGAAATGTTTTTCAATAAAATAAAAGTTAAACCTAGAAGGAAGGAATAAAATATAAGAAATAGTGAACAAAGCTATTAGCAAGCACTTTGGTAATAATAAATAGGCCTTGAATTAAAAACAGTGGCTAATTTGGGAATTAAAAGTAAGAGAGAACTATTTAATACAACACAGTGATACCAAGGAAGATAAAGGAATGAGATGTTAGTTAAAGCAGTCTAAGGTCCTCGAGTTGTTTGGGAAGAGCCATTTCAGGCTTTATACCACACACCAGACAGCTGTACATGCATACCTTGGAGATATTGCAGGTTCAATTCCAGAGCACCACAATAAAGCTGATATAACAGTAAAGCAAGTCACATGAATTTTTTGGTTTCCCAGTGCATAGAAAAGTTATGTTTATACTGTAGTCTATTAATTGTGCAATAACATTATGTCTAAAACAAAATGCGCATACCTTAAATAATAAATACTCTATTGTTAAAAGTTGCTAACCATTATCTGAGCCTTCAGCAAGTCATAATCTTTTTGAAATAGTCACATCAAAGATCACTGATCACAGATCATCATAACAAATATAATAATAGTGAGAAAGTTTAAAATATTGCAAGAATTAACTAAATGTGACACAGAGACAGGAAGTGAGCAAACGATGTTGGAAAAATGGTGCCAATAGATTTGCTCAATGTAGCATTACCCCAAACCGTTAATTTGTAAAAAATTCAATAACGTGAAGCACGCTAATTAAGGTATGCTAATCTATAGTCTACCCTTGAGGGAGAAGCAGCAACAAAATTCAGGGCCATTCTATGTCTGAGGAAGAAGCCAAACAAAGAAACAGACAAAACCCTTCTGCACTTTGTGTTTCACACTGAGTATAAATCAGTGGCCGTCTGCAATTATGGGAAAGGCAGGAGAGTTGAGATCCATACCCCTAATACCAGTGAGAAAGAATACAAGTCCTGCCTGAGCATAGGCAGAACTGATGAACTGAGAAAAGACCTCTTGCACTCCAGATCTTACATTAAGACCAAGGCACGTCAATCTGTCACTGGGAGAATTTATCCTCAGTGATGTACTGTAGATAACTAAAATAACAAAGTCCAAATTCAGAGCAGCTATAGGCTAGATTTACCCAATGCTCAACATTAACAGCCCCGAAGTAGAAGTGACTGGCCTTTGTTTAAGTACAAATACATTATTTACCTCAGTCTCTACTCTGTTATGCACAATTTTTGACAAGTTATAAACTATCATGGGGTAATATAAGCAAGAAAATAGAATTCATCATTAAGAGATAATACAGTCAATAGAAACAAACCCAGAGATGACCCAAATATTAGAAATACCAAAAAAGACTTCAGTACTAAGATACATATGTTAAAGGATTTAATGGGAAAGATCAGCAACATGCATGAAGAAGTGAAGAACTTAGAGAGATGAAATCTATAAAAAAAGACCCAAAGAGAAATATTAGAAATGAAAAATACATCAATGTAAAGAATTAATTTGATTATCTTATCAGCAGATGGGACACTAGAGAGAAAAGAATAAGAAAACATTAAGACAGATATAGGAATTATCCAAGTAAACACATATAGAAAATAAGGAGTTGAAAAAACCTAGAACAAAGCATTCTAATCCGTGTGAAACCATGAAATGGTAAAATTCCAGAAGGAATTCCAGAAGAAATATTTGAAGTGATAATGGTTCAAGAATTTTCTAAAACTATTGAAATACACAAATCTCAGATCCAAGAATTCTAGAACTATTTTAGCCATCAAATTAAATAGATAAATGGTAGATAGAGAGACATGCACATACATATGCATATCCATATATATGTATGTGTGATTTGTACAATGCCTCCTATAGCATATGCACTTAATAAGAATTAGCCATTAATATCATCACTATCACTGCTATTATTATTTCATTGCCCTCTGAAAAGGAAAAGTAGTAACACACTGTTTTTCCTGTATCTTGGGCTTTGGAGAATAAATGAAACTGTATTTAAGTCATTTGGATTTTAGGGAAGGACTACGTAAAAATATTAATAGTTTGTTTTATCCCAACAAATCCTTTATCTCAATATTTCTTGCTTTTATATTTTTTAATCCTAATGTAGTTTGTGTTTCTCACACTACTCTTTTGTTATGACTGACTGAAAAATCTTTTATTTATTAATTCATTGAGTGCCAATCATATGCAAAGCATGTTGGAAGTTTCTAAGCAAATTTCATCAAGGAAAACAGTAGTAACAGTAAAATAATGAAGCTGATTCTATCTCATTGCCTATTTTTACTTATCTTCTTTTTAATTTTATAAGTAGCTCATGAATATATATGATAAGATTTCAAACAACACAGATAAATTGGAAGCTCCCTTGACCACAATTTCCACTCCCAGTTTTCTCCTCAGAAGAAACAACTGTCTTCAGTTTTGGGTCAGTATCTTATTTCATATAGTCATATTGTTTGTTAAGAGAACAAATAAAATAGGTTATGAAAATATGAATAATATCCTTGAGCTTTTCCTACTATACATACTGCCCCCAAATTAGTGAAGATTAATATATTCAGTAAATATTCATATAATATGTTCTATATGCCTTCTAAATAGAGCAGTGTATGTAGATGTTTAAGAAAAAAACACAACTCTCTCCTCATGGAACTTAGATTCCAGAAAAGGAGATATCCAATAAAGAAGATAAACAAGGAAAATACACAGTACGTCTGATGAAGAGAGTGTTACAGAGCAAAAGGAGGAAAGGGAATAAGGAGTGTTAGCAGTGTCGGGGCAGTGTTTGCAAATTTCTAGAGTGTGAGGAAAAGTGCTCTGGCTCAGGTGACATTTGAGCAGAGACGTGAAGGAGTTGAGGGACTCCGGATGTACTCACCACCACCACCTAACTCCACCTCTCACCACAAAGACTAGGCTGTATCACACAAGCACCATGTCCACACATGGAGGAAGATGAAGGCCTGACCATGGCAGCTTGCTCCCTCAAACCCCTGAGAAAAAGGGGTTTGTCATAGTTACGTAAGTTTCATTTTCAATTATATTCCATTAATTGAGTTATGCAGAGTTCTCTTTCCTATGTGATATGCTAGAAGGAGCTTGGGCTTTGGAGCAAAGAAACCTGGCCTCAAATCCTAACTGCTAATTACTAACTATGTTCTTAATATAGGAGAGTGTCTTTTTACTCATGTGCAAAATAGAAGTATAAATATTAAAAAGTTCTTGTGAGAATATACTAAGCATTACTACTACAGTAAGTATAAGACGTGTCCAGGCTCTCTCCTAGACCCTGACTCTATTCTCAATGGTTACATTTCCCTTGCAACTTGAGACTGAATAGTCTCATGTCTCCTATATATTCCTGTGTACTAGAAAGTAAACTTCTAAGTGTTATAAATTTATTATTTTTTTATTTTTCATGGTGGGATTTTGTTTTTTTATTTGGGTATCTCTCATACCCTAGTGCCTTGGATATAAAAGCATTAAAATTTAGTGAATTGGATGAATGAGCTTGTTTTATTAAATCCCTACGTTTTAGTGATCGCATCTCTCAGATTTTGAAACTACCTTTCATTAGTGCTCAAGTTTTCTTAGCTATTATAACATCACTGAGTATTTGCATTGCCTCTTTTAAAGATTTGATGTATTTGTGAGTTTTCCCAGCTTTGTACTTTGATTTGAGAGGAAGGATAAGAGAAAAGTTCCCAAGCAGCTTTTATTTTGCTACTTTCACAACTCTGCTAGTAAAGAAGTGTATTGCTGAAAAGATTTAGGCAAGGGAGAAGGGGAGAAGGGAAAGGAGCGGAGGTGATGAAAGCGGAGGGGAGAGAAGGGACAAAGGGAAGAGAGAAGACAGGCAGAGAAAAACCCAAAGAAAGACTTTGCATTTTCCCAGTCCCCCATAGCAAGTAACTATTGGCAGCATATTCTGCCTGGAGGCATTGCTATGTAACAGAAATCACAGAATGGCTGTGCTCAGCCAGGAACAGGGTTGGGGGCAGGAGAACTCAGGGAGAACCCAAGAGGTGTGGCAAGGCAGCCATTCCTCCAGCAGGTGGGCTGCAGGCTCAGTTGGATCAGTGAGACTCCCTATTACCCTTCCTGGTGATTCACTTGAGCACCCACTGCCAGGGCAAGGGGCCTTTCATCAGAGAGGATTCAGGTGATTTTTCATATCTGAAGTTGAGATGCAGCCAAGTGAGCCAGTGGAAATCCAGACACCTGATTAAAAGACCTCATTTATGTCTGTTTGGTTACTTGCATGTACAAGAACTTTAGGTTATCACAGCTGAGATCTGAATGAAAATTCGTATGTTAGAAAACACTTGCTCTGCCTGGTTAAAAGAAAAAGACTCAGCCCATTGACTCCCCTGGTGGAGCTATGTTGTGCCTTTCCCCAGGTGAACTATGATACTTGATATAGGAAATGCTGGAGGAAGAAGGGAGATAGCTCAGAAAAGTAGAACCAACAAACAAATCCCTTTTACCAGTTTATGAAAGCTATTCATCTGTGTTTAGTTCATTTCTTTGTGGCTAAGAGGCTGAAGACTTGTATGTGTCTTAGAAAAACATAAGTCGTTGGTCTGCAGTCATCTTTATCAGACCTCTTTTATGTCACAGTGATATAAATTGGGTTCATGCTTTCTCTAGTCCTTCAGGGTTCTGAATCTGAGTACATATCTAAAACACTGATTTTAGCTCTCACACTAAGATTTCTTTTTTGATTTCTACATACCATACTTTACACAGGCAAAAATTCTGAGTATCCTTACATAATCAACAGGCTTGGATTAAGTAAAAGCAATTACAGAAAATGGTTATTTTCCATGCGTAGGGTACTACGTTTTTGGTAGAAAGTTTAATTTGGAAATTAACTTCAAAGAGTGTTAAAAGCAAAAGAAACTTAGGGATCATCAAGCCCAGTAGTTTTAAACTTTCTCTCCCCAAATTTTATTTTATTTATTATTATTATTTATTTATTTTTGGCTGCGCTGGCTTTGTTGCTGCGCACGGGCTTTCTCTAGTTGAGGCGAGCGGGGGCTTCTCTTCATTGTGGTGCACGGGCTTCTCATTGCAGTGGCTTCTCTTGTTGCGGAGCACGGGCTCTAGGCGCGCGGGCTTCAGTAGTTGTGGCACACGGGCTCTAAGGCACAGGCTCAGTAGTTGTGGCGCACGGGTTTAGTTGCTCCGCAGCATGTGGGATCTTCCCGGACCAGGGATCAAACTCGTGTCCCCTGCATTGGCAGGAGGACTCTTCCCTGCGCACCAGGGAAGTCCCATCCTCCCCAAATTTTAAATCACAGTAACCCTTCAGTTGAAGCTGAAACTTAGTAGATAAAAGAGGTATGTTTAGAGCCGTTCTAGAAAGCAGGGCGGAAGGGTATGGGAGCCCTACTTTGTTGCTCCATCTCACATTCAACCCCTCAAGATGCTCCACAAACCACCTAAGGATCATTAAGTCTAGCGTGAAAGCCACTGCTCCACCTCCCCCACCCCGCCCCATTTTACAAAGGAGGAAACTATAATCAAAGGGCCAGTTGTGGCAGAATTGAAACTAGAACCCAGACCCTCCTTGATTGACTTCCAAAATGGAGCTGCCTTCATTCCTTTTCTGATTTTAAAAGTAAAGCATATACACTGTAGGCAACTCAGAAGACTTTGTCCCTTCTAACTCCCAGTAGAATGCTGTTCCCACTGTAACCATGCCACCCCATTACAGTTTCACTGGAATAAAGGCCGTTCATTCTCAAATACCTGTGTAAACACATGACACAGGAAGGTGCAGGTATATTACATACACAAAATATGCCCTTTTCCTCAAAACAGATTCATTTTTGCCAAATCAATTCTATTTTATTTCATTCATCTCATATGTGTATATGCGTGTGTATGTTCAAACCGTAGCCATGGTCTTTTATTTTTTAGAGTGAATAAATCAATCGCAACAGATCATATCAAAATAAGTTAAGTAGAAAGGAGAAGGTATGGCTCATGTAACTGGGAAACATAAGGGTGGTTTAAGTTCAGGCATGGTTGGATCCAGAAGTTCAAATGACGTCATAAGTGCTCCATTTCTTTCTGTACCTCTTGGTTATGATTTCTTCTATGTTAACCTTCTCTGGGATTTTATGTATAATGGAAAAGTGACCCTAAAAGAGAATCTGTAAATTTCTCTCTCTCTCTCTCTCCCTCTCTTTCTCCTCTCCCCTCCTTCTCTCTTTCTCTTTCTTCAGCCTTGTCAGCCCATGAAAAGAAAGACTCTGATTGGTTCTGTTACAGTCACATGCCCACTCATTAACCAAGCACCCTTTCTAAGGGGAACAGTATTCTGATTGGCTAGCTTGAGTCAGACGACCAGCACTGTATCTGTTGTACAATAGCCCCAGCATGTAGGTATAATTCTTTAAAGAATATGTATAGCTGATTCACTTTGTTATAAAGCAGAAACTAACATACCATTGTAAAGCAATTATACTCCAATAAAGATGTTTAAAAAAAGAAAAGAAAAGATGATAGGCAGGTAAAAAATAAAAGATAACTCTACATGGAGATAAATCACATATGCGTGTATAACTAAAAATACCCAAATAACCTTTTACACACTGAAGTGCACTTACCTATAATCTAGTACCTGGTTCAAGTATTTAAGTTTCTTAACTGTTTCATCTTTTCTTTATTAGTAAAAGTAATAAAAGTAGTAAAAGCCAATAAGCAAAGCAATGTCCAAAGTGAGGGTTCCTAGGAACCAGTGGGTCTGCAGCATTCACAAATAAACTAGACTGTCAGTGGATCCTTACTTTAGTGGGAAATCTGTTCAGAAGAGGTCTTAGTAGGTGCTATGGTCAAGGTCAGTCTTTGGCATGAGTGATGTGTACTAACTTCATAAAGGCGACACCAGAATTCTTATAGCTCGGTTTTACTCTGCATCCCTCTATATTGCACATCAGGCTGTTTCTCTGTCGTTCACTTTATAAATGTCATATTTGGCTACTGCTAGGTGTGTAGTAGATACTGAGATTTGTTCAGTGAATCTGCAAATCGATGAATACAAACTACTCAGGGGATGATGTATCTAGATCCCTAATGCCTTGGTGAGGATTTGTCTCTTGGTTACCTTTCCTTCAATAACAGAAAAGTAAGGTCTGTGGTAAGCACTTGAGATCTCTAGCAGATGAAGGAGGCATTGACAGAGCATAGAAAATATGAACAGTGGAGGCAAAGGGCCCTGAAATCACATTTTATAGAGTTGCCTTTCTGAACTTGAAGATGACTTTGTTATTAAAAATAATTTTTACATTCAGAGAGTTAATTAGAACTAGTCTTCTTTGAAGAATGTTTGTGTAATATGTTGTGCTCTCTGCTTTCTGTTCATAATACGTACAGTTATGATCTGGGTCAGTTATGTCATTTTATCTGTTGGAATCATATTTTTAGTTATGGTTCATATTCCTACATGAACTGGCTAGCTCTGTACCAGATTTCACTTTATCCCAAACGAATTCAACATATATATTTGATCACGGAAGAGAATGGGTAGAAATGAGGATGATCCAATTTTATCCATCCCCAATATGAGAAGGACACAGCCTAATGACTCTCATTCAGTCAAGTACATCATCTTTGTGTTAATGTGCAAAACATTATATTGTTATTACATGACAATTCTATCCCCTAGTTTATATTCTTTTTTTGTGGCAGGTATACATCCCGGAGGTAAAAATAAATAAATAAAATCAGTATCAGAGTGAGGATGGAGAGCCGATATCTTTCTTTGTAATCATGGAATAAGAAATATTATTTTATAAAAGGCAAGCCCCCGGGCTTAATGTAGTTACTGCTTCAGTAGTCCTATCCAATCAAAAAAGCTGTGGGAGAAAAACCAAACAAACATAAAACAGGATTCCTTTTCCATCTTTTGCTTAGTTATAATGTTAGATGTAGTCCTAATGAAAACTCTTTGAAAATAGTGATGAAGTAAGAACAGGCAGAATTTCAGAACCTACATGGAATTTGCAACCTTAGCTCAAAAAATCCTCTCTTGACGTGTAGACTAAGCAGATTTGCTATATAAATGATTTTAAAAGGAAGCATATGGAATTTACTGTCACTTTTATCCAATCACTCTTTATTCCTTCTACACACGATCGAAGAATGACAAATACGACTGATCCTGAAATAGGTCAGAGAGTGAGCCAGGACTGAGAAACATGGTCCGCAGTGAGTTGCAAAGAGCCCTATTCCTTTCCATTAGTTTACCTGTTAGCTGAAGACACTGTCAAATGCAGTCATTTATGGGTTTTTTTGTATGCGAGGTATAATGCTATCTTCCAAAGGCTGGAACCCCTTTGACATCTTTTTTTTTTTAAAATAAAGTTATTTATTTATTTATTCATTCATTTATTTATTTTTTGCTGTGTTGGGTCTTCGTTGCCCCGCACGGCCTTTCTCTAGTTGCAGGGTGAGTGGCGGCTCCTCTTTGTTGCAGTACGAGGGCCTCCCATTGCGGTGACTTTTCCTGTTGCAGAGCAGGGCTCCAGGCGCCCGGGCTTCAGCAGTCGTGGCTTGTGGGCTCTAGAGCGCAGGCTCAGCAGTTGTGGCACACGGGCCCAGTTGTTCCACGGTATGTGGATCCTCCGAGACCAGGGCTCAAACTCGTGTCCCCTGCATTGGCAGGCAGATTCCCAGCCACTGCGGCACCAGGGAAGTCCCAAGAAACCCTTTTGACTTCTAGAGAACACTTGCCCACATCATTCTAAATAGATTCCTCAAATTATCACGTTCATCTCTAACCATTCAGCTGTTAAATAAGGTAAGTGAACACAATTTCTGTGTGTTCTCTTATGGCATTGATCACAATTCACTATACTTGTTTTCAGGTTATGCTCGTCCACTCTTGGCTTTAGGCCACATGTTATTATCACTGTATCCCCAGTATAGCACCATGCATGACAAACTGCATATGGCCAATGAATGGACAGTAACGTCCATTAATTTTGAACTTTACTCAAAGGACTTTCACATACACTATCTCTTTTCATCCCACAACATTTCCACAGCATACCTAGAGCCAATATTTTTTAATACTTGAGTAACACACAGGAAAATTGAGGCATGATAATGTTCATTAGTCTGATCCTAATCATACAGCACATCAGGGACCATCATGGTATTTCCCTGAATCCCAGGCCACAAATCTTTGTATTACATTCTTATATCATCTATACTTATATTTCAGAATATATTTTCATGCTCCTGGAGCATGGAAAATATAATACAGAATAAGAAAAAATAACTAAACCTTTCGAAGCTTCAAGCCCTAGAAAGGTGTATCCCAAACAGAGGTCACTATTGTTCTGTGATCTTGGAATGGAACATTACCGCATGATGGTAAATGTGACTATGAATGTCAGACCCTTTGTTGCTAATTTTTCAGGTAAGGACAGAGGAATGATCTTGGTTTTCTAAATAGTTAATCTATTTTTTTGCAAAAATTATTTTTCTCCTTTTTCCATGATATTATATGAATGTAGTATTTTGTATTCTTGTTAAATCTTTATTCGGTGTTGATCAGAAGTGTTAACGCAAAGTGGTTTGAATATATAGGTGGGACAGCAAAATTCTAATTGAAACCCCTTCCTCCCAGGCTCTTTTGATCTGCCGATGAAAAACTATGAATAAGGTCAGTTTCACTGGCTGAAATCTAGGTCAGGTTTTCAGGAGTTTATGCCTGGAGCATCACACTTTACCCTCTCTCTTTATACTTTATACTCTGAGCTAAGTGTGTCTGTGGTAGGCAGAATAATGCCTCTACTCTGAAAATGTTCACATCCTTATCCTGGGAACCTGTGATATGTTATCTTATGTGGCAAAAAGGACTTTTCAGATGTCATTAAGTTAAGGACTTTGAGATGAGATTATCCTGGATTGTCCATGTCAGCCCAGTGTAATCACCAGGGTCCATAGATGAGTCGGGGAAGGAGATGTGATGATGAGAAAAAAAAGAGTCAGAGAGGAGAGAGATTTGACGATGCTACACAGCCGATGTTGAAAATGGAGGGCTGGGGGTGGGGAATCCCAGGAAGGTGAGCAGCCTCTAGGAGCTGGAAAAGGCAAGGAGTGGATTCTCCCCTAGAGCCTCCAGAAGGACCACAGCCTTGCCAAAACCTTGATTTCAGACCAGTAAGACCCATTTTGGACTTCTGACCTCTAAAACTGTAAAAAGTTACCAAGTCTGGTAATTTGTTATAGCAGCAATAGGAAATCAACACAGTGTTCAAAAGTTAAGCATTAAGTGTTTGTTGGATTGAAAGAAAAGCAGATTTAGCAATTTTCTCTAATCTAAAACCCTCCAATCCATCTTGTTATTCAAGCTGCCTTTAAAAACACACTAGTGCCTGTTACTCTTCTATGCAAGAACACTTGAATGATTCTACAGTACTAATACCTATTAATAAAGTACCACACTTTAGCCTGACCTTCATCTTTCACATGCATTTCCTATAACCTGACATTCCAACCGTGTCTCTTATTACATTTACTTACATTCCCCATGTATGAGTCTTAGCAAGCAACCTGTCTGGAAAACTATCCCTGGAAAACTCATGAACTTTGCCCCCCTGGAACCTTTACACAAAGTGTTCCTCAGCCTAGAATTTTCTCTTCACCCCTTCGATGTTCTTCAGTGTTTCTGTTCATCTCAATGGCTATCTCCTCAAAGAGACTTTTCCAGCATCCATAAGTGGTATGTCCTTCCTCAGAACTCTTATTTTGTTGTTTTTTTCCATGGTGTCACTCATTTCATTGTCCTGTTGCTGTCTATATGCCTGTTTCCTTCTCTGGATTGTAAGACCACTGAGGGTAGGAAAAAAATCATGAATAAATTGCCTGTCTCTCTCCAAAGTGCCTTGAGGTAGAAACTCAATAACCATGATCTAATTGAATAGAACACCTGACCTTTGCAGTCAGGGCTGCAGATCTGGGGTTGGGATATATAGTTCTCAAATATAATGAAAAGATAGATGCTTGAAGTTGTAAATTAAGAATTTTTGCTTTTGATGACAATAAACAGCAGATGACGGACAGTGCCACAGGGCTTCAGGGTGACCGTCTTCCTTTCCTTGCCACTGAGTCAGAGCCAGGATAACATCCTTACTCTAATCTCATTTCCAGGCTTTTCACTCTGCGTTCTACTCTGCTGCCTTTAGTAGGAACAAGTTTTGCTTCAGAACCGGTTGATTCTCGCCACCAGGTTAGAGAGGCCAAAGAGCATGTACAATCAAATCCCATCCAGCTTAGCAATGGGATGTGCGATAAGTCTGGGAGCCCATGAGCCCCTGGAACGATATCAAATGACTTGTTTGCTACCAGAATGCACGAGTGTGAACCCTCTCTGAAAACGGTGTCCTGGGTAATGGAGCCTAAATGCCTGGGAACTGGTAGCTAGCAAGTGAATAACTTCCTCTTAATGGGAGTTTAAATACTAGAACTCTTGCAGAATGTCTTGTTTTGTTGCCCCAGTATCCTTTAACACTGAACTTCTTGGCCTCACTGGCACAGCGTCCACCCACCAGGGACTTGGAGGCATAAAGCTATTCAAGAGTTTTTTGTACAAGATCTTGGGACGAAGCAATCCTCATAATAAATTTGTACAGAGAGTATACATTCTATATGAATGTTTCCTTAATCAAAAATGAGTGCTGGGCTTCCCCGGTGGTGCAGTGGTTGAGAGTCCGCCTGCCGATGCAGGGGACGCGGGTTCGTGCCCCGGTCCGGGAGGATCCCACATGCCGCGGAGCGGCTGGGCCCGTAAGCCATGGCTGCTGGGCCTGCGTGTCTGGAGCCTGTGCTCCGCAACGGGAGAGGCCACGACAGTGAGAGGCCCGCGTACTGCAAAAATAAATAAATAAATAAATAAATGAGTACTTATTTGTAAAACCTCCAACCCTAGATGTTCGATGGAATAAGAGGGAAAAAAAACAAAAGCCACATGCAATTTCTCTTCTGTTTTCCTCTAAGTTTTTAATTATGATGTAGGTACTGTCTTTTCCCTCCCTTCTCCCCCTGCCATCTCTATCTCCATCTCTATCTCTGTCTCTCTTTCTCTCCTTCTCTTCCTCCTCTTCTCCTTTATCTTTCATTGTCCTTCTTCTTCCTCTCCTTTGTCTTCATTTCCAGCTGTATGCACAGAGGACTTGGTTCACAATCATAAGCTATCAGTCAGGGTATCGTTGTGAAGCATCCGCTGTTGACCCTCTATCTGCCATCCTGAAGTACTTGGATCACTGACCAGCCTGGAGTGGCAATGCTTCAGCTCATGGCTTCTCTCCCTACCACTACCTTTTCTTCTTTTAAATCTCACCTTCCTCTGTTTTCTTTACCTCACTTCACATCTTAGCACTTCTCCTTGTTTCCCTGTGCTTTGCTCAACATTTAAAGAATAAACGGGTGCAAGCCGTTCTGAAGCAACTGGTGGTAGGATGGCAGCTGTTCCACTTGTATTCCCCCAGGGGTTGATTTTACTTCATCAGGAGAGGAAGATGGAATCATTCCCTTCCCCAGCTCCCGCACCATTTCAGCGATCAGCACCTACACGGGCCTCCCAGCTGGCAGCCCTGACATGCCTGGTGCCTTTGTCACATCCTGTGTGGGCACCCAGAGTAGAAGTGGCCTCCCTGTGACTCTACTGGCAGCCAGATCTGGCCAGGAAGCCACTGTGCACAACTCTCTGGGAAGAAGAGGCTGAGTTTTTTGCTGAAGGCCAGTGGGAAATAGGCTAGGGTAATGGCTTTGGGGAAAGAATGTCCTTTGAATTTTCATTTCCTCTTCAAGTAAAGACTGTTGGATCTGGAGGGTGATCTTCATTTAAAAAAAAATCTTTTTTCCAAGCAAAATTCCGTCATTTAGAGGGGAGAATGCTGTTGCCTTTCCCAGCAAGTTCTGCATTTTCAAAGGGAGAATTGTGCTGCAAGAAGCAGCTTTTGGAAGTCATCTCAGGAGAAGATCCTCTTTTTTTGCCTCACTAATCAGCCCTTTTGTGCTGTCTGAGTCCAGTGACGAGTCACATGGAACCTGCGAGAAAGCTATTTTAAACCCCCATTTTTTGTTCCAAATGTATAGGAGGCTAAAACATGACAAGGGAGGTCACCGTCATTCACCTTGCCGCTCCTGGGCCGGCCTTGATGATTCAAAGCTCTGAGCTATGCCAGGTGCCAAAGCTCTGCTTTCTTTCAATTGCAGATTCCATCCCTCTGGAGGGGAATGAGGCTCCCAGATGTGGCTCTTACTGCTACTGCCAACCAGGTTTCCGCTGGAGGTGGTCATGGAAGAAGATTTCATTAAATCACCATTTAAAATATTTTTGTGCACTTTTTAAAACTTATTTGACACCTTCCTGGAATTTCTGGACTTGTTACTAGAGTCTTGTTGGAATTCTGGACTCCAGTGTACCCTGTGCTGTGGCCTTCCAAGGCACAATTTATCTTTCACAAGAAGTCGTTGATCACACTGCTGATACAAATAAATGTTTATGGCTGTTGGAAAAAAGACAGCATTTCATAGCGACTCATATGTTGGATCTTTCAAAAAAGAAGTCATTTAGAAGTAACTGGGAAATATGCCCTTGGCCTGGGGAGAGCAAAGCTGACTCCAAACCTTTTATTTTGCTATTAAAACCTTGGCTGGGAAGCATACTTTAGTGGGTAAATGTGAACCACATTATAATGGCCAATATCTGGCATGGGAAAGTCATCTGGTTTCCTGGTGTTTTTCTAGGCTAAACTGCCCATTTTCAACCCTATGACTTAGTGGACGGATTTTTTTTTTTTTTCTAATTTCCCCAAGGACCATATTCAGGCTTTAAAATAAAGGTAAATATGAATTATAGGGCTTTATCAGTCAGGGTCCCTGCAGGAAACAGATGGCACACACAAATTGGATAATTTCAAAGGCATTTAATAGAGAATATTTTTTAATATTTGGGCAAGAGGCAGGGGGTACGGAAATCACAGGGGATAGTGCAAAGCCCTGGGGCTAGGAACTTCAGGAAGCTGTAATCACCTCTAGGTCTCTGCAGAAGGTAATGGGAGGCAGCAGTTAATAGAAGCCAGAAAAAGAGAGAGCTGTGTGCTGAGAGCCTCTGACAAGAGCTGGGACTGCAGTGGGAGACTGCAGGCAGCCCATGGAGACTCTTCTGCAGGAGCCAGGGCAATAAACACCTAGACCTCCCTCTCCTCTGTCCTTCAAGTCTCTCAGCAGTGTTCTTCACTGGTCAATACCAACTGGAAGCCAGAGGCAAGGATGCCACTGACGTAATTCATATGGTCAGCTTTCCAGGGCACAGAGCAGAGGGAATCTAGCTTGGGAGGCAGTGCACAAAGAATAATCCCTGAGCTGCATGGAACACTTTATCTTTTGTTTAAAGAGACAGATTCCCTGTTAAGTAGGGTAAGTAATCAGGACCTCTGGCTTTCCTCAAATAAAAAACATGTATAGTACCTAACCCTACCTCGCTCTCTGCTCTGGTTCAGCAATTGATGTTGGTTAAAATATGCATGCAATAGAAAAAGAAAGTGAAAACATTGATATTTTTCTCTAATTTCTGAAGGCTGATCATTGATATTAAAAATTCATTTTTATACATCCAGAGTTCTCCTTCTTCAGAAAAAAAAAAAAAAAAGTTAATTGATCCAAGAAAATAAGAGGTCAGAAATAGCTGAGGCAGCTAGAGACCCTCATATCCAGTCAACAAAAGAAAAAAATAGCAGCTTTATGAATAATCAGCAAAGATGCTTATAGAAGTAACCACCCTATTATAACCTCTATTGCAACGACTCTACAGACGCAGAATTTAAGAGAGTTTAAAAGGCAAACACTTTTTTTTAATCATCTTTATTAGAGTATAATTGCTTTACAATGTTGTGTTAGTTTCTGCTGTATAACAAAGTGAATCAGCTATACATATAGATATGTCCCCATATCTCCTCCCTCTTGCGTCTCCCTCCTACCCTCCCTATCCCATCCCTCTAGGTGGACACAAAGCACTGAGCTGATCTCCCTGTGCTATGCAGCTGCTTCCCACTAGCTATCTCTTTTACATTTGGTAGTGTATATACGTCAATGCCACTCTCTCACTTCATCCCAGCTTACCCTTCCCCCTCCCCGTGTCCTCAAGTCCATTCTCTAAGTCTGCGTCTTTATTCCTGTCCTGCGCTTCCGTTCTTCAGAACCACTTTTTTTTTTTAGATTCCATATTGTATATGTTAGCATACAGTATTTGTTTTTCTCTTTCTGACTTACTTCGTTCTGTATGACAGACTCTAGGGAGGCAAGAGTATACAGTGGAGGAAAGACAGCCTCTTCAATAAGTGGTGCTGGGAAAACTGGACAGCTACATGTAAAAGCATGAAATTAGAACACTCCCTAACACCACACACAAAAATAAACTCAAAATGGATTAAAGACCTAAATGTAAGGCCAGACACTATAAAACTCTTAGAGGAAAACATAGGCAGAACACTCTATGACATAAATCACAGCAAGATCCTTTTTGACCCACCTTCTAGAGAAATGGAAATAAAAATAAACAAATGGGACCTAATGAAACTTAAAAGCTTTTGCGCAGCAAACAGCTTTTTGTTGGGAGAGGGTGAAGGAAAGAGGTAGCAGATGCCATCAACACCTTGCTACAAAGTACTGGAATGTTTCAAATTCTTTCTTTCCTGACTAATGATCTCTGGGAAGAATGGAACACTTAGGAACGTAGAGAAGATGAACTATCTACTCCCTGGTTTTGCTACAGGCTGGCCCTGAATCAAGCTTTACTGTGCATAAATTCTAACAGCCACTTATGTAGCCAAAAACTGTTCCCAAATTACTAACATGGATGCCTTCTGATTCTATTTGGCAGAAAGCAGAGATAGCAAAGCCTGATCAATCCCATTAAAGCTAGGACAGATGGACAACCCCTGGCTTCGAGCTCCACTAGGCCATTGCAATCCTCTATAACGCAAGCACTGTATTTGTCTCTTAATCATCGTCTGAGAGTGAACCAAGGGGAGGTTCTGTGCTCAGCTGAACTTGCACAGCATCAGCTCCCATAAGAGTTACAGCAGTGAACCTCACTTCAGCCATTCTTGCACTGCCTTTCACCTCTTCTATTTCAATAGCTTCTCAGCCATCTTTAGTTTTAATTCCTGTGTCTTCTCTGCATCATATTTTATTTTGTCTCATATCATAATGCAGAAAATAAGTAGAAAGTTATTGCATAGTGAAAAGAGTCATGGCCTTGAAACCAGAGAACTTGTTTGATTTGGGTACAATAGCTTGAGATCTGTGACTTGGATGAGTCGTATCATTTCATTAAACCTCAGTTTCTAACCTTTTAAATGGGGATGAGAATACTTTGTCTAAAATAACATAAAAAGACTTGACATAGTGCCTGATATATAATAAGTACTAAATAAGTACTTCAATTTGGTTCTCCCCTCTCCTATCATTAAGATAGTACGGAAGTCAAAGCTGCTTACAGGAAAGACTATTGTTACATTTATATTTATTTGATCTAGTCACAGTGTAGGTCATGTTACTCTGTTTATTTTATATTTCTTCTGGTGGATGGTCCATAGCTAAGTTACACTCCATAGCTAAGTTCTTTTGTGGGTAACTTCTGCATTATCTGCTGTCACCCCACTTTTTAAAATAATTTTTCAAGGTCTCAGATATAATCCACCATAATTTAGTCCTTAAAACTGCACTGCACAAAATACTCCTCCCTTGGTAGACTGGGTGACCATCCAGGACATTATGTTTGGTGACTCTTTCTTTGCCATCTTATGTAAAGAATGCATACATATAACAAAGTTTTTCAAGATGGATAAATTTGTTAACTCTACCAAGTGAGAGATACCTTGTCATTCAGAAGTCCTATCATTGATACTCTTCTCCAATAATGAGTTACTCCACCACCTGCTACCAAAACAGTATATTCAGTGGCAAAGTTTGTTCATAAATCCATCCTTTCAGCAGATATTTATTAACGGCCTATTATATGCCAAGCACTGTGCCAGATTTTGGAAATTCAAAGATGACTAACAATGTAGCCCTGACATCACGGGCTAGATGTTCATGTGGATGCCAAGGAGGGAGGTTGAGGAGAAGGAAGAATAGGAATGCAAACAAAACATTATAACGTGTAACAAAATCTATGGAAATATGAACAAATTCCAGTTGACACACAGAGAGGGAATGACCCTTTCCTCGGAATATGAGGAAGTGTTCACTGAGAAGATGATACGGGACAAGACCTTGAAAAAAAACCCAGAGTTGTCCAGGTAGTCAAAAGAAAGAGACACATAGATATAGAATTGGCTGGAATGTTCAGGAAATAACAAGTAGGCCATTTTGAATGGAGTAAGAGGAACATAGGAATCTGGGGAGATGAAGCTGGAATAGTTAGTTGACACCAGCATATAATGAGCTTCGAACATGCCGTGAAGGTATTTGACTCTACCTTGCAGACTAGGGTAAGGAAAGATCTTCAGAGCGGAATGAAATGATTAGAGGCATATGTTATAATGGAGGCCAGGAGCTGTGAGGGAAAGATTAGGTCTCTATCACTGATAGAAGTATTTGCCTATATGTAGGATTTTTTTGTTTTGGACTGAGCTGCAGCCTTTTCTTGCTCCGGCTTCTTTGCAATGCATAATGCTGTACTGCTTCTGCAAGAGCATCATAATCTTTTAAATGTATTCATTGGGAGAGTAGCCATCAGCGTAGACCAGCTCGGGGAGGATTTCCTTGAGGGCATCAGATGATTTTTCTGAGTTGCTCAACTGCAAAACATGTCCCAAAGGACAGAAACTGCATTCTGGCATCAGTTAAGTATCTGAGAACAGCTGCGTAAGAAAGAATAAATAAAACAGGACTTATTTCTCAGCCCTTTGCAATGGGGGATGATTTGGACAACTCTGACCTGACCAGCATTCTATCACTTGCCTAACTCATGTATGAGTGAGCCCTGGAATCATCACTGCAATACTGTGTCTGAAATACAAGAATGAATGGGACTCGGTGCAAGAAGAAAAGGAGCATCAACAGGGCTTATCTTTATTTCATGTTTGCTTTGGCTCTGTTGATGTCTGGAGCACCTTTCTTTTGCCCTTGGAAGTTCAGAAAACACTTATTATTTGGGCAAACACAGAAAAGGATCAGACTATTATGCACAACTGCCATGGCTTTCCAGCCATTACTATTTCCTTTCAGGGTTGCTGCAGCAGAAGTATGTGATGCGGCTGGGGTGCTGGCAGACTCTGTCTGTCGTCATTCCTCCATCTGCTCCAGTCTCCCCAAACCAGGCCCTCTGAGCTTTGCTCCCCACCTACTCTGTGCCTTCCTACCTAACGACATCCACTCATGTGTGCTAACAGATGTCTGAGGGAAAATTAGCTGCGGCGTCCAAATCAATTAGACCAGAGTTGCTGTGCAGGAACAATTGCTCTGTAGGCTGTGTGGGCTCTATTTTTTTTTTCCTGTCTCTCTTTTCCAAAGGTGAAGTCATGTGGCCCAAACTGAGCTTCCCTGCTCCATAGTTTCCACTTCCAGGCAGTCTAACTCAGTGCTTCCTGGGTTCTAATTGGACCACCAGATGGAGATGCCCCTACCAGGTGCAGGCTCCCAGCAACCAGCTTAAGAATAGGAGGGCTGCATCACACCCCAAAGGCAATGCAGCCCATGATGAGAGCCGTGTCAGTTTAAAAAAAAAAAAAAAAATACAGCTTTGTTGTTCTTTTCAATTCTAAGAATTGTTAACGAATTGCTTATATGAGTGTTTAGAGAAAGACTGACAATTATATGGATGAAAAATAGCTTGGGTAGCAACTCACTTATATTATAGCCTATCAAAAGGGATTTCTATTTCCCACGTCCTAATATAAGGATCAAACTGTCAAGAGCAAGAGTAAGTGGAGAAAAAGGGCTTCTACTCTGAAGTTAGGCAGGACTGGACCTTGTAGGCTATGGGACTTTGGGAACCTTAAACTTGAGCCTGGGTTTTTGTCTTATGAGAGTGAAGCCATTTACTTTGCAGCCAGGTTAATCTCTCTGAGCCTGAGTTTAATTATGTGTAAAGTGGGTTTAATGATAATATCTACATCTCAAGAAGAATCTGGTAATTAAATAAGACATTCCTAGAACAAGGCTTGCTATTATAGTACATACTCAATAAATGATAGCTGTGTAATCATCAACCTTTCCAGTCTGCTTCTCAGAAACACTTAAGGAATATCCAAATTGTGAAGAATTCCCACCTTTTGTACTTTTTTACCCCCTCCCCAAGAACAAGCATTCTGAGCTGTCTGTGGTTTTACACACTTTTTACCCTATTATCATGTTCTCCCAGGTTTGCCAAAATATGATCACCAAACCCTCACCACTATTACCTTCACTCCCTACTTGTTTCCTGCCAATGTCCTCTTCAAAGATGCTCATTGTGATTGTCTATGTACTTTTGTGTTGAGAAAATGGACACCGGTTCCCCAAATAGAATCAAATCTCCTAACAAAAGTTAATAAAAGAATATTTGAGAGAAGAAAAGGCAACATTTGGAGGCAGTTGTAGAAAGAAGTCAAATTTTCTCTCTTTTATTCTATGAGCCCGTATTTGGAATTTTATGTTGCTTAATACCACACCACTTATTTATGTATTCCACTTTAAAGCTAACAACATCTGAGAGGCTCTCTTCAGGCAACCCATGTATATACAATAATCCTATATCTAAGAACTTCTGACATCTGCTGTAAAGCTTTTTCAGAAATGACAGCCTGACTTTTTTTTCCCTTCCATTCTGGAAATGTAATCCCACCTGCAAGGCATCTAGTCTCCCAGGGGCAACTTCCACTGCTGGCGGAAATAGAAACGCAGCCTGAGCTCGCATGTTCACTTCTTCTTCTATATACCCAGGTTTTGTTCTCATTACTCTCCCCTGCAGCTTTCTGGATCTGGCCAATCAGGGCTGTGAGAGCTGAGGATTCTGATAGGTGAATAACCTAATCAGAACTAATCAGAAAGTAGTAGGGTTTGTTTTATCTTCATAAGGACTGCTTGTTTTGTTTTGTATTTTTTTTTAAGTACAATTACATTTCTCCTTTAGGTTGCTAGCTGTGGCTCAGAAATAGAGACTTACCAGACTCGCCATCTCTGTCCTCGTTTTGTGCATGAAGCAGTTCCCCATGAGCACACAAATATCACACTCAGCTCTGTCAGATCAGCTTCATGGCCACATTTATCAAAATTATCCCAGAGTTCCTTGCAGAGGTGAATATTAATAGGGTTCATTTAAAACCAAGAGTGTTACTAATGCTTTTTTCTATGTGCTAAATGGGAGGAAACAAGAATTACACAAACAAACAAAAAAAAAGTCAGGGTTGTTAGAATAGTTAATAAGGCGAGGTGAAATCTTTGGGCAAGGGGAAATAATGCTGAGCTCTCAAAAATCGATACATCAATTTACATATTATTATTCCCATTGCTTTCCATCCTGAAAGCAGAGCAGCATTTCTCTCAGTACACAACACACTGCCAGGTAATCAACCCTGAGCATCTCCCCTGAGTACATTCTGTCTGTCCATGTATCAAAGGCATTCTTACTTGAAAATACCAGAACTAAAAGGGGAATAGCATTATCTCTGTCTTAAGTTGATAAAGAGGGATCAGGGAAGTAAAGTAGGGGAACCTTTGAAAGCCTAAGTGGAAAGACATTAAGAATGGATTCTTTCCATTTTCCACGAAATCATAAAGAGCTATTTGCGCACAGGCCAGGTGTTATTGGCAGGTCTGCTTCGCATAGCAGCGAGATTACAGGGTGATGTTCCTGGTAAGTTTTGTTGGATAGTATTTCACACTGTGATGCTGCTTCAGTGCCTGGGAAGTGCCGTTTGTTGCTTTGTGCTGAGGTGACATCTGCTGTGAGTTTGGTAAATGGTGCTGTCACTTCTCCCTCAAGCAGAGTAGAGAATCACAAGTAACCTTTTCATGTCTATTGGCATTAAACTGACTTTAATAATTATGTATTAGCCTGCCGGAATCCTCATGGCTCACGTTCAACCTGGGAGAGGTAAGCGGGATGCTCGTCGAGCAAGAACGTACATTAGAAGGTTTTTAAATAATTGATTAATTTGTTATTTAAAAAGGATGCAGTTTCCAGAGATGAATGTTTTTTAAAAGCAATGGTAATAGGTGAAACCATCCTTTATTCCTTTGTATTAAGTGGGCAGCGTCCTAAAGAATGAAATTAATATGCTTTTTAGAGCTGTTTAAGAACCGGACTCCATAGTTAACTTTACTCTTGGACCTGAGACAACGAGAGTAATTTGATTTTAGAATCAATCCTTCTACTGTGGGAGCTACCATTGTCTTTGAGAAAGATAGGCCGTGCCATCTACCTTTACCTGTAGCCTGGTAGATCATTGCCCTTCCTTAGCTTATCCAACACAACCCTCTAGAGCAGTGATTCTCAACCAGGGCTAGTTTTATTCCCTAGGGATGTTTGGTAATGTCTGAAGACAGTTTTGATTGTTACAACTGGCTGGGGGGCGGGAGAAGGGGGAGAGGAGCTGCTAGCATCTAGTAGATGGTGGCCCGGGTGTTGCTTAACATTCTGTAAATAAGGAAGACAACTCCCACAAAAAAGTTATCCATCCCATAATGTCAGTCGTGCGAGGTTGAGAGGCCCTCCACTAGAAAGTTGCGTAGAAAGGTGTAAAATTTCCAAACAGATCAGGGATAGACTGAGAAAAAAGACGTTAGATCATTATCCTCCCCTGGAGCTTCTAGCAGGAGCATAGCTATTTACACAACTCTATGTAACAGTTTCCTTATTTTTAAGGTGGAAATATTAATGGTACCTATCTCCTAGTGTGATAAAGAGGATTCAATGATTTCATAAGTGCAAAACACTTAGTAAGTGCTCAGTAAACATTAGGTATTGTTATCATACCCCTTCACATCTTCTCACGGTGGGAACATAAGAATAGGTTGTCCTGAACTTGATAGAGTCACATGCCTCAGAATGGTAGTCACATTTTGCTGGTAGTGAAGGTCCTGTTCATCACCTAACATTGTCCATTAACTTAATGTACAATGAACTTCAACAAATCTAACTAAATTGTGTACATCTGTATATATATGCGTGTGTGTGTATATATATATTATATATATATTATATTATATATATATATACATATATATATATTCTGCTGTAGCAGTGTTTAGAGGTCTATGGCAAGGAAAAACAAATAATATAGTTTACCTCAAGCATAAGTTAATGCTCCAAGTATACTCATAGAGAAAATGTTCCCACATTCAAGAAGTTTTAAAACAGTTTGCTATATCAAATGATGTATTCCATTTGGAAGTCAAGGTTTACTTTTGTATACTTTAGTTTACTTTTATGGCACTCAAAACATATGCATGACTTTGTTTCCTTCTTACTGAATTAAAATGCAGTAATATCTCAGGAACTGTATCCATTGAGAATACTGAGAGGTTTTTTGTTGGTCTCGAGCACTAGCTTCTACTTCCATTTCTACTGTTTCATTCTTTATGGTGCACATTTCTATGGCATGATCAATCCCACTGGAAAAGTGAAGCATCTGAGTTTTGCCCCCTCTTCTTCCACTACAGGAACAGGCAGAAGAGGCCCCATCCTGGGGGACACTCAGTTTAGTCATTCATTTGCAAACAAACTGAATTTTGAATAGGAATTCTATTCACCTGCCTAAACTCAGAGGCCTTTGATTTCATAAAGGAGAGAAACAATTTTGAGACAGCGCTGTTTCATCAATTTTCAGCTAAGCCTGGGACAAGCACATTGGATAAATTGATGTTCATTACCAGACAACTGTGCAATTCAGAAATCACTTATTTGTTGTACACTCTTCTTTTGATTGTTTCCCAGGATCAATTTGCCATTTTGTTGACTAGAATAGGCCTTAAAATCATATGACCTTGTTCACTCCATATACTTTAGAATCCTTAAAACGAAGTCCTTATGGAAGAGCCTACCGTGATCTTTTCCATCTCTACCAAAGATGTTCAAAAGAGGAATTGCCAAGGTAGTTAATAATGATGGAAACAGAGGTGAAGGACCAACCAATATAATAACACTAGGTACAAAAATAAGTAATGGTGGGCATGTATGTCATGTACATTTCAAGGTTATGTGTGTTTTCATGTAAAGGGGAAATGAATGAATTTTTGTCCAGATGAGCTGTACCCAGAAAGCAGTCATTTCTCCTTGCTTCTCTGAGGCAGGGAGTTGGACAACTGTCACCTCTCTCCATCTCCTTTAGTGAAGACAGATTGCTGTCATCAGCCTCTCAGTTCTGAATTCTTCTCCTCCGACCTGCATCTCTTAAGCTCCATCCTGGCAGTAGGAACAAAGGCTTTGAATTCTCTGCTATCTGTAGAAATGTTGGAGGGAGGTCAGAGTCCCAGTGTTTTGTGGGAGAGTTCGCCTCCCCTCAGTTGGCGTTTATAAGATAAGACAAAACCATCCATACACAGTACACATTTGCTTTCTCTCTGGCTATGTTGCTCCACTGTGCTAGCTTCAGTAAGTTTTCCATTTCTTTCTTTTTAATTCCAATACGCAATAAACAGAAGAGGACCAGGACATTTTTTTCCCCAAAAGAAACAGGGTAAGGAGTCACCGTTACCTGGAGCATAGGGATTCAAGATGAAGCAGAGCTTCAGCGATGTAAGTTGAGGGCAAAAGGGAGGACTTTGAAAGGTGAATCTTAGAGAGACAGGCTGGTCATTGAAAACTAAATTGCCAACTTGCCTCCAGTGAACAAATGCACCTGCCATTCGTATTGCAGCCAATTTGCTGTTTCTACTTTTATCTCTCTCACACAGCAAGCTCAAAACTCTCAAAGGTTTTCCTGTGCCACTTTTTGTGATGCCCAAACCAGCAGGACTTTTAGATAGAGGCTTCTGTGTAGCATTTTATTCCCACCTTCTTTCCCACTCATTGCATTAAAATAAATTGAGACAATAATGTTCATAAGAGAAGTAAAGTTCTAGGAGCAACAGCTCTTCCTCCAAACCCTAATGCCACTGGAAACTGTCCAGCTTTTCAGGATGGCACATGGCATCTACATAAAATGCAGGCACTGGAACCCAGCCACCAAGGGAGAGACACTCTGTGCTGTGAACACACACGTTACTTAGGCGTGAAGTAACGCTTTTAATCCCACTCCGATAGGGAATAATAGCTTCTGGAGAAAGACTTCCTTTGAAGGATGAAATTTTGCAAGCAAGATCTCAGCCCCCATACATTTTTTTCCATTTGCAAAAATGTTTGATAATGAATGATCATCAGGTGACTTTTTAATTACCTAAACAGGAGGGAGACACACCAGCTTTCCATGAAAAGAATTCTGAATGGCAAATGTAGATTTGCTTATTTGAAAACCTCCAGTTCAGTCGTTTCCAAAAGATTTAATTATTTCATCATGTATTGTTGAACTTTCACAATAGCTTACATTTCTCAACCCCAAAAGATGCTTCCAGTTACAGACTTCTAACTCTCTGCCGGTGGTTCTCTGAAGAAACCTCTATACATTTAAATATAGGCTATTTCAAACCCTGGCAGGAAAGACCTTGGAACTGCATCAAATGAAGGGTTTTTTTTTTTCCTCTCTCATGAAAACCTGAAGTAAATGATATGCAAAATATTCTAATGCTGCCTTAAGGTAGGTATTTTAATTGCACAAAAGAGAATTTATTCATTTGTGGTATCCCAATCAACTGTAACTCTTAACCAGTGTAAGAGACAATATTAGTCATTAGTCTTATGATATGGAAAATGAACAAGCATTTGGGCAATATTTCTATTCTGGTGCCCTCCCTTGCCTTTCTGATTTGCACTTCTTTATCTTACCTTAGACTTACCAAATGAATTACCTTCAATTAAAAGCAGCAGTGCTATGCAACTGTAGTACACAGCTAGGAAGGGAAGCTGGGCTTTGACTCATATGAGAGCCAAGACATTAGAAATAGAAAGAAAGCATTCAGTATATCCCACTGTTGAAAAAATAAATACTATGTAGATGCTTTAGTCAATTCTTCAGAGACACCACAGATCAAAGTAAATAGAAATTACTGGTCACTATTACCTCCTAAAAGTGTGTTTCTAGACAGAAGTTTTCTGTCCTTCACTAATTCATTCATTCATTCATTTCCTCATGTGTTCCAAAAAAATATTTTAAGCCACTGTCCCCAACATCCCAATCGTGTGGTTCTAACATGTTCCAAGGTCAACAGCATTTATTACAAGCACTTGCTATATTCCAGGCATCAAGTTAAGTATTTCACATGCGTTAATTATCTCATTGAATACTTGAAAATCCTCTGAGATAGGTTAAGTTTCTCATTCTGCAGATGAGAAAACTGAGTCAAAGAAAGACTAAACCGTTTCCCCAAGATTTAACAGCTAGTAAGCTGAGGAACCAGGGTTGGAACCTGCCCGGCTTCAGAGCCCAGTGTCTAGCCACTAAATTATGTGTTATAAATACATGTTAAAAGAGAAGGTCCCTATCCTTATATGTCTTCAGCCATTTCTGAGTTATTCTTTTGTCCAGAGCATTTATCACACTCAAACTTTTGACGTTAGACTCTTGACCTCTTAGATTCATGGATACAGGGAAGGATGAGCCATAGGTCTACGTGGTCTAACTCAAGGATCACTCTTCCCGATTGACTCCTAAAACTGTCTTTTCCATAGAATAAGCTTACACCACTGAGGTTGGGTAGAGTCTTTTTATACAGGATATTGTTGATCTATACAAGCTATAAAGGTTAATTCCTAAGTCCCTAATTAGTGTTATAACATGTGCTAGGCCAAGTATAACTACAAAGTCATGGGACATATTCTACAGCCACACATGAAAATCAGTCATATTAACTATATAATCCTGACTCGATTTTATCTTCCTTTTCTGATTTCGGAAAATAAATTAAAGTATCTAAGCATATGTATCCAATATACTTTCCCTAAATTATTTAGTTAATCCTTGTATCCATCCTGGAACCTAGAAAATTAGCATACGTTATTTTTGGAGATGAATACTTCAAGGTATGGAGAAGTTTTTGTGGCCTGAAGGAGCCCTACTGAGCGCTACTGGGAGTGAGAGGAAGTATGGGGCTCAAAATCTAGGTCTCCTTGAAGGCTTATATTTAGTGAATGGAGCCGCTCTTAGATAACTGTGTTTACTTATGTGGGTCAAATCTTATTTTCTATTCAGAATCGCACATTTTCAGCATGTCCCCCTCACTATTATCCTGAAATTCTCCTTGGTTGGCCTTAAAAATAACTCCTGTACTAGAAATATAATCAGTGAAATTCCTTTATGTTTTTCTTATGAAGAAATGATTATGTAATAATGAGGCCTGCAGAATGTCAAATATAGAACAATTTCACTACAGGAAAGCTGAGGACATACTCCTCCTATGTTAGAAACCTTATTTGTTCTGATAAAGTATGATTTTGTATTTAAGTAAGGGAAGCTAATACAGAGGTCCCTGAGTCCTTGCACTGATTATGTAACACAGTTTCCTTAAATTATTCCTGAGGCATTGTCCTCCTCCTCTAGTGCGGGGGAGGAAAAAATAAACAAAAAAAGAACACAGCCCTGCAGGTTCAAAAGATACCAAGACAGAGGGAAAGCCAAAAATATAACCCAGGACTCATGTATTTCCAGACAGCTGTGCTATTTAATAGCAAGCATATGCAAATAGAGAGAAACTTGGTTATAATACCTGGAGTACAAAATAAGCATTTTTAGTATTATTTTATTATATTATTTTTAGTAATAGTTCCTCAGGAAATTTCTAGAAATTTCTAGAAATAGCTGGTACTGTTTCATTATCTCTATAGTTTTGAATAGAGGTTGTGACTCCCTTAATGGGAAATACCATTTTGCTAATTTAACTATTCCTTTATACTATCTTTGCTTAGATTTTTATAAAATACTTTTTTTCACACTATGCATCGTATATGAATTATAAAATTCAAACTTGAGAATACCAAATTTCTAGGATTTCTGACTTATAGATGAAGCGTCTGGAAGCAGGCACCTCCAGGTTCTTGACACCAGAGGCTTATAATCAGAGGTAGGTGTGCAGGTAGAAAATTCCTGATAGGTGGCAAGAAAAAGTAAGGCACAGAATTAGGGAAGGACTACCATTTCTGGCTCATCACTGTGGCCTCCATACCACAGAGCAGAGGAGAGGTCCCTACACCTCTTACAGGCAATAGCCCGTGTCAGGCAGGAGGCAGCATTTGGTCATAAAATAAAAACGAAGTGGATGAGTAGACTGGAAGATCAATTGTGTAGTCATTAGCAATGACCAATCAAAGTCTTCACTGAATGAAGAAGAGGCTTTTCACTCAACAGTCATCAGCATGAAATAGGAGGGACCTCGAGAGAACATCATATCCAGTTTCCAACTTTAGGCCAGTCCACTTCTAAATAGTAGATGTATACTTTGCTCTTCTCAATGATGGTTTTTTAAAAATTATTATTATTGGAGTATAATTGCTTTACAATGGTGTGTCAGTTTCTGCTGTACAAGGAGGCGAATCAGCTATATGTATGCGTATATCCCCTCTCTCTTGGACTTCCCTCCCACCCCCCCATCCCACCCATGTAGGTCGTCAGAGAGCACTGAGTTTGATCAGAGTAATTAATGTTAGCTGCCACAGCAGATAATGTTGAACTCTTGAGGCTTCTTTCTTGCTCATGAAGTACAGTCCAGGTCTGGAAGTCCCCTGCTACATAGCAGCTACATCCCCAAAGTTGCCATTGACAGGAAAGGGCTGGAGTGACACACTGGCTTTTTTAAAGGGCCAGGGCCCAGATGTGGCTTACCTCACTTTCCTCAACACTTTATTGGCCAGACTCCAGTTGTATGGTCCAATCACAGGAGGCTGGAAAATGCGGAGAAACACGTAGATACTTGCTGAGCACTAACAGCCTCCCTTCACAACTCCCAAGGACACAGTGGAATGAATTGGGAACAGCGTCCTGAAGAGGTCTGAACGTGATGAGCACACACATTCATCCCTCGAGGAAGCAGATGGACTAAAGGATGAAGTTCATGATGCCCTGACAGTGTACAAACACACCTGATGTAAGAAATGCCTGCGCAGATGGCTAGCTTAGAAGCCAGAGATTAAATGTTAACGTGTCTGTCTTTGGTTTTGCATTGTGATGTGGAGAATGTGTGGCATTTGAAATATGTTAGTGAAGGACGTTAAATAGAAGGGTAATAAATGGGTCTGCGCTGGGAGATACACACATCCATGTTAAGTCTCTTTCATTTTCCCACTGCCTCTTCCTTCCCTTGACTAACTGTTATCATTTTAATAGAGCGATGTGAAGTTCCCTTCAGTGCAGTGTGAGTGAATTGTTCCTATTCCTCCCATTAGGACCTAGAAACTAAGGTGTACTTTGAGTCGAACGGTTTAGCATCTGGTTGAATGAGAGAGGTGACAAAGTTGTTTTGTTTTTTTTTTTTTGCGGTACGCGGGCCTCTCACTGCTGTGGCCTCTCCCGTTGCGGAGCACAGGCTCCGGACGCGCAGGCTCAGCGGCCATGGCTCACGGGCCCAGCCGCTCCGCGGCATGTGGGATCTTCCCGGACCGGGACACGAACCCGCGTCCCCTGCATCGGCAGGCGGACTCTCAACCACTGCGCCACCCGGGAAGCCCGGTTACAAAGTTTTTAATGTGTGAATGCTAGATTCGGGTGCCAGAAATAGCCAGAGCATAGAACATTTACACATGTGAATGTCCTAATCCCTAACGATGCTATCAACCACCAGCACAGCAGATTTCTGTTTGGTTGATAATTCTTCTTCTTTACAGTGTTTTAAGACACTTCTAAAAACATTTATAATAATTTACTCTACTTTGTAATTCGATTTAGTGATTAGAATCTTGCTCACTTACAGAGTTGTTTCCCTTTAAATGAACGGCACCAGCTGGCTGATAGCTGAAACCTGATCTGACTCCCAAAGCCATCAGAGGAACCAGCATAAGGCAAAGCATAATGTGTTGTGGAGCTTCGTGAGAAGTGGCTGAGGGAGGTGTCTGACATTCTGATATATGTCTTTGTATATATATACATATGTATGTTAAATATGATGGAGGAGATTTTCTTTTAAACTTAAACCTTAGCTACTCTGGGCATACATTCAATTTATAGGACATGGCAAGAGGCAATATTATGTTCTCTCATATAGCCTCTAATCATTAGAGGAAGGACAAATAGCTGAAAATGTGCAGTTTGGACTTGAGCCTCTTGGGCTATTTTACCATCAAGAGAAATATGATAGAGAAATATGATGGCTGTATAATTAATTAGTGGAAGGAAGCACTGGCAAAAGTGTAAGAGAGCAAAGTAATCCCAAGAGGCCTTGAGTATTAACTGTTTCCATGTAATTTTACATATGGCACTGAAGACGCAGTAAGTTATTTGTTTCACTCCCTTAACATACAGTTAATGACTTCTCAGGCTAGGCACTGTGCTCTCATGCTGGTATGACAGGTATGAGTGAGTCTGACTCATGAAAATCAAAGATCGTCAATGGCCAAAGACTCTCAGGACCAAGTCACTTTCCAGATGAGGTTAAGTGACTTGGCTGAGGCCAGAGGAAAGATGGGTAGAATAACAGACAGAGGGAGCACTTGCCCTTTCCCTGTGGATTGAACAGGGAAAGATGTGGGCTGAAACTCAAGAATAATTCTGGTGGCCAAGAAGCCTGGTTCTCAGTCCATCTGGAGCTGTTTGGAATTGACAAACAACACGAGAATCCTTCTCACTGCTACAGCACGTCTCTGCCTTGTGAGTTCTGTGGCTTGTGGAGAACAAAGCAGCTACCATATCAGCTGCCTTAAGACAGTCGAAGGCAAGTAGACAAGAGGACGGGGCTGGGCCAATGTGAATCCGGTTGCATGACCACCTTTTCCTGATTCCTGCTCTACAGCCTGCCTCGTTTGCCTGTGACAGACATAGGATGGACAGAGGCCATGGGCCTGCTCACTTTTCCCCTCTGATACTCATACTTTCCATAGTCTCTATAGAAACTCTAATGCATTTCCATAGGGTTCAGGCCTAGGCCCTGTTACCCCTGCTGGCCACCAGGACAATACCAAATACAGAGCTGATGCAGAGCCAAGCAGGAGAGATCCTTCCTGCTCCCCTCAGGGAAGCACTGATGATTCTCACCTGTCCTCAGTCACGTCTGCATCAACTTATCCCCTGACACTGCCCGATTTTCCCAGCAGTCAGTTTTTCTCAATATGAAACCAGAGTTCCACTCACAGTTAAAACCATCTCTTGTTAGAAGACAGGGTCAGTGGATACTTCATGTTGTATAAGCACAAGCATTGTGAGATGGAGACAAACACAGTCGTGGAGGGTCACGCTGCCTCAGAAAGCATTTGCCAGAGTGCTCTGGCCTCACAGCATGTTACCAATAGACTGCTTTTTGCAGGAATTGATCAGCTCTCCTAAACACGGGTGTTGTGCATGTTTACGTGTGAGACTGGGAGCCAGGTGGGGGAGATTTTGATAGGTAGCGTTTGTGTCCTTAGGACATGGAGGTTTGAATAAAACATCATGGTAGAGTACAGAAGCATGAGAAGAGAAACCTTTGACATTTTCTCCATAACATGCCAAGGGCTCTGAACAAACAGGGGGGACCTGAGGCGCCTTCATGTCTAACTTCACATTTAGCTCAAGATTAATGAGACTCACCTCATTCAGGATTCATTTGTAGAAGCAGGGACAGAACCCTTCCTTCTCACTGCCACCGCCATGCCCGCCTCTTGAGTTTTAAGAAGAGGAGAGAGAGAAAAGAGAAATCCCATTTGCACCAGCCAAACGGAGGGAGAGGAAATGTGATACAGACAGTATACAAGGCATGTGAAGATGTCTCTAGTTTCCATTGTAAAATTGTTCAAGTTTTTCAAATTACAGATGTGAATATTATCAGCATTATTTAAAAATACCTTAAAAATCAGAAAGCCAAATTCTTAACTATAGCACATTAGTTGAGTTGAAGAATGCAGAGAAAACAAACTAAAGTAAACCAAACTTCCAGAGTCTCTATACAGTCAGTGGCATTTCTGTCACTGTACTCAGGACATCTGTGTACGTATCCAAGTTATCCTGGCTCTACTTGTGCCTGGTTATCGTGGCAACTGTTGAATTCAATCGACATGGCAGCATCTCCCATTTTAGCAGTAGATAATCTAGTCTGTGATATGTCAAGGTCTTCTGGATCTTCTTAACACAATCGGAAGAGCCGGTGATAAATTTAGTACTTTCCCTTTCTAGCTTTGTGACCTTGGCCAAGAGAATGAACCTTATTGAGCTTCAAGCTCAATAATTATCCAACCAATACATAGATGGGAAGTGGTGGTAGTAAAGATGGTCAAACTATCACACAGGGATCAGTTTTGGATCAAATAAGGCGAGGTATATACCACTGTTTTACAAATTGCATAATATAATACTACCTAAGATATTATTATTATTAATTATCTTTATTATTTTTATTATTTCTCCTTACTTTTCTTCTTGCTTGTATCTTCTTTCATTATTTGATGTGCATTTGCCCTTCCAACAGAGGGCAAACAAAGATGAGATGGAGATCTAACTCATATTCATCAAGTTGAGGTTTCATTTTTTATGTTTTTTCCCCACCACAAATGCTGCACACCTACTTACCTCCCTGGAATTTTCAAAACTACTTATAATTTCAGAAAGTATTCTATTTCTCCTAGCTACGTTTAACACTCGCAACAATTACTGTGTTTTCCACCATTGTATATAATTTTTGAAAAATTATAATGGGCATGAATGTATTAATTCACAATAGTAACTCTGTTTAGAAGTAAATAATGTGAATGTTCCATATTCTGTTTGTAATGATTTATGGTAAGCTTTGAACAGGGACAATGCAAAGAAAGAAATTCTAAAAACCTCCTGTCAAACCTATTCTTTGTCTAAATAGTCTAGCTTCTGGGCCCTTGAGCGGTGGCAGGAAACAACTGTTATTATTTTCATTGTATCCTAGGCATGCTTTAGTTCACCCTAGTTGGTTTCTATTAGAATCTACCTCCTTCCCTACATGCAAAGAACACTGTATGCCTTAAGCAACTAAAAACATAGAATTTAAGCTAGTAATATGGGCATGAAATCATTAAGTGCAAGAAATTCTTACAAGCACTATAGTTACCTCTGTGTATTTCTGACTCCCAAATTGCAATGAACAGTAAGTTATTTTGAAATATTCTGAGTAGTTGTGTGGTAAGCTCATACTGGCACTTCTGTTGAAACAATAAAAAATGGCTGATCTAGGTCATAATTGTCATTCTTTTCCCCCTCCTCACTTCTGCCCACGCACTGCACAGTGCATTTATGTGGCATCGGCTCTTGATAAATGTTGTTGGTTTGTATTATTCTTAAGCAGAATAGATGGCAGGTTGGTCTCTGAACCCTTTATATTTCTATTCCCTGATCACTTACAGCTCCTTTCTCTCTGATTTAAAATCCTCTCTGCTTTTGGTATAGGGACTTGTTTATGATATCCCCTTAATAGCTAAAGAATTCATCCATGAGATACAGGCAATGTTTTTCTCACATTTAATTTTTTAAGAGAAATAATGGAACACACAAAAAAATTGATGGCCCATAAAGTATTTTGTAGCTTTTAAGGATATGTCATGGTTTAGGGCTAAATCTTACAGGCTTTTCATGGAGTAAGAAGTGAGTTTTTAGTAGATGCCAGGAATACTGCCTGAATTTTCACCTGTTCTAAGAATTATACGGAACATCTCCCTTTAACATGGAAAATATGTCTATTTGAGTGCAAGGGAGGGTAAAGACACATTCTGCTTTTCTCTTACAAAATCTCAAGGTGCCACTTCTCACACCTTGGAAACGATCCAGTTGCTATTTGCCACTTACCCTAGGTAGCCTGATATTTTTCTTTTTATAAATTTATTTATTTATCTATCTATTTATTTATTTATTTTTGGCTGTGTTGGTTCTTTGTTGCTGCTCATGGGCTTTCTCTAGTTGCAGCGAGCAGGGGCTACTCTTGGTTGAGGTGTGTGGACTTCTCATTGCAGTGGCTTTTCTTCTTGCGGAGCATGGGCTCTAGGCGCACGGGCTTCAGTAGTTGTGGCTCGTGGGCTCTAGAGCGCAGGCTCAGTAGTTGTGGCGCACAGGCTTAATTGCTTCGCAGCATGTGGGATCTTCCTTGATCAGGGCTCGAACCTTTGTCCCCTGAATTGGCAGGCAGATTCTTAACCACTGCGCCACCAGGGAAGTCCAGCCTGATATTTTTGAGCTTCCCTCTGCTTAATACCCCATTGCTGCCAAATAACAAAACCATCTTCTCTGGTTGGACAGCATCTAAAGATGAATCTGTAAGTACCAGAAACAAGAAAGCAATTTGGCCTAGGTAAAGGGGAGATGGCAGATTCATTCCTTCCATCTACAGGTTAAGTCAGCTTCTGGGTGTTTTCCCAGATTAGTAAAAACAAATATCCAAACAGCTGGAATAAGGGTCTGGGAATAGGAGATTTTGGAGAAGCTGCTGACTTGCTGTTAAGTGCAGCCATTCGCTCTTGTTTAGTTCCATTCGCTCTTGTTTAGCAAGGCAATGACCCGTACATGGGAACAGTCATTTGATGCCCCACAGAGTATACCTATTGCTGAATCAACAATAGTGGACACCCTTAGCTGGGCATGAATGCAAATGCTGGTGTCTGAATGATTTGTCCCCTTTTAAAACCAGCCCGCACCCTTAGACTCCAGGGTAATTCTGAACATTTAATAAATATAGAAAAATTCCAGTTTAATATACTTTCTTTTTAGGTAGACTAGGGAACTCAATCAGATGCAGATATGCAGGCCACACATGTGTCACCCTAAGTACACATCCACCACTGAGTGGTGTGTAAGTGAGCTTGGAACATTTCCTTGTCCCATGGCTACTGTGTTTGAGTTATTTACAGCAGGCTGACCCATATTAATCCTCCCTTTTGATAGTGCCTACCGTCTGGATGAGTCCGTAGGGACTGTTTTGGTATAAATCTGACTACCTAGAACAGTGTCAGGAACTCATAGGGCCACTTGAGAATCTTATATAACGTAGGGTTCAAAGGCCCAGAAGAGTGTGTCTTACCCAGCTTTGGCCAACACAGTCAAATGCCAGCTACATCTCAGAGGACTCTGGTGAGTGAAGCTTCAGGCACTTTTAGTTGCATGTACAGTTCAGAATCTGATCCTGTCTGATTAAAAAAGGATTAAAAGAGGATGGCTTTTTCTTTTTTCTTTTTTTTTTTGCGGTACGTGGGCCTCTCACCGCCGTGGCCCCTCCCACCGCGGAGCACAGGCTCCGGACGCGCAGGCCCAGCGGCCATGGCCCACGGGCCCAGTCGCTCCGCGGCACGCGGGATCCTCCCGGACCGGGGCACGAACCCGCGTCCCCTGCATCGGCAGGCGGACTCTCAACCACTGCGCCACCAGGGAAGCCCCTGCCCATTGTTTTAATATATCATTTTCATGAGCTTCCTCCACATTACCAGTCATATGGCACTTGGCATTGCTTTGTTTTGTACATACATTTTATCTTTTTCTCTAAATTGTTAGCATATTATTCCTCTTTCTTTAAGTTACTTTGTTCATCATTTGCTGCATGCAAAAGTGCAACATTTGTAATCATTCCTGCAGAGATATTTGAGTAATTGATGCTCATAGTGAGTTTCTCCTAATTTCAACTTCATCTGACAAAGGATCTGTAGTTTCCATATTTTCCAACTCACGCATGAAACTTGTATCTAAAAGGAATCATGTTCCTGTACAGTGCTCCTTTTCAGATACATACTTTGGAGGCTGATGTTTCTTGCTTTATAAATGGATCCTAATAGGAGTGGGAGCTAGTACTAGTGGAAAAGAAATGATCATGGCTAGCTATTTTATTCTACTGCAAGATCTAAGGCTTCAGAGACTCAAATTACAGACATGAAACACCTGGCAACAACTGTTGTGTACAAGACATTGCAAATTATGTAAGGGTGACAAAATTTTATTTGGAGTGCTTTTTCTTTTTTTTTTCTTTATACATTTATTTTTTATTGAAGTATAGTTGATTTACAATGTTGTGTTAGTTTCAGGTGTACAGCACAGTGATTCAGATATATATATCTGTATATGTATATATATACATATGTATATATGTGTGTATATATATATATATATCCTTTTTCAGATTATTTTCCCTTATAGGTTACTACAAAATAATTGAGTAGAGTTCCCTATGCTATACTGTAAGTCCTTGTTGGTTATCTATTTTATATATAGTAGTGTTTATATGTTAATCCCAACCTTCTAATTGACTCCCCCACTTGGAGTGCTTTCTCTTGGGAGCCCAACAGTTAAGCTTCTAAAAATTCGGGGAAAACTTATTTTACTTATGCTTGTACACTCTCATATCTTTATGCCACTTTTTGTTGTAGGTATAAAGTGCCTAGACATTAACTGAAGGGTTGACATATTGACATAGCTCTGCCCATTAGCAGATAAGAACTGAGTGCATGTCTTTGGGGTGAGTTATTGTTAATACCGGTATTAATGATTAATTATGAATTGTAATAATTACCTACACCTTTTGGCAATAATGGTGCCTGCAAAATTATAATTAGAATACCATTAGCCATAGAAATGTATGAATTCTTTTATCATGTTATCTTATTTTTTTTTTTAATTTTTAAAAAATTTTATTTATTTATTTTGGCTGTGCCGAGGCTTAGATGCGGCACACGGGATCTTCGTTGTGGTACACGGGATCTTTAGTTGCAGCACACGGGCTTCTTAGTTGCAGCATGCGGGCTTCTCGGTTGTGGCATAAACATAGGATCTAGTTCCCCAACCAGGGATTGAACCCAGGCCCCCTGCATTAGGGGCACGGAGTCTCACCCACTGGACCACCAGGGAAGTCCCATCATGTTATCTTAGGAGTTAAGCCAACATTGTTTTTTTTAAGCTAGTTTTAGCATGTAATAAATAATGGCTACACTATAGAACCTCTTGCAGTTTAAAGAACAAGTTCATGCGCATTATCATATTTGACCCTAATAGCAATCCTATAACGTTGCCTAATAACAATTTTGCACATTACTTCCAGTTACCAGATGAGGAAATGAAGACTCAAACGGATTTAAATAATAATGTCATTAATTTTTTCATTTAGACATTCGAAATGTGTTAAGTACCTGCAATGTGCCTGATGATGAGGATTCAGAAGCCAATATCAGAGAACATGTGAGTGCCTCGTGAGGTAGTGGCAGGGCAGGGCCAGAGTCCCCTGGCTCTCAGTCTAGCTCACTGTGCTACATTTTCCTATCCTGTCATCATCCTAGAAACTACCACACCAAGCAGCAAAACATGCTTCAGTGGCATTTTCAGAGGCAAATGCCAGGCTGGATGGACGTTTTAGGTTTCACAAGATGGCATTTATGTGTTATATTGTGTATTTTTATTCTTATTGTTGAATTGTTAGATCGTGCTTATTAAAGCCAAGTGCTGTTCAGAAAACATCCTGTAGATTTCTGAACCCAGCTCTTAGGTATACATGACATACTGTTCCATAGTCTGTTCCACATGCACAAGATAGGGCTTAAGTTTGTCTAGCCTTACGAAAGAAAGGTTAGAAATTAGGAAGTTGACAGTGTTGTGTTTTTAACACCCCCTCACCACCATACACACAGTAGTACATACACCTTGCCCCAACTTTAAATGAACAATAGCTGAGACCGATTTGTTGCTGATTTGTACCATTAGGAATGACACTTTGAATTGAATACAATAACCACTAATTATTTGAGGTTAGGGAAATAAGCCAACTGACCACCTTTCTCCCCTACTCTGGAGCTGATTGTTTTCTTTCTGTAGGCTGGTCAGTTAGGGACCAAGGATAAAGGCATTAAAACATTCACAGCTAGAATTAGATGGCCTTGCAAACCAGCGATTCTTTTTATAGCAATGTATACTGACAGATCAGAACCAATGGTAGCCATGCAACTAAGTTGGTTTTGTGGGAATCCAACAAGTACCTAAGCAGAGATGACAACAATTTTCCCTCTATGAAAAGGCCCCTCTTCAAATTTTCGCCTTATTATGACTGTTTTTCAATTTGCAATAATTAGGATTCTTCGGTTTGAGCAACAGAAATTGACCAGCTAATTTTATGTAAGAAGGGGGTGATACATTGAAGAATATGGACTAGCTCACAGAACCACAGGAAAAGCAGAAAAATCTTGCCATGGAAAGCTCAAAATCATATATCTCTAGGGTTACAAGTTGCAGACACTAGTGAAAAATAACAGTCTTTTCAGGTGGTTGCCCTTTCCTAATATGTATTAGCTAACTATTGCTGACAAACAAACCAGTCCAAAATTCATGGGCATAAAACAATAATAGTTACTCTTTATTTCTCACAAACGTACACGTCAGCACACTTCTAGGCTGGGCTTCACTACAGGTGACTGTGTTCCTGAGGTTGTCAGATTCATCAATTAAAAACATAGGATGCCCAGTTAAATTTGAATTTTAGATAATAAATAATTTTTAGTATAAATATGTCCCATGTAATATTTGGAACATACTTATACTAAAAATAAATACTTGTTGTTTATCTGAAATTTGTATTTGAATGAGTACCTTGTATTTTATCTGGCAATCCTATTTGCCATTTCCCATCTTCCTTCTCCTGGGACCAAAAGGCTCAGTTCAGCATGTGCTTTTCATGGTGATGGCAGAGGCAGAAGACCAAGTGAGTCCAATTGTTTCAGCACTTGTCAAGGCTCTGCTCATATTACCTATACTGATATCCTTGGCCAAAACGGGTGACATGGTCCAGGAATGTAAAAATGTGTACCACCCACTATAGGAGGGCACAGGCATGGTAAAGGATGTGGAACAGGGAAGAGTGGAAAACTGGAGACATTAACACAGTCAACTTCTACGTCTTTTAAACTATTTCTTATAAAAACCAAGTTCTGGGCTTCCCTGGTGGCGCGGTGGTTGAGAATCCGCCTGCCGATGCAGGGGACACGGGTTCGTGCCCCGGTCCGGGAAGATCCCACATGCCGCGGAGCGGCTGGGCCCGTGAGCCATGGCCGCTGACCCTGCGCGTCCGGAGCCTGTGCTCCGCAACGGGAGAGGCCACAACAGTGAGAGGCCCGCGTACCGCAAAAAAAACAAAAACAAAAAAACCCAAGTTCTAAGGAGGGAGAGTCTGAAATGCCCAACTTAGGTAATTTTCTTTGGCTAAGGAAAACAGGTTACCTGATTGACAATCCCAACAAACCAATGGCAGTGGGATGAGAGGTAGTTCTCCAAAGGAAAAGTAGGGTGTCTTGCCAGAAGAAGAAGGCATGGATTGGGGCAGATTAAACTCTCCACTATGTCCCTGACCTTGCCTGCATTTCCACTTTCGGTCATACACAAGAGATGTTAGTTTCATACAAAAGGGAAGAAGGGATAAGTTTGAACCTGGAGAACTGTACAAAAATGTACAGGCAGCTCTGAGTCCACAAAAAACAAGGCAGCCCTGGAGATCTGGTAGAGGTAGCGGGTAAGAAAATTACAAAAAGTGTGAGAAAGGACAATAAAATCATGGGTGCCAGAGCCAGACTGGTTGTGTCATATCTTACTTACTGCTGGTTCATTGCACAGCTGAAGGAATTCATGTATCCAAGTGCAGCTAGATGTTAGCATTATTTTAGAAACTGCCATTCACTTTGCACTGAATAAAATTTAAAAAAAATGCATTTCTTTATCATTGAACATATGTGAATTTCAATGAAAAAGTATTACCTATTTAATCAGATTTTAAAATTAGAAGTGTTGGGTGTGGCATATTCATTTTACATTTTTTTTTTACAATGGAAACCCTGAGGATTACTTTGAATAATGAATTTTGCTAATGTCCTGAAAGAAGGCTATCTAAATTATGTTTTTCACTCAGCATTTTAGAAGGTATTATTCTAATAAACAATTAATTTTGGAACTGGCAACACCTAATAATAGTGTGGTGTCCGAAAGATTAGTGACTTATATTTTGAAATATTTTGATAAATTACTTGGCATGGTAAGTAAGGCTTATATTTACGTTTCCCAGAAAATATTGCTCCGGCCAAATGGGTAGCACTATATAGGGTAATTCTGAAAACCAAAATGACGTATGCATTTTATATTATTTAGCAAATGGTATTGGGGAAATTGACTAAAAACATATGGGGGAAAATTTAGTTACAGTTCACACCATAAGTAAATCCCATATGATGTAAAGAGTTCACTTTTTAAAAAATGAAACAGACCATTAAAAGGAAAATAAAACAAATAGAGATAAGCATTTAACTGATCTTATGTTATAAAAAGACCTAATATGCCCAGAAGCAATAGAAGAAATCACAAAAGAAAGATAAATTAAAAAATTAAGACTTCGGGCTTCCCTGGTGGTCCAGTGGTTAGGGCCCCATGCTTCCACTGGAAGGGGGCATGGGTTTCATTCCTGGTCGGGGAACTGAGATCCCGCATGCTGCATCGCATGGCCAAAAACAAAACAAAAAAAAGACACCTACAAAACAAATATGGTCATAAAATTAAGAATAAATTGGGGAAATTGTAAATAACAAAAGGTCAATTCCTTATGGTATAAGGACCTGTCATTAGTTGATAAGCAAAACAAAATAATCCAGACAAACTGGAGAAGTCACTGAAACTGAATAGGCTGAAAACTTTAAATAAATGGTTCATGGCATAAAATTTAGGAAAATATAATAAGTCACATTAATATCCTTTGAGTAAAAATTGTTAGGAAATACTCCAGAAAGAGAAAACCAAAACAAACTAACAAACAAAAACTACCCAGACTACTGTGATGACCCAAGAATTGAACATAAATCAATATTACAGTGATTTTGATAAACAACTTATGTTTGCTGATGCAAATAAGGTTATCATGTTCAACAGTATTTCCTAAGTAGTCATCCTTACTGAGAATTAAAATAGAGTAACAAATACTATTTGGAACCACTTTTGCAAAAGTGAGTGTAATAGAGAGGAAGAGCTAAGTTTGGGAAATCTGTAAGCCTTTGGTTTTGGTACTAGCTCTATAATTCCTTAGCTAATGTGATTTTTACCCATTTTATCCCTTATGTCCACATCTGTAAAATGGCAGTAATCATAATAAAAATACTTTTTACTTCCCAGAATCTTTATAAAAATTTTATGAGTAACAGAAAAAAACACTTTGATTTGCCTATTTAATATTATGTTATCAGTGATGGTATAAATGTAGACTGCATGAATTACTATAGGAAACTAGGAAGGAACTATTTAGAAAAGAAAAAAAGAAGTTAAAACCCTGAAAAGTCTGTAATTGAGGAAATTGGACACCAAGTTCATCTTGGTTTCTAAAATATATGAACATTTTTCTGCCCCATGGTCAATTTTTTTTTTTTTTGAACTGTCTGTTTTGGAGATTAACACCTTGTTGGTGGCATTATTGTATTGCATTTACTTTTTTTTTTTTTTACATGTTTATTGGAGTATAATTGCTTTACAATGGTGTGTTAGTTTCTCCTTTATAACAAAGTGAATCAGTTATACATATACATATGTTCCCATATCTCTTCCCTCTCGTGTCTCCCTCCCTCCCACCCTCCCTATCCCACCCCTCTAGGTGGTCACAAAGCACTGAGCTGATCTCCCTGTGCTATGCGGCTACTTCTCACTAGCTATCTATTTTACGTTTGGTAGTGTACATATGTCCATGCCTTCTCTCACTTTATCACAGCTTACCCTTCCCCCTCCCACTATCCTGAAGTCCATTCTCTAGTAGGTCTGTGACTTTATTCCTGTCTTACCCCTAGGTTCGTCAGCACATTTTTTTTCCCTTAAATTCCATATATATGTGTTAACTTGTGGTATTTGTCTTTCTCTTTCTGACTTACTTCACTCTGTATGACAGACTCTAGGTCCATCCACCTCATTACAAATAGCTCAATTTCGTTTCTTTTTATGGCTGAGTAATATTCCATTGTATATATGTGCCACATCTTCTTTATCCATTCATCCGATGATGGACACTTAGGTTGTTTCCATCTCTGGGCTATTGTAAATAGAGCTGCAATGAACATTTTGGTACATGACTCTTTTTGAATTATGGTTTTCTCAGGGTATATGCCCAGTAGTGGGATTGCTGGGTCATATGGTAGTTCTATTTTTCATTTTTTAAGCAACCTCCATACTGTTCTCCATAGTGGCTGAACCAATTCACATTCCCACCAGCAGTGCAAGAGTGTTCCCTTTTCTTCACACCCTCTCCAGCATTTACTGTTTGTAGATTTTTTGATGATGGCCATTCTGACTGGTGTGAGATGATGTCTCATTGTAGTTTTGATTTGCATTTCTCTAATGATTAATGATGTTCAGCATTCTTTCATGTGTTTGTTGGCAGTCTGTATATCTTCTTTGGAGAAATGTCTATTTAGGTCTTCTGCCCATTTTTGGATTGGGTTTTTTTTTTTGCTATTGACCTGCATGAGCTGCTTATAAATTTTGGAGATTAATCCTTTGTCAGTTGCTTCATTTGCAAATATTTTCTCCCATTCTGAGGGTTGTCTTTCGGTCTTGTTTATGGTTTCCTTTGCTGCGCAAAAGCTTTGAAGTTTCATTAGGTCCCAGTTGTTTATATTTGTTCTTATTTCCATTGCTCTAGGAGGTGGGTCAAAAAGGATCTTGCTGTGATGTATGTCATAGAGTGTTCTGCCTATGTTTTCCTCTAAGAGTTTGATAGTTTCTGGCCTTACATTTAGGTCTTTAATCCATTTTGAGCTTATTTTTGTGTATGGTGTTAGGGAGTGTTCTAATCTCATACTTTTACATGTACCTATCCAGGTTTCCCAGCACCACTTATTGAAGAGGCTGTCCTTTCTCCACTGTACATTCCTCCCTCTTTTATCAAAGATAAGGTGACCATATGTGTGTGGGTTCATCTCTGGGCTTTCTATCCTGTTCCATTAATCTATATTTCTGTTTTTGTGCCAGTACCATACTGTCTTGATTACTGTAGCTTTGTAGTATAGTCTGAAGTCAGGGAGCCTGATTCCTCCAGCTCTGTTTTTCGTTCTCAAGATTGCTTTGGCTATTCGGGGTCTTTTGTGTTTCCATACAAATTGTGAAACTTTTTGTTCTAGTTCTGTGAAAAATGCCAGTGGTAGTTTGATAGGGACTGCATTGAATCTGTAGATGGCTTTGGGTAGTAGAGGCATTTTCACAATGTTGATTCTTCCAATCCAAGAACATGGTATATCTCTCCATCTATTTGTATCATCTTTAATTTCTTTCATCAGTGTCTTATAATTTTCTGCATACAGGTCTTTTGTCTCCTTAGATAGGTTTATTCCTAGATATTTTATTCTTTTTGTTGCAGTGGTAAATGGGAGTGTTTTCTTGATTTCACTTTCAGATTTTTCATCATTAGTGTATAGGAATGCCAGAGACTTCTGTGCATTCATTTTGTATCCTGCTACTTTGCCAGATTCATTGATTAGCTCTAGTAGTTTTCTGGTAGCATCTTTAGGATTCTCTATGTATAGTATCATGTCATCTGCAAACAGTGACAGCTTTACTTCTTCTTTCCTGATTTGGATTCCTTTTATTTCCTTTACTTCTCTGATTGCTGTGGCTAAAACTTCCAAAACTATGTTGAATAAGAGTGGTGAGAGTGGGCAACCTTGTCTTGTTCCTGATCTTAGTGGAAATGCTTTCAGTTTTTCACCATTGAGGACGATGTTGGCTGTGGGTTTGTCATATATGGCCTTTATTATGTTGAGGAAAGTTCCCTCTATGCCTACTTTCCGCCGGGTTTTTATCATAAATGGGTGTTGAATTTTGTCAAAAGTTTTCTCTGCATCTATTGAGATGATCATATGGTTTCTCTCCTTCAGTTTGTTAATATGGAGTATCATGTTGATTGATTTGCGTATATTGAAGAATCCTTGCATTCCTGGAATAAAGCCCACTTGATCATGGTGTATGATCTTTTTAGTGTGCTGTTGGATTCTGTTTGCTAGTATTTTGTTGAGGATTTTTGCATCTATATTCATCAGTGATATTGGCCTTTAGTTTTCTTTCTTTGTGACATCCTTGTCTGATTTTGGTATCAGGGTGATGGTGGCCTCGTAGAATGAGTTTGGGAGTGTTCCTCCCTCTGCTATATTTTGGAAGAGTTTGAGAAGGATAGGTGTTAGCTCTTCTGTAAATGTTTGATAGAATTCGCCTGTGAAGCCATCTGGTCCTGGGCTTTTGGTTGTTGGAAGATTTTTAATCACAGTTTCAATTTCAGTGCTTGTGATTGGTCTGTTCATCTTTTCTATTTCTTCCTGATTCAATCTTGGCAGGTTGTGCATTTCTATGAATTTGTTCATTTCCTCCAGGTTGTCCATTTTATTGGCATAGAGTTGCTTGTAGTAATCTCTCATGATCTTTTGTATTTCTGCAGTGTCAGTTGTTACTTCTCCTGTTTTATTTCTAATTCTATTGAGTTGAGTCTTCTCCCTTTTTTTCTTGATGAGTCTGGCTAATGGTTTATCTATTTTGTTTATCTTCTCAAAGAACCAGCTTTTAGTTTTATTGATCTTTGCTATTGTTTCCTTCATTTCTTTTTCATTTATCTGATTTTTATGATTTCTTTCCTTCTGCTAACTCTGGGGTTTTTGTGTTCTTCTTTCTCTAATTGCTTTAGGTGCAAGGTTAGGTTGTTTATTCGAGGTGTTTCCTGTTTCTTAAGGTAGGATTGTATTGCTATAAACTTCCCTCTTAGAACTGCTTTTGCTGCATCCCGTAGGTTTTGGGTCATCGTGTCTCCATTGTCATTTGTTTCTAGGTATTTTTTGATTTCCTCTTTGATTTCTTCAGTGGTCACTTCGTTATTAGGTAGTGTATTGTTTAGCCTCCATGTGTTTGTATTTTTTACAGATCTTTTCCTGTAATTGATATCTAGTCTCATAGCGTTGTGGTCGGAAAAGATACTTGATACAATTTCAATTTTCTTAAATTTACCAAGGCTTGATTTGTGACCCAAGATATGATCTATCCTGGAGAATGTTCCATGAGCACTTGAGAAAAATGTGTATTTTGTTGTTTTTGGATGGAATGTCCTATAAATATCAATTAAGTCCATCTTGTTTAATGTATCATTTAACGCTTGAGTTTCCTTATTTATTTTCATTTTGGATGATCTGTCCATTGGTGAAAGTGGGGTGTTGAAGTCCCCTACTATGAATGATTTACTGTTGATTTCCCCTTTTATGGCTCTTAGTATTTGCCTTATGTATTGAGGTGCTCCTATGTTGGGTGCATAAGTATTTACAATTGTTATATCTTCTTCTTGGATCGAACCCTTGATCAGTATGTAGTGTCCTTCTTTGTCTCTTCTAATAGTCTTTATTTTAAAGTCTATTTTGTCTGATATGAGAATTGCTACTCCAGCTTTCTTTTGGTTTCCATTTGCATGGAATATCATTTTCCATCCCCTTACATTCAGTCTGTATGTGTCTCTAGGTCTGAAGTGGGTCTCTTGTAGACAGCATATATATGGGTCTTGTTTTTGTATCCATTCAGCTAATCTGTGTCTTTTGGTGGGAGCATTTAGTCCATTTACTTTTAAGGTAATTATCCGTATGTATGTTCCTATTCCCATTTTCTTAATTGTTTTGGGTTCGTTATTGTAGGTCTTTTCCTTCTCTTGTGTTTCTTCCCTAGAGAAGTTCCTTTAGCATTCGTTGTAAAGCTGGTTTGGTGTTGCTGAACTCTCTCAGCTTTTGCTTGTCGGTAAAGGTTTTAATTTCGCCATCAAATCTGAATGAGACCCTTGCTGGGTAGAGTAATCTTGGTTGTAGGTTTTTCTCCTTCATCACTTTAAATATGTCCTGCCAGTCCTTTCTGGCTTGCAGAGTTTCTTCTGAAAGATCAGCTGTTAACCTTATGTGGATTCCCTTGTGTGTTATTTGTTGTTGTTCCCTTGCTGCTTTTAATATGTTTTCTTTGTATTTAATTTTTTACAGTTTGATTAATATGCGTCTTGGCATATTTCTTTGGATTTATCCTGTATGGGACTCTCTGTGCTGCCTGGAATTGATTAACTATTTCCTTTCCCATATTAGGGAAGTTTTCAACTACAATCTCTTCAAATATTTTCTCAGTTCCTTTCTTTTTCTCTTCTTTTTCTGGAACCCCTGTAATTCGAATGTTGGTGAACTTAATGTTGTCCCAGAGGTCTCTGAGACTGTCCTCAGTTCTTTGCATTCTGTTTTCTTTATTCTGCTCTGCAGTAGTTATTTCCACTATTTTATCTTCCAGGTCACTTATCCATTCTTCTGCCTCAGTTATTCTGCTATTGATCCCATCTAGGGTCTTTTTCATTTCATTTATTTTGTTGTTCATCGTTGTTTGTTTCATCTTTAGTTCTTCTAGGTCCTTGTTAAATGTTTATTGCATTTTGTCTATTCTATTTCCAAGATTTTGGATCATCTTTAGTATCATTATTCTGAATTCTTTCAAAGGTAGACTGCCTATTTCCTCTTCATTTGTTAGGTCTGGTGGGTTTTTATCTTTCTCCTTCATCTGCTGTGTGTTTTTCTGTCTTCTCATTTTGCTTATCTTACTGTGATTGGGGTCTCCTTTTTGCAAGCTGCAGGTTCGTAGTTCCCGTTGTTTTTGGTGTGTCTCCCCAGTGGCTAAGTTTCGTTCAGTGGGTTGTGTAGGCTTCCTGGTGGAGGGGACTAGTGCCTGTGTTCTGGTGGATGAGGCTGGATCTTGTCTTTCTGGTGGGCAGGTCCACGTCTGGTGGTGTGTTTTGCGGTGCCTGTGGACTTATTATGATTTTAAGCAGCCTCTCTGCTAATGGGTGGGGTTGTGTTCCTGTCTTGCTAGTTGTTTGGCATAGGGTGTCCAACACTGTAGCTTGCTGGTCATTGAGTGAAGCTGGGTGCTGGTGTTGAGATGGAGATCTCTGGGAGATTTTCGCCGTTTGATATTATGTGGAGCTGGGAGGTGTCTTGTGGACCAGTGTCCTGAAGTTGGCTCTCCCACCTCAGAGGCACAGCACTGACTCCTGGCTGCAGCATCAAAAGCCTTTCATCCACACGGCTCAGAATAAAAGGGAGAAAGGAAGGAAGGAATGAAGGAAGGAAGGAAGGAAAGAAGGGAGGGAGGGAGGGAGGAAGGAAGGAAGGAGGGAAGGAAGGAAAGAGAAAAGAAGATAAAGTAAAATAAAATAAAGTAAGATAAAATAAAATAAAGTTATTAAAATAAAAAATAATTATTAAGAACAAAAAGAAATTTTTTTAAAGAAAAAAAAAAAACGGACAGATAGAACCCTAGGACAAATGGTGGAAGCAACGTTATACAACCATTGTAAAGCAATTATACCTCAATAAAGATGTTAAGAACAACAACAAAAAAGCTATACAGACAAAATCTCACACAGAAGCATACACATACACACTCACAAAAAGAGGAAAAGGGGAAAAAAATCATAAATCTTGCTCTCAAAGTCCACCTCCTCAATTTGGGATGATTCGTTGTCTATTCAGGTATTCCACAGGTGCAGGGTACATCAAGTTGATTGTGGAGATTTAATCCGCTGCTTCTGAGGCTGCTGGGAGAGATTTCCTTTTCTCTTCTTTGTTCTCACAGCTCCCAAGGCTCAGCTTTGGATTTGGCCCCGCCTCTGTGTGTAGGTCGCCGGAAGGCATCTGTTCTTTGCTCAGACAGGACGGGGTTAAAGGAGCCGCTGCTTCGGGGGCTCTGGCTCACTCAGGCCGGGAGGGGGGGGAGGGAGGGGCACGGAGTGCGGGGCGGGCCTGCGGCGGCAGAGGCCGGCGTGACGTTGCACCAGCGTGAGGCGCGCCGTGCGTTCTCCCGGGAGAGTTGTCTGTGGATCCCGGGACCCTGGCAGTGGCAGGCTGCACAGGCTCCCCGGAAAGGGGTGTGGATAGTGACCTGTCCTCACACACAGGCTTCTTGGTGGCGGCAGCAGCAGCCTTAGCGTCTCATGCCCGTCTCTGGCGTCCGCGCTTTTAGCCGCGGCTCGCGCCAGTCTCTGGAGCTCCTTTAAGCAGCGCTCTTAATCCCCTTTCATCGCGCACCAGGAAACAAAGAGGGAAGAAAAAGTCTCTTGCCTCTTCGGCAGGTCCAGACTTTTCCCTGGACTCCCTCCCGGCTAGCTGTGGCACACTAACCCCCTGCAGGCTGTGTTCATGCTGCCAACCCCAGTCCTCTCCCTGCGCTCCGACCGAAGCCGGAGCCTCAGCTCGCAGCCCCGCCCGCCCCGGTGAGTGAGCAGACAAGCCTCTCGGGCTAGTGAGTGCCGGTTGGCACTGATCTTCTGTGCGGGAATCTCCCCGCTTTGTCCTCCGCAACCTTGTTGCTGTGCTCTCCTCCGCGGCTCCGAAGCTTTCCCCCTGCACCACCCACAGTCTCCGCCCACGAAGGGGCTGCCTAGTGTGTGGAAACGTTTCCTCCTTCACAGCTCCCTCCCACTGGTGCGGGTCCCGTCCCTATTCTTTTGTCTCAGTTTATTCTTTTCTCTTTTGCTCTACCCAGGTACGTGGGGAGAGTCTTGCCTTTTGGGAGGTCTGAGGTCTTCTGCCAGCGTTCAGTAGGTGTTCTGTAGGAGTTGTTCCACGTGTAGATGTATTTCTGTTGTATCTGTGGGGAGGAAGGTGATCGTGTCTTATTCTTTCACCATCTTCCCCTCGTCCTCAATTTTTTTTAATTGAGTCAAAGTTGATAGTGAAATAGATGACTAGATGGGTACCTAAAGAAATATTGATAAAAATGTTTTACTGGTTCAGAATAAAAGCTTGCTCCTTTGTGACAAAAATTTAATGAGATGACTTCTTTGAGCTCAGAAAAGAGTTGGAGAGAAAAATTTCATTCATTTCTTTTTTCAAACACACTGACTGAGCACCTACCATATTCCAAGTACCGTGCTCTGTTAAGATTCAGTGGACAAAGGCCTTCCTGTCTGCCTCTTTCAGTTTAGTGACTGGCATAGGTAAATAATCCAGCAATTATGGTTCAGTGCTGTGTGGAGAAACACAGGGTACAGTGTGAGAACACAGGAGGGGCACCCAATATGGAATCAGGAGTGGGGTTGGGGGTAGGTGGGGGATGACAGGACAGTCTTCCTGGAAAAAGTGAGAAAACAAGCTGACAAGTTGAGACCTGATGGAGGAAATGGAAGAGTCACGTGAAGAGTTGAAAGAAGACATTCCATGTAGAAAAAAATAGAATGTTAAATGCCTGGGAGTAAACAAAGACAGTACATTACAGGAATCAAAAGTTGTTTGATCTGACTGGATGACGCAACGCAAAGGGAATAGGAAATAAGGCAGGAGAGAGAAGCAGGGGCTAACCATGAATGACCTATTAAGCCATATTAAGAAGTTTTTATTTTGAGGGCAATGAGATTAATCAGAGGATACCATATTCATATTTGCCATTTAGGGGGAAAATTCTGATTGCAGTATGGTGAATGAATGACAGTGAGCTTGGAGAGAAGAAGACTAGAGGCAAAGAAACTATTTGTAATGCTTTTGCGGTAATTCAGGCAAAAAAAATAAAAAGAAATGTCGATGGTTGGAACAAGGCTAGTAGGAATAGGAATTGAGAGAGGAATTGAGAGTGATAAATGAATCTGAGAGATATTTAAAAGTCATAAGCCGTAGAATTTGGGGATCCATTTTATATGGGGGCAGTAAAGGAGAGAGAGCCGTCGAGGGAGATAAACTTCTTTTTTGGTTTGGGCAACTGTTTTCATGGGGACACCATTACTGAGAAAGTGATCACAAGATTACAGGTTCTCTGTGGGAAGGAAGACGATGACCCCTGAGTATGTTGAATCCTGGATTTCTGTGAGACATTCAGTGGAGACGTAGAATAGTTTGTTCATTGAAAATGCAGATATAAAGGTCATGAGAAAAATATGGGCTGAAGTTACTGATTTGGGAGTCATCAATAGCATGACATTAGCTTCTGAAGCTCAAGAGTAGATGAGTAGTGAGTGATCACAGTGAATAATATTTAAAAAGAAGACAGTGATCAAATCTTCAGATGTTTAAGGAAGGGGACAAGATAAGACCAAAAGTTAAACTTGGAAGGTTGGCCAGAAGGGTAAGAGGAAAAGCAGTTGAGTTTGTGACCTAGAAACTAAGGAAAGGAAGAATGAGGTTCCGGTCAACAAAGTCAACTACTTCAGTGAAAAATAGGAATAATAACAAAAATTTTCATTGGACCTGAAAACAGTATGGTTCAAACAAATTGGTGAGCCTCTTGAGAGCAGTTTCTTTGGAGGTTAATGAGAGAATGCAGATTGCACTGAAAGTTGGAGTGTGAATGGGAAGTGAAGACATGGTATAGAACAATTCCTTCAAAAATTTGGAGATAGAGAAGTTAAAAGTAAATAAGAAGGTAAGACGGGATTTGGGGAGGGATTTCTTTCTAGAGCAAAAAGGCTACATCATATATAAATGCTTATGGCAAGAAGCTGATACAAAGTACAATAAAGTAGGAAGATAAATGATGGAGTGAAACTACTGGTTAGTGACCCAGAGGAAGGTGGGATACAATGTCAACATGATTGCATTTCTAACTGTTCAACACAAACACTTTGTGTATCTCCAGTGTCTGAGATTCAGGACCTGAATATACTGTCCTTAATTAGGAGAAAGAATATAGTTTGGTGGCTAAAGCATAGCCCTGTAGCTAATTATTCTAGATTTTATTCCCAATTTTATTACTACCTGTCTATGTAATATTGAGCAAGTGACCTTACTTGTGTCCATGTAAAATCAAAGTCCTTAGTACATATATATTCCTCCTATAAAGGAGAGGCAATATGAGTAAATTTTATCATAAATAATAACTCTCTCAGATCTTGGCCATTGGAGATTTTTTTTCTATTTTGTAAATTTACATGTTTATATATTAGGGATATGGAATCTTTCCCCCTCCACTTTTTTTTTTTTTTTAAATCAGAACACATCTGTGTTTCTTTTCTCTACTCTACGTCTGGTCTTGGAGTTCAGAATAAACTTTGAATTGAGTGACGTGAGCTTTTATAATTACTATATAGCTTCCTGTTACAGTTCTTAGATTGTTGAGGGAGGTACCTAGGATGTCCAAGTCTTGTTCTCAAACACCATCATAGGTTGTATTGTAGGTGTTTTTGCACATGTTCAGAACCATGGCTTACTCGACTGGGAATTAAAAACTGTTAATATTAAACAGTAGAACAATTGTACATTCAGGAGCTCTGGGTTCTAAGCCTAGCCATATTTCGTGATGTGATCACCCTTGATAAGCCATTATTCCATTCTGTGCCTCATATTCTTCCCTATTAAATGGATATAACCTTTCAGGTCCTCATTGTGAAAGTCTGGGAGGGTATACTGTAAGTCTGTATGAATATGAGAAAACTACTCTGAACCCAAAGGGGAAACAAACTCTACAAATAGAAGTTGCTAAGTGACAGGAATCAACTACATTCTATTTCTGCCTTTGGGTTTGATTTGGAATCACTGGTTCCTACCCAGAGACCATATCAGATGTCACTGTGAGAAGAATGCCAAGGTCAAGAGGATCCTCCTCCCACTTCCTCCTTGTGACACTCTGACCTGGTCAGCTGCCCAGGTACCATCAATAACTGCTAACAGGGATCTGCAGGGATAATACAGTTGTCAGGCAGCTGCCTCTACAAGCAGAAAATGTTCCTGTTTTATTTGTCATTGCACAGAGTCTATAATGGGCAGGAAGAGTGAGAAAAAATAAGAGTTTTTTTATTATTGAAATACTTCATGCTCTCTTGTCTTCCTCCCTCCCCTGACACATAGTTTTTCAGAGACAGCATAAGCAGCTAAGAGTTAAAAAAAAGGAAAATCACAGTCAAAGCATAAACTCTGCAATTTGTAATCAGTGCATAACCTCTGTGATGAAATTTGTAAGTAATTCACTTTCCACTTAAGCCCACCAGTGTGAGATCTAATGTTGCCACCCAGAACACTAATGAAGGAAGTCAGACGGCAGTGCAGCTAGCCCTTGGGGACTCATTTCTCATATCACGGAGAAGTAATTTCTGTCATTTTTGGCCATCTGGTAGCCTGGATTGTGAAGATGAAGATTCATTCAAGTAGGGCTTAAGAGCTTGGGCCCTGGAGTCTTTTCAGATTCAAATCTGTTTTCTGTTTCTCACCTAGCCTATAACTATAACTTAGTTTTCCACCCATAAATAAAATCCTCATAGGGTATTATTTCCTTATTATAAGGAGTTATTGAGATAATACAATACTTATAAAGTAATCTACATAAGGTCTTATGTATAATAAATGCTTAAAGTTAGCTATTATTAAAATGTTAGTAGTGGTGGTAATAGTATTAGGAGTAATAGTAGTATTTTTATAAAGTCTACCTGTCTGTGACATAGGCCTTATTAATTCCATTTTTAAGCTCTAAGGTACATCATCAGGCCATGTCACACACCAAGATGATATTTAGAGGTTTTCTCTTGTAGTGATTAACCAAGTGTTTCCTTTTGTGGCTAGATTATAAGCAACAAGGTATTACGGCATCTTTATGACACAACTCTGCAATCCGACATTAAATAGCACTGCTTTTCTTTTCCTGACATTTGGAGTAAATAGTGGGCTATAATCATTTTATACACATAAGAACATAAATGTCGGTAATATTTAGTGATAAGAAATTTATTCTTAATGTGTATAACTGTGCATGTTCTCTAATAACCAAATAAGGTCCATTGTAATCAGAAAAGAGCTAAGACATTTTCATTATGTTACTCTGCATACTTCCTACAACACTTGACCATAGTGGAGAGATTCTCACCTTATAGTAAGAACCACGCTTTTCATCTGCTCACTAAGTCTGTAAGGATGTCCAAAAGCACCCAGACTTCTTAATACAAAAATTCAAATGGTTTAAGTCAGAAAAGCACTTCGCTTGAATTTGCCACTTCCTGTTGCATGGACCAGTACTGGAAACCTGCTTTTACTGACATGCTTACATATTCCGTTTGCTTTTGTCTTTACAGTTCCACCAAAGATCTCCAACATTTCCTCGGATGTCACTGTGAATGAGGGCAGCAACGTGACCCTGGTCTGCATGGCCAATGGCCGTCCTGAACCTGTTATCACCTGGAGACACCTTACACCAACTGGTAAGTAACCTACCAGTCCCCCAGATGTCATACGCTATTTAGAATATTCTCATGTTTCTGTGATTCCATTGGATCCAAAAGGCAAGCATGTATATTGTTATTAAAACACTATTACAGTAGTGACACAGGACTTGTTTAGGGTCATCTCTGGTCTTGGCTAATGTATCCATCTCTATAAAGTCTACAACCATGGGGGGGAAAATATATATATTTTTTTGATGATTTATATATGATATATTTCATTTCCAATAGAACACTTCCTCAAGGCAACAAATATAGAAGCATTAAATGCATTAAATGACTTAGTATTATGTCTGAAATATATGCCAGGTTGGTGCCTGAATGCCTTGGAGCAATATTTTGTGTGGATTAAATTTCCATAGCTCTTTGTATATTTTTTTGTTTTGCTTCGCTTTTAAATATAGTTTCCTTATATGTAGCACCTTGTGATGAAATCTTTTAGGGATAATACACAATTGTTTGTGACTTCTAATATCCTATCCTTAGCATCTGGCTCTGTGGAGGGGCACCAGGCATGGACTAAACTTCATGAGCTCGTTATAGATCCCCAGCTATGGATGCTAATTCAGTAAAAGTCAGAAAATCATTTCTCAGGAAAGTCTTCTGCATTCTCCCCTCCTCCTCCCACTATAACTGGGTTCTGAGGTTCTGCTGCCTTTTGAGCTTCATTTAAATACTTTACCAAATTATTTAGTATTAACTGCATGCATCCTCCCCTACTCGACAGATGAAATTTTCTTATATGCAAAACCATGCCTTTGCGAATGACAGTATTTGTAGAATGGGGCCTGCTATTTCGTTTTTCCAGAAAGAGGAACTATGGATCAATTATTCTTATAAAATGTCATTTATTTGGGTAGCTAACCCCCAACATTTAACTGATTTATATCTGATATTCTTTTAAAGTTTTCTCGTATAAAATCTAGACATCTTGTTTATAACATATTAATTCTGAAATGAACACCATGAAAAATTGTTGTGCAAAGCTAGATAGGCAATGGGAGCTATCCCGAGATACTTCTAAAAGACCAGGCCAGGGTAGTGTTTGGTTGTAGCATCTTTAAATATTTTGTATTTTGTGGTGTGAGAATATGGGCCTTCCTTTCATATTAGCCCTCAAATTAATTTATCAGGTGAAGTTTAGACTAACCTATGGAATGGTCTTTTATTTAGGTAGCTATTCTTATTAGAGGCTTCTATTTTCTTTAGACAATGTCACTCAAAACCCATTCTATTGTTAATGCATACAGCTTGTCATTTATTGATAATATATAAAAGCAATAAATGAAGCACTTATTTTGGGGGATCAAACTCATATCCTCTCATTCCCATCTTAAACCTCACATGGAAAAAAATACATATGCAGGCTTATCTGAAGTGTGAATATCAGATAATATATTATCTAGATATGATACACATTTCCCCTGGATTAAATTAAACCTCCAGAGCACATTCTCCTTGAATGGAATGATATTAACCCTCAATACCACAACACCTAGACCTTTCCCATGTAGAAGTGCTTTTACTAAATGACTATTTGGTATAAAAGTTTTGGGCACATATTTAAGGATGTTACAAAACAGGGGTCCCGAACCACTGGGCCGCAGACTGCGACTGGTCCGCGGCCTGTTAGGAACCAGCCCACATGGCGGGAGGTGAGTGGTGGGCGAGTGAGCGAAGTTTCATTTGCTGCTCCCCATTGCTCACGTTACCATCTGAACCCTTGTCCCCACTCTCCCCCACCCCCCGCCCAGTCTGTGGAAAAATTGTCTTCCATGAAACTGCTCCCTGGTGCCAGAAAGGTTGGGGACCACTGTTATAAAAGATATCCTCTAAAATCATTGCATTTTGTGCAATGTTGTTTTTGAGAGATGGTTAATTGTACGACATGGTTTCCTCCGAAAGGACACTTTGAGAAAGCTCCTCTTTGTTTTCAATGTTTCTACTGACCTTTCTCTAAGCAATGGTTTGTTTTTTAAAATGAACCCAGTGAGTTTTTACAAATAATCATGAGTCCTTCATCGTATTGACTGTTACCAAACTTAGAGCCAAATTTATGACTGGTCTGTGAAAGAATAGAGGAAATCATATATAAATTACACATTAATGAAGTGGATTTTAAATAAACTATGTGGAATTTTATGATATCAAATACGTATACAGACACACTCTTGCTTTCATCTTGTTTTCTTACCATTATTTTCATATTGTCTCACCTTTTGTAATTAATTTAAATCTTTATATACATATATTACTTATAATCTCATTTTTTTATGGAATAAGTGGGGATAAAAGAATGGAAGAAGGAAGGAAGATAGATTATATTCAAGTTATAATCAAGAAATGAACTGCATTAATAAAAATACTTCATTCTTTTGGTGTACTATTGACTAGTAAACAGTTTTGGGTTTTTTATTTTCAGGGAAAAATGCTATTGGTGATCTGAACCTAAAGATATATTCTTTTTTATCCCCTCAGTTTAGTAAAGTAATGAGATCAAACCGGAGTTTCTTTTTTATCCCCTCAGTTTAGTAAAGTAATGAGATCAAACCGGAGTTTCAAGGCCTTCTCAGGCTTGTTCTAGGAGTTTAGATCTTCATAGCTAACTCTAGTAGACTTTTTCACGATAGTAAACATATGGTTTGAACCCTGAATAACCTGGTTATCCATGATGTTTCAAGTTATCAAAAGACCAAAGGACAAGCTAGATCTTTCACAATAAAGGCAGCATTTACATACAGTCAGAGAACACTAGGGACTTCAAAATCAACTAGAAAACTTGGTGTACACACAGGGATTCCCAATAGTCAGCCTAGGGATCAGAAAACTAGTCCCTGGGCCAAATCCAACCTGCCTCACATTTTTACCACCTGCAAGCTTAGAGCAATTTTTAAATGGTTAGAAAAAAATCAAAAGAATTCTATTATTTAACATGCAAAAAAAAATATGACATTCAAATTTCAGTGCCCATAAATAAACTTTTAATGAAACAAAACCATGCTTATTCAGTTACACATTGTCTATGGATTTTTTTTTTTTTAATAAAACTGCAGAGTCTAGTTGCAACAGATATGGCTTAGCCCCTAAAGCCTAAAATATTTTCTACCTGGCCCTTTACAGAATAGTTTACAGACCCCTGCTCAAGAGTATGGCTTGGGGCATAGGTCAAGGATTTTCTGCACTCATCTGTGACTCCATGGGGCTTTGGGGATATCCCCCATTAAATTCCTAAAGACATCTCAAGGGAAAGAACTTTATTCTTCTATAATCCTCTATCTAGACCCTCTCTATGGGTCAAATTCTATTCTGGCGCATACAAAACTAGTTCCCTGCTGCATTCACAGACTCAAGGGCAGACTCCAATTCTGTCTACAACAGGTATTAATTCCCAAGCCTACTCCTTCATCTCTTTCACATCTGACCTAAATAACCACCTGATCATAATCATATTCCTGAGGACAGGAGAGAGAATCTGCCTTTACTGCTATACAGGAAACCAGGATTTTTTGTTTTATGTGTGTTTTTTATTCTTTGCAAAATTTGGAAACAGGGGGTGATCCTTTTCAGCCTATAATGCTAAGCCTTTCATGGAGACACCCAATGAAGAGGCTCTGCTCCCTGTGTGACAGCAAAGCTACTGCAACCCTTAGCCATATGAGCAAAAAACCCCAGCTAGCTTTGTTCAATTATTAATTGTGCCTTCAACAGTACAGAGTGTGACTGCCTTGCAGAAGAAATGTATCTGTAATTAGCTCGACCTCACAGGGACTTTGAGCCCTGAAACCAGGAAGATTTCATGCAGGTTTCACAAGTACCTGATTACCTGTCATTTGATAACACAAGGGGGAGAAAGGAAAGTAGGTGCAAGGTATATTTTTATGAGAAGAATATTTATTACCTCTTAATTCAGTTTTTTAAAAAAAATTTTCATTGGGTCATTTTGTTTCTCTTTCTTTTCACACCTGAAATTTCTTTTTTAAGTATACTGCGAGTGTTTTTAGAGAGGGAAGTTAGAAGAATGGTGAATTTTTTATATATACAAAATCAAAACATATACCTGACATAGATGGAGGAGAAGAGATTGCTGCATTCCATGGTTGCCTCTCTTGTATTTCTGATTTCTTAATTTTTCTCTCCTCTTCAGTTTTTCTATATAATCAAAATGATGTGTCATGTATGTGGTTGTTAAATGTGACCTATTTTCTCCCTTAATTAAGTTAGACTTTCATAATCCTGTAACTCCCAGAGGGCAATTGCACCGTAACATGTATTTTCTATGGAGTGTTTGATCTCCCTTCTGTGAGCAATGCTGCTCCCATCTTCATTTAACTTTGTTTCTTCTCACATTCCAAAGAAAGCCCCTTTCTCAAGTGTGCCTCATGTGGTGTCAGGATTGTTCATGGTTAGAGTTTCTGTGCATTTCATTTCTACAAAGGTTTTTACATCCTCAGTGACTTTCTATACCTGAAACGCTCAACAGGCACACTGAGAACTGAGCCCCTTAGCCTGAGAACAACTTAGCAGGCACTGTACAATTCTCTTGTCCAAGCCAGAAGCCAGATTGGACATCAACAACCCGTATAGAAAGCTCACATAAGAAATGTTTTCTATTAAAAAAACCACACACACACTAACTTGAAAAGATACATGCACCGCAGTATTCATAGCAACATTATTTATAATTACTAAGATATGGAATCAACCTAAGTGGCCATCGAGAGATGAATGGATAAAGAAGATGTGGCATAAATATACAATGCAATACTACTCAGACATGGTCCCTGCACAGATGGAACTTATAGCTCAACAAGAAAGCAGAGTATTAAACTAATACTTGCATGAATAACTACTTAATTAGATTTATACAGTATAAAGGAAAACTGTAGCTTTCAATAAGACCATAAAACAAGGCCATATAGCAAAATCTGCAAGGCAAGCAAAGCTGCCCTCTGGGGAGCTTATGCTGAGACTTCAAGGATGAATAGAACCAGGCCAAGAAAACAGGGGAGGGAAAATATCCTAGGCAGAGAAAGAGTATACATAATAATGCATTGAAGAATCCAGGCCAGCATCTTTATGTGACACCATGATGTTAGTATTTGGTTACTTTTTTTTTTTAGATTATTTTAATAGATTTAAAAAAAAAAATTTATAGATTTTTAAAAAAAAATATTTATTTTATTTATTTATTTTTGGCTGCATTGGGTCTTTGTTGCTGAGCATGGGCTTTCTCTAGTTGCGGCAAGCGGGGGCTACTCTTCGTTGCAGTGCGTGAGCTTCTCATTGCGGTGGCTTCTCTTGTTGCGGAGCACCGGCTCTAGGTACGCGGGCTTCAGTAGTTGTGGCTCGCAGGCTCTAGAGCGCAGGCTCAGTAGTGGTGGCTCACGGGTTTAGTTGCTCCGCGGCATGTGGGATCTTCCTGGTCCAGGGCTTGAACCCGTGTCCCCTGCATCGGCAGGCGGGTTCTTAACCACTGCGCCACCAGGGAAGCTCCTCTTTTACTTTTTAATATTCTTGGTTTCCCTTCTCAGAGGACAGAAAAATAAAGAAAAATCTTGCTCTATTTTCTTTTCAGAACCTTACTTATATGTTGGTTTTAAATATACAATGTAGTGTATACCAGTGTAGCAGGTATATAGACAGTTATTTTTGTGTGTGAATATGTTAAATTTAGGTCAGGAACATATTCTTTTCCCATGCATATAATTCCATAATAGCCTAATCAAGTAAATACAAACTCTTTTTCAGTAATAACCTTGTCATTAAATCAAATGGGTAATTTAGAAAATGAAGACTACAGAATTTAACTGCATGATTGCTGGCCTCCAAACCTTAAAAATCCTTAAGAGACTAACAATAACTGACACTGACAATCTTTAAGTCATGGGAGGATTTCCACAACCAGATGTGCTGGCCGTTTTGATGAGTGTTGTACAGATGCCCTTGTACCACCAGCACCTGACTCTTGCTCCTCCCAGATGTGTCATCAGATCCCCAGAAAACTCTTCCTGAAGAGAAATGAACCATCCTAGATTTGTCCTTGGGGAGCTAGCTTGGATTTGAGCGCTTCAGGACATTTTGGAAGCTTGCGTGGAATTGGGGGGAGTGGTGGCAATAGCTTAATCACAAACTTTGCACGTGGCCTAGGAGAACAGAAATAGTGTCCGCATCTCTCAGCGTCTCATGACTTCAAATATTTTTTCCGTTATTCCAAATAGTCTGTGTTTTCTAATTTTAAAATAGGTCTAAAGATAAATCTTTGCCAAAGGTTATCATGAGAATTAAAAGAGAACATGTAGGTGAAGTCCTTAGCACAGTGTTAGCTATTGTTGATATTCTTATTTTCAGTATCTGTTTTAATTATTTTTTATCCCTATGTCAGATTTCCATAGTGAAAGTTTGGGGGTGACTGATAATTTTATTGAAAACAACTTCCATGCCATCTTTATTCATTCTAACACAGCAACCAGGGAGACTTTTTAAATGCTCTCACCAAGGCTAGTCTTAAAATGTCACATCTTATATTGTGTCACATTTCAATATACTCACTTGAGGTGTTCATCTTTCAAAAGGGCATGAGAAAAACATCTTGTTAGGGAGAAATTTTCTGGTGTGACTTACTTGTGTGTCCATGCTTCTTCTCCTAGAGGACAGTTTTCCCAGAGTCTGGCTATGTAACAGCTAATACTTTATTAACTGTAGCTGTAGAGAGCCCTATAGGTTGTAAATTACAATGATATTTTTAAAATAAAATTTGTGTACAGTGATACCAAAAAATGACCAACAATTTCTCCAGTTTTCCAGTTGGACCTCTTGCTACTAGGTATTTACCCCTACTACAAAAAGGTGTTTCTAAATTTTAAAATGGTTGAGTTAATTTTCCTGCTTGATTTCCCAATTTCCTATTGTCTTTGGGATATAGTTCAAACTAAGCATGGCAGAACCCTTCATTCAACCTATTTTCCTATCCCTAAACCCCTAATCATTCAACTTTAGGCAGTAGGTAGATTATACTACTTATATTTCAAGAATATGCCTTGTCCACTTGCTTTGGGGCCTTCACACATCCTGGTTTTCTTCTTGAAGCATGATTTCATATCTCACCAATATCATCATTTTGCCAGTATAACTTTTTCTTTTGAGGCCTTCAAGACAACACTCCCTACAGGAAGCCATATAATAGAAGTAGTAAAATTGCATTTTAATTATGTGCAATCTCTAGATTATAAGATCCATAAAAGTACAGAAACTTATATGTCCTACTTATGTGTATATTCTTAGCATGTTGCTTGGCATATAAGTGCTGAATCAATCAATCAACCATGAGTTGTTCAATTAAGGGCTTCATAAAAATAGTATTGTTGAGAAATAACTTACATCAGGAAGTGGAAACTAAATACACATTGACAAGTAATTAAAGCACGAATGAATAGAAAGCAAACTGCAAATGACACAATAAGAATTATATAACTAAGGCTATCCAACGAATAGTTTCATTAATCTCTTACTGAGAAGGTTTCAGAAATTTCAGGAAAGCTCTCCAGGTCCTGTTCAGATCTGTTTCTTCTTTGTTGCCCTGATGTGCTGGTTTCCTTCTGTGGGACTTTCATCATTATCCACTGGGCTACAGAGAATTCTCTGAAATCTTCATATTTTTGTATCAAATCCTTTGACATTCTCTTTATCACTAATTTATTATCAGAAATTATTCTTCTCAGCAGTTGTCACACTCGGTAATTCTCTTAAAAGTTTATGTTTTTACTATTTTCCTCATGAAAGCAGAGCAGGCACCTACACGTTCTTTGTCCCATTATAGCACCTAGCACAGAGGAAGCGCTCAGTAAAAATTTATTGAATGAATAAATGAATTACTTATTCTAGCTAAATGTCAAACTCTGTTAGAATCTGTTTAAAGTTTAGACTTTAAGAACAGAATCTTCATAACTATAGTTTTTCTTTACTGTATCTTATATATCTCAAATATATAGGACATTGTCTTTCTGTAAGACACATTGTAAAATGCCTAGTGCAGATTTCTGTATCTGGGAAATGTTTTTTTTAATATGTGGTAACAAAGCTCTCAGCACTGTCACACCGATGAATTAGTGCTACAATGAGGGTTAGGGGTTGAGTGGCAGAAGTCCAGGCCCACCCTGGTTTTGGTAGTAGAGAACAGTTCACAGATTGAGTCAATCTGTAAAAGGAACCTCCATTGCCGAGCTGTAAGTTTTATAACATCTCCTACGATTCCCTATAAACCATCCCTTCTGGCTGTAGCCACCTGTGGCATAATTTTCATCTTCACCATTCGATTTCTACATCTGGCCAATCATTAGGATTACCTCGAGGCAAAAGTTTTTAAAAATACAGATTCCCTGCCTCACCCCACACTTAAATTATCTCTTGCTGAATTAGGGGATTCTATAGCATTAGATACTCCCAGTGAGTCAGAGGACCAGCAACATGAGCATAATGATGAGTCTGTAAGCACAGGAGGGCAAAAAAATCTGAAGGAGTGATTCTCTGACTTTATTGTACTGGAAAATCATCTGGAGAATCTTGTTAAAATATGAATTCTGATTCAGCAGGATGGGGCCTGAAATTCTGCCTTTCTAACAAACATCCAGGTAATGTTGGCTCTGCTGGTCCATGGACCACATTTTTGGCATCATCCTGGATCTTGAGATCAAAATAGATTGGAAGATATTGGGATGTTATAAATAGCCTAGCACAGAGGAACACCTAGGGAAGTCCCACAATGTACATAGTATTCACCACATATTGTTACAGTGTTTTATAATTTAATTTCTCTGTTTCACTCGAGAGATTCAGAGATGGTTTCGAGAATAGTAAAAGTAATTATGGCTTTGAGAAATAGGACTGACTCTTGTCTATCAAGGTTGGACCATGATCAACAGAATTGGCATCACCTTGTAGCTTTATAGAAATGCAGAATATTGGGCCTCACTCCAGTCCCACTGAATCAAAATCTGCATTTTATCAAGATCCCTGGGTGGTTTGTATGCACATTAAACTTTGAGAAGCCCTAGACTAGAGGTGAAATTCTTTGTATGCAGAGAAAGCTGTTTTCTTCAATATTTGAGGTCTAGAAATTTAAGAATGTTTCCCACTTTCCTTACTAACCAGTAATCCTAAACTTTATCCCCACGTGCATTCCCTCCAAATGTATTCCTACCAAGAAAACAAACAAAAAACCGGTGTAGCGATGGGGGTGGAGTTACTGGGCCATTGAATATGACTTGGAAAGGAGAACCGTCTGATGCTTTACCTACATCAGATGCTGCTGCTAAATATTGCAGGAAAATTTTAGCTTAGTGCATGAAGAAATACTGTCTGAATGACAGTAGCCACTTTTCCTATCATGTTTTGTAATGGCTTTATCTACAAAAAGCAGACAATAATATGGTGCCCTGCCTGCCTCATGCTGTTGCTTTGAAGGATCAAATGAGATAATGAACATGAAAGTAGCTTGAATAGCGTAAAGCTCTCTGACAACTGTAAGGGATTAAGAGAAAGAGTGACTTGGTAGAAGAATGCAGAATTTAGAGCCTGGGTTCAAGTCTCTGCTCTTCTCTGCTCTTCACCATTTACTTTTTAGGAGTTTGGGGTAAGCCCTTTAAGCTCTCTACTTTTCACTTGGAAAATACGAATAAAATAATACCTGCTCACCCACCAGGATTCCTGTGTTGTCTCAAGTGAGATCGTGTACATGAAAGTGATTTATTAATGATAAAGCGTTATTCAAGGGCTGCTTGCTGTTACTATTATCTTAGATTCTACAAAACAAAATATAGCCTTAAATGACAGTAGTCATTTTGGTTAGATAGTAGAAAGAACTGACTGCAAGGCTATGAAGCACTCCATTTGACCAAAATAAGTACTAAAACCAGAGAAGTGCTTCTCAGAGTGTGGTCCCCAAACCAGCAGCATTAACATCACCCAAGAACTTGTTAGAAATGTAAATTGTCATTAGCAAACCCCAAGCCAGACCTACATGAATAAGAAACTCTAGGAGTGGGGCCCAAGGGTTTGTAATTTAACAAGTCGGCCAGATGATTCTGTTGTTTCATAAACTTATACAACCCCTGCCTTATAAAGGATATAAAGAAAAGACATCTTTTTGAGATAGGATTGTATGCTATTTTTACCAAACACGAGTATAGGAATATTTGAGATTCTATGAAATCAATAGGAAACATTGTGATGACCTGGTGTGCGTGTGTGTGTGTGTGGTGTGTTTAAAACTATTTGATATATAAATGCACTATCACATTTCTATGGCTCGTATTTCTGTCATTTTAGATGAAGAGGTTTAGAAGTAACAACTGTACAGAAATTCCCACTTTGTCTTTTTCCATCTATAGTCTAATGATATTTGAGGCTAACATATCACTTCAAATATGCACATACTTCTGAAATCCTCATCCTTCTCTAGGTATACGTGTTCATTTTCAAGTCTCCCAGCACATTGAGGCTACAGTTAATTCCAGTAAAACACAAAAACCTCAATAGGTTACTCAAATGGGGTCACACTGCCCAGAAAAGACATGTCAATGAAGTTATCCCATGTCACTTAAGAAACATATGTGAGGGTTTCCCTGGTGGCGCAGTGGTTGAGAGTCCGCCTGCCGATGCAGGGGACGCGGGTTCGTGCCCCGGTCCGGGAAGATCCCACATGCCGCAGAGCAGCTGGGCCCGTGAGCCATGGCCGCTGAGCCTGAGCGTCCGGAGCCTGTGCTCCGCAACGGGAGAGGCCACGACAGTGAGAGGCCCACGTACCGAAAAAAAAAAGAAAAAAAGAAACATATGTGAGAAGCATACTCTTTTACCAAAAAAAAAAAAAACCCCAAAACAAAAAAACCCTTGCCATTTCCTTTATGTGTCATCACCCTCATTTTATGCATCAAATCAGGTATTTTTCTCAAGTTGGTCAACAATTCAAAAGCCCAGGAGGCTCTGTTAAGTCAGATGACTGTTAAATTGTGACGTTGTCTGCTGTTGACTAAAGTGTTAAAATCTGATGAGGGGAAGAGAAAAGGAAAAAAAGGACTTTAATAATTCAGTTGGCAAATATCAATGCAAATCAGATCTAATTCTTCAAGGTATTCTAGTAATAAAAACTGAAATGTCAGTCTTTGAATGACATCAGTCTTTTTTTTTTGCAGTACGCAGGCCTCTCACTGCTGTGGCCTCTCCCGTTGCGGAGCACAGGCCCCGGATGCACAGGCTCAGCGGCCATGGCTCACGGGCCCAGCCGCTCCGCGGCATATGGGATCTTCCCGGACTGGGGCACGAACCTGTGTCCCCTGCATCGGCAGGCGGACTCTCAACCACTGCACCACCAGGGAAGCCCGACATCAGTCTTTTTTGAAAAAATTTTTTGGCCTGATCACTGAGGCTTTATGCTGTTTTGGCCATGGAAAGACAGATCCAGATCAGGGAATGAGGGATTTGAAAGGCAGATGGGAAAATAGTACAGAAAGTTAGTTCTTCATGAGGCAATCCAATAGATATTTTGTATTTTTAAAAATTCTCACTATTCCAATAAAGCCATGAGAAAATTGCTTTAAACTGCAACAAACTATAAATTCCAAAATTTCACCCTAGAACAAAAGGCAGTCCAAATATAACACATGGTATTGAGGACTTGGCTGCTCATAGCTTAGTGTCATTTGGTGTGGACATAGACATGGGCAATTCTTTGGGTAACTCTGGAATTTAGACAGCTTACTTTAGGAGCTGTCTGGGAGAAGATAGGTAGATTCCCTTGTTCCTTGAAGAGAGAAGAGGTAGACATCTTTTATTTTCACAGAAAGTAATTAATTGTGGTAACTATACTTGCTGCCCCTGTAATGACTTCTATAAGCCCACTTATTTAAAATAAGTAAGCCCACTTATTTTTTTTAACTGTCACTGTAGTATATTATTCAGCTTGGGCTGCCATTAAAAAAAAATACCATAGACTGGGGACCTTAAATAACAGATATTTATTTTCTCACAGTTCTGGAAGCAAGAAGTCCATGACCAGGGAGCAGCATGGTCAAGCTCTGGTTAGAACTCTCTTCTTGGCTTGTAGACAGCTGGCATCTTGCTGTGTGCCCACCAGACCCCTTTCTGGTGTGTGCACAATGGAGAGAGAAGGAGCAAGCAAACTCTCTGGTGTATCTTCCTATAAGGGCACTAATCCCACCATGAGGGCTCCACCCTCAGGACCTTATGCAAACCTAATTACCTCCCAAAGGCCCCATATCCAAATTTTGTCACATCAGGGGTTAGGGCTTCAGCATATGAATTTGCGGGGGAACACAATTCAGTCCATAGCATATAGTGTCTGATCTCATGATGCTGACCACCTGGACTCCTGGCTCATCTGTCTTTCTCTGAGCTCCTGTGTCACAGACTTGCAATGGCTCTATCCTCACGTTCTTTAGGACTGGATATATCCTGGAGATAAATCCTCTCTTAAACTCAGGATATGCAGCCATAATCCAGAGACCAAATGGGAATGGCAATAGAACTCTGTTGCTTACTCTCTTCCCTGAGACCAAATGTCCTGTCAATAGAGGAAACACCATTATGTCTTCTCCATAATGCCAAAGAACAAGTAGGAGACTCAAAGCATGTCCCATTAGGTTATTCCTGTAACACACCCAGGCCAGGCTGGAAGGAAAATTTGTTTTACACATGTGTAAGTAGCGGTAACTTCTGCCCTTGGCAGTTCTGTTCCTGATGGTCGCTAGAGGAGATAACTCCCCAGGAACCTTTAAGCACTCTAAGGTCTCCGCAGCAGGCTGACTCAGCTGCTGGGTGTCAGAGTGGATCAGGGGCTCTGCTGAGGCTAGTGTGCAATGTTGCTAAGCCTTTAGCAAAGCATGTGAATCTTCACTCAGGTCTGTTTCTTGTCCACAGTGTGGCTCTACCAAGGAAGTGTCCGGCGGCAGCAGTAACTCACAACCTTATTCTGTCATGATGTGTAAGGGTGGGTAACTGGTGACTGGAGGACTTATAAAGGGCTGCTACCGTGGCAGCTTGTCAGCACCCCATCTTGCTTCTGACCTGATCCTAAATAGTGTCTTCTTGTGGTTACAGGCTCGGAGTTCTTTTATCAGATCCAGATATTCCATTTATTAAACTCTCAGCTGCCTAAGGTGGTACCTTTCTGGGTTGGAACAGATTCTCAGTATCCACTGAGACACCAAGATACAGAGCTGGTTCTCTTTCTTTGGTGCTTCTATCTTAAATGAGAGAGTTCCATGAGATTTGGACAAACAAAAATAATAATTTAGGTCTTTTCTCACCACATGTACCATTACCACTACTTTTATTACTACTGCTATCACCAACACAAATAATAACCTCACTAGCTTCAACTACTTCTGTTAATGATGGAATGTCTACCCCATGCCAGTCACGTCCAAGGTATTCAGCGTTTGTAATTGCTAATTTTTATAGGAGATACTGGCCAGTCACTCATGAATGATTCCATGAATTTTCAGAACCAATTCCCAGCTCAAGCCCAGAGCTCAATAGGCAATAACATATGAATAAGAATTGGACCTGAGACCATTGCCAAGGGGCATTCCTGGCTTTGATCAGGGACAGAGAAAAATCTACCAGATATTAATAGATTCTCTAAATGAATTTTTCTCCCAGTTGGCCTTTCATAAGAAACCAATCAAACGTAAACAGGTGATCCAAAGATTTTATGTATATTTACATTATTCATATTACATACATTTGCTTATACATATATATATGTATACATATATATACACATGACTTGCTTATGTTATTTGTATGAATTTGATATTATCGGACCTTTTAGGTTTTTAGAAATAAGTATTCCCATACCTTGTGATTTCTCAGTTTACAGCAGTAAGAAACTAAGGCACAAAGCTGCATTCCTAAGACTCAGTTGTAGTCACAAATCACACAATTTCCCTTCATTATGTTTGCCAAACTATCTTGATATCTGCATCATCAAAATATACCTGTGTATTAAGTATACACAGGTATAACTCTGTTACCGCACACATGATGGCTTTATTCTCTCACTGTTCGGAAGTCCAAAATCGAGGTGTCAGCAGGGCCACACTCCCTCTGAAGGCACTAGGGGAGGATCCTTCCTGGCCTCTTCCAGCTTCTGGTTGCTTCTGGCCTTCCTTGGCTTGTGGTAGCATAGTTCCAATCTCTGTCTGTGTCCTCACATGGCCTTTTCTTCTGTGTCTCTGTATCTGGGTGTCTCAAGTCTCCCTTTCTTTTCTCTTATAGAGCACCAGTCATTGGATTTAGATTCCACCCCAAATCCAGGATGATCTCATCTTGAGATCCTTAAATATCTCTACAAAGATCCTTTTCCCAAATAAGGTCACACTCACTAGTTCTGGGAGTTAGGACTTGGACATATCTTTTGGCAGCCACCATTCAACCCACTACAATCTGCTTTGCAGAGAAAAAATAAAAAGAATGATGAAATTCAAGTGTTACAAACCTAAATGACTTTTGAAAGGCAAAGTACAGGAATCTCCGGAGGCTTCCCTGGTGGTGCAGTGGTTGGGAGTCCGCCTGCCAGTGCAGAGGGCGCGGGTTCGTGCCCCGGTCCAGGAGGATCCCGCATGCCGCGGAGCGTCTGGGCCCGTGGGCCGTGGCTGCTGGGCCTGCGCGTCCGGAGCCTGTGCTCCGCGGCGGGAGAGGCCACAGTGGTGAGAGGCCCACGTACCGCACACGCACACACAAAAGTATGGGAATCTCCAAGTATTGCCATATTCAAATTAAATGTAATTAGACTTTGCCTTTATTATCAAGTAATCTGAAGAGAAGAGAGTTTACATACTGCATAATTCTCTGAGTTTACCTATGAAGACAAAGGCCTTTATAGAAAAACATAAAGGAAATATGCATTGTTGCTAAGAGGAGAAAATTGGAAAGGAGGCTAACCCGGGTTTGAGTCTTAGACATGATTTGCTGACTGTGTGATCATGGCAAAATGATTTCCTTAAGCCATGTGATGACCTACAAAATGGGATAATCTGACTTTCTCGTTATCGTGGGAATTAAAGAGATAATGTTCATGAGGCACTTCCCATAGTACCTGGCCTGTTAAGCTCTTAATAAAGAAAGTTGCTATTATTGTTGTACCATTAAAATTTCTAATAGAAAAAGGTGTGATTTGTGTGCAAAGGCACACATTGCTGCCTTTGGTCACACATGGTCACCAATTCACAAGTGACCATGCCTGTATGAAGAATCAAGAAACGGTGCTTTGTGACCACCTAGAGGGGTGGGAGGGAGACGCAAGAGGGAGGGGATATGGGGATATATGTATCTGTATAGCTGATTCACTTCGTTATAAAGCAGAAACTAACACACCATTGTAAAGCAATTATACTCCAATAAAGATGTTAAAAAAATAATAAAAATAGGGCTTCCCTGGTGGCGCAGTGGTTGAGAGTCCGCCTGCCGACGCAGGGGACATGGGTTCGTGCCCCGGTCCGGGAGGATCCCACGTGCCGCGGAGCGGCTGGGCCCGTGAGCCATGGCCGCTGAGCCTGTGCTTCCGGAGCCTGTGCTCCGCAACGCGAGAGACCACAGCAGTGGGAGGCCCGTGTACTGCAGAAAAATAAATAAATAAATAATAATAATAAAAAAAATAAAGAAAGAAAAAAGAAAAGAACCAAGAAAAACAACCCACCTAAGAGTGACGCATCTTCATCTTTCCTTTGCCCCAGTGCTTTAGCCATAGAAGACTTTTTCTATGTTTTACCTGGCCTTGAAATGATGGATCTTCTTCCTTCAAACATTGCTTATAATGGATCTTTCAGGTGTTCTATTTAAACCCTAATGGTTTTGCAAATAGCAAGAGTCATGAAACACCCAAATTTGAGGTAAAAATATATATATAGGCAACATAATTCAGAGGCAAGTGGCCAGTGTGAGTTTAGGGCGGAAGGTTAGCAGAGAGGACATTTGTCTACCAGCTGAGAAACAGAAACCCCATCTGGCTCAACCTGTGTAAACTTCCTTTCCGTCTGAACATTTTGTCCACAACAGCTGTAACCTCCACTATCCCCTTGGCTACTGTCTCTCCCATAACCTTAATTATGACTTTCCCTTATTCTCTGGATACATGGGGATATTTTTTCCAAGAATGTGCTTTCCTTTTACTCTAGCAATGCACAGAGGGATGTAGGGTGCATGGTGCAGTGGGCAGGCAGCCAAAGCTGCACATTCAAAAGGCCTGTCAGATGGCATCCATGGCTTTCTGCCTCCTCAGTTCTCCTTCCCAGTCTCCTCTTGTGTTCTCCACTGTCTGGCACCAGGAAAATATTCTCCATCATTTTCTTTCTTCCTTTTATAGTCCAACTTCAAGCTGTTCTAATCTTTAAGTGAAAAGTTTAAGAAATAGAAGTCTAAGTAACTCCCATTTGGGGAGTATAAGGGCTAGTAGGCCATGCATGATTCAGCGAACAATTGTCCACTTTGCCCCTTTCTTGCTGGCTTTGACCTAGTTGGTCAAATATTAGTAGAGATTCTATATGAACTTGCTTCCTTCAACATTAATGAACTTTGGTAATTTTCATTTCGGGATCACCCTACCCATCATGTACAAGAAGAGGCTACTGCTTCGAAATATTCAAAGCCAAAGAGAAACAATAGAGAAAGAAAACATTGTGAATGAGTTATTGTTAAGGGGAGTGTGGTAGACAGAATAGTGCCCCCCCATAATTATATTCTAATCTCCAGAACCTGTGAATATGTTATCTTACTTGGCAAAAGGAACTTTGCGGATGTGATTAAGTTACAATCTTGAGATGCAGAGATTATTCCCAATTATCTGTGTGGGCCCAATCAGAGGTAATCAGAGGGAAGCAGGAGGATCAGAGTGAGAAAGATGTGATGACAAACGCAGGGTTGTAGTCAGAGAGAGATTTGGAGATGCTACACTGCTGGCATGAAGATAGAGGAAGGGGCCACAAGCCAAGGAATGCAGGCAGCTTCTAGAAGCTAGAAAAGGCAAGGACACAGATTCTGCCCTAAAAGCTCCTGAAGAAAGTTAGCTCTGCTGACATTTTGATTTTAAGCCCAGTGAGACCCATTTGGGATTTCTTACCTCGAGAACTAGCTTATTGCTTTAAGGCACTAAATTTGTTGCAATCTGTTATAGCAGTAATAGGACACTAATGCATGGAGTGAACTCTTAGAGTAGTTCATAGCCAGGCATGCAGTTATATGAAATTGGCTTGAGCTTTGGGGAAAGAAAAAGATACTAAGCTTATGTCTATACAGAATTACTTGTTTTGGCATAACAGGGAATGGAGGTGCTTTGATCCATGATATCATCACGTTTTGTTACTGGTTACTAATATTCAAAGAATTTTATTATGATAAAATATAATGCAAAAATATGCCAATGGAAACTTGCTTTTTTTCTTCCCTTTTTTCTTTTCTTTCTTCTTTTTATGATCTGCAAAGCACTTTAGGAGCTTGAACTGCCTTGGGGTAATCGTGAACGTCAATTATCATTGTACCACTGAAGGACAGAAACACCTGCTAGTAGTAACATTTCCATGTGATGAACACTAGATAAACCATCATTTATTATGATGTAGTGCCTAGACTATGTCTGTTAAACCACAGCTTTGGGAATACAGCCTAACTCTTTCAGAATTAAAATACTGATTTCAGGTATTTGCCTTGAAATTTCCTGGAGAGAGATAGGATGAGAGATAGAAGTAGGTCTCCTGGTTACTATTAAGAGCTACCTTTGAAATGCTCTTTGGTACTAGAACTTACTGGCAGTGACCTCCACTAGAACAGGGATAAGGTAAGCAGTTGTTTTGTTTTAGTTCCACTTGGTGAGCGTGTGGAAGGTCCTTGATTTCTGGTGTCATAAACCTGGTATATGGATAACACTATTTTCCTTCCCAACACTTGATAAAATGTAAGTGACTTGAGGGAAGAGCCAAGAGCTTCTTTTCTCACTCCCCTTCTCCATATGGGATAACTAACTGCACTTTGTAGAATAGAACCAGATTCTCAGCAAGTACTCAATGAGTAAATACGTTAATGCCGAATTCTTTAAATAACTGTGGCCAACATTGGTGCAGCTTTTGGAGTACAGTGTGTTTTCCCACTCGTGCCTCAGCTGACCCCTAGACACGGGATGAGCTGGGCATCATCACTGAGGAGGCATCGTGCTGATGCCTGAGGACTCCAGAGTCGCACATCCTGGGGTGGAATCCTGGCTCCATCGCCTCCTATCTGAGGCTTGTGGAGGAAATTTACTTAACCTTCTCAAGCCTCAGTGTCTTCATCTGCCAAAAAAAAAAAAAAAAAAAAAAAAAAAAAGGAATAGTTCCTGTATAATTGGGTTATTGTGAAGTTTGAGAGAGGTGCCTCTTACAATGTGCTCTAGTATGGGGCCTGGCACTTACAAAAAAGTCTACAAATCATAGGTTTCTGCTATTTTCAATGGGTGGAGAAGGAACATGAAAACCAGAGGCATAAAATGACTTACCCACAGACCCTAATAACAGAATGGAAAATGTGGCTCAAATCCTACTGTCTATACTGTGTAAATATCTGAGTGTTCAGAACTGTTAATCTGTCTTCTTTTTTCTTTGTTGTCTCTTCCCAGCACACACACACACACACACACACACACACACACACACACACACACACACACACACACACACACACACACACACACACCCCTGCATCACTGCCTGGCTTCTCATGCTGGGGAGATGCACTGGAGAACACCACATGTCCCTGTCAGGAACCTGCTAATGGCAGATGACAGCTGTGCAATGACAGAAGCTGTGTGCTTCGGGGGCCAGACCCCTACAGAGAGGAGTGCTTTCACATCCAGCCCTAAAAAGGCACTCAGCTTTGTCCTCCTTCCCATATGAGCCTGTAGTCATCTCCCTGCCCACCGACCTCCGTGTTCATACAACGGTTGGTTTATCTGCTCTTTATAAACCCGCTAACTCCAGGAAATCGGAAAACCCTCTCCCAGGCTTCGGCTTCGAAGGAGTCAGGGCTGCCCTAGCGCTCCCAAGGCTTAGAGATAGAGATCGGTATATTGTCAAATGAAAGGCAGCCTTGAGGACTTGAATTACTTTTCTTATCCTTCTTTCGCCTCAAGCTCATCCTGCAAAGCAGGCTCTCTAATTTATGATATCATGGGGCCCACATACTGGGATAAGCACAGCATATTAGCTCTGCAGGAGCTGCCAAAAAGGACAGTAGCTACTTTGTACTTTAGGTTTTAAGGAGAAGAGAATTAGACAAATGGTCCATTTCCCTGGGGGATGAGAAAGCAGCAAGTCTGGGCTAGCAAGAGAAGAGGATGATAAAGACAAGGGGAACACAGACTGAGGCTCAATTTTCCAAGATCTCTCTTTACATGGAGGGAAAAGGAACATGGTTCAAGTTGCAAATCCTGCTGCCTGTGATCCGGAAGATTCCTGTCACCGAATACGTAGCCAAGCAGCTCTCTGAGCAGGGGCTGATCTCAAAGTTTCATCATCACTGCCCACACTCCAATCCTGGCATCATTTTTCAAGGGATTTGTTTTGTATTTGCAATGTTAACACTCAGAGCAGGGAATAGACGCCAGCCCTGTGAGCGGCAGCAACACAGCTTGGTAATTGGTTTTTAAACGCTTTTTTGCTCTAAATTGTTACCATGGGTCTTTAGTTCTTCCTCCCTGGAGGAATTTCAATCTTTTATTTTTTGAAGGGTGACTTTTTCTTGCCCTATGAGAATTAAGGGACAAACTTGCAATTTCTGGCTAAGGAAGGGCTCTAACAGGATATACACATTATCCTATGGAGCAGACTGCTAGGGAGAACCCGGAACCAGGAAATGGGAAAAGTGGGTTTTAGTTCTGACTGCCCCCTGGCTCTCTCTGTGAACTTGAACAGACCACTCTCCCTGTCAGAGCATCTCTTTTCTTATAAATAAAATGAGAAGCTAGCCTAGAGCTGGTTTCTCAGACTTTGACATACATAGCAATTGCCTGGGGGATCTTACTAAAATGCAGATTCTGATTCAGCATGTCTGGGGTAGGTAGGGCCAGGGATGGTACATTTAAGTTCCCAGGTACAGACCATGCTGCTGGTCTGTGAATCTCATTTTGAGCAGCAAAGGTCAAGACTGTTGTTTCTCCAGGTGTGGTCTACCGGCCATCCAAAGTCCTGTTAGGGCTCCTTCCAATACACTTTCTGAATCCAATGTCTTTTTACAATCTTTACTGCTAAATCTATTTCGATCCCACCATTTCTCTGCTATACTGCTTCAGTAGTCCTAGCTTCCACTTTCTACCTCCTCTATTCCCCACCTAGCATCAGAGTGCCCTTTTAAAAACATAAATTGTCTATATAACTCCCCCAATCCCAATTAAAACCCTCCAATGACTTCCATAATCTCTTGGAATTAGATCCAGCAATCATTATAGCCCTATGTGATTTAGCTTTTCTCTACTTTATCACCCCCATCTCGTACCATTCTCCTTCTCCCACTAGCTCTACCATAAAATGGTTTTCAACTAGGGCTGGTTTTACCTCCCAGGAGACACTTGACAATGTCTGGAGACACTTTTGGTTGTCACAACTGAGTGGGTATAACCAGCATCTAGTGGGTAGAGGCCAGCAATGCTACTGAAATCCTACAGTACACAGGAAAGCCCCACACAACAAAGAATTATTTAGCTCAAATATCAATAGTTCTACTGTTGAGAAACCCTGTTCTAGCCACACTGACCTACTTTCTATTACTCAAGGTCACCAAGCTTCTTCCTACCTTGGGGCCTTTGCACTTGCTGAACATCCTGTGCCTCAGACTCCTATATGTGCACATACATGCACACATGCTTCTTTTTATCTTAAGGCCTCAGTTCAAATACAGCATTGTAAGGAAAGCTGTTCTAATCACCTTAGCTCAAATATCACACACTCCCTGCTACTGTTTTGCCGTTGTGCTATTTTATGTTATTTTATCACTGTCACTGTCTGAAAGTTCATCATTTGCTTACTTATGAGATTTTAAAATCTGTAGCCCCTGGGGCTTCCCTGGTGGCGCAGTGGTTGAGGGTCCGCCTGACGATGCAGGGGACACGGGTTCGTGCCCCGGTCCGGGAAGATCCCACATGCCGCAGAGCGGCTGGGCCCGTGAGCCATGGCCGCTGAGCCTGCGCGTCCGGAGCCTGTGCTCCGCAACGGGAGAGGCCACAACAGTGAGAGGCCCGCGTACTGCTAAAAAAATAAAATAAAATAAAATAAAATAAAATAAAATAAAATAAAATAAAATAAAATAAAATAAAATCTGTAGCCCCACAGTAGAATTAAGTCCCACGATGATGTGTACTTTGTCCATCTTGTTCACTGCCTTATCCTCGGTGATACTGCTATAACCTAGAAGGGTGCCCCGGGAATATTTACTGCTCAAAAATATATGTTGAATTAATTAGCAAATGAATGAACACAAAACTGAATCTACTTGGTTATATATTTTTTTTAATGTAGAATTCTAAGCCTCACTTCAGAGTTACCAAAACAGTCTCACCAGTATGGGGTCCAGGAATCTACATTTTAACAAGCTTTCCTTGTGACTTCTATACATACTGGAGTGTGAGTTCCACTAGGCTAGATAACAAATAACTAACTCCTAGGACTCACAACGAGGCACTCACTCCCCAACCTGCACAGGGATCTTGCCAACAGACACACTTCTCTTTTGTCTTTCTGGAAAAAGGCCAGGAGTCCTGTCTTTGGTTTTCTCTCTGTGTGTGGGAGATGGGGAGGAAGGTCTGGAGAATAACTCTGACCAGTAATACAACCCATCCTTAACTTAAGGTTGAATAGACCTGGTTTATTTTTCTTGAAAACTGAAAGGAGCCTAAGGGGTGATGAGGAAATGACCTTTCCTGAAAAAATTGTAATAAAGTGAGAAATGAACAAAGGATAAGGAAAAACTGTATGAATTTAACCTATATGAATTATCATGAGTTTCATGAGGACTTTGGTGGATTTTTTTTTTGCCCAAAGCCATACCAGTGGCTGTGAGATCACAGTCACACAGAAAACGCCTGAATGATTTCACACACAAGTCTAATGAGCCTTCTATTTCCCATCTTGAATTTACATCGTTTTTTAATGTCAGGGAAAGACTTTGCATTTATCCCTGTTACATGCAACCTTAGTAGATTTGTTTTATTGTTGAAATATTATAATAAGGCAATGATCTCAAAATTCTTGTTACAAAAGTCTAAATGAAACAGCAGGCCCCCGAAGACTTTGCTTGAAATAAAAAGTGATGGGGGTTTATCTGCATATGTTACTCCAGAATATTTACCCTTTGGATATTATTCTACCATCTAACTATTCCTAACATGTAGTAAATTTCAAAGTGTGATCCTTATTATTACCGTTATTCTGTGGTTTAGCTATTTTAATCTGTTTAACTGATTATAATCAGTAAGTTTGATTATCATGTTCTTTTCTAAGTTCCTCAAATTGACATCAGTCCTTTAATTAATTTTCTGGGAAAAGTTTTCAATCAGTTATGAATTCACTTTACCATTATCCAGTCCACATATTTCAAATGTTTTGCTTAAATTCTAATATATTCTACAGTACTCTTTTAACCAGTTGTTCGGCAATCATAACGGAATTCAGGTATTTATTCCATCCACAGTTCTGATTGTTAATATATTACGTCTCAAGCTAAGCTTTCTCTGATAATTATTCGTATGTCCCCGGAGACAAATCATTGATGCTTCTTGGAAAAATAAAATATACCAATTAAAATATACTGGTTTCCCCAACAGCTCCTAATTAATGCTCATTAATTTAAAGGAAAATTTGATCTTGGGGATAAGTCATTGGTGATCAGTAGTAATGTGTATTACTTTTCTCAGTTTTGCATTGAATAACTCTACTGCCCTATTATTAACATGTAAAGTCAAGTGAACTAAAACACATACCTTCCTATTTTATTACTTTTTCCCCCTCTATAAACCTAGTACAACACTGATCATTAAATAGGTGATAGGGGAAGTTAGAACAATTTGAACAACAAAATAAAGTATATTGGATTATAACTCAAAATATAAAATAAATGTCCATGATTCCATACTGATAGAAATAAATGGTTGAATCAATAAATAAATAGGGGAGACAAATCTCCCACCCCCCAAAAATAGGTGATGGGGTGGGGGGAGTCTGAATCTGTTCCTAAAACTAGCTAACTACCTTCTGAACACCCTCTGGAATATATGTAGCTCCTTAAATTCACTAACAACAAAAACATAAAACCAATAATTAAGGAGTTTGGCGATTCTTAATCAGAGAAAGTAATAATGGTCTGTGGTATGGAATAATTATCACCATCATCATCAACAAATATTCCCTGAGTAGCCTGTACCATGTGTCTAGCAGTCACCCAGGTCCTGAATACTGAGGGGAGGAAGGATGCGAAATTAAACAAAAGGGACAAGGGCCCCCTTATCTGGGATCTGCAGTAATCTCAAACATTCACAAGCAGTTTGGGGTGACTATGTAACAAAGCTCTGGAAGAGGCAAGCTATTGATCATGTGTATTCTTAACTATCTGGCTATTGACAGGAATAATGGTGGCATCACACAGAAAATAGATGGCCTCCTTTCTTTATTAAAATTATGGAAAATTCCTCTAATGAATTCTACGTGGACAAAGCTGATGAGCTTAAATCAGCAAGACCAGTGATTGTAGGTACACAAGTACAGGGAAGCTTCTGGGAATGCTTTACGTAAACTTTTATTTGCACCCGTCTCTGGAAAAATGGGAATTATGCCATGCCCAGATAACTACACTCTCACTTACACCTGTATCACACTTGCTACATCTGTTTCAGGGAGCGGCGGGGGAAAAGACATTCTCTAGTACATTGTCACCCCAGTATCTCCATGCAAATACCTGTTATTAACCAAATCCCAGTCAGTGTGGAATGCAAAGATTTAGTAGCTAAACTTGACTGTTGTTCCCTTTAGGATCACAAGGTGAAGCTAAAGGAAGAGTGGGGTCACTCTGGCCAAATCTCACTTTAAAGTCTAGTATATAAAACAAGCCTCTCAAAAAGAGGATTCAGTCTTTGTGACTCTATGTTGACTTATTTTCTCTTAACCATACAAATCCCCGAGACATTCCACTACCAGTACGTAGAGATCCCTAACTCTGTGCCTAAATGGAACTGCCTTCCAGCAGTTAAATGTGGCCCCTCTAACGATTGTTCAACAGCACAACACATCAGTTACAGATAAGGACTACATCAATATTAAGAGAAAGTAATCCTTGTGAAAGAGGCATAGGATCCTGATACTTTTATAATTAAATAATTTTATAACTGATATGACCCACTTCCCAAGTTGGGTAACCAAATAAAGTTGATCTTGGGGGGGAGTGGTTGTTTCAATCATAATTCCCTTCTTGCCTGTAGTGAGTCTATCCTTTTCTCCTCTTTAGAGTCACTCCTTACAAGTCTCCAGACTTATGAAATTCCATCCTCGTCCCTCCCACTTGCCCTGAAACTTACTGCTATTTTTATTTTCTGAATATGCCACCAGGGGAACAGGTGATCTGGGGAGCTGAAGTCACTGTGACATCCAGGAAGTCACTCTCCTGGTTGTTATTGTCACTGCTGCAATGCTGGGCTGCCGCTGGTCATTTCCAAAGGCCAGGTTCATTTCACAGGGAGGGGGCAGCAAAACAAGAAAAGTTCTTTTGTCCTAACTTCTGCCGTATGGAAACTATGGGACTTGAACTTGTAATTTTTCGACTCTCAAAACAGAACTCAAACCTGGAAAACAATCTGCATTTTTTCTAAGAGTCTGCATTCCTGTGACTTATCAGCACCATTCTTTTCAAATATAACATGCCTCTGCTGAGATAAATCAACACTCTGGTTTTGATTCATACATTTGTCAGGAATACCAATAAGAAAAGGGAAAGGGATGGGAGATCATTTTACATTTTAAAAGACACCTCATTTTTTACATTAAATTAAAAAAAAACTAACCACCATTGCAAAAGTGTCACAATTTTCAGGGCAAAAGGTAAAAAAAAAAAATGCACATTAATCTTTATAATGAAAAATAATCTGTTCCTTTAAGAACACAGGGAAAACAGTTATGAAAATAAAAAATCAAATTAGCATGAAGTGTCATGACTTAGACAACTTTCAAGCAACAAGTTATTAGCAAATTTCAAAAGAGGAATAGGTGAATTTAGTTTACATAATCATTAAATGTTAATAAGATTATCTGAATCTATGTAATATAGTCAGAATTTTTGAGAAATTGATTCTTTTATGGAATGCTAAATTCCTTACATCTCCTAGATCCACCACAAATCAGAGGAATTCATGGCCATGGGTTAACATAGCAGTTGGAATGAAAAAAAAGGTGGAATTTTTCCTAACATTTTCAAGGCTGTCCAAAGGACATGTTGGATTTTACACTGGAGCTGAGCCCAGGTTTATGTCATATATTCAAACTGCCACTGGAAAAATTTAGGTGGATTGTTGTTTGTTTCTTTTTTTTTTTGCGGTACGCGGGCCTCTCACTGTCGTGGCCTCTCCCGTTGCGGAGCACAGGCTCCAGACGCGCAGGCCCAGCGGCCATGGCTCACGGGCCCAGCCGCTCCACGGCATGTGGGATCTTCCCGGACCGGGGAACAAACCCGTGTCCCCTGCATCGGCAGGTGGACTCTCAACCACTGCGCCACCAGGGAAGCCCTTGTTTGTTTCTTTTTATAAGCATTTATTTATCATTTTGTCTCAAGAATCTCTGTGTTCTAAAACATTGGCTTATAAACAATAAGAATATCCCTATACGGTGTGAAGGGGAAATGTAAAATAATCCCCTGCTTACAGGATAGAACACTGAGCCATGCATAGATTTGAGGCCAGATATCTGCATGTTATATCAAGCTTAGAAACCTGAAACCAAGTGCTGGAGAGATTTCCCCCATCCATACAACCAGTATGAGCCAGGTAGACAGGAAGAGAAGCAGAAAAGAGGGTCTCCACCAAGTTCTCAAAGTCCTGTGACTGGAAAGGCAGAGAGCCCTGAGGGAGGTCAGTGTTAACCCGACACAGAGCTTTAATTAGGGCAGCAGATAAATTTATGAGTAGTCACGTCAAGGCAACCTCTTAATTATCCACCTCAAGATAGCTTTGACTTGCCGTAAATTTACTTTTACTTCAAGTTATTCCATTGTTACCCTTTTGTCATCTTTATGAACTATGTCAACATCACGTCATAAACCTCCACAAAGGAAGAAGAGCCATCAATACACAAAATAAATGTATTTTTGAAAAGTTTTCTATAAGGAAAACATTTTGCAAAAGAAATCTTTTGGCATTTATTTGCATTATATGAGAAGACGCTAAGGTTTCGAATGACCAGATCCACTCAGTGGTGTCATACTGGCTTTAATACTGAGACTAGACGAAAGAGGGTGTCTTTGATCATCTTACTCACCTGTAGGAGCCCAAACATCTATCTTCAAAACTCTAGAGCAAGAAGACCAGCAGCCACAGCAGCAGAAAAAGAGTTTTGACCTTGGGGAGAGTCGCAGTTCTGTGAATCATCAGTACATCGCCCTCACCCACCTTCTGGTCCTCATTAACTACAGCTGTCATGGCAAATGAGGGCTTAGGCAGCCATTTTGGTCGGGTCCCCATCTGCGTCACACCAGGCTGCTGCTGGCACAGAGCTGGAGCTGGGGGTCGAGGACATCTAATCTGGAAAAACAACCCAAAGTGTTCTTCAGCTAACATACTTCATAAAGTATGTCATAACAGAATTGTGTGCGCTGCACATTTTCTTCTCAAACTATATTGACCGCAAAGAAAATAACTCAGTTCCTGCAGCCCTGTTATCCACTTCCACCTGTCCCCTTTCAGAACAAGACACTGGGCTATTTTTGAGCAAAAAAAAAAAAAAAATCCAATAGCATATGCAAGAGCAAACATGTGGGCAAAAGAAGACAGTTCCAAATGATCCGCTTTACTCTAGAGCAGGGCACTGCTGTATTCCTGCCATCTGAGCTTGCAGTGGTACTGCTGGGCATGGGCCAACCTCAGCACATTTAGCCACCTGCAGTGCAATCCCGAGGCATTCCCTCCAGAGTTGCAGCCTGTCGGTCTTTAAATGACACTTTTTTCTTCTCTGGTTCATTACTACTTTTACTTATAGGAGACTAGGTTAGAGAGAGTGGCTTGAAGCCACCTTTTCCTTTCCCCAGATAAATAAAGATATTCAAAGATGTTAACATTTCTTTCTGGTCCCTTAATGAGTACAGTGAAGATATAAGATTACCCTGGGTCAAGTACTTTGCTAAGATATATATGTCTTATATGTATATATACATAAACATAATTGCATTTAATTTTTATGGAGTTCTATAAAATATATATCACTATCCCTATTTTATAGATGAGAATACTGAGGATTAGAGGGTTAAATAACTAAAATCTAGTAAATGCCATAGATGGTATTTGAACCTACATACTCAGATGCTATACTGTGAGTTATGACCTTGGCAAAGCTTTCCAAAGTCTAATCTCTCTTCACTTTTAAATGTAAATACAAAAGCTCTGTATTGTCTTACTTTCTTTTTTTCCCAAGGAAATAAATGCACTCACACATTCATTTACAAAATAATTTAGAAAAGGGATTCTTTAGAGGAAGTGGAGGCATAGGCAGAAAAAAATTTTTAAAGGAAAACCATTCTATCAATGCATTTAGATAAAATACTGAGATATCTTTACCTATAGTAGCCAAACTACCAGTAATTGGCCTTATACAATAATTCTCAAGATGTAGTCCTGTGCTACTTATATGAAAATCACCGGGGTTCTTGTTAAATGGAGTTTTCCGGGGCCATCCTGGACATAATAAATAAGAGCCTCTGAGGATAAGCCCCGGGAATCTGCATTTAAAGCATACTCTCTGGGTTATCCTTATGTCCACTGAAGGTGGAGAACAAATGGCCTAAGATCTTGTGCTGTTTTTCATCATGTCGTGTAACAAGCTATTGGCAAGTGCTTTTGATGATAGGAAAATGGTAAGTTTTAGGTGGACATAGCTTGTGACTTTCACAATATCACTCAATGACAATGGCAGGGCTTGTTTCGAAAGTCCTGGTACATTACCAGCAGCCAATTAGAACCAAGCTACACTTGGAATTCCTGAGGAAGTAGAAGCTGATTGGTGTGTTCAGATTGTTCTAATGGATGACTAGGAAGAGAATAAGCATTTTGGAGAAAACTTCTCTTACTTGGTGACCTTTTCTGCAAGACAACATGCCTACTATTAGGTCACAGAGTTTATTTAAATGAAATGAGAATTTTACCAAAGGTTTTGCAACATGTGCTAATCAGAAGCTGCCTGTCAAGTTGAAGTAGCATCAAGAGGCTAAGAATAAGGGCTCTTGGGCGTTAAATGGTTCCTACCAAATACCAAACCTATTATCATGATTGGCTGTTATAGTCCTCTAAACGGCAAAGTGATTAAATTGGTCATTATGAAACCCTAAAGATGCATAATTATGACAAATAAGACTCAAGTGTAAAGAGATTTCTATCTCACTGACTGGATTACATGTCAAGGAGGAATCAATAAAGGAATGTTTTTAAAACCATCGTCAGCTGTGTGGAAGCTGCTTAGGAACTGGATTCTCTTGATCTTCACACAAATCTCTTTATGTGTCATCTCAACACACTCAGTTCAGAAACCTCTCTAGATCTTAAGGCTGATCTTAAATGTTCATCCTATGCAAGGACTTTTCTCCACTTACATTACAGCCCCGAATGATGCATGGAATATTCTTTTTGATCATTTTGCTAGGAATCAGATGCCTCTAACAGGATCCTGGATTGTTTCTGAGTCACTCTAACTTGCTCTAAGTCAAGTCTGCAGCCTAAGTTGATCCACTTATCATTATTAATATTAACTGCTAAAAATCGGGACTACAAAACAAGCTGTCCTATCCAGTCTATTTTACATCTAGGAATTGAAGAAAATAACTCTGGTGTCACGATACATTGCCAAAACAACAACAGTTCCCTCCTGGAAATAGACCTACTACAAACCCTTGTACAATATGCCTGGGTCACTGACAATAAGGATATACCAGGCGGCACCCCGGAATTCCAGCACACAAAGATTCTTTTCTTTAGCGCTATAGAGGAGACCGACTCTCTGAATCTAGTTTCTTGATAGAATACTTTTCAGTTACTAACAGGTTGACAAAGAGCATAGAAAAATAACTCCAACAAGAAGATTTATGTGTCCTTTTGGATGTTAATACTAATGTAGTGTCCAGTATCAAGCTTCATCTGAAGTATCAAGCTTTGTCATTAGTACAGATTAAAAGTACTATTTATTAACTAGTGATATTTGTTAAATTACCAGTATCTTCTTGGAAAGAAGACCCTTCTAGGTATGTTGCATGAAGTATGATGAAAACTATAATTGTGGTGGTTGTTTCCTTGAAACAGAAAATCACCAAGGATGTAGCCAGCATTTATTTTCTGTTTATTTATATTATACACAGAACATAAGCTATTCACTTTTCCCTTTTTTTCCTGCTTCTTTTCTCTCCCTGTGAATTTCTTTCACTTTCTTTAGTTCTATTTGCCACATAACTTGATCTGTACCCTCATCCTCGGAACAAATCGTTTAGTGTGAAAATTGAATGCCCTTTAAGAAATGAATTGTCTGTTTGATATCACTGTGCACCTCTCATTTAGAGAAATGCTATAGTTTCATTGGAAAGAAGCAGAAACCTCAAGAGAAAGGGAATCAAAACATTCTGCAGGGTGAAAGAGTTTTAATTGTTTTCAAATACATTTTTAGACAGTCATAACAACATAGGAGAGATAACAAAATAGATGGTGTTGATGAAAACAAGCAAGGACATGTGGATGACTTTTTTTGTAACTCAACTAACTATAAGAACCCTTGTCAACTCAGAGCTTACAAAATATTAGCCATGTTGATAACTGAAGTATTGTTTTCCTAATAAAAATGAAGGAAATTAGAAAGCCAATATGTATTTATAGTTCTCTAATTTTCAAGATTATGTTCTTTCTAAAGGATTCATGCTAAATCCACCCACAATTAATCATTATCAGGAAGCCTTACCTTGGGGCCATTCTGTTCTCTGCTTTGATAGCCAGTGTTTGACTTGTTCCAGAAACAAGCTTGGGAGAACACTCATTGTTTGTTGCTTGCTACTACTCTTTTAAGTATGCTTGTTGTTTCCACGTGTACATGGAACCAAATGAACTACTCTAAGAAGAGAATTAACTGTGTCATTAAGGGAAATATGGTAGCTCAAAATGACAATAAGTTATCCATTTGGGAGCATTTGAAGTGAAAATTTGTATGTGATTTTGTTATCACTAAAATCAAGGCATAAAGAAGTTACCCATTGTAGTGGTTTACATTTATCTGGTTTTCTTGTAGTTAGAAAGCTTTTGGATGAGACGGAGCTTCTCATAGTTGTAGAGGGGAAGGGACGATGTAGACATTATCAGAATGGAAAGTCATCCAGGTAGGGTGTGATTAGAGAGGAAGCGCATATGTAGCTTTAGAAACATCACAGACATACAAGTTCTTATTGCCTTTATGTACAGAAAAGCTTAGAAGGAAAGTAGAAGTTCTGACTTGCTGGAAAAATTTGAAGGATTTGAAGATTTTTATGTATACAAGGATAAGGGAGCCATTCCATGCAATTGTTTAAATAGAAAGAAGCTCTGTATTCAAGCATTTTTTCATTATTGCAAAATATATCTGTATTAAAGATCCCATATCAGAAGTATCATTTTTAGGTATGATGCAGAATTTGATATATAGATAAAATAGGTCCCGATGCTTAATCATATGATAGCATGAACAGGAAGTCACAAATCATCCAAGAAACTTTTCTATAAATGAAACATTGTAAAACTATATTCTATTTGATGAATGTTTCCTAAACTTTGAGGATGTCAATTCTAATTATATTATTTATTTAGTAGATGTTTACTGTTCTTATGTGGGGTGGAGAAGAGAGGAGAAAGCTATCTAAATCAGTCAGGATAATTAATCCTAACTTCCACTCTGGTTCCTGAAATCTCAATGGCTTAACACAATAAAAATGTATTCCGCCCTCATATTACGTCCTACATGTATCATTCTTCTGCACCTTGTAGCTCTGCCATCCTATAAATGTGGCCTCCAAGGTCACTGTGATGGGGAAAGAGGGAGTGGACAGGGTAGGCCACAAGCTCATAACTGCCTTAGCCCAGAAGAAGCACACTTCATTTCCACTCATAGTTCATTGGCCACAACTCCCTCTTTTCACCCTACCTGACTGCAGAGAAGGCTAAAAATGTGGTTTCATTTGTGCCGAGAAAGAAGTAAATGAAATGAGATGAAATGAGATAGAAGTAAATGAAATGAGATACAGTAAACACAAAGCATTTTCTCTGCCACAGTCGGCCCTTCTGGCCTCCAGATAGTCACAGACTTCTTTTTTCACACAGAATACCATGACCCCCTCCCTAAGGGAGACAACCCAGTCACTGTGTGCACCTCAGATTCCACAACCTTACCCATGAGGTCCAGATATTGTTCCTCCCAGTTCAACAAATGAGGACATAAAAAGATAAGTTGTCTCTCTCTTCCCTTCTCCCATCCTGTATACCCCTAATATACAGTGATGGAGTGGAGATGGTATAGTTGCAATACACTGTTTCACTGGGAAGAGGAATGAATGGGAGATAAATATTGGCCATGGGTCCAAGACAATTCCAAAATTCCACTGGCTGTTATATTATAAAAGCCCCATCCCCGCAACCTGGTGGTTGTTGAGCCTCTCTGACTTTGGGTTCTTGCCCACTTTTTTCTCAGTGGCTCCTAAATCTAGCCTCTGTGAGGGGTAGGAGAGGCTATCACTCACCTACCACTTTCTTGATGACATCTGAAGCAGGAATTTGGAAATATGTTCTCTTTGAAGACTACACAACTTTTGAAGCTCAGCTTCTGCTTGTGGTAGCCCAAGGTTTTTAAAAAGTATCTAGCAATGAAATTCTTCAGCCAATTTCTCAATTACATAGAAATTCAAAAATCACTTTTTTTCCCAGAAATTCTGGCTTTTTCAGTCTGAGCTCATGATTTCTTTGGTGATACAGTTCCCTAAATATCTTTGTAGGTTTCTGATCTATTTTCTTTGAGTCCTCAACTTGTGTTAATAACGATGCTCAATGTTCTTCTGGGGACCTAGCGCTCAAACATGTTTTGTTCCTTTTGCTTTCTAAGCTCTACATCCTCTTCCCACCAACTTAATGGTAGCTACCTTGAGGGCCCACCCTTAATATGAATTTTTTCCCTGAGTCTCTTTAATCATCTAAGAGACTATTGGCCTTTTGTTATTCAAAATCTTTTAAAATCTCATCTCCAACTATTTGTGATCAAGAAGCAGTTGGATTCCTAGTATTAATAGTATAATAAATATTTATTGAATACATAAATAAATGTGAATGAATTGACAAGGATCATTTCTTCTTCTTTCTCTCCTCACCACAGATCTAAGTTCCCTAATTTCTTTGTACCTACAGTAGACCCTCAATATGTTTTAACATTTGTAAAATGGATGAAAAAGGCTTATTCTTCTAATTGTATCTGTTCTCACTGGATAATTCAGTTTATTTACAGCTCCATTTATGTTCTGTGCCTTCCAAGAATTGAACTCCAGTTTAGACCCCTACCCTGAGTTGTAGGCTCATATATCTAACTCTTTGATAAAAATCCCCATTGATTATTCCCAAAATAAACTTGAATCCAATATGTAAAAAATTAAATTCATCATATTTTCCATCCATATCTATTTTTATTCTTGAATTTTCTTTCTTTGTGAGTGATACCTCAACTCACTCAAGACAGAAGCTTGAGTGTCATACCAGACTCTTCCCATTTTCTTACTCCTTATACCCAACTTGTCACTAAGCTTGTGACATATATCTCTTAAATTGTTCTTTTTGTTTTTATCATGTCTTATGTAGGATACTGCAGGAGCATCCTAACTGGTTTTCCTGCCTCCGCTCTGACATTTCTCTAGTTCATTCTCTGCACGGCTATAAAATGATTGTTTTCAGATATAAATTAGCCATGTGCCATTTCTGTTTAACCACCATCAGTAGTTTCCCATTGCCTTCATGTTAATACCTCTGCCTTTGTGCTGACACAGAGAACACTCTGTGGTTCTACCCTTACCTGTGTTTCTACCCTACCACCCTCTCATGTGCTCTGCCCTTCCCTCTGCATTGCCCTTTCTCTGACTAAATGTTAACTGCTTATCCTGGAAAAGCCTACTCTCAGGCAGCCCTCTCTGGAAATATATGTTGATTCAATACATGATCATCAGAAATCTTAACACTGAAGAGCACAAAACCTAAAAGCAAAACGTGATTTGCAAATCAGCCACTAATTAATTTATACTGCTAAATGTCACCTTAGATGATGGGATCCTCCAATAATGACTGAAATGATCCATCTCTGTTTTCCTTTTTGTGTTTCAGCAAGCGAGGTTTTGAGCTGAGATTTTGTTTTTTGTTGTAGCTTGGTTTTGGTGGAGGCAGCAAGAAAAGTTTGGTTTTCCATAACTTCATTTTTAAATAGAATCTCAAATGACCTCTCTGACAGACTATTCATACGTTGCCTTAGACTGGATTAAAAAAAGGAAGAAGAAGAAGGAAAAATGCCTCCATGGGCAATGATTGATTAAGACAGAGAAAAGAGATAAAAATTCACCCACAGGAGGAGGCTGAAGCAAGCAAAGACAGTGACAGGCAGATAAACAGAAAAGGAGGAAGCAGTTAAAAATAAAAAATCTCAGGTACCTGAAAAGCCCAGGCTGAGACAATGAGGAAGATAAAAAGAGAAAGGGGAGGAATACAATCAGCACGGCTGGTAATTGGAGAGGCTGGAGGAATGGGGGATGGAGGCTCAGAGAAGGAAAGAAGGACAAAGAAAGAGGCAAACAATAAAGGGGGAAACTGAACACAGGAAAACGTTGAAAAACTGAGAAACCAGAGTATCGAAAATGGGAATTTGGTATGCCGAGAACCTCTGGGGGTCTCACTTTTCAGTTGTTTCATTAACTTCTGTACCAGAAGATTCATGGGCCATTTGGAGGATTTTCCCTCCTTTCATTTAAAATAAATAATTAAATATTTAACTAAGGAATCTCTCTCTTATGAGACAATGTTCAAAATCAGTGCAAGCTAGCAATAGGCATCCAGATGATTTGGAAGCTCAGTTCCTAAAATGTGAAGTTAAAGAACTTGGCAAATGTGTCTCCTGAACAGGAGTCATACCATCTGCATTTCCTGCAGTTGCCTCCCATCCCTGCCTTTCTGTCTATAAATGTTTTCTTCTTTACGCACAGTTCATCCTTTATGCGCACCCACCAGTTGCAAAAAGGTGTTACTGCCTCTCGTTCGCCAATAACAGTTGATGAAAGCCTCGGAATGTCTCAAAGCTATCCCTTGTCTATCTGCAGAATACATTGGTAATGATGATGAAGTGTTATTCTCTAGCTTCTCTCTCCTTCAAAGAGGAATAAAATGTGAAGGCATTGATGTTTTTTCAATGAGATTGTAAACGCGATTGAACTGAGTACACTTTGAACCTCCAATTTACACTTTTCCATCATTAGTGACATCTTTACCATTAGACACCTAGTCACACAAATGTTGGGCTTCTTTAGATACCTATGTGAAGGTTTCCTTGTGTGATTGACTATGGCACTGCGAAAGTGCCGGAAAAAGAATAATGTAATTTCCCTAGCTGAAGTTCTGCCTTGGCGGTTGGGAGGAAGGCTCTTGGTTAGAATTCTGATGTGTGGATTTGTTTTTTGTTGTTTTTGTTGTTGCTAAATAATGTTCTCAGAAATAAGCGCTGAAAGAGAACATGGGACAATATGGACTAAAGTACAAAACAATTCAGCAAGTGACCTTTGTGCTTCTGAGCAATTAGCCAATCAGATTTCATGGCAAATAGACCATCCAATCAGTATTCATTTCATGTGATTAGTAACCAGTTGATGTCAGAAAATGAATGAAAGGCAACATTCAGGTATGTAATGATTATAAAATAATGGATTTTATAAAGCTACAGAGTTAACAGGCTTGGAAAATGTACTTTGCAGCTTTAGAAAAGATATAATATTTTATAAGATCTTACTATCAACAGTAGAAAAGAAGTTCAAAACAAACAAAAGGGAATTTATAAGGTAATACCCATTGCTTTCTCTTTACCACAGAAGGCTCCACTTTAGGTAAATATCTAATGATTTATCTTGGAAAGAATCTTACTATAAAGCTGTAGTGGATGTTAATTTCCCAAAACCTTTTTAAGAACTCAGCTTTGGAAGGCAAAATGATTTAGCCCTATCCTAATTTTCATTGTTTATTCAGTGAGCTCACTTCTTTTCTTCCTTATAAATGTTTTCTATGATGAAGCAAGTTCTTATGGAACAACTTTCATTTCACACCAGGAATACCATGCCATTGTTGGGTTATAGTTTATGGTGTTTAAAAGGGAAGGGAATTCAGTCTGGGACACTGGCATTGTGACCCAGGGTTGAAACCAACTCTCAGAGGTACTCCCCAAAGCTCTGGTTATCACCAGTAAAATAACAATTCACCTCTCTGTTTTCTTTTACTGAAACTGACACTGTAAGTAACAAAACGGCAGTGAGGTTTCAAAGAAAGGAAAATGACCTTTAAATTTTCTGAAGCCTAAAGGCCACTTCATGCAACAGAGAACAGCAAGAGATACCTGGCCTTAGAAGGTGAGTGAGATGACTCAGATTAGAGGATGAAAGGGGAATGCATCTGGGACATTGGGGCTTGTCCTTTCAGAAGTCACAAGACCAAGGTCTCCTTTAGATGGAAAATAGAAGTGGATGAACCTCAAAAGACTTGGTACATATAATAACCCAAAGGTCTCAATCATTATTCAAGGCATCTAAGAGTTCCAAAATGTGTCAGCCAACTTGATGTATTCCAGTATTTTCCATTATGTTTTTATAAAACCAGGATTGAAAGGAATATGTGTGAAAATTAACATGGAAATGTTTCCTACTATCTGTAGCCTCAAAGTAAAAATTAAGACTATTTTTTTCCCTACACTAATAGAAAGACAAACTCCAAACTGAGGGACCACACTATAGGGCTTATTTTTCTTTTATATAGAAAAAAATTGAGGAAAAAAATTGAAGAGTTGCAAAACATTATCTATTTAGAAGTTCTGAGAAATGTGGAAATTTTCCAAATTATAAGAGAAGATTTCAACTGCTGAATTCAGTAGGAGAAAAAAAATTACAATCTACTTTTTTTGATATTATTATGAAACTAAATAATAATGAATTTACAGTTTAAATGAAGTGATCATTTCTTTCTTTCTTTCTTTCTTTCTTTTGTTTTTGTTTGAAGTGATCATTTCTTAAGAGGAAAATGAATTGGCAAAGTATGAAATTTTGAGAGAATATTTTTTTTAAATATCAAAACCTCTCCCAATTCTAGGATAAAATCTTGGAGCCTAACAAGGTTCCTTTTTTTTTTTTTTTTTAATTTATGTATTTATTTATTTATTTTTGGCTGTGTTGGGTCTTCGCTGCTGCGTGCAGGCTTTCTCTGGTTGCGGCAAGCGGGGGCTACTCTTCATTGCAGTGTGCAGGCTCCTCATTGCGGTGGCTTCTCTCATTGTGGAGCACGGGCTCTAGGCGTGGGGGCTTTAGTAGTTGCAGCACGCAGTAGTTGTGGCACACGGGCTTAGTCGCTCTGCGGCATGGGGGATCTTCCTGGACCAGGGATCGAACCCGTGTCCCCTGCATTGGCAAACAGATTCTTAACCACTGAGCCACGAGGGAAGTCCCTAACAAGGTTTCTTATGTATTTAATATGACAAGCTTAAAATAAGATGCAGTGAATTACAGGTACCATATCTTACTGAAATTGAAATATACATTGGTTTTAGAGCCAAAGAGTATGTGAATTTAGCTTAGTAGAATAGGAAAATAGTGAACAAATATACTAATGATGAAAGGGCATCTTTAAGCAGAAAAATTATAAGCTTCATTAAAGGTGTTTCAATTGCTCCAAAGCCTTAAAATTATTTAGCAAAACATTTATTAAACACCTACTGCATGCAGAGATTAATATTTGGACTAATGGAAAATACACCATGATTAGAAGGAATAATCTCCGTCCTTTTTTATCTATTTAGAGTAGAGAAATCTGATGTATGGTGATCAAAATTATTATTCATGGGATCACAGTACTCAAAGGAACTTCATTGTTTATTCTAGTCTTGGAGATTTTAGAGAATGGAGGTTTGTTGGTCTCCCCTGGAAGCTCATTACAAGGTTATATCAAGAAACTATGTTCTAAACCTCTGATCAGGGTAATAGCCACTATCTAATTTCTGTTTATATTCCTGGGCCCAAAGGGACTGCTGAAGAAAATCATAGAATCATCAAAGCCATGCTTTCTTATATCAACTGAATCCTTGCTGCTGCTAGGAAATACTTGTATCTAACTCTTTCTAAATATCTCATATACATTCCATAATGGATATGCCAAGAATTTCCCATTATTTTCAAGCTTGTAAATCCCACAGTATTCTTGCCTTCTCATTTCCTTCTGCCACATAAGCTTGATTCTTTGGGCATCAGCATTTCCATCTTCCCTTTTCTCCTCTTCAAACTATCCTTAGTAAAACAAATACTAGTACAAGCTAAACAGTGTTCTAAGATTGATGGAAAAGCTCCAATAAGACCAGCTACCTTAGTCTCTTCTTTCCTCCTGCTCTATTTTTGTGCTCTTTTTCCTATCTTCTAAATATTCTACTTTTTTAACCCACTTGTATTGATCTTCTTTTGCCTTTTCAGTATCTATTCATTCTTAACTCTCTGCCTTAAATTCATAAGACAGTTTTATTGGTTTATTTTTTCTGTTTTACAATGTTGCCTTTTCTACCAATAAACAAATACCTTCTTTTGGGCCAGATCTCTCAAAACAGTGGATTTCATCTCCTTAGTCACATCTTTTGCTTTCAATTAAATGTGGCAATCACCAGTTTCTTCCTAATTGCAAAATCAAATCTTGGCATCATATTACTTCTACTTGTTTTATGGTAGTTCTCAGTCTGTCAACAGTTCCTTCCTCCTTAGAAACCAAGCCTCCAGCAGCAATCCACTACTAGGCCCTATTTCTTTTCCTTTCTCCTTTTTCTTTGTAACCACTCACCTTTTTTACTTACTGACTCCTTTTCATTTTCCCATCTGTGAAATGCAATGAGATTTTTTTGTCTGCTACCTTGGATGAGATCTTCAAAGGATAGAGTTGGTTTACTTAGTAGGAATACTATTAATAATACCACATTTCTGAGCTTATTTTCTCCTTGTAATTTGCCACTACCATGAAAAGAAGAAAATTTCATACTTGGTGCCAGAATTTTTCAAAAATTCATAGCAAATCACTGATGAATCTTTTTTTTTTTTGCGGTACGCTTACCTCTCACTGTTGTGGCCTCTCCCGTTGCGGAGCACAGGCTCCAGACGCACAGGCTCAGCGGCCATGGCTCACGGGCCCAGCCGCTCCGCGGCATGTGGGATCTTCCCGGACCAGGGCACGAACCCGTATCCCCTGCATCAGCAGGTGGACTCTCAACCACTGCACCACCAGGGAAGCCATGATGAATCATTTTTTATATGGGGGGGAAGGTTATTGGAATAAAATGTTAAAGATCCTGATCATTTAGCCTCATTGACTTTGAGTTTTCTTATCTGCAAATGAGGATTAGGATATCTGCTTACCTCATTATTGTGATAATCAGATGACAAGTTGTACATAAAAACATCTTGTGAATGTTTAAGTACTATTTCAATCCATCATATTCTTACTGGGAACCAGTGTTTAAAAGATCCACATAATACCAAATTTGTCCTTTACCGTTCACTTTTATAGGGGTATAGCTTTTGCCTCTCCCATAAGAAGGCATTAACTATAACTTCCTTGCCTTAAGGCAGAAAGCTGTGCCCTTTCAAATCCCTTCCAAATCCCAGAGCTGTGTCCTTGGGGATTTCACCTTTCATGACTACTCAAAAATGATAGTTATTGCATCTGTCATAATATTTACCAATTTATTAAAAACCTAAAGTGAATTTAGTTCATTCAGCTCCTCAAGGCTATGAAAATGGTGTTTTCTTTCTATTTTAGTTTGTCCTTCTTTCCTTCCTTCACAACTGCAACTACGGGAACTTGCCCCAGTCAACTATTTATAACAATATTTAAACTTGAAAGAAAGATAGGAAGAGAGAGAGAGAGAGAGAGAGAGAGAAGGGGAGGGGAGGGGGGAGGAGGGAGGAGGGAAGGGAGGGAGGAGAGAGGAAGGAAGGGAAGAAGGAGGAAAGGAAATAAGACAAAGATTTTTCAATATTCTGTTATGTTCGTTCCTGCTCTTTCATTTAAATACATCATACCCAGTAGTTGGGATAATAAGGAGAAGATGCTTAAGTTGGGAGACATTTGATAAGGAAGAATAATCTAGGTACAATTCAAGCTGCTGGAGTATGTCAGCCAAGGATCATTCCAGGAAAAGATCAGAACCTGAGCAGAGGAATTGAGTTGGGAAGGTATAAATATAAGAGATTCTGAGTAGCCATGTCTGGCAGGAACCTATGGTAAAGTTAAAGGGATTGGGCTAAATCTGCATTAGAAGGGTAGAATCCTAGATACCATGGTTTGGAGGACACCTTAGAGATCATGTGGCTCAATAATTTTATTAATGTTTGAATTAACCCTGTAATATTCTTCTCAAAATAAATTTAAAATATTTGATGACAGAAAACTCACTCTTTCCTGAAGTAACCTAGTGCACCTTTTGACAGCACTGACTATAAGAAACTTCTTTCTACATTGAGCATAAATCTATCTTCTTTTCACCCATTGGTCCTAATGTGCTTGTCTGGGCCATAATATACAAGTTAAATTTCCTTTCTTCTTGATTATTCTTTATATATTTAAAAGACATCTCAGGTCCCTCTAAATCTTCTCATTTGTATATAAAACATCATCAGTTTCTTCAGCAATATCCCATATAACATGATATATGATGTGGATTTTAATGACATAAAGTTCTTTCCTTTACTCAACATTATGCTTACACTCCTAAGAACGTTCTCCATTTTTTTCTCTATCCATCTTATAGTGTAATACCTAGTACTGAATGAAATATTCACTATGAATCCTGATCAAATAGGATAAAGTCCTACTGTATTATCCATCCATGAGAGATCATCTTTTTCTAGTATCTTCTGAAATCTTTTTCTTCAAACGAATAGAAGCCCCTTCAGTGGTGGTGACCTTTCTTGATTGTTGTTTCTGCTCAGCACTTTTGAGTAGATTGAGTTTTTTGTCATATATATGAAACAGGAGGGAAGGGAGCAGGGCACAACCTTTAAAAGAATGACATGCCCGGAGGACACAACATAAACTGATTAGAACCAAATAGGTCCAAGATGGCAGACAAGTTGACTTCCACTAGACCTTGAGACTCATTATACGCTCATTGTAACACATCATCAATATGAATGACATACCCACAGGCACCATGACAGTTCCAAGGCCGACCATAAATGTCAGAAAAGTGGGTGGTGGCCCAATTCCTGGAAATCCCCAGTCCTTCCCCAAAATAGCTGGAATACTCCTCCCACTCATTAGCCTATGAAATTACCCATCCCTATAAAAACACAACCCCATATCCTGGGGCCGCTCTCGCCTTCTGAGATGGCCCACACTCCACCTGTGGAGTGTGTTTCTCTCTAAGTAAATCCACTTCTATCAGTTTGTCTCTCACTGAATTATTTCTGCAACGATGAGACATCAAGAACCTGAACTTCATTAAATCTTGAAACCAGGTGTGTGATCTCAATTAAAAGACCATGGGTTCAAGTCCCAATCTGAGTTACACGGTTTCATATATAGTATGCCTCCAATAAAATCAGTTGACTTGGTTTCATAGCTGCTGAACCAGTTACTTCCTCTACCCCTTTCTCCTTGCTATCTCCCCTAATCGTTTTCTTGTGTTCTTAATTGTTTTGAATCCAAATAAGGGAGTTTTAATTCCCTCTGACAAACTGGAACTATTTTATGGAGAATATTTATTGAAAGGCTAATAAATTTGCATTTATTTAAGTAGAGAGTGAAAAGCCACTGAAATTGTTTGACATGATCCAAATTGTCTTTGGATAGACTAATCTGACAGCTACAAATGGAACAGACTGAAATGAGAAGAAACAGGAATGCAATTTGAAGAAGACTTCAATTGCCCCCTGGAGTGGTATCAAAGGAAATGAAGAAGAGTGTTAAGTGTGGTGGCCAAAGCTGAAAAACTTACTAATGATTAACATGAAAGAGAAGAGAAAATCAAAGTTCCTTGAAAGGTTTCAAACTATAGTAACTTAGTATATTAGTTAGGGTTCCAGAAAAACAGAACCAAGGAATTAGATTTATATAAAGAATTGACTCACATGATTATGGAGGCTTGAGAAAAGTCTCAAGATCTGCAGTCAGCAAGCTGGAGACCCAGGAAAACCAGTGATGTAGTTCTAGTCTGATTCCGAAGGCCTGACAACCAGGAGAGCCAATGGTGTTAATTTCAGTCCAAGGAAAGAAGACTGATGTCCCTGCTTAGGCAGGCTAAGTTCCCTCTTGCCCCACCTTTTTGTTTTATTTACATCTTCAGTTAATTAGATGAGGCCCATCACATTAAGGAGGACCTCTGGGCTTCCTTGGTGGTGCAGTGGTTAAGAATCCACCTGCTTGGGCTTCCCTGGTGGCGCAGTGGTTGAGAGTCCGCCTGCCGATGTAGGGGACACAGGTTTGTGCCCCGGTCCGGGAAGATCCCACATGCCGCGGAGCGGCTGGGCCCGTGAGCCATGGCCGCTGAACCTGTGCGTCTGGAACCTGTGCTCCGCAATGGGAGAGGCCACAACAGTGAGAGGCCCACGTACCGCAAAAAAAAAGAATCCACCTGCCAATGCAGGGGACATGGGTTCAAGCCCTGGTCCTGGAAGATCCCACATGCCGCGGAGCAACTAAGCCTGTGCGCCACAACTACTCTGTGCTCTAGAGCCCGTGCCACAACTACTGAGCCCACGCACCACAACTACTGTAGCCCATGTGCCTAGAGACCATGCTCTGCAACAAAAGAAGCCACCGCAATGAGCAGCCTGAGCACCACAATGAAGAGCAACCCCCACTCACCACAACTAGAGAAAGCCCGTGTGCAGCAACGAAGACCCAACACAGCCAAATGTAAATAAAATAAAGTAATATTAAATTAAAAAAAGAGAGGAGGACCTCTGCTTTATGCAGTCTGCCAACTCAAGTGTTAATCTCATCCAGCAACACCCTTATAGACACACCCAGAATTACGTTTGCCCAAAAGTGTGGCACCTTGTGGCCCAGTCAAGTTGACACATAAAATTAGCCATCACAACTGAGAGAATGGTGAAATGAAGCCAAAATAGAAGTTGCTTTGGAAAGAGGGGACTATTGGGCCATGCTGAGTTTGAATATCAGGTAGACACACATGTGAAAATGACTGTGTAGATGGTTAGAAATGAATGGCTACAATTTAGGAAAAAGACAAGGATTAGAAATAGAGATTTGTGCTTTACATAGAAGGTATTAGTTAAGGACTTTCAAGAGGTCAATAACATAGGATGTTACTGAGAGGTCATCTACAATGATGACTGAGAAAAAGTCAATGGTTTAATGGTTAGAAATCACGTTGGTCAGAAAAATAGGAGGATAACTGTGTGGGCATAAAACTACAGAAGCCAAGAAAACAGTGTTTATTCTTGAATCAGTCATCTTGATCCTCATTCGCTACACTGTCATCTCCTCTCTGTCTCACACTCTTGAACTTTCATTAATCAAGCTCCTGCCTTTATAGATTATTGAAGTTGGTTTCTCAGAAAACATTTTTTTCTGTCTCATTGGCTTCCTCCTTTTGTCTTCTAAATGCCAAGAACCCCCCAAGGCTCTGTCCTCAGTCCTCTTCATAAATCAGAAAAATACCAAAACTATATCACAGTCTCTCTCATTAGTTCCAGATCTGTATTTACAATAGATGGACCAAGATGCCCACCTGGATATCTCTCATGTTTGTATCTCAAGCACAAAAATGTCCTGAGTAGAACCCATAATCTTCTAATAAAATCTCTTTAATGGCTCAGGAACACTCTAAGATGCCCAAGTTGTAAACCTCAAAAACAGCTTTGACTTGTTTCTCTATCTTGCCCCTTACTATCCTCCATTTCCAAGGCCAAATCCTATCAAGTCTACCAAAAAATCATCCCCCAAATCTATACCTTTTGCATTATTATTATCACCACCACTACCATTCATTTCAAGACTCATTATCACTTATGTGTGGTATTAATCTCCTAGATGGACTTCCCACATCTAGCCATTCTCACCTCTTATCTGTCCTTATAGATTGCTGCCAAATTAATCTTCATAAAGTCCAATTTAAATCATGTTGCTCTAATACACCAAAATGTTTAATCACTTTTCATTACCCATTGAATAAAATCCAAACTCCTTAAAATAACATTTAACACCATCCACCATCTGGTGATATCCCACATTTCTAGTTGTGTCTTCCATTTCTCCCTTTCAGAAATCCAATACTGCATTCAAACTACAACATGTGATTTTCTTGTTTGTCTCAATCCCTTTGTTCATTCTATTCTCTTTGCCAGTAATGTCCTTTCTAGTCACACTTCTCTGTGAAGGCTTTGTTGATTGCAAAATGTTTGAGGCTGTATGTTGTGTGTCATATACATTATCATGCTAAATTCTCACAATAACTCTATCACATATCTACTCTTTTCTAAGTTTCACCAGTGTATAAGCTGGTGTTCATATGTGTTTTTTAAATTAGCCCAAAGTAACATAACATAACTCAGCTTTCCATATTTGTCTGACCTCAAAGTCAGTACTCTTAATCTTGATAGAAATATTTTTAAGTTTACAATCACCCCCTCCTGGTAATGAGTTCCATGACTTTACTGAAGCCATAGTAATGGGGGAAAATTTTTAATAATGACATTATACTTTAAAAAGTCCTTTTTCTTAGTCTGGTTTATCAAAGTATAATTTACATAGAGTAAAATTTACCTGTTTTAGTGCACAGTTCTATTAATTTGGCATTTATATCTTTATTTTTCCAATTTAGAGTCAGGTGATTTATTTTGCAGTTCTCCTTCATAGTTTGATCTAGTTTCAACAACTTTTGGTTTTCCTTTTACCCTATATTTCTTTGGAAATGCTGTATGTTGTCAACATTATTTCTAGTTACTCCAAACCCTTCGTTATGAACTGATGTAATTTGTTCATGGAATGAGAAGCTCAGTCTATAATTATAGCCAGCATTAATAGATTTTCTCCCTTAGGATCTTTCCTATTAGTGTCCTAGACCTAATGAAATCTGTATTCTTGAAAATTATTTTCTTCATCTTTATCTAATGGATATATAGAATTCATAAGATTTATATAGCCACAAAAAACCTAGAAAATATACATTCTCAAATGATAGTTCAATACAATTCAGAATGAAATCATAGGGGAAAACGTAAACATGGAATCCATTTTCAAAAAGCTGAACTTCTGCTAAACCTATACAAATAATTGATCCATCCATTTTTTCATCCAATAAGCATTTATTAAGCATTTCTATGTGAAAAAAAATGAATCTTTCCCTTAAGCAGCCTACCATCTAATAGATGTTCTAACTGGTTAACTTCATATCTAGTATGTAAAGGAAATCCAGAGAGTGATAATGACTTTGACAAGAGTTAACGACTAAGATAATTAAGTGTTGGAATCACCAAAAGGGTAGAGAACCTTTATATTTTTATTAACTTTTAGGAAGAACTAAGAAGCTAATATCTAGCATATTACTGATGCTCAGTAACAATGAAATAATAATAATTAGGAAAATAAGATGATACCCAGAATGGGTTTAAAGCTTCAGTAGTATTAAGTCAATTAGTGCATTAAAAATGAGAACTAGTTTTCATACAAAAGCAAGAGTCCTTTTAGTAATATGAAAGCAAATGAGAAAGTATTCCCCTTTAAGGCTTTTGAAGATAAGATAAAGCCATTTTAAAGAGCTCTATCACGAAATTCTAGTTTTTTTCCTGCCATTATAGTCTAAACACATCATTGTTCTAGTTTAGAAAGTCAACTGAATTTTGACTTCTCTGTTTATTGTGACATTTGGGGAAAAACGGGTATATTTTATCATAATATTTCCCATCAACATTGTATAGTCATAATTTTGAGCTTTTAAAATGAAGAGTAAGAAACCTGTTTTTCACCCTTTTCCTGACTCCAGACCCACTGCTCCACAGCTTCCTCTCCAGCACATATATGCTGCCTCTCCTCCACAGGATTGATTCTCATGCCTCAGAAGTATCTGCATATACCCTTGGATTTTCTGGCCCTGGTATGCCTTAAAGAGGTTGAATGAACTGTTCCCATTGCTCTCTCTGCCTCCCTCTTCGCTCACATCCTCAACTCCTATAACATCATTAAAATAAAAAGGATTAAATGAATTATAACGTACAGTGATTGCTATTAAAACCACATAATACATACAGCTGATAGATTTCAAGACAACACAAAAATCACAGAATTTAGAGTAGGAAGGGTTCTCTCACACAATCCACCTGCTAACCAGCAGTACCAAAATTACCCTTTTAAATAAGTAGGTAGATATCCTATTTTTAAAGAATTTTTACAAGTACAAAGTGTCATACTCTTACCCTAACAATCTGGGTTTTCACACCCCAAAGAAATTTCTATGTATATCTGTGATATATACATTCAAATGCACAGCTAAAATATTCAAATATACATAATAAGTTAAAGCAAGAACTTCTTTGTTCTGACCTAAAAGTAACTCATTAACACAGATGTCCACATAGACAGTCCCAAATACACTGAGGTCCAAGGGCATGAAAGAGCCCTTACTTCTGTAGACTAAGAAACGGATTCATGCAAATTAGTAAGTGAACTTCAAGATATTATTACAAACTGATTGGTACACACATGCTGCCAAGGGGAAAACAGCATCTAGGCAGTATTATTATTGTTACTGCTATAATTATTGCCAAAACCATAAGACCTTAAAGCTTTCCGGATAAAAGCCTTGTGAGGGAAAAACAATCTATCCTAGGGTTTGCTCTATGGACTTGAAATTACTTTTCAACCTTTTCTTCTTATTTATCCAGCTCATTTCAAAAAATGAAACACCTATTCCAAGGTGAGGAGAGAGGCTTCTGGGGAAAAGAAAAAAGTAAACTTTTTAGGATGGTCTTATTATTTTCTGTTCATTCTCCTGATCCTTTTTTTTTTTCTGCCTATTTCTCTGGTTTTAATTTGTCTTACTCCATTTCTATTCTTTCACCCTCAGTTTTTCAGATTGTCCCGCTTCTTTTCTCTCAATGTCTCACCTTTCTACCTTTCAGAAGTATTGTCATTAATCAGTCATCTATTCACTGTATTCTTCGTTTTTTGTTAATCCTTTAAAACATCTCTATGAATATTGCTTCAGAGGAGCCATGGTACTCATTATTGTAACTGAAGGAGTGACAGTAAAAAATAACCATATTTGAAATAAGAGAAGAAGTATGATGATTGAGAGGACACATTTTGGAAACAGAAAGGTTTGCATTTGAACCCAGGCACTGCCATTTACTAGCTAGGACAAGGCTTGTTCATTCATTGCTCTGAGCTTAACCTCGAGTAGATCTTATGAAAGGTTAATAATATCTAGCTCACTGGATTATTGAGATAATGATATAAAGCACCTAGTAAAATGCCAGGAACATAAAAGACAATACAAAGTAATGATATCAAGATGGTAGCAATGGTGGAGACAGTTGTGGTAGTGACGATGAGACATGAGCTTTCAGTCTCCTTGCCAGAGGGGTGGTCACCTTCATCCGTTTGGACTGCACGTCCTGGATAATCATTTGCATATTTAAAAGCAGAGAAAGAAGTACTCTCGTCTAGCAACTTTGCTTAAGCCTAAGAGTTATGGTCAGGCTTAAATTTCTTCATGTCCCCAGAGACAGATTTCACACACGCACCTCAAAATCCAAGCACTAGTTTGTCCTCCCTACTCTTTTTCCCACTATTATTGTAAAAATTTTTATACATTCAAAGAATGTCTAAAACATACATTTAGTTAAAAATAATAAAATTAATATCCTTGTACTTAGCTCCTAACATTAAAGAAAAAAGAAAAGCTTATCAATATTTTGAAGCTACCTCTGTGCCCCTCTCTGATTGCAGCCCCTCTCCCCCCAACACTAGAGGTAATGACTATCCTAAATTTGAATTTATTATTCCATTGCTTTTATCTACAAACTGTATTGATGTATGTAATCCTAAAGAATATATTGTTTAAGTTTCTTTATTGAATTTTATAAATTGTACCATGCTGATGGCTTCCTTAGAGACTGAATTTACTCCTAGCTGTGTGTTAGTAGTTTATTGAATGAAAACACTACAATGAATTATCTGTTCTTTCCTCTATGGGCTTTCGGATTATTTCCAATATTTAGTCTTAGAACCATGTTATTATGAACATTTTTGTACATGCTTCCTGGTGCACATAAGGATGTCGTTCTTCAAGGCACATACTTAGAAGAGTAAACTGCTGGGCTGTAGGATATACACGTCTTCAACTTCATGAGATAATGCCAAACCTTTTCTTAATGAGGTTGTATTGGTTATGATTAGGTTAGGTTGCTGTAATTAAAAATCCAGCATCACTGTAGTTTAAAGCTCTGTATTTCTATCTCAGGTTCAAGAAGTCTGGAGAGTGGTTAGTCCAGAGATAGTAAGGCACAATGTCAAAGACCCAGGCTCCTTGTACTATATAGGTCACCTCACATGTACAGTTTTCATCCACAAGGTCATCTCAAGGTCCAAATGGCTTCTGAAGCTCCAGCCAGAATATCCACATTTTGGCTGGCAAGAAGGAGAAAGAAACAAGAAGTCCATAGCCCTTTCCCCAGAGATGCACACGGCACTTTTACTTGTATCGCCTTGGCCAGAACTTACATGGTCATATCTGGCTACAAAGGAAAGTTGGAAATGAAGTCTTTATTTGAATTGGCCAGGAATTCAGCTAAAAATAAAGTTCTTATTACTGAGAGAGAAGAGAAAGACAACTATTGGGGGATAACTAGAAGACTCTACCACACTGATTGTACCAATATATACCCCCATCTGAAGATTAAGAGAAATTTTATTTCTCTGCGTATTTGTCACAATTAAAACTATCAGAGTTTTAAATTTTTGGCAAAATGATAGGTATTAATATAACACCATTTAAAAATTTGTATGTAATTAATACTAAAATTTCATCTTTTCATATGTTTATTAGTTATTTGGATTTTCTTGTCTATGAGCTGCATGTTCGTATATTTCCCATTTCTATGCGGTTTATCTTATTGATTTTATGAGTTTTGCATTTATTCTGAATAATAACCCTTCATCAGTTATAAAAATTGCAAAAAAAATCTTGTTGGTGTCATAGCTTTTTATTTTTTCAAAATGTTGTTTGATGAAAAGAAGTTCTTTAGTTTAATATAGTTGAATTCATCAGTTTTTTCCATTATGATTTAAACTTTTTATATCTTGTTTGAGAAATTCTTTCTCACTTCATGATTATAAAATATCCCTATAATTTCTTTTAAAAGTTTTGAAGCTTTATATTTGCATATATACATTTGAATGGATTAGAATTTATATATATATATATATATATATATATATATATTTTTTTTTGACCACACTGCACAGCATGTGGGATCTTAGTTCCCTGACCAGGGATCAAATCTGTGCCCCCTGCAGTGGAAGCATGGAGTCTTAACCACTGGACTGCCAGTCCCAGAATTGATATTTTTTATATATTTTAAAAAGGACTACAATTTCATTTATTTCCCCATGGATAACTAAAATAGTCTCAGCACACTTATAATAGTCTAACATTTTCCTACTAATTTAAAATGCCAGCTCAACCTTATACAAGTTTTCTTTTTCCTTTTTTTCTTTTTTTAATTTATTTTTGTCTGTGTTGGGTCTTCGTTGCTGCGCGCGGGCTTTCTCCAGTTGCAGCGAGTAGGGGCTACTCTTCGTTGTGGTGCGTGGGCTTCTCACTGCAGTGGCTTCTCTTGTTGCTGAGCACGGGCTCTAGGCACGCGGGCTTCAGTAGTTGTGGCTCGTGGGCTCAGTAGTTGTGGCCCGCAGGCTCTGGAGCGCAAACTCAGCAGTTGTGGTGCACGGGCTTAGTTGTTCCGTGGCATGTGGTATCTTCCCAGGCCAGGGATCAAACCTGTGTCCCCTGCATTGGCAGGCAGATTCTTAACCACTGCACCACTAGGGAAGTCCTATACAAGTTTTCTTATAAACAGAAGTCTGTTTCTAAGAACTAGTTCTCTCTTCCTTTATCTATACTTTCTCTCTATATTTAAATATCTGTATACATATTTGCCTTATATTTATAAGTAGACTTGCTATCTAATAAATCAGGACCCTCTCCACATCTCTTGGCTTCAGGTATTTCTTAGTTACTCTAGGCTCTTTGTCCTTGCACATACATTTTAGAACAAGTTTGTCAAGTTCAATAACAATAAAAAAATACAGTTCACACTTAGTCTTACATTAACTCTATTTGTCAATTTGAGAAGAACTGACATCTTTATAATGCTAGGTATTCTTATTCATGAATATGGTATGGTTTTCATTTGTGGGTTCTTCTTTTGTTTTGTTTTTTTTTGTTTTTTTTTTGCGGTACGCGGGCCTCTCACTGTTGTGGCCTCTCCCATTGCGGAGCAATGGCTCCGGATGCGCAGGCTCAGCAACCATGGCTCACGGGCGCAGCCGCTCCGCGGCATGTGGGATCTTCCCGGACCGGGGCACGAACCCGCATCCCCCTCATCGGCAGGCGGACTCTCAACCACTGCGCCACCAGGGAAGCCCTGTGGGTTCTTCTTTAATGGCTTTCAATAAAGCTTTATGATTTTATGCAAAAAGGTCCAGCACATAGGTGTTGGATTTATCCCTAACTGTATTACAGTATTGCTGCTATTGTTAATTTATCTTTTTATAAGTATCCTTATTGAGCTGAATTTTGTTGGTATATAGAAATGCAGTTGATTTTTGTTTCTTTCTGTAGCCATCCAGTTTTCTAAACTCTCTTAATTCCCAAAATGTACAGATTTTATTGGGTTTCTATATAGACAATTTTATCATCTGTGCATAATGGACATTTTTGTTTCCTTCTAGTCCTTATACTTTTTCTTCTTGTCCTGCAGTACCAGCTGGGACCTCCCCATAATGCTGAATAGAAGTGGTGATATAAGGCATTCTTGCATTATTCTAATTTTAAAGTAAATGTTTTTTTTTTTTTTTAATTTTATTTATGGCTGTGTTGGGTCTTAGTTTCTGTGCGGGGGCTTTCTCTAGTTGTGGCAAGCGGGAGCCATTCTTCATAGCGGTGCGCGGGCCTCTCACTATCGCGGCCTCTCTTGTTGAGGAGCACAGGCTCCAGACGCACAGGCTCAGTAATTGTGGCTCACGGGCCCAGTTGCTCCGTGGCATGTGGGATCCTCCCAGACCAGGGCTCGAACACTTGTCCCCTGCACTGGCAGGCAGGCTCTCAACCACTGCGCCACCAGGGAAGCCCCCTAAAGTAAATGCTTTTTAACATTTCATCAATAAGAGTGACATTTTATATAAGTAAGTTAGGTACTTGGATATCCTTCTGTATATATGGTTGTTGTGATATATATATATAGATAGATTATATAGAGAGAAATAGACAGATATAGATATAAATAAAATCTCCAGACTGCTCCATAACTCATTATTCAACTACTAATATTAATTGAGTAAATATAATATTCAAAGCTGAAGCTGGTTATGTGAAATTTAAAGAAGAATCACACACAAACCCTGCTCCTCAAAAGTTTACTATCGATAAGAAGTGATGAGCTATATTAAACCCAACACAATAAAACACAGAAAGTAATAGGTACCAGGAAAGAGGTTCAAGTAGGTATAATGAAAGCTCCAAGAACAGAGCAGATCTGCCAATTAGAGACTATCAGCAAAACCTTTTAAATCGAGATGGCGTATAAGGTTTACATTAAAAAATGGGTAGGGGGCTTCCCTGGTGGCGCAGTGGTTGGGAGTCCGCCAGCCGATTCAGGGGACATGGGTTCGTGCCCCGGTCCGGGAAGATCCCACGTGCCGCCGAGCGGCTGGGCCCGTGGGCCATGGCCGCTGAGCCTGCGCGTCCGGAGGCTGTGCTCCGCAATGGGAGGGGCCGCGGCGGTGAGAAGCCCGCGTACCGAAAAAAAAAAAAAAAAAAAAAAATGGGTAGGGTTTGAATTGTAGCAAAACATCCTAGGTATAGGGACAGCAGGAGCAAAGGGCTCCATCTGTTGCACCTGTACTCTGAGTGAGGTTAAAAGCCAAAAGCCTCCTAAACAGATTTAAACTAGCTATATCCAATATACCTTCAATCAAATCCAATCTTATAATGGAGTGCAAATCTAATAGCCAAAGTTTTCTCCTAGCACTATCAATCCCCTCACATGGGCATAGAGGTGATGAGATGGGTCCTTCAAGTGAGGACAGATAGGATTATTCTGCTTGATCACCTACCTTAGTAACCAGAGTAGATCCAAACCTCTTTTAGCTGCCTTCACATTTAAATTTACCTTCGGCTGACAATTTGCCACTCTTGAGGAGATTCAAATGAATAAATGAGTATGTGAGGGCAATTCTCAAAGAATTCCCTAATTTTTAGCAGTGGCGGTATCATTAGAGCAAGTGTATAAATTCACAAAGTGACTCTTTTAAAGCAAGCGACCATTTGGATGAATTATACATTTGTTTAAATTGTTAAAATTAAATCACGCTACTTCATAGTTGCACTTATATATTATTTCTGGACCCCTTGTTCCTATGAACCATGGGGATCTTTGGCCTCACACAACGAAAGTGTTCAGAACATTTCAGGATGGAAGATAATAAAAAGGAAACTAAGAAAAAAAACCTTTAAATGTACAGATAACCTGAGCCCCCCTCTCATCATATTGCACAGCAGCAGTTTAGTCCCTGGCTAATGTATTACCCATAATTTATTGCAAATTTATTAAACCCCAGTAGCTCAGAAACCTAGTAGCTTATGGCTGATCCTCTAATTAGTGGAATTAGAGGATGATACTGTTTCCTTTGATTAATTGGCACATGTGGAGACTGGGTGCCCTCTGAGGCCTTTCATTTGCATATTAAGTTACCACATATCAACGAGCTGAAATCCAAAGGGCTGGGGCCTCCAACTACTCACCTGAAGTCAGTGTCCTGTGGAGCTAATTAAATCACCACACTCTTGCCCTTTTCCCTTTTTCTGCCCACTTTGGTACAGATTTCCAAGAAATAACCTAAAAGTTAAAAAAATAAAAAAGGAATAAACAATTTATGAATATGTAGAAATTTACCATTTACAAATTCTTTTCACACATACTATCCCATTGAACTCTCTCAGCAACCCTCTTGAGGACATACCACTTTATTCCCGTCTTATAAATATATAGGAGATTGATAGACCTCCCAATTTACAAGGTAGTAATTGAGCAAGCTGGGACTCACACCTGTATCTCCTTACTCAAGGTCTTAACTATCTTCACTATGCCAGTTTGTGCCCTTAGAGAATTATCCCAAATTGTATAATAAAAGACATGAAGAAAATGTTACTTTTCCAGGCTTCCCTGGTGGCATAGTGGTTAAGGATCTGCCTGCCAATGCAGGGGACATGGGTTCGAACCCTGGTCTGGGAAGATCCCACATGCCACGGAGCAATTAAGCCCGTGCGCCACAACTGCTGAGCCTGCACTCTAGAGCCCGCGTGCCACAACTACTGAGCCCACGTGCCACAGCTACTGAAGCCCATGCACCTAGAGCCTTTGCTCTGCAACAAGAGAAGCCACCGCAATGAGAAGCCCCCGCGCTGCAACAAAAGGTAGCCCCCTCTCTCTGCAAGTAGAGTAAGCCCGTGTGCAGCAATGAAGACCCAACATAGCCAAAAATAAATAAATAAAATAAATAAATTCAAAAACAATTTTTTTTTTAAATGTTACTCTTCCAACACTGGTCATGTTCTGTACAAACGGCCGTTATACTCGTGGCTTTTGGGGAAAGGGGTTAAATGGAATTAATAAAAAAGTTCAAGCATTTTAAGTGGGAAATGATGTTCAGTGAGAGCCAGAATGGAGGCGACTGTTACTTTTATATTCTCCATCCCAGGATTTCAAGGCCAGACTGGATGGCTACTTGATTGCAATGCTAATTCAGATGTCACACATTCAAATGTGTGATCCGGCAAGTGGATCATTAAGGTCTCATTGCTGAGTTTCTGTGGTTTTAAAACAACACGGCACACATTACTGGGGCAAAAAAAATTTGCAGGTCAATGCCTTTGCTGAGCATTTGTCAGAGCCTGGACAAAAATAAGGGAGTTATTTTAGACAGCAGGTAGTTCCAGTAGCCAAAGCTAAGCAGCCATCTTCTGGGCATCTGCCACAAAGCATATTATCTTTGCTGGATAGAAGTAAGAGAGTATATTTGGAAGGATTTAATAATGGTTCTGAAGGGCCCTATTGGTATAAATGCCTATTATTGTTGTCAGTGTTATTTTAGAATAGCAGGAGGGAGGCATTTCAAATAGAAGTTCAGCTTCTATTCCCAGAAGCCTCTCCAGATCCAGCCCTGCTGTGGTCTTCAAGCAATCTGTGAAACTGGCCTCCAGGAAGGGAGTGAGGGAGAAGTCTGAACTGCCCACATGGTATGCTGGTTGCTAGTGCAGAGAATTGATGGGAGACTGTTTCTCTGTTTAATTACTAAATCGCTTCTCATTTTGGTCCTATTGCTGGAGGTGAGGCTCCCTTCATTGGCAGCTCTGGGGTGGGAGTTAGATCTGCTCCCCAGTGGTGATACACATTGTGAATATGCTTCAAGCCAGACTTGTCTGAGAGGGTGAAAAGAAAACATGCTCTTCTTAGTGTTTCTCGCTGTGAATTCTGAAAGCAGCTATAGCCCATCCTGGAAAAATATGGATCTCCATCTCTAAGAAATGCATGGAGAGAAACTGGCAGAGTGTCCTTCGGTGTCTGCATAAGATAAAATTGTATGAAGGTGTGGCTAGCCTGCCGTGATTTGGTGCTTCCTAACTCATCTTCCACTGCATGTTCTGATGTTAGAAATTTCTAAAACAACACATCTGCGTAGAAATGACAATACAAGACGATCTTAGGAGAAAAACCCTGTCGCTTAATGGCCTATATCTACCTTTTCTCCACCACCTCTCTTCTCTCAGCATCTCTCGGTCCCTCTAAAATAGCATCTGCCTCTTGGTGACGCCAGCTCCCTCACCTAGTTAAGTCGCCGCTGCAAAGGAAACCTGGGGATTGATAGCAGACAGGTTTAATGTGGCTCGAACAGAGCAGTCAAGCTTGGCATGTGGGAGGCTGCTGGGGAGATGTTACCGCAGGCTCAAACGCATTAGCTGATTGAAGTTGCTGTGAACTGACAGCTAATGGGGGAGCTTTCTTTGAGAGCTATTTCATTTTGGGTGCAGCTGGATTAAAAAGAATGTTTTTTTCCTATGGGAAAAGAAAACAATGATTTTTTTTTATTGTTTGCCTTTTATTAACAGTTGATTCCAGAGGTATTATCTTGGCAGGCATTATATTGTCTGATTAAAACCTTGACTGTTAACTCTTTAAGCCCCTCTTCTAGGTGGTAGGTATGCTAGGCACCAGGGTGTAGCTGCAAAGCAATGCCAACCACGTGCCAGCAGTGCCATTACGAAGACTCTGAAAGAATGGGGTAGGGTGGGAATACCGGATGAAAAGCTGACTGAAATTTGTTGGCTGAAAGAACTCAATGCTAATTTGGAGGGTGCCTAAAAGTTAACCATGTGCCAGTGGCATTCTGCTTAGAAAAAAGGAGGAGTAGAACTGGAATTTCGGGGAATAACAGGCCTCAGACTGTGTTGCATGCACTTAGATGGGTAAAGAAGAGCCACCTTTGGGAATTAAACTAAAATATGAAATCTCCGGGGTTTGCTAGGCTGCCATAACAAAGTGCCACAGACTAGGTGGTTTAAACAACAGAAATTTGGTTTCTCACAGTTCTGGAGGTTAAAAGTCTGAATCAAGGTGTTGGCAGGGCTGGTTCCTTGAGGGCTGTGAGGGAAGGATCTATTCCGGGCCTCTCTCCTTAGCTCATAGATGGCTGTCTTCTCCCTGTGTCATCACCTCATCTTCCCTCTGTGTGTTCTGTGTCCAAATGTCCCCTTTTTATAAGGTCACCAACCATATTGGATTAGGGCCCACCCTAATGATATCATTTTAATTTAAATATTTCTTTAAAGACCCCATTTCCAAATATAGTCACATTCTGAGGTATTACATGTTAGAATTTCAGCATATGAATTTGCTGGGGTGAGGGTGAGTGTGCTGGGGGCAGGCATGACACAATTCAGCCCGTAACAGTAAGAGATACAAGTCTTCAGTTTGGCACGGGGTATGTTCAGCCATCAACATGGCCTAGACCCTAAAAAAAACAACACTGTTTTCCATAGAATCTCTCTCTGTTTCTGTTGCCACCAGAATGCTTCGTGCTCTGTCTCTCTGTCTCTGTCTCTCTCTCTGTGAGTGGGAGACTTATCATGTGTGGTCAGATCATGGGGTCCCATGGCATTCTACCTAAATTCCAAACTACAATAAGGCAATTAATCCAATTTTTTGGAATAAATCTGTAATAATAGCAAAAGTAATAGTAATAGTAAAATTATAACAGCAGCTACCTTTTAGTGAGTGTTTACTGTGTGCCAGTCTCAATGTCAATTATTTCTATGTATTATCTCATTTAGGTAGACAAAATTATTACCCCGTTATTATAGATGAGGAAATGAAGTCCAGGGAGGCTAAGCAGCTGGTCCAAATTCAAAGCGTTAGACGCAGAGCTGTATTCTGCCTAAACTGATCGCCATGTCTTAACTACTACACTTTATTGTATAGAACCAACCATTTCCTAAATATGGCTTTGAAAACCGCCTTTGTGTTACAAAATCCTCTTTTTTTCCAACCAAACTCTGACGTTGAGCTCTATTAGATAGCCCAGATATATAATGTATAAGTCAAGAAGAGGGGTACAGAACCCTGTCCGTGCAGCCTTCCCATTTCCTTTTCTTGGAGTATGCACAGATCTGAAAACCACAGCCCTAAATCATGCCTAAAGTCATTATACTTTTGGACTCTCTGCCTTGGAAGCCTTGAACTCTGTCTCATCTGCTCTGATTTCCTTCTCCTCCCTATAAACCTTATATTTTTATATCCTGCTCAAGAAAGAATCTGGGGCTAAAATCCATAATAACTTGCCCAGTGTATTTCATGAAGCCCTTAAACTAGATTATTTGTGGCACCTAGTTATAGAAATAAAGAAATAGCTAGGCCGTATTAACAGCATAGAATATTGTAGATTATTGCTAAGGAGGATTAGAAGCATCTAGATCAAGAGATATTTCTAGAACCTGTGTCCTAAATACAGGATGTGGTTTGCTGAGAAAGGAGAGGGAACAATTATTAGGCCCCCCTCCAGGTCTAAGGCTGACTGCTCAGTGTGGGATTTATTGTTTATTCCCTGTAGCCCATGGGAAGCCTGCACATCTCCTGGCTTCCCTTCTACCAGCTTCCCTTGACAGTAGGATGGCCCAGAAATTGATCCCATTGAAGGGGAAAAGTTGTTTCATTTGGAGACAGAAATAACAAAAGCGCTTAACGCTTCACTTGCTGAATCCTCTGCAGAAAAACAGCCTTTACAGCCACCCGTCTGCAGAAACGAATCCCGCTATGGAATATTATCTTCTCATCCTCTCTGCCATATGTTCAGGCAATCTGTGTTTCACAGCCTATATTCATACACTGAGTCAGAGGCAGTGGGGTTCACTGGGCTAAGCATCAGCCTGGAAAATGGAGGGGTGTGAGTTCTAATTCTGTCCTTCCCCCCAGCTTGCTGGCTGACCTTCAGGGAGGTTGTATCAACTTCATATTTGCCCTCCATTTCCTCCTCACTTACCACACATGACTTACAGTGTCTGGGCAAATTGAGGAGAAATACTAAGAATGTCGGCGTAGAATTTCACAAAGATCTTTGAAGCTTTTAAATGCCCCCCATTTAAAAACACTGTTCTGCTGCTGCAGTTGTATAACTGAATCACTTTGCTGTACACCTGAAACTAACACCACATTGTTAATCAACTATACTCCAATATAAAATAAAAATTTTAAAAAGAGATTAAAAACCAAGTTAGAGTAACACTAAAAAAATAAAAATGCTGTTCTGAGCCCATTGAACATCCTTTAAAAATATGACCCTACCTTTTAGTCATTTGTCATCTATTTGGAAAATAAAGCATGTAGTTGTAAGATTTGTTATAATATCTTAATACTTACAGATAGTCATTTACCCTCTTAAAATTAAAGTTCTATGAAGAAAACATTAAGGAAGGCATTGTACAGCTCCTGTAACAATGCATTCATGCAGCACCTCAAATTCTTCATAAAGTGTGTGTATATATATATATATATATATATAATACATATGAATAAATAGACAAAAAAGTAATTCTTTTCATCTCAAAAAAAAGTAACAGACTCAGAAATGGTTATTACTACATTCCTGGAAATTGCAGAATCTTTCTTATCCTCTCCCTTTCGGGGACCAGAGGAGCTCCCTCCCTCTCTCACTCCACTCTTGGGGAACCTGAGCAGCACATACCTGAAAATATTGGACAAAAGATGGGGGTGACATAGAGGTAGTAGACAAGGGCCTTCTATAACGAGTGATGATTGTTACAGTTGGAAATCATATGGTTTAGGAGAGCATGTTTTTGAGGTCTCTGCTCTATAAGAGGGTCACCATGTTTTCCAGAAAAAGGTATGGTCTTGCTGTGTACACTAAAACCGCAAGGTTGGTACAAGGGCTTTGAGATGGAAGCAGCTGAGTCATTATGTTCACTGAAATTACACCACACAGGCATTTGATGCTGACATGAAAAAAAAAAAAATTCCTCAGCTCCTTTGTCCTGACATAGAAGTCACAGTGTAATATGTAATGGCAAGAAAACTGGTGAATTAGCTATTGTCCCCAGTACCCCTTTGAGGGTCGTGTGGTTGTATCCCGTAGGCATAGGTGTATTGGGGTTTAGGTCTTCCCAAAGAAGAGATTAAAATTAAAAAGTAAATATACTGGTGATGGGGCCTCTGGGCACTTAGAATGCAGTTTGGGGCCAGGATAGAATTGACAAGGTATCACTGAATGTTAGGTGGGTCAATGGCCACAAAGTGCTCAAGTTAACAGCTTCCTAAACAGGCTCTGTTTCCAACATAAGCCATGTGCATAGTTGGTTGTACCCCTTGGGAATGAATGTGGTGTAGAATAGACTCCTTCATCTATCATTAGTAGAGCTTTTTGGTAATCTGATATGAGTTTTGACCTTTTTGGTATTCTGATATGAGTTTTGACCTTTATAGGTACTAGACTTCTTCAAGTAAAAATGCCAGGCTTCTAATACCTGTCACGAGTATCTTCATCCCACATAAGTTTTTCAGATAATTTGAGTTAAATTTCTATAAGATATTCACAAAAAGGAATGGAGATAGCATCAAGGCACTCAAAACAAAATTGGACAGTTGTACATGTTTGGGGTGTTAATTTTGACCACAAATGTTTGTTGGGGGTACATTTAGACTGGGTGGGTCTCTCAAAAGGCTCTGAATTAGAGTAGGCTTGCAAGTTCCAGAAGGCTTATGGCATCTGAAGAATATTGGACTGACTTCTTCTTTAAGAAGTCCATAAGGGGAGATTGGTGCTGAAGGTATGAGCATCTTAAATCCAAGGAACATTTGAAAATTCTTATGTGCTAGAGTTAAATCTAGACTGATATATTTTATTGGAAAGTAATTAGAGAATTGCAAAGGTTTTTAATTATAAGTCCCCAACATTTTCTTTCCCTTCTTGCCATTTGGATTTCTCCTATCATGGAAGCAAGCTGACATGGACCTACATCCAAATATTCAGTGAATCTCTCATAAGGGGTAGCTTTAGAACATGAGTATCTTCTACCAAAAAGTACTTCCTATCTAAGAATAGAGGTAGGTGGGCAACCAGCTGGATGTCAAGTCAATTATAGCCAATGGTGCAGAAATAATGAATTTAATGGGGGTAGATACTTAATTGTGCCAGTCTGGCAAGCCAGAGCATTTCTTCTCTGTGCATTCAGGTCATTTGGAAGTGACTAGCCAGACTACAATAGAAGCTTCTCTCTTTTAGGGTTGGTTTTCCAGAATGATGCAGAGTCACTCATTCTTAGATAGCACTCCTACTAGTTAAGATCTTTCTTGCAGAACTCTATATGCAGGTTCAAGCCCCAAACCTCTGATCTCATACCCTACTGCTCTGCTGAATCTTCCTCTTCAGTCAGATTGTAAGTTGTCCAATATAGCTATTTGGAGATAATACTCATGGAAGAGGTGACAAGCTCTTTCTAAAATGTATCATAGAAGGTATTAAGTCTCCAAATGAGGTTCTGGGCAAGGTGTATCATGGTAGTCTACATTTGAACTGGGTTATTCCCCTGTTGACCCTGATTCATGACTCAGTTTCAGTTTTCTTCCTTGGCAGTCACTTGAATTTTCTAATAAAACTCTTGAGAAAAAAAAAGATCTTATGCCAGCCTAATGAGAGCCTTGGAGATTTATGCATAGAAGTTCACTCCTTTGACCTGTCCAAATAGTTAAATGAAAGAGACCACTCACCTTTTCAGGATCAACAGGACTCGTGTGGCGATTTGTGTTGAAAGCAACTCCAGTTTTGCGCGAGCTCCCTGACCAGCCAAGCAGGCAGGACGTGGGTGCCATGAGAGCAGCAACTTTCTTTTGCAGTTGTCCTTACAGAGTACCTGGCTCATTCCAACGTATGCCTCAGACCTCACCTTAGATAGCATTTCTTCCAGAAAGTTTTATCTGATAACACACACACACAGCTGTGTGTTGGGTTAGCACCCCCTTCTTTTCCCATTGGCAATATTAAAATGACTTTTAAAACTATCTGTCTCCCATTCCCCAATGTAAGTTCCTCGAGGGTAAGTACCATGCTGATTTTGTTTACTGGTAGTATAGTGTCTCGCATACAGTAGATGCCTAGTAAATGTTTGTAAATGAATGGATTGAAGGAATGAATGCAGTCTGATATCACTTCTCTTTTCATGGGATGTGAACACGGTCTACTGAGCTATTTTAGTAAAGAATTTATTAGAATTAAACCAGGAACAGGGGTAGAACAATTATAATTCCAGAGAAGCGTCAAGAAAACAGAGAAATCCTATTCAAGATGCAAAGATTGAGCCTCAGGTCAAGATTTACCACCAAGTTATAGATAAAATATCAGAAACATTAGGGAGCAAACAGGTGGAAGGATAATACCAATGTCAAGTACAGAAAGCCTGGCACAAATAGGCAAGGACCAGGTGGATCCACAAGGTCAGGAACCAGCAGAACTCAATCTGGTAACAGGATATGGTGCATTGAGGAGGAAACACTTATAGAGTTACTTTAAAAGGCTGAGTCAGTGTCTTCCTCTTTGATTAGAGACTATCTTAAAGGTAGCATCTACTAAATGCTGGGCTCTGGTAAAAGAATCCCTTTTCCTTGCCAGCCATCCTAAAATCATGTGATTTGTTAAAAACACATTGCCCTTTTATGCTAGTCTATATTTGGTCCCAACATTGAAAGAGCTTGACTGTAGTGCAGCTTAGTGTTCTATCTCAGTGCTGCAGCTGATGTGTCTAAAAGGAATGTATCAGACCCTTGCATTTTCCCCAGTCCTCTTTCTCTCTGCATTTGTCATATCCATTTCAACTTATCTGGCCCCTTCCTGAAAAAACTCCCTGCGTGTTTAGAAGTCGGTTTTTCTTGTTCCCCATGGCAATGTCCCTATACCTGTATATCTGGAGGAGCATACAGGTCAATTCATCCTATCACTAGATCTCACAGAACTAAGTACATGAATGTCCAAGGGTGGGGGAGTAGAGGCAAGGCCCTGAGGCCCATTGTGTGTTGTCTACAGTAAAACTGTGATCCCAGGCTGGCTGCCTAGGGCAGCCCCGATGCCAGAGATGCATGGGGAAAAGTTGTAGACCCTCCAAACAGGGAGGCTCAGAAAATTTAATGAATGAATGAAGGAAGGAACAAACAAACCTTCAACAAATATTCATCAAGTACCTTATGGATATAACATGCCAGCTGGGAATAAGGAAAAGGGGTTGGGGGGGGGGGTAAGGCAGAAAATAAACAATTAAAAAGCAAATGAACAAGATATTTTTAGATTATTATGTGTGATACAGAAGGAATAAAATCACTAGGATGATGTAAGAGGAGGTCAAAGGCTCAGGAATGATTACTTTAGCAAAAGAGCTCAGGGACCACCTGTCACAGAAGGAGACATTTGACCTGAGACCTAAAAGATAAGAATAGAACAATCATGGGAAGAACTGGGCAAAGGGCATCCCAGGCAGGGGGACCAGAAGAACCAAAGGAGCCTCCAAAGCAGGCAAGGGCTAAGGAAACAGAAAACTGGACAATGTGGATAAGCACAGTGAGAGAAAGCCACCCTACCATAAGAAGACTTTGGGGAGGTGGGCCGAGGCCAGATTCTGCAAGGACTTGTAGACCATGGCAAGGAATTGTGCATATTTCATGGTCTTCCTATTTTATTAGGATACCTTACAACCTTACCCTTATAATTTTTAAGTCCTTCTTAGGTCATGTTTATGGCGGCTCTATTGGTGCCAGAGTTTTGCTAGCCAGAACACTGAGCTGAGTTATCCTGATGAAGGACAAGTTCAGGAAAGAGAAAGCCTGACTGGAGAGAGCGTTGCAGAAAACCCCAAAGTACTGCTGCAAAGGGAGTTTATTTGGCTTATCATGGATACATGTGTATATAAAAATAGACTACACTATTGTTTCATCCCATTAAATTTGTCTCACTGATCAGTTTTGCTAATTAACTTTGGTCTGATTCCACTACACACATACATATGCGACTGGGATGTGCAGAAAATGGCTCTGGATAAAAATTTGCCACGGAAAATCAACCCGATAATCAAAGTTGTTTACACTCCTTTTTCAAAGATAAAACAGAGCAGGCATGTATGAGGGAAAAAATGAGCAGGAATTGAATGAAGGGATCTGAGAACCCAACAAAAGGAACATCCCCTATGGCTGTCTCTGCTGGAGCATAGGTGAGATATAGTGCTTGAGAGGCTCTGAGTCACGCTGAAAGAAGGTCAAATCCCCTCTACCAATTACCATCCATCTTTATAACTTTGGGTAAATTACTTCAGTTCTCTAAACCTCACTTTCCTCATCTATAACATGGGGATAACAATGTCTTTTTCCTAGTGTTTTTGTCAAGATTAAATTAAATAATAAAGCATTTTACACAGAGACAGTATACAATAAGCATTCAGTAATGGCTTTTACTATTATGGTAGTTTTCTTTATATCTCAGATTTATTTTGTCTGTTGCTCTTTGCTTTTACATATCTTGCTGTCACCTTATCCTCTTATAAATCCGTTCCACAAGAGATCAGACCCTAAAAAACTTATTGAGCTGAGAAAACACCAGACTTTTTTTTTTTTTTTTTTTTTTTTTTTTTTTTGCGGTACGCGGGCCTCTCACTGTTGTGGCCTCTCCCTTTGCGGAGCACAGGCTCCGGACGCGCAGGCTCAGTGGCCATGGCTCACAGGCCCAGCCGCTCTGCGGCATGTGGGATCTTCCCGGACCGGAGCACTAACCCGTGTCCCCTGCATCGGCAGGCGGACTCTCAACCACTGAGCCACCAGGGAAGCCCTAGACTCTTTGAATAAGCAGAAAGGAAGACAGGCAAAAAATGAACTGGAAGCCAGATGAATGAAATCTCCATTCAGTAAAATCTTATCTTTGTGATATGTTTCGTTACTTATGAGGATATGTATTTGAAAATTCATATCATTTCAACTAGGCCATCTTTACTCTTAAGACCTGATCCAGAGGAGACTGAAATGCTTTTGGACTTGACTATCTGGGCCCAAGATTTTTTCTATTTTGCACTCAAGTGCTAGAGTAAGATGAACATCGCCTTTCTGCAGAGCTTAATCAAAGGCCCTACCTATACATAGATGTCTACTTTCTCTCTGAGCTCTCTCCTGAACACTTTCCTAAATGCATAGTCTTTGGACAGATCCCTGACAGTGGCCCTCCCATCAGTCAGCTCCCAGCTTGGAGACGCCTTAGTAAGCTGTTACATGACAAGAATACACAGAAACACAGCTGGTAGTATGTTACCTGTTGAGGCTGGCTCATTCCAAGTTCACCACTCAGTTTATTCCACTCTCCCACCGGTTCATTCACAAATTTGTATCACATTTAATTGCCAACTTGTTGATTTGAATCTAAGCCTGTTACATGCGTGAATTACTAGGCAATTAGTTAAAAAAACTTTTTATAAACTTTTAATTAAATTATAATGTGCCTACAGTACAGATTAAAAATCTTATGCATTTTGATGACTTTCCACAAAGTGAACATACTAGTGTTACCACATCCCACATCAAGAAATAAGACATGAGCAGAAACCCTGACACCTCTCTCTTGCCTTTCCTCAGCATTTCCCCTCTCCAAAGTAACCACTGTCATGACTACTTCTTTCACTAGAAAGAGGTTTTCTTTCTGTCTTTTTAAGTGAAATGGGATACCATAATATGTACTCTTTCATGCTTGGTATCTTTCACTCAGTATTATGTATATATGCCATTTACACCATCATGTCATCTGCAGATAATGACAGTTTTAGTTCTTCCTTTATAATTCTCATAACTTTATTTTTCTTGCTTTATGGCATTACCTGGGAGCTTCAGTATAAAATGATTAGAAAGGACAGAAGAAATCCTTGTCTCATTTCTTATTTCTAAGGGAAAACTTTCAATATTTTGTCATCGAATGTAATGTTTGTTGTAGATGTTTGGTTAACCCCCCTATTCAGATTGAGAATATTCCTTTCTATTCCTAATTGCAGAGTTTTTGTAATGAGTAAGTATTAAAATTTAACAAATCCTTTTTCTGCATATATAGAGAAAATGATACAGTTTTTCTTTATTCTGTTAATATGGTGAATTACATTGATTTTTTTCAAATGTTAAACCAACTTTGTGTTTCTGAGAAAAAAAATCTAACCTGGTTTGAAATATTATCATATTTAAATAAGATATTATATATGATTCTAATGTGCTGATATTTTATTTTTGCATCTACATTTATAAAAATCTGGCTTAGTATTTTACTTTCTTGCATTTTTTGTCAGGCTTTGTTATCAAAGTTATAATGACTTCAAAAAATTGGTTTTGGAAATATTTCTCCTTCTGTTTATTCTCTGGAAGAAGTTTTTTGGGTTTTTTTGGTTTTTTCTGTTTTTGTTTTCATTTTTCCTGGCTTAAATGTTTGCAAGAATCTTCAATGAAGGTTTACTTTGTGGGAAGATTTTAATTATGCCTTAAATTTCTTCAATAGATATTGGGCCGTTTAGATTTTCTGATACCTCTTGTGCCAATTTTGATAAATCATTTTTCAGGAGATACAGTATTTTCATCCAAGTTTTTAAATTCATTAGCACTAAGTTGATTACACTTAATTTTTATTCTCTATAAATTCTGCAGTATCGTACACATCTTCATTCCTAACATTCAGAAGTTTTGGTGGGCTGCTTTTTGCAAACAATCTCACGTGGGGTTTATCAATTTTATTAGTCTTTCCTAAAAACTAATATTTGGCTTTGTTTATTTTCTTTATAGTATATCTGCCTTCTCTGCTTTGTTAATGTCTCCCTTTTATTATTCTTTATTTCAGTTTTATTTGCCTTTCATTTTACAGCTTCTTAACACAGATTCTTATATCATTATTTCTAGACTTTTAAAATTTTCTAATATATTTAAAGATATAAATTTACTTCAAATACTAATTTAGTTGCATCCTTATACCTTGCTTTTACTGTTACACTGTTTAAAAAATTTGTAATTTCCACTGTAATATTTTTTGGACTTATGGCTTATTTAGAAAGGTGTTGCTTAATTTGACATATTTGGGGCTTTTCTAGTTACTTTTCCATTATTGATTCTTAGGTTAATTTCACTGTGGTCAGAAAGCATAGTCTCTGAAAGATTTCAATCCTTTGAAAGTTATCAAATCTTACTTTATGGCCCAGATTATGATAAATTTTGGTAAGTGTCCTAGTTGCACTTGAAAAAAATACATGTTTTATACTGTGGTTGTGTGGAGTGTTTTATGTAGATCAATTAGGTCACTATTCAATTAAGTTTTTCAAATCTTCCATATCCTGATAAAATGAGGAAGGCTTTTTTTCTTCCTCATTTTTCAGCTACTGAAAAAATATGTTAAAGTATTCTACTTTGTGGATTTTTCTATTTCTCCCTTTGGTTCCAATGATTTTTGCTTTACATATTTTGGGATTGTGCAATTAGATGTATCAAAATTTAGGAATGTATATATTGTTTATTATTTTACTATTATGAAATGTCTGTTTTATCTCTATAGTAAACCTTGCCTTAATTTTTCTTTTTTAATTATGGTATAGCTACATGAATTTTCTTTTATTTAGTGTTGGTGTGGCATGGCTTTTTCATTTTTTTTAAATTTTCAATCTTTTTGTGGGTTTATATTTAAGACGTATCTCTTTGCAGCAGCATGTAATTTGGTATCCAGTCTGACAACTTATATCTTTTAATTGCAATATTCCATGCATTTATATTTAATATAAGTATTGACATTTTATGCTGTCATATTATTGTTTCCTCTTTGTCCATCGTTTATTTTTGTTTTTGTTTTTTGGCTGCGTTGGGTCTTCGTTGCTGTGCGCAGGCTTTCTCTAGTGGTGGCAAGTGGGAGCTACCCTTCATTGTGGTGCTTGAGCTTTTCATTGCGGTGGCTTCTCTTGTTGTGGAGCATGGTCTCTAGGCACACAGGCTTCAGTAGTTGTGGCACGCGGGCTCAATAGTTGTGGCTCACAGGCTCTGTAGTGCAGGCTCAGTAGTTGTGGAACATGGGCTTATTTGCTCCACGGCATGTGGGATCTTCCCAGACCAGGGATCGAAACCATGTCCCCTGCATTGGCAGGTGGATTCTCAACCACTGCACCACCAGGAAAGTCCACCCTGTCCGCTCTATTTTTTTATTCTTTTTTTTCTTTTTTCATACCTTCATTGGATTAGTCATGTGTTTTTTTTAATTATTGCACGTTAGTTTGTTCACTATACACTTTTAAAAATATTCTTTTAATGGTTACCATAAAGATGGCAATATGCATCTTTGACTTATTAGAGTTTACTTTAAATTAATACCTTTACCAATTCCCAGACAAAACAACCCTTCAATTCCATTTACCCACCTCCCACTTTATTCTATAGCATATTTTAATGTAACATATATCTTCAACACTGCAAGATGTTATTACTTTTTTAAACTGTAGATATTCAGTTAGGTTAAATTCATCCTTTAGGATGTTCTTTATTTCTTTTGCACTACTGTGATTCTATATGGAATCATTTGACTTCTTACTGAAAAACTCCTGTTTGTATTTTATTAAGGTTTAGTGTCATTCTCCTGCTGATAAATTTTCTCAGTTTAGTTTGAAAAAAATTGCATTTGCCTTCATTTTTTTTTTTTTTGAAGATGTTGGGGGTAGGAGTTTTTATTAATTTATTAATTTATTTTTGCTGTGTTGGGTCTTTGTTTCTGTGCGAGGGCTTTCTCTAGTTGTGGAAAGTGGGGGCCACTCTTCATCGCGGTGTGCAGGCCTCTCACTATCGCGGCCTCTCTTGTTGCAGAGCACAGGCTCCAGATGCGTAGGCTCAGTAGTTGTGGCTCACGGGCCTAGTTGCTCCGCGGCATGTGGGATCCTCCCAGACCAGGGCTCGAACCTGTGTCACCTGCATTAGCAGGCAGATTCTCAACCACTGTGCCACCAGGGAAGCCCTGCCTTCATTTTTTAATAGATTATTTCACTGGTATAGAATTCTAAATTGAAAGATATTTTTCTTCAGCATATTAAAGATGCCATACCATTGTCTTCTGCTTCCATATTTCTGCTGAGAATATGTCTGTCAGTCTTTTTGTTGCTCCTGTGATGGTAATGTCTCCCTACGAAGTGTTTTAAAATTTCTATTTTCCTTTGATTTTCAGTAGTTATAGCATGATATGATTAGGTGTGGTTTTCTTAAATATACCCTTCTTAATGTCTATAGAGTTTCTTGAATTGATAGTTTGATATCTTTTGTTTGTTGGGAATTTCTTGGTATATCTTTAAATAGAGCTTCTGCTCTATTTTCTCTCTCTCCTCTGCTTCTAGAACTCTAATTCACTTACTGTAAACTTTCTATCATGTTTCATGTATTTTGTATATCCATTGCTGTATTTCCTTTCATTAAAAAAGTTTCTCTATGCTTAAATCTGGATCAGCCTGTCTTCTCATGTCCCTACTCACTATCATATCTATCTTTTGATTATTAGCTCAAATTCTGAGATTTCTAGTTTACTGTTTTTTAGAGATTACATTTCTTTGTTAAAGTTGTCCAAGTTGTCTTCTATTTTCTTAGACATATTAAGTATAAGGTGTTAAAGTCTACATGTGATAGCATCAATACTCAGGTCACATATGGGTATGTCTTTCTGTGGAATGTTTTTATATATATTTTACTTAGTGTTTCGTCATTGAATCCTATTTCTGAGCATGTCTGGTAATGTTTTACTGGATACCAGAAATTGTGTTAAGCAATATTATTTAGAGACCTGGATCGATGCTGTCTTCTTCCAGTAGGATTTGTTTTCTCATCCTCCAGCAGTCAGAGCATGGGAAGATCAACTTGACCCAATCAAAGCTAGTCTATCTCACGGTTGTTATTACACTTCGGACATAGTCTTTCAAAGATCTCAGCTGAAAGTCTGTTCTATTTAACAGTACCCCTTAGCAAGTTTACCTTTAATTATCATGGCTCAGTATGATGAGAATGACAAAATATCTGCTTAGATTTTCTGGCCTCTTAGAAGCTCTTTTCTTCCAGGTTCCTTGGCATCTTGCCCTGTGCATATACATCTTGGAAGCTGACATATGCCTTAGGGAAAACTTCTTGCAGATCCCACTATTTTCGCTCTTCATGTCCTAGATGCTTTGGTAGCACTATTTATGTATGTATGTGTATATATCTCTCCAGTTCACGGACCTCTGCTTTCTCTTGGCCTCTTTGCCCCATACTTTGAATCAACAAATATTCTAAAGGGAAAAAAAAAAAACATAGCCACAAATATGGGACTTACCTCAATGGCTGCCCTCCCTTCTGGGATCTAACTCCCTCCCCCCCCACCCCCTCATTTCCAGCTGTCTTGATTGCTTTCTGATGAATTCGAAGAGTCTTATTGGGTGTTTTTAAACCCCAATTTTATAATTTTTCTCAAGCAGAGAGCTAATGTAATACCAATTACTTTGTCATACATAGACACTGGAAGTCTCATGGCATTAATTTTCATATTGACTATGAGGCTTTGTTCAATCAAAATGTATTAAATATGTAGAGTTTTCAGAGAATGTTCTTTTTAAGAGTTTGACTTTAAAACAGTCTTTTCTTCAAACTCTCACTGTATTTTAAAACTTCAGAAGAAGGGTACACTAAAGTTGCCTTAACAAAGGATTTAGCTGAATTGAGTAGGTGATAATGTCAGTAAGAACTCCAAAGCAAAATTTGTTCTTGATGATCCTTCTGTGAATAATTGAGAGGTATCTACTTGAACAAAGAGTTTATATAACAGTAAAGATTCTATTAATTGAAACTGTTTTTTAAAAAGCTATTAAGTAACTTTATTCCTTGAAGCTGAGGTCTGATTTCTTCTAAAGTTTTCAATCACATTTTGAGAGAAAAGTTGTTGGACTCTAGGACCAGAAATATTGATGACAAAATATTTAAAATATCACTGGTCATTCTGTTTGTGTCAGCATAATGTAGCAAAAAGAATATTGCACTAGCATGAAGGTGATATGAGTCACAGTTCAGTGTCTCTGAAGCTTCAAAGTTGTGTAACCTTCGTTAAGTACTTTCTCCTGACGCTCATCCCCTACATCTTTACACTATCTGAAGCCTGATAGAGCCTAGAAAGTTATATGACAGCCCTCAGTCCTCCCCACGGGAGACAGAGACCCATAATTCCAGGCCTCCATACCTAGTAGGACAGATACTTAGTGTGAGCCTTAATCCAGATTAATCCTAGAAATGCTTTCAGCAAATTACATTTTATAGATACTTATTGAACATCCATCGTATGAAAAATATTTGATTAAGTCTTTCAGGGCTGTATGTAAAGCAGAATTTGAGAGTTTTCAGTTAAACAGCCAGTTAGAAGGAAGCTGCAGAAAATACTCAAAAATGGAGCCCATATCTGGTTAGAGGAATGTAGAAAAGAGGAAAAGAAAATTAGGATAGTCATTATAGAGAAGATGGTACTTAAGATCAGCATGAATAAGTATATATTCTTTTGATAGGCAGATATGGGGAAGGAAGGGAAATAGGGGACCTAACTCATCAGATAGGCAGATATGGGGAAGGAAGGGAAATAGGGGACCTAACTCTTCAGGTGACACAAATAGTCTGAGCAAATGCACAGTGAGAGGTAACATGGATGGGCCCAGTAGAGTAGAGAGACGCACTGTACTACAGAGGTTAAAAAGGTCTGGCTATGGAGTCAGATAGTCTTGGGTTCAAATTCTGACTCTGCTGCTTATATATGTGTCCTTGAACAATATCTTAACTCTGGGTTTCAGTTTCCTTATTTGCAGGATTTGGATAATGATAGTAACATAAAGCGCTATTACAATTATTAACGAGGAAAATTTATAAAGTATTTGTGCCATAAACACTCCCTAAGTGGTAGCTCAGATTACTTCAGTATTGGCAGAATGAGGAGCACTGGGGTCTCAAAGCCCTTGAACCCACCATTTTTTGTTTCCATTAGGAACAATTAAACTATAAGAGAGTAGAGTTGCATGAGCTGAAACTTAGTTGATCAAGTCCTCTTTAAAGTTTGAATTGACAGCCACCCAAGCGTTCAGTGTGAAACATGAGGCTGAATTTCAAATAGGCAAAACTGTCATTTAATTGATAACAATGCATGTATACAAAGAGATTGTCTTTAATAGCCTATGGTCGATATGTTCTTACTTTCAATGAGAGCTAATACCTCACCTTCAGTCCTTCATCTCCTCAGCAGCACCAACAAGGACATTCCTACTGAAAAGAGTTTAGCACAAACTCTAAATACCTCAGCCAGCAGCAATTCCCTTCCCCAGAGGGCCCCTGGCAAGAGTATACAGTCAGAAATGCATCATTACCACCAGCTGTCATCCTCATTAAGTACTGTGGAAAAATGATATTAATGATTGTTTTTCATACAGCACTAGAAGTCTGTGCATTTGGTTATATATCATTTTCTTCTTAAGTAATCTATAGATTTTAAGCCACCAGAAGGAGAGCTTCTAGGAACTTACTCCTAAATAAGTCTGTTGGAAGGAGATGCATTCTTCCTCGGGGTGAGAGAGAAGCAGTCAGAAGACAGTTGGGAATTTCCCCAAAGACTTGTTTAAGGACTAGTTCAGACATTGTTGAAAAAGTAGGATCCTCTAAGAGCTACCCACAACTCCATGTCCTGCCAAAGGCTCTCCAGAGGCAGCAGTGAGGACAGATGAAGAGCAGAAAGCTCTATATCTCCATATGTTCAGTCTAGTTCGGGTTTCAGATGACACCTGAGAAGATGAAGAAGCATCTTCCAGGCAAGTGCCCATTTAACTGAGAACAGCTTAATCAGGACTTGCAGCTGCCTATTACTTAAGGAAAATCCCCTCAGTGGAGGCTTCAGGAAGTAAGATCTCAGGGAGTTAAGAGCAGACAGCCTGTCAGGTGCTTAGGGTCTAACTGATTTTAGGGGATAATAGTCAGTTTAACAATAGGAGCAGGATAGTAAGAAACCAGCATGCAACTTGTTCTTTCATTGAGGGTCATCTCCTCAGTTAGGGGGCTTATGTTGACTTTCCAGAGAAATGGGAGGGACTGCCAGCTCCCAAATTCCCTAGAAGAGTATGTGCGACTGGTCTAGAGGAGGAGCCAATCCAGATGAAGAACTTCTGATGAGAAGTCAGAGCCCAACCAAGGAAGAATGAGAATAGACCAATAACCTAATTCTCAGCCCAGCGGACCTCCCCAAATTCTCTACACTCTCTGACCTGCATCCTGTGGTCCTGCCTCACTGCCTTACCTGCTGCACCACAGGTGAAATCTTCGTCTTCCAGGTGTTTTTTTAATAACCTGCTCCATTACCGAAATGCTTTTCTCCCCAACATAAATGCTCGCCTTTCAAATCTCATTTCAAATGAATTCATCTCTTGAACCTTACAACTGAAAATTATTTTTTCTTCATCTGAGCTCTTCTTAACTTATGTTATTCATCCCTGCAATTCACTCAGTACTTCTGTACTGCACTGTATTATGCTCATTTGAGTCTATGCTCATCTCCTTCCCCTGGGCTGTAAATCAATCTGTGAAAACGCTAATGTTGACAACTATATACAAGGAGGCTGTTAAAGCCGTGGATGCTAGTATGATTCTCTTTTCATCTTTAACATAAACTGAAAAGTTCAAGATAGGTCTTTATCCAAAATTTCCAAAATGTGGTCTACAGATTATTTGCATGAAAATTTACTGGAGAGCATTCAAAATACTCAATCCTAGGCTTCACTACAAAACTACTGAATCGGAATCTTGGCAGAGGGCGGGGTGGGCTGGAAAATGCATTTTAACAAGCACATTGAGAGTTTCTAGTACATATTAAAGCAAGGTATGGAATCATTGTATTTATGATGATAAGATGAAGCAAAAACAAAAGATGTGAGTGAAACTAGAAACATTATAGTTCAAATGTTGTGTCCAAGACAGTGGAACGCTTCTCTGAATGTTGCGCCCTCTTAAAGTACATATATATTCTCCACCACATAATTACTTCTATAACAGTGAGATAATTATCAGCTTATAGAGGAGAAACTGACTCAATCATCATGCTCTAGCCTTGTCTGAGTTTTTAACCTTTTGCTCCTCTGGATACCAATAGAATTATGACCTTGGTGATGAGAAATGCTAGAGTTTTTCAAGGGAGCCAAGTTTTCATATAAAGGAGAAAGTAATAAAGACATACACTGAAGCTGGACAACACTTATGATGGAGATCAAAAGTGACATTAAAATTGTTTTCAAAGCTATTTACCTCTTTGTTTTCTTTCCTTAACCTATCCTTCCATTTCTGTCTTTGTATAGTGTGTAATCTACTATTTCTTCTTTCATCAACTAGCCATATTATTGGTTCTCTTTTGTAGTATGTTCATTTTAGTAACATTTAATAACAAGTTGCTACACAACTACAAGGGAAAATGTAATGGAAAAATAACAAGATAATTTTGTAAAAGAAATAAAACATTATCCTTCAGGAAGCAATCTGATATGGTGAAAGGAACATGATGCTAAATCCTGAGATGAGGTCAATGCCTGCTTGTTTTGTACTATTTTAGGTTATATACATATCCTCCTCACTTTTTATTTTACGTCTTTTTAAGATGGGGAAGCTAAGACTGGGGCTTCATCAAAACTTATATCTCAATGCTAAATTTGTTTTATTATTTGTGAGTGGGACATATGTATTCACATACAACAAACTAATCTTGTGATGTGTCAAGTCATTTCATGACCTCCATACCATCTTTTAAGGTCAAAGAACATTCCCTTTGTTATTTTGTTCCTGTATATACCAAAAGTCATAAACCCAAAATCTGAAAGTCACTGAAACAGAATAAAAACTATCAAGTTATATGTTCTTATAATAAATTAATATTTACTGAGTACCTGCTGTCCTGGTATTAGAAATTAAAAAAAAAAAAAAGGCAGGTACTGAACTGGATGAACTCAATGTCTCAGAAGGAATATATTCACAGAAACAAAAAAATGAATTTCAGTTTGAAGGGTTGTTTGTACAAATGTTTGTTTTGGTAGCCTTATATGACTGCAGTTGTTCACATATTGAAAATCACTATTAATCCTTCTATATTGACATGTCTACCTTTAATAACATATATCTGGACAATTAAATTGTTGTCTGTTATGCGTCTTTTATGTACCTGCATTTTATACATTTTTTAAAACCTTTTATAATTGAAAACTCACATTTTTCAGGTCTAATTCTACCAAATATGGCAAGGATTGACATTTTGCTTAGCTGAAGTGGCTCTTTCATGTTATAAGAGCATAAATACTGTTTATAGCTTATTCAACGTGTCATCTGATATAATAATTCTTGACTTTTTGTTAAATATTTGGGGAAATACTCATTACTGAAGGAACCTGATATAATAGGAAATCTAAATGGTTAACGTCATTGGAAACGTTAGTTCAAACATGGAAATCATCAAAAAATACATCCCATCAATATTTCAATGTATACAAATAAATGTATACCCTTATCTCTTGATTTAGGATCATAGTATTTTGTGAGTGTAGGTCTACTCATTAGAGTTCAATGTCATTTTTCTCTCATAAACCACATGCATAATAAATTTTCCTCAGGTTCCTGTTTTATATTATTTTAAGTGCGGTGAAACCTGAATGCAGTAGTTTTACAGTTGCTTTTCTTCTTTTACAGCTGTCTTGCCCACATCCGATATAATAATACTTTTTAAGCAACTTTCCTTTAATGAATATTTCCAATATCTTGAATATAGTTTAAATAAAAACCTTTTCTTTCACACATGTATTTTAGCAGTCTACACAATATTAAGTTAAATTTCTTTTTATTTATTTATTTATCTATTTATTTTTGAGGTACGCGGGCCTCTCACTGTTGTAGCCTCTCCTGCTGCGGAGCACAGGCTCCGGACACGCAGGCTCAGCGGCCATGGCTCACGGGCCCAGTCGCTCCGCGGCATGTGGGATTTTCCCAGACTGGGGCACGAACCTGTGTTCCCTGCATCGGCAGGCGGACTCTCAACCACTGCGCCACCAGGGAAGCCCTAAGTTAAATTTCTTAATTGCAATTACTAATACAACTGTGAGAAATAGGTTTGATAATAAACACAACCATGTCATTGTAAGCATATAACTTAACTGTGGAAGAAATAGGTAGCCATACAGTATTAGCCAATACCATTCAGCATGCTGTGGGCATCCCTTTTAACAGAGGAATAGAGTGTTAAGTAAGGCAGATGTGGTAAGGTGGAAGCTGATTAAGAGATCAGCCAGGGCTTCCCTGGTGGCGCAGTGGTTGAGAGTCAGCCTGCCGATGCAGGGGACACGGGTTCGTGCCCCGGTCCGGGAAGGTCCCACATGCCGCGGAGCGGCTGGACCCATGAGCCGTGGCTGCTGAGCCTGCGCGTCCGGAGCCTGTGCTTCGTGACGGGAGAGGCCACAATAGTGAGAGGCCCGTGTACTGCAAAAAAAAAAAAAAAAGAGAGATCAGCCACTGTACTTTAAAATTTGTATATAATGCAAGACATTACATTTTTTATGTCACCATATTTTAAATATTTTTAAGTTACAATTCACTTAAAATTCTGTTGCACTGAACTATATTCTCTATTTGTTGTGCCTAAAATTCCAGAATTCGATTCCAGGTGCTGCTGTTAATAGTTTGGTAGGTAGAAATTTTTCTTTCTCCTCAAAGAAAAATTTTATATAAAAAAGATAAAAAGTAAACAAATAGGGCACACGTTTTCAGATTACCTTATGCTTTGTGATCTAAAACATCTTAATGATGAATATTATTTTAGCGACATCTTTAGTATAATACATGAGAATATGAAAGAGATACAATGCGGAGAAACGGTAAAATTAATTAAAATTTCTGAATATAGCTTATGTAATTAACTAAATGACAACAACTATTAATTACAGCTTTGTCAAATGCTGAAGTTACTCAGATCTGGTTTGCACAGTTCCCTAAACTTCCTTCCTGGGATGAGAATTTCCCTGATATAGCTAATTTTAATGTGGCAACTCTACTATATGATCTATTATATGTGTTACCTGGATCTAGACCTGTGCCCAGAATATTGTAGGATCTTAGTATAATACTGTTAAATGAATGAGTTGAATACATTAACTTTGGACATGACTTTTTCCCTGGCTTAGAAGTCCCCCACCCCTACCCCCAGGCTCTCAAAGGCTAGTTTTCTAGATTTGCTGCTTTCCCTTAACACCTAGGAGTCTCACTTATCCTCCTTAACTCTGGAGACTAGTGATAGGTCTTTGTCAACTCCCTGCAAAGTCAGAGCAAAAATGACCTATCATCACTCCAATTTTCTGTCAAGACTAAAATCAAAAGGAGTCTGTCAAACATATCTTCTGTTGGTTTTCTGACCACTGACCTCAAGCAAGAAGATATTATTATTTTGGCAATAATATTGCTGCAGTAAAAATGTTGTCATTATCTCAAGCAAACTAAACTTTTGAAATGCATTTGAATAAAGAGAAAAAACCAGTTGTTACACTTAATGGTTTTCTCTTTCCATATATAAAGGACATCATTTAATGACCAATGTATAACTGATATAAGAGGAAGAATTGATCATCTAATGTGCTAGGTATTGTGTGACAGATCACAGATGTTACTGAATAAGGAGCCCAGGTAAGATCAAGTAATTTGTCCCGAATCCCACGACCAGTATATGGGCAATCCAGGATTCTTCTTCCAGGACACTTCACTCTTTTTGTGTTTTCAAAATAGTGTCATAAAAAGCACCCAATTAGTAGAGGCGTGAAGCACTCAAACTGAAGGATTCATTTTGGTTTGATTTCTGAAGTGCATGTGGCAGCAATTCAAATCTGTGGCCATGTTAGTCTTGACTTACCATTTAAATCTAACCTACAGAATCTTTGGCAGAACCTACTGTCCTGACTTGAGTAAAGATCCACATGAAATCTAGTCTCTTAGAGTTCTCAGCTACCAAGTAATACTGCTCTTTAAAGCAAACCTGAGATATTTTAAGTAGCAAAACACTGAAAGATACTGCAAGTGTTTTAGAAAAGTGTGGTTCTTTGAGACTTCCAGTTCAATTTACTTGTTTAGAGGGGTTTGGATGTGACTTATAGAGAAGGTTGAAGACCTTGCCTGGTGGGTGTTCAATAAATGTTAATTGAACTGAATTGAATTGAGACCCAAGTTCAAATCCAATTTAATACCAAAATAGTGAAGGTTCGGTCAGATCATAAAGTCACAACTGATGGGATTGCCTGGGACAGGTATTACAGCATGTGTGGTGAGAAGCAAAGAGAGGAAACTGGCAGGACACCTCGAATTACATTTCAGGTTTTGAAAGAGTGCTATTTACAGCCAAGAAGTGTCATGACACCTTGCTAGCTTTTACAGATACTAAAACATTTTGCTATTTCTTGAAATTGTCATGTTGTGAAAAATCCTTGTCTCTTCCTTTCCTACTACCCCAAAGACATCCTCTGTCCTGCCACTCTGAGATGGGAGTCTTTTCTCATATAAAATACAGCGGGTGCGGAGATGTGTCTCAAAATCAGAAAGGAATGGAGTGGCAACTACCCAAACCACTCCCAATGAGAGAGGTCTTTTGACATCCTGTGCCAGGGCAGGGGAGAAGGAGATGAAGAGATAACTTGGTAGAAAATAGCAGAGCCACCTGTCTTAGTCCATTTGGGCCACTATAGCAAAATACTATAATCTGAGTGGCTTATAAACAGCAGATATTTATATCTCACAGTTCTGGAGGCTGGGAAGTCCAAAATCAAGGCTCTGGCAGATTCGGTATCTGATGAAAACCTGCTTCCTAGATAGCTGTCTTTTCACTGCAACCTCGCATGGCAGAAAGAGTAATGGAGTTCTCTAGCGCCGCTTTTATAAGGGCACTAATTACATTAATGAAGGCAGATTCATCACCTAATCACCTCCCAGAGACCCCACCTCCAAATTCCATCACCTTGGGGGTTAGGATTTCAGCATCTAAATGGGGGGCAGGGGGTCCAACATTCAGACCATAGCACCACCTATAGCTAATGGACTTCCATTCTGCTGGGACCAGCAGTATGTGAAGTACAGCACACGTGCACTGTCCACTGCCTCCCGAGAACCATGAAGGCAAGATTGCAATTCTCCATTGTCTGTGATTCTTTCCACTTGACTTTCTCAAGAGGCTCTTTATCGCACATCACTTTCTCAGAAAGCAGAGAAGTCATCTCTGAGGGCCCCTCATGCCCCCAGTTCATTCATATTCCTCAGAATCAAGATTTTCTTCCATCTGAAGCTGAGCACGGTGACAAAATTGCCTGTATTAAATGAGCTTCACTTCCTCTGTTTCCTTCTTCCCTCTCTCCCTTTCTCTCCTTTCCCATTTCCCAAGTAGGATACAACCAAAGAGTCTGGCATGTGTCTGGCAAAATTATTATAGGTTGGAAGACTACTACATGGATTCTTATTCATTAAGCCAACAGAAAACCCTTGTCTGGAAGTACAGTAGGACCACATAGAGAATTATGCTTCTAGATTTATTTATCGAATTACCCTTTTATTTTCTTTTTCAAAATTACATTTAATATTCCAGAAACTGTCTTCTCTTTTTTTCCCCCCATTGGTGAATTTTGTATATTTTGGTCTCATCCATGTCTCACCCTTATTTCCAAATAAATAATTCAGTGTTAAGTTTTTGAAACTTTTTCTCTTAAAGCCTGACCAGTTTTCTAATCCTACCCATCACATGTACATAAGGTTTTCAATACGCTCCCCAAGATACAGCTAGAACAAGGAAGGGAAAACATAACATTTTCTAGCTGTAATTTTTTCAAGAAGTTGAGTCTAGAATCTTTATTTTTAGAAAGTGGTGTTGAGGCCCATATAAGGCAATTAATTTGTCCCAGGCTACAGAGCTGGTCAGTGACACACCCAGGACCATTACCTACACAGTTCCTCTATATGTGGAAGCAGAGCCAGACTTAAGTAATCTGTGCAGAAAAGAAAATAAATTATTTGACTTAATGTCAGAACACATACTCTATCTGCTCAAACCATTAGTTCATTAAGTACTTCTGTTTTACATAATACACTGTCCAATTTCTCATGGTCCAAAGGTTCAAATAAAATATAGTATACTTTTATTTTACGTAGAACTTTTATTCAGTTCAAAAATACTTTTAAAACACAATGTAAACTATTTAGATACACTAATATGTATAAAATAGATAACTAATAAGAATCTGATGTATAAAAAAATTAATTAATTAAATAAACGGTTTTTAAAAAGTCAACAAAACACCATGTAAACTATACATTTAAGGAAACCATTTTGAGGAACTATTTTAGGGTGAATAAGTATAAGCTTTTGAGTTCCAAGGCCATATCCAAAAGACATTGGTAGAATTATGTTTTCCATTGTAAAAACTTCCCTTGAACACTCTGCTAGTTCCTCAAGCTACTGCTCCATCTTTCTCCTTTCCTCTCAGTGCCCACATTGTGAAAAGAATGGATTACATTTATTGCCCCTGCTTCCTTGGCCCATATTAATTCTACTCGCTGACTTCTGTCCCAAACACTCTACTATTTCCTCCCCAGAAATTTATGAGCACCAAATGGCACATCCTCATTAACAGCACTGCATCTTCTGACACTGTTGACTCTCCTCTCCTTGTCCTGTAACACTTTGCCAAAGGTTCTACTAACTCCTTAGCTGGCTGTTCATCTCTTTGTCATCTGAATATAGAGATACTCCTTTTCTGCTACTGTTCTCTCTCTACATGTTCGTCCAGAGCTGCTCTTATGTCTTTAGAGTCCAGAGTTTAAAAGCAGGTTGTTCTGAGCTCTAGACCTGAATTTCCCTGCCTGCTGATTGTTTTACTTAGATGTCTAACAGGTACCTCAATTTCAACATGGCCAATGGATCTTTAGTATGACAACTAGTTTCTTTTAATATTAATAAGTCTTTCTCTACTCATCTAGTATTACCTTGATTCTTCTTTTTCCTTTGTTCCCTAAATTTAGTCATCCACAAAGCCTGTTGTTCTTCTCTCTGTGACAACTTTCAACCTATCCCATCCTTTTCATTGTCACTATCATGACCACTTACTCAAGCCAGAGCTGTAGAGTTTCACCTGGTCTTTCCCACTTCCAGTCTCAAGCCAGAGCTGTAGTTTCACCTGGTCTTTCCCACTTCCAGTCTCTCCGGTTCCAACCCATTCAAAATTATCACTGCAGAGTCAAATTTTCTGATGCTCTGATGCTCTGCTACTGTCACTACATGATGAACAACCTTCAGTGGTTTCCCATTGCTATCTTAGTAGAGGCCAAACTCAGCTTGGCATGCATAGCCATGACGGAGCCTTCCCATACTTATCTAGACTTGGATCACTCCCTTTTGTGAGTTCTGTGCTCTAGCCCTCCTCGCCTGCTAGCTCTCACTTCACTCACTCTGATTCTCCTGGCTTATTTTCTCCTTCTTCCTTCAAATCACTATCAGCTGAACGAATGCTCAAGGACTAGTTCACTTTTTCCTCCTTCCTCTAATAGCCATGTCAGCTCCTGTGTCCACTATATGCCCACTCTTCAGCATGGAGAGTTATTGTGCCAGTGCTTTACCTCTTCATTTGAATTGAATTGCATTTCTTCGATTTAATATGTGTTCCTTGGCCATTCCTCTCTTATTTAACCAGTGCCTTGCACATTGTTAGTAATCAGAAAACATTTTCAATTGGATGAATATTCCACTAGTAAATGAAGTCATGATTTTTTTCAATGACTACAGTGTTAGAAAAGACTAAGAATTAATAAACATAGAATATCTAGAGATGATCTACAGAACTGTCCCATGTGTTTTGATTTTTCCTCCAAATTGAGCACCCTATGATCTTCATAATATGTAAGTTGTACTCTATGTGCAAAATAGGATCTGGGTAATGCTTCTTTAGGCTTTAGCTTTAGCAATGAACTGTCTCACCTTTCTATCCATAATTGACTATTCAGTGATTCTGGAATCCACCTTGAAGGCTTATCCCACATCTGAGCCTTTGTACACATTTTTCTCACTGCTTGAAATGACCTGCACGCTCTTTCCCCCATAAAAAAAAAAACTTTTCTTATAAAAAAAAAAGTATCAATTCAGGCGCAGCTAAAATTACAAGTACTCTATAAAGTTTTTCCCTGTCAGTCAATTAGAATTATGTAGAAGTTAAGAGGGTGGCACTGTGATCAGAAGACTCAGGCTCACAATTTTCACATTCTTCCTTACATTGTTTTTTGATAATTTAAGTTTCATGTCTGTCTCAACCACTACATTGTAAGATTTTCGAAGCTGCAACCTGGTCTCTTTCAGCTTTGCATCCCCCACATTGCCCAGCTCAGTGCTAGGTATATATTACTTGCTGTTTCTTAGGGTTTGAGCTCATAAACTTTGGAGATGAATGAAACTGGGTTGAAATCTCCACTCTGCCACTTACTAGCACTCTGTTTTGGGGCAAGGTACTCAACATTTCTGAGCCTCAGTTCCTCCTTGAATAAACTTGGAGTAATGATAGTTTCTACCTCATGGGAATGAGCACAGGAATGTGTGTCAGATGAGCTACATGCTCAAAAGAATAGCTATATGTTAGATATTCTATGAGTCTTTCTTGAAATCAATTCAAGTATTTGCATGGGCAATGCTTTCTACAATTTTAAAGGTCAGTCGTGACAAGGAGAAAGGAGAAACATGAGGGTGGTGGGGAGGTGCTCTCAACAGGATCCTGTCTAGTCCAAGAGCTCATTCGTACCTGCAGTCTGACCCTGTGCCTCAGAGCATAAGGATTACTTTGATCCAACCCCCTGACACTTGATTTCATTCTTCTCTTTGTGAAACAACTCATTAGAGAAATCGTGCTGCTGTGAAAGCAGGTCACTCAGCTGGGGGCAGGCAAAGAAAGTCTTGCTCGGCTTAGTCATGACCTCCATGAAAGTGAAGTGTTAGTGAGGGGCCCTGGGATTTGCAGCACGCCATGGCCAAGGTTTTCACCAGAGGCTGCTGGGAGTTTGGGCAGAAGGAAGAGTAATGAAGGAGTTGACTGAACTGTGGCAGTGGGTGTTAACATCAATTCTCCCATCCTGGTTAGTAATGAGCTCTCTCCCCATCTTGTGGGAAATCCCAATAGAAGGAGGAAGCGGGGTGCTGCCAAGGGTGATACTGGCAGTGATATATTTAGAATAAACACCCAACTGGGTTGCCCATCATCTGCAGTCAACATTGACCTTATTGCATTTTCTGCAAGAACAGAAGTGTTCATTAAAAAACCTGGGACTTGCTTCGATTTAAGATATAATTTTTTTGTCTTCTTGTCTTTATAAAATGTAAGGCAAAAAAAAAAAAAGCAACAAAATATGCCCTTAAGATTTTCAGGCTCACATTCTCATCCCATGTATCTAGACCTGGAGGACCAGGTGACATCCCAAAAACAAGCCAGGAAAAGCCCCGTGGTATCAAGGCGTTTAGGAGGAGAAACTTCCAAAGACAGAGGAAGTGGAAAATGCAAAGTGGAAAATGCGAAGTGGAAAATGCAAAAGTTGAGACCTAGGCCACCAATGAAATATTTTGAGATATCTAAAGTCCTTCAAACCAAAAGATTCACAAAGCTTCATTGGTCTGTGTGCTGCTCAGTGATACAAAGTTAAGAAATAAAGATAAAAATGCTAGTCCCACTCAGCTGGAGTGGGTTTTCCTCCTTCATATATATTTCTCCTTTTACTTTTTGTAGACTGGGCTTCCCAATCTGATCTCCCTAGGAACGTACTGACTAGGAGACTGTCCTAAGAAATTCTCTCCTCTCTCTGCTAGCAAATTAGACACATAATAGCCACACTGTTGCTCTTGACTCTCCCAGCATCCCTCCTAGAGAAGGTGCTCAGATAATAAAAGTGACAACAGAATACCTAACACTCTGCCTGACCCATAATAGATGCTTATTAGGCATTTATTCCTTCTTTTAGCTGTAGAGCCACAAGATAAAAAGGCTGCATTCTGACTCTCAAAAATAAACCTGTAATTTTGACTGGATGAGTTTTTTTCTTAATTCAACATGCATCAGTCCCAACTGTAAAATGGATGGAGCTGGTGTTGGAGTCCCATCCCAAGGCACTGATTATGTAGTTAACTACATAACTAATTCTTTCCTCCATTCTAAACTCTGTACCCATAGGTCCTCATACCTCACAAGACCTATCTTACGTGTCACTCAATGAAGGATCTGGCAAATATATAGCTCTGGTATATAGACATTTATTGTGTGTATCTATTAGGTGGCAGGCATTGTCCCTTCCAGGAATGCTGGTGTCTTTAAGGTGACCACTGGAATAAAACTATACTTAATCACAAAAGGCTGACACCAAGGGTAGAATTTCAAGGAACTAGAGGGTGTAGGAATGGGGTGGAGGGACCACTTAGTCCTTTCAGTTTCTCTTGAAGTTTACTGCCGAGTCACATACCTAGCCCTGTATAAGTCGGGGTTTGGGGGGGGGGGCGCTGTGCTGTTTTCAGCCTTTATGACATTATTTTTCTTTATATAACAAATTCAGAATTTCATAGCATTTTTGCATAGGAAAGGAATTTATAAGCCACCTATTCCACAGGTGAAATTTACTTATCTAAGATTATATAATCAGTCAATGGTGGAGCTTCTGCAGAACACCACATTCTTTGACCATCTGCCAGGGTATTTTATAAACTATACCACGTGTGTATTTTCACCTACCTTCTCAGTAGACCTAGATGTTTTCTCTTCGGAGCCACCACTATGAAACTAAGGGAGGGGATGTCTTTACATTCTCACTCACTCCACTTCTGTGCAGAATATTGTCAGTTCAAATACCCACCTGTTTGAGGATTGAGGCCTGAGGTTTGAGATAATGTCACAAGTGCAGTCCCACGTCACCTCATTAGCTTGTCCAGATTTATAGCTCTCACCAGTGATTACACACCCTCCTTTTTCTAAATGTTCTGTTTCTCCTCCTGATGTCAGGGTTGAGGTTTTGGTTTGTTTTGTTTTACTAGGCTGCCATGCTTTCTACTCTCCACTCCTGAGTTAATTGACTACATTTATCTCTTCATTTGGGGCACTAGAATATTAAGATGCTTTCCTGGTAGGGCTTAGGGACATCCCTTCATCTAGTTATATTCATAGTCCACGTTAATCATCCAAGATTCCTGTAGAATATTATTACAGCTAAGTGGTAGCCATTTTCAACTTCCTACAGTATACAGACATGGATACCACAAACCTGCCTAATAAATCATAAATCAACTAGGGCACAGAGGCACATTAACATCCCAACATTCATGGCAATAGTCCTCTCACATTGTAAATCCTTGCTTCGGTATTCCTCTCCCTGCCCTTAACATCTCAAAAGAACATAGCTTTACATTCCTTCAGGGTTCTCCATTTCCTTTCACTGGCCTATGACCTGAGATCCACAGTTACAGAGTGTAATTTATACATCCTTGGGTTAGTTTTTCTGGATATTCTGGACTCATTCTTCTTTCTCTTACCCTTCTCCTGTATGCCCCTCCTCCCCATCACACCCTTCAAACATCTCCCCACCTCTGTGGCTCACCGTGAGGACAAGGGCATTGGCAGCAGAAGTTTGGGGAAGTACTCCTTGGCATGAGCCCTCCCAGAGTCCGCCATTAGCCCCACCAAAGAGCCTGGGTAGGCTCCAGTGTTGGGTCCCCTCAGGCCAAACAACCAACAGGGAGGGAAGCCAGCCTCACCCATCAGCAGACAAGCAGATTAAAGTTTTACTGAGCTCTGCCCACCAGAGCAACACCCAGCTATATCCACCAGTCCCTCCCATCAGGAAACTTGCACAAGCCTCTTAGAGAGCCTCATCCACCAGAGGGCAGACAGCAGAAGCAAGAACTACAATCCTGCAGCCTGTGGAACAAAAACCACATTCACAGAAAGATAGATAAGATGAAATGGAAGAGGGCTATGTACCAGATGAAGAAACAAGATAAAACCCCAGAAAAACAACTAAATGAAGTGGAGATAGGCAACCTTCCAGAAAAATAATTCAGGATAATGATAGTGAAGATGATCCCGGACCTCAGAAAAAGAGTGGAGGCAAAGATCGAGAACATGCAAGAAATGTTCAACAAAGACCTAGAAGAATTAAAGAACAAACACCTAGAAGATTTAAAGAACAAACAAACAGAGATGAACAATACAATAACTGAAATGAAAAATATATTAGAAGGAATCAGTAGCAGAATACCTGAGGCAGAAGAACAGATAAGTGACCTGGAAGACAGAATGATGGAATTCACTGCTGTGGAACAGAATAAAGCAAAAAGAATGAAAGAAAATGAAGACAGCCTAAGAGACCTCTGGGTCAACATTAAATGCAACAACATTCACATTATAGGGGTCTCAGAAGGAGAAGAGAGAGAGAAAGGACCTGAGAAAATATTTGAAGAGATTATAGTTGAAAACTTCCCTAACATAGGAAAGGAAATAGCCACCCAGGTCCAGGAAGCGTAGAGAGTCCCAGGCAGGATAAACTCAAGGAGAAACGTGCTGAGACAAATAGTAATCAAACTGGCAAAAATTAAAGACAAAGAAAAATTATTGAAAGCAGTAAGGGAAAAATGACAAATAACATACAAGGGAACTCCCATAAGGTTAACAGCTGATTTCTCAGCAGAAACTCTATAAGCCAGAAGGGAGTGGCATGATATATTTAAAGTGATGAAAGGGAAGAACCTACAACCAAGATTACTCTACCTGGCAAGGACCTCATTCAGATTCGATGGAGAAATCAAAAGCTTTACAGACAAGCAAAAGCTAAGAGAATACAGCACCACCAAACCAGCTCTACCACAAATGCTAAAGGAACTTCTCTAGTGGGAAACACAAGAGAAGAAAAGGACCTACAAAAACAAACCCAAAACAATTAAGAAAATGGTCATAGGAACATACATATCGATAATTACCTTAAAAGTGAATGGATTAAATGCTCCAACCAAAAGACACAAGCTCCCTGAATGGATACAAAAACAAGACCCATATATATGCTGTCTACAAGATACTCACTTTAGACCTAGGGACACATACAGACTGAAAGGGGATGGAAAAAGATATTCCATGCAAATGGAAATCAAAGAAAGCTGGAGTAGCAATACTCATATCAGATAAAATAGACTTTAACATAAAGAATGTTACAAGAGACAAGGAAGGGCACTACATAATCATCAAGGGATCAATCCAAGAAGAAGGTATAACAATTATAAATATATATGCACCCAACATAGGAACACCTCAATATGTAAGGCAGCTGCTAACAGCTCTAAAAGAGGAAATCGACAGTAACATAACAATAGTGGGGGACATTAACACCTCACTTACACCAATGGACAAATCATCTAAAATGAAAATAAATAAGGAAACAGAAGCTTTAAATGACACAATAGACCAGATAGATTTAATTGATATTTATAGGACATTCCATCCAAAAACAGCAGATTACACTCTCTTCTCAAGCGTGCATGGAACATTCTCCATGATAGATCACATCTTGGGTCACAAATCGAGCCTCAGTAAATTTAAGAAAATTGAAATCATATCAAGCATCTTTTATGACTACAACGCTATGAGATTAGAAATGAATTACAGGGAAAAACACATTAAAAACACAAACACATGGAGGCTAAACAATATGTTACTAAATAACCAAGAGATCACTGAAGAAATCAAAGTGGAAATCAAAAAATACCTAGAGACAAATGACAACGAAAACACGACGATCCAAAATCTATGGGATTCAGCAAAAGCAGTTCTAAGAGGGAAGTTTTTAGCAATACAAGCCTACCTCAAGAAACAAGAAAAATCTCAAATAAACAATCTAACCTTACACCTAAAGGAACTAGAGAAAGAAGAACAAACAAACCTCTCCCCACCCTCCCACCCCCACCTCCCACCCCCACCTCCCACAATTGCTCTGTTGCCACAATTCCTTTCCTTCCAGAGGTCTTATCACTTTATAGTATTCAACAAATCCTGTAAAACAAACCCAGAGATTCACAATACGCACTTAACATTTTAAAGGCAGCTCCCATCTTTCCCCCAAATCCCTGATTTCCATTAAACATATGTAATAAATGTAATAAGGCTATTATATGTCTCACATTTACATATTAGCAAAGGAAATGTGGTGTTAAGCTTCTTCATAACCCACAGTCTTTAGTCACAGGATATTCATATCAACGTGTTCCTTCATAGCTGCATTGCAAGCCACTCAGGACTGTCTTCTCTTGATTTTGCCTCCTTCAAGAACACAGTGAGGTCTTCCACACACAGTGGTGTTAAGTGCTTTTTGAATAAATTTATCATTAAAGAAGAAGAACAAATCTGAACACAAGGTAGAATCTGAAGTCAAAATGATCAGGGGTTCCCAAGTTCTTTCACTGGGTGAGAATTGTTAAGTGAACTCTGCTGGATTTTATTTAATTTTAATATATCATTCACTCATTTTGCCATTCAACACATATTTATTAAGCATGTACTATATGCTAGGCACTCCTCTGCTCATGGAGAATACAACTTCAAACAAACTTTGCTCTCCTTATGAACGTTCTAGTATGAGGAGTTGTGGAAAGGCAGATCGTCAATTAGACACAATAAATAAAATTTAAAAACATATTATCAAGCAAGGAGTACATGGAACAGTGAAAAATATGGAGCTGGATAATGGTCTCAGGAGTATGTGGAGAGGACAAGATTGTTATTTTAAATAGGGTTGTCAAATCAGACTCACTGAGAAGGTGAGATTTGAGCAGAGACTTGAAGCAGAGGAGGGAAGGAGTCAAGTGGCCTCTGGAGGAAGACCTTCTAGGCAAAGAATGCAGCCAGTGCAAAGCCCAGAAGAGGGGACAGACCTGGTATGTTTAAAGAAGAGCAGGAAGACCAGTGTGGCCCAAAAGAGTGAGCAAGGGCAAGTAGCAGGAGAGGAAAGAGAGGAAGACAAAGAATTAAGGGAAGGAGGCATGCAGATGCTTTTCTTCAAGAGTGGGATAATATATGACCATGGTGTGGTGGGGTGAGAGTAGTCCTGTCTTTGGGAAAGAGGAAAAAGGGCTTTCTGGGAGTGGATGGACAGGCAGCAAGCTGCTGTGTAGGGGAAGCAGGTAAGAGGAGAAAGGCATAGAAAGCAGCAGATTACAAATGCTCACACAGATCCCTCAAAGCACATCTGTTATTTCAGAGTGTGGTGACTGTTTCAACAAGTCAACTGCCATAGCCAGCTTCTCAGCAAGCTGTTTCACTCCAGTGCTCTCTAGTTCCTTCTTAATTCTGCTGTCTTTTATGCCAGTTCTCTCCTTTTCTTCTTCACCATCCCCTATGTAATCTCTGGGGCTGGAAAGAAACTTTTGAGATCAACCTTACATGTGATGCATGATTTGCCCCAAATCGTCCTCAGAAAATGTGGTCAGCCAACCTCTGCTTGAATAACTTCTCTGTGGGGGAGGGATGAGTTCTCATTCAATCTGTCAATCAAACCATCAGCCAATCAACAAGCTCTCATTCATACAGTTTCTACTCATTAATTTAACAAATATTTGTTGAGCATTTGTGATTTTCCAGGCTTTATTCTAAGCCATGAATATGCAGTAGAGAGTAAGACAAAGTCACTCTTCTCATGGACCCTATATTCTAGTGGGTGGCAAAGAGACCAATAGATAGATAAACAAATAGAATTTCAGATAAGGAGTAAGTACAAAAAAGAGAAAGAAAACAAGGCAAAGAGAAGTGATAGGAGAATGGCAGATGGACCTATCTTAGATCTGAGTGAAGCGAGGCAGCAAAACTTTCAGAAGTCTAGAGAATAATATTCTAGGCAAAGAGAACAGCAAGTGCAAAGATTCAGAGTCAATAAATTAATAAGATTTTAGCATGTACCAGGCCTTGTATTTCACAGTAGGACAGTGGTTCTTGACTCGTAATGTACATCAGCACCCCTCTGGAACAATTCAGGACTTCAAAGGAGCCTGGTAAAACCACCTAAATCAAAATCTCTGGTGATGGGAGTTAAATATGCCTATTTTTTCAGAAGGCTCTGCCGGATGTTCATCCACGTTTAACAACCATTATACTAGTGATCCAGCCATGAACACAGCAAATATTTTCTCTGTCCTTATGGAACTGTGTAGGTGAGCTCCCAATGCTAGGAACTTGTTTATATATATGTTCATTCAAAACCTATTTCCCTGTGACTTCCTGTCCTTTGCCCTTATGTCCTCTGGAACCACAAAAAAGTTCAGTAGCACTTGCATGGGGCGGTCCTTCAGGTATTTGAAGACACCACCTTTTTTTTGATCCCTCTGTATAAGAGGATATCTTTATCATCCCAGTCACTCTCATTTAAACATGCTCCAATTGCTCACATTCCTTTTTAAGTTCAGTGCCCAGAATTAACACAACATTGCCCATGGCCATGGAGGCAGCATCTGTTCATCTCCAGGAACCTGTTTTCCACATTTATTCATACATTTCACACAGTGTTCAACACACCCCCATGCAAATTTTTCTTTTCAATGCACTCTAGGATGTACTGTGATACTTCCGTTATTTTCTTCATTATCTTATGCATTTACCATTTATATTGTTCAGTTCTCTTTCATAATTCTGCCCTTTGGACCTACTGTTTTCCCTAAAGCCTGGTTAAATGCATCTGGTTTGCCTTATGAAACCCCTCCCGTTGATTCAGCCTCTCCTCCTGTTTTCCTGCATTATTGATGTCAACATCTTCTATCAATCCATAAATAATATTATCCAGAAAAATGTTGATTGACCCAATTAACTGGAACACTCAATCAGTGGCATTCCACTTTTAGAATAAAAAGCAAAATTTGAAATAAACGAGCGAGTAACTGAGAGTTTAATTAGGAAGAACTTTCAAGGTATGTTTCAGGGTCAGTTCACATTAGCTACTCCAAAAATGTTTGCAATGTCTCTAATCTAAATTGTGGTCAGGTTGCAATTATCAAAACACATCTAGTGTTTTTCATGACACTTAATACTTACCAAGGCAGGCAAGCCCTTCCCTAATGCTGGGTCCTGGAGCAAAAATGCAAATGGAGGCTCATAAAAGATATATATTTTAAAGCTACAAATCAAGCTTTAAAAAAAAGTCTATCCTCTAACTTATAAAATTATTTTTTAAAGGCCTTGAAGCCAAGTGTGAATGAAAATTCTTGAATACGTCAGAGTTCTGTGCCAGAATATGGTGGTGTTGAGAACTGAATCCTGGATCCTGCCTCATAGCCCATCCCTCTCCTCTTTCCACACTTCGCTTTGTCTCATAGCACAAGCAGCCTTCTGAACATATGTGTGGATACCCCGGCCCATGTGTCCAAGATCCATACATACTCCCCATAAACAGTTGTCTCTTGTCTACTGCCTGGGTTTAGGAATACACACACCTGAGACATGGCCTACCCTCCAAAGAATGGACTGGGAAGGAAGCCCAGGCAGAGCCTGGGAGCAGACTAGGAGCTATTTGGGCAGGGGATTTGGGAGTTCTGTATACCTAGAGCATGGCTTAGAAGGTTGTGGGGTAGACACTGGATGCAGGAAGGCATGCCCCATTAGTCCCATGGATTCCTTGTCTCATGAGAAGGATAACAGCCAGAGAAGGGCCAGAATAGAGCCTGCTGAAATGTAAGACCCACATCAGGGGATTCCCTAGCCTGGCTCTAAGTGCAGTACAGACTAACAGAGAAGAAGTAGAATTTTATGTTTTAGAAGGATTTTAGTTGCAAGGACTAAATTAAAATGGGTTTCTAGTTAACATCAATTTGATCCAACATTTATTCATGCATAACTTCTAATGCAGTTTTTTTTAAGTATTGTATTCCCCTATTACACCTTCCTAAGAGACTTAATGAAGAATTCTAGAGAACAATAGCAACAGAAAATTTGTCCTACTTAATCAGCCTAGGTAATGTTCAATGAAATAATCTTTCAAAATTACCTTCCACCCAAACCCAAAATGAGGAAATGTCTTCACTCTTTCTAAAAGGCTAAGCGACTTTAGATAAGTTGCTTTCTCCCTCTAGCAAATGAGAGGCAGCGCTGCTTGGGCAATCTGTAAGCTTCCTTTCAATTTTAACATCGTCTTTGCCATACTTATACATTCACTGTTCTAGAGCCATATAGAACAAGTCCATTGACATTTCATTTTGGCTGAGAATTTTAGTCAAGGCCAAAAAATTCAAATTAAGAAAGAACAAAACTTTATTATCTCTTGCTAATGTGAAACTGAATCAGGTTTCCTGGAGTTTCCAGGAAAGCAGCATGGCTACCCTATACAATTCAGTTGGTAAATGTTTAATAAATACCTCATACCAGTCACCTTGCTAGATATGGGACAGAAAACAGAGAAGACAGGTGTCAGGAATAGAAACACAGATCAGTTTAGATAGTGCCCCTCTCCTGAAGAAGTTCCGAGACAGATAATGCTGAAACCTATTATGATACTATGTAGTATGGGTTTTAAAGTAAAAATGAAAAAAAAATACTCTGAATATTTTAGAAGTTGTTTTTTTGTTTGTTTGGGGGTTTTTTGTGACTCACGAGGAGCATGACATTCAGACTTCTTCTAGAAAGCTAAGTAGAAGTTCACTGAATGGAAAAGGAAGAAAAGGCCATTCCAGGCAGAAGATACAATATAAGACATGGAAGCATGATGTGTTCAGTAAATAGTATAAATGTTCTGTAAAGTAGAAGATGATTATGATAATCGTAATAGCCAATGGAATATATTGGGCACATACTATATGTCAGAAATATAGTTAGCACTTCACATAGATTATCTCAGTTAAGACTTATAGAGGAGTGATATTGGCAAGATGACAGAATAAGAAGTCCCAACCCTTGTTTTGCCCCACAGAAACACTGATTTAACGATAATATATGAACTAAAATACCTTTCTGAGAATTCCAAAATCCAATTAAGAAGTTTCAGTACCCCAAGTGAGCACAAAGCCAAAAGCAGTGGCATTGAAACAGATAAGAAGAGTCATTTTATCTGCATCAGCCCTTCCCCCAAGCTGACCCAGCTCTGCTCTAGGAGAGAATGCACCACCTTGCTACTTCTCCCTCGGGTGAATGAGAAGAATATAGTATGTGTCCAATGTTCCATCTTGTTAGAGGGCTGCCTGAGGAACTAGTTTCTGTTTCGCTCCACCTAAAGTGCTGATAGAAGAGACAGTTTGGATGCCTGAGGGCCACTGAGAATAAAGGGTGGGAGGGGTGTCTTGCTGTGGCTGGCACGGCTCATCATGATTGGGAGAAAGCACCAACTCAGGACTTCTCCTTTGTGAGGGAAGCAGAGGAGTGGAGCATATGTCCAGCATTCCAGCTTTTTGGAGGGATGTTTGCAGGACTAATATCTGTCCTGACTCTGGGTGTTGATGGGAACCAGCTGACTTTGGATGCCTGGTGGCTGCTGACTATAAACTCCTGGGGGTGGGCATGGGGGAGTGAAAAACAGCATGTCTCTCTAATTGTGAAATTGAATACACAAACTCAGAAACGTTGAAACCTCCCAAAAAAGGTTTCAGAGGTCCCCAGAATCTCTAGCTGGGCTGATTGGTGAGGATCTTCCCTTGTACAAAGCCATTCCATAAAGACTGGAAAGGGTAGATGTTTTTTCAAATTTCAGATCACAAGGCAAAGTTAGAGACACACAAAGAAGCTAGGAAACATATCCCAGTAAAAGGAACAAAATAAATCTCCAGAAATTGATCCTAAAGAAGTGAAGATATATTAACTTCCTGGCAAAGAATTAAAAATAACCATCATAAAGATTTTCTACAACCTGAAGAAAACAATGTATGAACAAAATAAGAATATTAACAAAGAGATAGAAAATATAAAAAGATACAAACAGAAATTTTGGAGCTGAAAAGTAATTGAATTGAAAAATTTGCTAGGGAGTTCAACAGCAGACTTGATCAAGCAGAAGAATCAGCTAACTCAAAGATAGGTCATTTGAAATTAACCAGTTGGAGGAACAACAACAAAAAAGAAGAATAAAGAAAGTCTAGAGGCTTCCCTGGTAGCACAGTGGTTGAGAGTTTGCCTGCCGATGCAGGGGACACGGGTTCGTGCCCCAGTCTGGGAAGATCCCACATGCCGCAGAGCGGCTGGGCCTGTGAGCCATGGCCTCTGAGCCTACGCGTCCAGAGCCTGTGCTCCGCAACAGGAGAGGCCACAACAGGGAGAGGCCCGCGTACCACAAAAAAAAAAAAAAAAAGAAAGAAAGTCTAATGGACTTTCAGGGTACCATAAAGCAGACCAATATTTGCATTATGGGAATCCCAGAAGGAGAAGAGAAAAAGGAGCAGAAAGCTTATTTTAAAAATAATGGCTGAAAACTTCCCAAATCTGGGGAAGGAAATGAATATCCAAATTCAAACCTAACAGAGTCTACCTGGGAAGAACTCAAAAGAATCTACACCAATACAAACTACAATGAAATGGTCAAAAGTTAGAGACAAAAAGAGAATTTTGATAGCAGCAAGAGAAAAGCAACTTGTCATATACAAGGAAACACCCATAAGACTATTGGTGAATTTCTCACATAAGCCCTGCAGACCAAAAGGGAATGGGATAATATATTCAAAGTACTGAAAGAAAAAAACTGCCCACCAATAATTCTATATCTAGCAAAACTACCCTTCAAAAATGAAGGCAAAATAAAGACTTTCCCAGGAAAACAAAACCTGAGGGAATTCATCACCATTAGACTTATAAGAAAAGCTAAAAGGAGTACTTCAAGTGGAAATGAGAGAACACTAAACAGCAACACATAAACGTGTGAATGTATAAATTTTGCTGGTAAAGGTAAATATATAGTTAAATACAGGATATTGTAATGCTGTAATGGTGGTGCGTAAATCATTTTTACTTCTGGTATAAAAAGAAAACAAGCAAAAATGTAAAAAACAACTATAATATAATAACTATAAAAATAATGGGTACATAATATATAGAGAGGTACTTTCTGACATCAATAACATTAAGTAATTGTGTGGAGGGACAGAAGCAAAATTGTAGAGAATTTATATGCAATTGTAGTTAATTTTTTATCAGCTAAAATAGATTATTATAACTATAAGATATTTTATGAAATCCCCATGGTAACCATAAAGAAAACATGTATAGAAGATATATACACACACAAAAAAAAATTAGGAAAGGAGTCAAAGCATTAAAAAAAAAAATCAATGAAACACAAAGAGAGCAAAAGAGGGAAAAAAGTGCTACAAGACAGATAGAAAACAATTAACAAAATGGCAGTAGTAAGCTCTTCCCTGTCAATAATTACTTTAAATGTAAATGGATTAAACTTCAATCAAAAGACAGAGTGGCTGAATGTATAAAAAGGCAAGATTCAACAACATGCTGTCTATGAGAGATCCACTTTAGATTTAAGGACATGACTGAAAGTGAAAGGATGGAAAAATATATTTCATGCAGATGGTAACCAAAAGAGAGCAGGGATGGCTATATTTATATCAGGTAAAATAAACTTTAAGTCGAAAACGGTCAAAAGAGGGGCTTCCCTGGTGGCGCAGTGGTTGAGAATCTGCCTGCCAATGCAGGGGACGCGGGTTCGAGCCCTGGTCTGGGAAGATCCCACATGCCGCAGAGCAACTGGGCCCGTGAGCCACAACTACTGAGCCTGTGTGTCTGGAGCCTGTGCTCCGCAACAAGAGAGGCCACGACAGTGAGAGGCCCGTGCACTGCGATGAAGAGTGGCCCCTCTCACCGCAACGAGAGAAAGCCCAAGTGCAGGAAAGAAGACCCAACGCAGCCAAAAATAAATAAATAAAATTTATTAAAAAAAAAATGGTCAAAAGGGACAAAGAACATTATATAATGATAAAAGAGTCAATTCACTGGGAAGATACAATAATTATAAATACATAAGCACCCAGCATCAGAGCACTCAAATATATGAAGCAAACATTGATAGAACTGAGTGGAGAAATAGACAGCAACACAATAATAGTAGGGGATTTCAATATCTCACTTTCAGCAGTGGATAAAACATCCAGACAAAAGATCAAGAAGGAAACAGAAGAGCTGAAGAACATTGTTGAACAAATGACCTAACAGATATATATCAATAGAACATTCTGCCCAACAGCAGTAGAATACACATTCTTCTCATGCACACAAGGAACATACCTGGGCTAGATCACATGTTAGATCACAAAACAGTCTTAACAAATTTAAGATCTACTAAATAGCAAATAACTAAATTAAAATGGACATATCTCCAAGAAAAACTAATGGCCAAGATGTATATAAAAAGATGCTCAACATTATTAACTGTCAAAATCACAATGAGGTATCACCTCATGCTTACATGCCTATTAGGATGGCTACTATAAACAAAACAAAACAAAGCTGAAAATAACAAATGTTGGAGAGGATGTGGAGAAATGGGGACCCTGTGCACTGTTGGTGGAAATGTAAATTGGTGTAGCCAATTTGGAAAACAGTGTGGAGGTTCCTCAAACAATTAAAACTAGAACTACCATATGATCCAGTAATCTCACTTCTGGGTAGGTATCCAAAAGAATTGAAATCAAGGTCTCTAAGAGATATTTGCACTCCCATGTTCATTACAGTAATATTCATAATAGACAAGAGGTGGAAACAATCTAATGTCCATCGATGGTTGAATGGATAAAGAAAATGTGACATATACGTACAATGGGACATTATTCAGCCATGAAAAAGAAGGAAATCCTGACACATGGTGCAACATTGTTGAACCTTGTGGCCATTTTGCTACGTGAAATAAGCCAGTTACAGAAGGACAAGTACTGCATTTCTCCACTTACATGAGGCATCTAAAGTAGTCAGATCCATAGAAGCAGAAAATCCAGTTGACCCTTGAACACCACAGGGGTTACGTGCACTGACACTCTGTGTAGTCAAAAATCTACTTGTAACTTACAGTCAACTCTCTATATACATGGTCCTTCTGTATCCACAGATTCAACCAATCATGAATCATGTAGTACTGTAGTATTTACTATTGAAAAAAGTCCCTGTAAAGTGGAACCACGCTGTTCAAACCCATGTTTTTCTAGGGCCAACTGTAGAATAGTGGTTGCCAGTGGCTGGGGGAAGGGAGAAATGGAAGTGTTGCTATTCAATGAATATATCAGTAGTTTCCATCATGCAAGATGAAAATGTTCTAGAGACCTGCTGTACAACAGTGTGCTTATAGTTAACACTACTCTAAAAAGACTTATGATGACCCTGCAAATAACTGTTACTATCTTTAATTTTGCAGATGAGGATTCTGAGGCTTAGGCGAAATTTTTACAGGGTCTCATAGCTAGCAAGTGATGAAGTTGGGATCTAAACCCAGTTAGTCTCCAGGGTACTTTAGACTACTATGCTATTCTTTTCTCCTTCTTTTAAATGACTTTTTAAAAGTATGTTATGAAACCTCTCATATACCTCCCTAAGGAGTTTGCATTTTTCCAGAATCATTGACTCTTCAGGTTGAAGCAGACTTAACTGATATACGTGTGTGTATGTGTGTGTGTATCAAGAGAGAGAACATTATACATAACATATATGAAAGAGACATTTTTATTTTTCAGGAATAAATGATTATAGTACATTCAATTTTTTAATCCCAGATCTGACCACTCCAGAGATTCCACCAACTTCAATCTATATCAGAACCTACCTCTTGCAACCTGGGGTTTCTGTGGAAATTGAATGAATGGAAAAAAATAACAAAATCTGTAGCATTTTCAGGTGCAAGAAAGAAAGAAGTAAACAAAGGAGATGCTAACTATTTACATCTCAGACCTCCCATTCACACTCATTCACAGATATATACCACATATAGCCATACATAAACACACACACACAAAAACCCACAACAGCCCTCTAGAATTCAGACACACACACACACACACACCTCATGTGCATACTTAACCCACAACAGCCCTCTATAATTGTAGTAAAATACAAAGTGTTGGCCAGCAGAACTCTGGTCTGTTATGAGGCAGTTATATTCTTCTTTCTGAGCTGGTCTGGTCAAGCTACTTTAACTATATGTATTTTTGAGTCTGGTGAGCACAACAAAGAAAGGTCACCTGCAACATTTTCCCTCAAGGCTAAACTAACCCAGGTGTATAGAAACACGATTCAGAATGGATCGTGTTGGCATTTAATTTCTAGATTCAGAAAGCTAAATATAGAATGTCCTATTGACAACCCAGCATCAAGCAGGACAGTTGGGGAAAAAAAAATAGCAGAATTTTTCAAGTGCTGTGTGGTGTGTCCTACAGGAAGTAGGGAAGCATCAGCTCTTCTGGGGCAGATAATTCAGCTCTTCTCACCTCTCCTGGGAGATGGTGTAGATTGTGTTAAGATTGTGAGATTAAATTAGATAATGCATGTAAGGTGTTTAACACTATGGTTGACGTGTAGAAAGCACTAAATAATTGGTATCTATTATCTAATCTGGTTAAATTTAACTCATTCCAAACTACATTTGAGGCAGTTAAGAGTACCCACCCCTATCTCTTTGAGCTATAAGCACCATGGAAATAAGGACGGAATGCTGTCTTTTGGAATCTTGTCCCAAATCTAAAAGTAAAGCCATGTGGGAATTTACTCTGAGCAAAGCAACCACTGGCAGTTTATCATCATCCAGCTAAAGCCACAGTCAGGGCCAGAATAATTGCTGCGACTGTGGGGCAGCTCCTGTGCCTTTCATCACAGCCATGCCAGTAGAAGACTGATGTAGGTAGGAGTCTTGGCCAGACACAAAATAAAAAGCCCTCCCCCACACCTCAAAATTCAGCAGGCTATTCTAAGAGGTTATCATGATCTCAGAAAGTGTCCCTTGAATGATTGAATCGAGATCTGTTTAACTAAAGGAACACATAATGTCATACCAGATAACATCACTCATTTCTCAGCTTTGAGAGAAATCTTTGAGCATTTGATTTCACTTGGCGATTTTTTTTTTACCATGGCTAGGAAGAATAATCCCCAACCTTTGCATTGCTTGGAATAACGTGATCTTATCCTAGACCTGTGCTGGTAATGTTCCTACATAAGAATCCACCAACAGACCTGGGGTCTTAATGGCACTCAAAGAATAAAACTGCTTCTTTGTCCCCTGCTAAGAGTCAGTGACCACTGACCTGAATGATCAGAGAGGTGGTGAGGTCAGCAGATAGAAGTGTGTAGTTGAACTTGCCCACAGCCACAGTGTTAGCTGCAGGTTCTGCTTTGCTTCTTTTGCAGCTTTCACTGAACAGTCCTTGCATTTTGAAGATTTCATCAGTTTGGAACAGGAGATGCTCTTAGGAAATAATAATATGTAATTAAAACCCCGCGGATAAACAGAGATAATTTTTATATTGAGGGAAGTTGCCAAGGCAGCAGATTTTTAGTCATTAGCATATTTGCAAGGTTAATATACTGTACTTAATAAAATAAATAGTTTTATAAATGTTCAGGCAAATTGTAAAAATGGGAAAAGTGAAGAAAATTTCATTCCATTTTGAATATCCAATAAACACCAAACTAACCCTTTTTCCTACTGGGGATACTATTCTTATTCAAAACAAGCTTTCAGATATCTAGTAGTTATGATGAACATGAAAAATGTATTCACTAGATTAAAGGAGTGCTTAGTAGAAGGAGATGGAATGGAAAAAAGTATATGAAAAAAATATAGTGACCTTTAGGGATGGTGCAAAACAAAGAAACATGGGTTATGCAGTTTTCAAGGATGGGAAAAAACAAAGGGTAATATGTTTTAGAAGTATCAGGAAGGAAGAGAGGGTGGTGATAGCACAGCATGCGACCTACCTCTGGAAAAATGATGAAGAAGAAATCACTGAGCGACTGGTCCTGTTGCTAAGATCCCTGGAGTGAAGTGCTTTATTTCAGAAGGCAGCAACAATATATGAGCAAAGGCAAGTAATAAACAATCAGCTAAAGTGGTGGAACCAAAGGTTTGGTTGCAAGTTAGAAGTACGGAAGCAAGTGTCCAGGGATTGCCCAGGGCTACTGAACATTTTTTAATGTCCTAGTTCAACCCTTACCTTAATGTTTTATTTTTCTCTTAAGTTTTCCAACCTGAGAAATACCTGAAACCATCCACACTACGTTACTGTGTGCCCTGGGATGCAATCATTTCCTTCTTCCCAGCTGCAAGCCCCAAGCAAGCTTCAGGAAATCATTAGAAGAGCCCCTTGTTCCTCTATTCAGTATTTGGCAGAACTATGAGTCTCTTACTTAGACTTTTTAATAATATACACGTTGGGGATCTCATTCATAGAAAAGTAAAGCTACCGTTTATAAGGCGAATATTACCACTTTTTCTATCTCTCTACTTTCTATCCTTATCCTCCCCAAGTCTCCAGACATATAAAGATACACATGCAATGCAAGGTGTATAATGCTTTGATGACAGACAGACCTGGATATAGCTTCTGTCCTTGGGCAAGTGACTTACAATCTCAGAGCTTTAGTTTTCCCATCTGCAGTATGAGAATAGCATGTACTTCATAAGATTGTTGTCATGAGAAATAAATGAAATTACATTCATTCTTTTCCTCATCCTAGAAATATTTTTAAGTTCCTACTATTACCTAAAATGCCTGGAAAATTGCATTTTAAAGGAATGAATGGATGAATGAATGAAATTAATGTAAGAGAATGAAAGTCACTAAAAGAGTAAACCTTAAATGTTCGCACCATAACGACAGCAAACTGGTGACTATGTTAGGTGAAGGATGTTAACTAACCTTATTGTGGCAATCATTTGACAATATATGTGTATCAAATCATCACACTGTATTACAAAATATTCTATGTCAATTATATCTCAATAAAGGTGGGGGAAAAAAGAACATATGTTAAACAAAAATGAAATTAGTGTAAGGTAAAAAAGATTACCACTCAACACTGTAGAGATTTTCCTTAGTTTGATACATCTTATACACCAGTCTTATAAATGATTGAATGGCCTTTATGCTCTTGATCTGAGCTATACAGAACAATTAAGGTCTGTTAGATGATAGGAATTTATACTTGAGAGGAAGTGGTGATATTTGACAGACATGTTATAGAAAGTTACATTTCTGCATGCTTATTGTATATTTCAGATGTTTCAGCTTCCATACAGTGAACATCTGTTTACTTTGTCTCTCGGCTGTTGAGCCACTTGAAGCTCCTCATGTCTTTTCTATTCTGAATCCCTGCAGTTCAAGCCCCAGCTGATGAAGCAGTGGGCTTTGAAGAGAAGAAGCAGGTGGGAGGCATCCCTGCGAGCAGGGCCAAGCATCCTCTGTGGCCTCTTGCATTTGCTTGTATCTACTTCTCTGTCGGATGATAGGTGTTGGACCTTAAGCTTTAATATTCTACATTTCAGATGTGCTTAATTCATCTATAAAGTGAAAACAAACCAAAAAGCCAAAAAAACCCCACATCTCGTTCATTCCCTGTCAAATGAGAATGACTGGAAACACGATGGTCTTCCCAAGGTATTTCTGGTGACTTGTACTTTAACCACCCTCCCTTCTGGACCAGAGTTAGCATAATATTCTAGGGGTTGTATCTAGCACAAGGTTATCTCATCACCAGATCACTTCCCAAGACTAACATTTAAAGGCTTCAGCAAGGTGACCTCAGAAGTCTTTCATACAGTGATGGAGAAGAAAAAGCTGGGAGAAAACTTAGATTCAAGATCTACCCCAGCTATTAATCAGCTGGATGATCTAAGTCATATTGTTTCACCTCTTTAAACTTCTTTTTCCTCATCCATAAAATAAGGGAGGAGTTGACCTAGTTGATCTCAAAGGTCTTTTCCAGGAGCAAAATTCTGTAGTCAGCCAAACCACTTAGAAGTAGGCAAGCAGACACCGGAGAAACACCATCTCATTTCTCCACTTCTAAATTTATCACTTGAGTCATCAACAAGGCATTGCCCAGTATAAGGGAGCTGAGTTAGCCATAATTAGTAGTGTAAGAGTTGGCTCAGCCAACTTAAGGACGTCAAACTTTCATTCAGGTGTTTGGTCACAGCTGAAGAAAACCAGAGAATGGAAAGGTGCAACGAATCCTGGGTGTCCCAATTCCAGCTTCACTTACATAACAGCAAGGAAAGGGTGAGAAGACATCCCTTTTCAGACAGTTTCTTTCTTTCTTTTTTTTTTTAAATTTTTAAATTTAATTTTATTTATTTTTTATACAGCAGGTCCTTATTAGTCATCAATTTTATACACATCAGTGTATACATGTCAATCCCAATCGCCCAATTCATCACATCACCACCCCCACCCCCCTGCTGCTTTCCCCCCTTGGTGTCCATACGTTTGTTCTCTACATCTGTGTTTCAATTTCTGCCCTGCAAACCGGTTCATCTGTACCATTTTTCTAGGTTCCACATATATGCGTTAATATACAATATTTGTTTTTCTCTTTCTGACTTACTTCACTCTGTATGACAGTCTCGAGATCCATCCACGTCTCTACAAATGACCCAATTTCGTTCCTTTTTATGGCTGAGTAATATTCCATTGTATATATGTACCACTTCTTCTTCATCCATTCGTCTGTCGTTGGGCATTTCGGTTGCTTCCATGACCTGGCTATTGTAAATAGTGCTGTAATGAACATTGGGGTGCATGTGTCTTTTTGAATTATGGTTTTCTCTGAGTATATGCCCAGTAGTGGGATTGCTGAATCATATGGTAATTCTATTTTTATTTTTTTAAGGAACTTCCATTCTGTTCTCCATAGTGGCTGTATCAATTTACATTCCCACCAACAGTGCAAGAGGGTTCCCTTTTCTCCACACCCTCTCCAGCATTTGTTATTTGTAGATATTCTGATGATGCCCATTCTAACTGCTGTGAGGTGACAGATTGTTGTAGTTTTGATTTGTATTTCTCTAATAATTAGTGATGTTGAGCAGCTTTTCATGTGCTTCTTGGCCATCTGTATGTCTTCTATGGAGAAATGTCTATTTAGGTTTTCTGCCCATTTTTAGACTGGGTTGTTTGTTTTTTTAATATTGAGCTGCATGAGCTGTTTATATATTTTGGAGATTAACCCTTTGTCTGTTGATTCATTTGCAAATATTTTCTCCCATTCTGAGGGCTGTCTTATCGTCTTGTTTGTGGTTTCCTTTGCTGTGCAAAAGCTTTGAAGTTTCATTAGGTCTCATTTGTTTATTTTTGTTTTTATTTCCATCACTCTAGGAGGTGGATCAAAAAAGATCTTGCTATGATTTATGTCAAAGAGTGTTCTGCCTATGTTTTCCTCTAAGAGTTTTATAGTGTCCAGTCTTACATTTAGGTATCTAATCGATTTTGAGTTTATTTTTGTGTATGGTGTTAGGGAGTGTTCTAGTTTCATTCTTTTACATGTAGCTGTCCAGTTTTCCCAGCACCACTTATTGAAGATACTGTCTTTTCTCCATTGTATATCTTTGCCTCCTTTGTCATAGATTAGTTGACCATAGGTATGTGGATTTATCTCTGGGCTTTCTATCTTGTTCCATTGATCTATGTTTCTGTTTTTGTGCCAGTACCATATTGTCTTGATGACTGTAGCTTTGTACTATAGTCTGAAGTCAGGGAGTCTGATTCCTCCAGCTCTTTTTTTTTCCCTCAAGACTGCTTTGGCTATTTGGGGTCTTTTGTGTCTCCATACAAATTTTAAGATATTTTGTTCTAGTTCTGTAAAAAATGCCATTGGTAATTTGATAGGGATTGCATTGAATCTGTAGATTGCTTTGGGTAGTATAGTCATTTTCACAATATTGATTCTTCCAATCCAAGAACATGGTGTATCTCTCCATCTGTTGGTATCATCTTTAATTTCTTTCATCAGTGTCTTATAATTTTCTGCATACAGGTCTTTTGTATCCCTAGGTAGGTTTATTCCTAGGTATTTTATTCTTTTTGTTGCAGTGGTAAATGGGAGTGTTCCTTTAATTTCTCTTTCAGATTTTTCATCATTAGTGTATAGGAATGCAAGAGATTCCTGTGCATTAATTTTGTATCCTGCAACTTTACCAGATTCATTGATTAGCTCTAGCAGTTTTCTGGTGGCGTCTTTAGGATTCTCTATGTATAGTATCATTTCATCTGCAAACAGTGACAGCTTTACTTTTTCTTTCCGATTTGGATTCCTTTTATTTCCTTTTCTTCTCTGATTGCTGTGGCTAAAACTTCCAAAACTATGTTGAATAAGAGTGGTGAGAGTGGGCAACCTTGTCTTCTTCCTGATCTTAGTGGAAATGCTTTAAGTTTTTCACCATTGAGGATGATGTTGGCTGTGGGTTTGTCATATATGGCCTTTATTATGTTGAGGAAAATTCCCTCTATGCTTACTTTCTGCCGGGTTTTTATCATAAATGGGTATTGACTTTTGTCAAAAGCTTTTTCTGCATCTATTGAGATGATCATATGGTTTTTATTCTTCAATTTGTTAATACGGTGTCTCACATTGATTGATTTACGTATATTGCAGAATCCTTGCATCCCTGGGATAAATCCCACTTGATCATGGTATATGATCCTTTTAATGTGTTGTTGGATTCTGTTTGCTAGTATTTTGTTGAGGATTTTTGCATCTATATTCATCAGTGATATTCATCTGTAATTTGCTTTTTTTGTAGTATCTTTGGCTGGTTTTGGTATCACGGTGATGGTGCCCTCATAGAATGAGTTTGGGAGTGTTCCTTCCTCTGCAATTTTTTGGAAGAGTTTGAGAAGGATGGGTGTTAGCTCTTCTCTAAATGTTTGATAGAATTCACCTGTGAAGCCATCGGTCCTGGACTTCTGATTTTTGGAAGATTTTTAATCACAGTTTCAATTTCATTACTTGTGATTGGTCTATTCATATTTTCCATTTCTTCCTGGTTCAGTCTTGGAAGGTTATACCTTTCTAAGAATTTTTCCATTTCTTCCAAGTTGTCCATTTTATTGGCATAGAGTTGCTGGTAGTAGTCTCTTAGGATGCTTTATATTTCTGTGGTGTCCGTTTTAAGTTCTCCTTTATCATTTCTAATTTTATTGATTTGAGTCCTCTCGCTCTTTTTCTTGATGAGTCTGGCTAATGGTTTATCAATTTTGTTTATCTTCTCAAAGAACCAGCTTTTAGTTTTATTGATCTTTGCTATTGTTTTCTTTGTTTCTATTTCATTTATTTCTGCTCTGATCTTTATGATTTCTTTCCTTCTCCTAACGTTGGGTTTTATCTGTAGTTCCCTTGGGTGTAAGGTTAGATTGTTTATCTGAGATTTTTCTTGTTTCTAGAAGTAGGCTTGTATAGTTATAAACTACCCTCTTAGAACTGCTTTTGCTACATCCCGTAGGTTTTGGATTATCGTGTTTTCATTGTCATTTGTCTCTAGGTATTTTTTGATTGCCTCTTTGATTTCTTCAGTAATCTCTTGGTTATTTAGTAACGCATTGTTTAGCCTCCATCTGTTTGTGTATTTTACGTTTTTTTCCCTGTAATTCATTTTTAATCTCAAAGCGTTGTGGTCAGAAAAGATGCTTGATATGATTTCAATTCTCTTAAATTTACTGTAGCTTGATTTGTGACCCAAGATGATCTATCCTGTAGAATGTTCCATGCGCACTTGAGAAGAAAGTGTAATCTGCTGTTTTTGGATGGAATATCTTATAAATATCAATTAAATCTATCTGGTCTATTGTGTCATTTAAAGCTTCTGTTTCCTTATTTATTTTCCTTTTGGATGATCTGTCCATTGGTGTAAGTGAGGTGTTAAAGTCCCCCACTATTATTGTGTTACTGTCAATTTTCTCTTTTAGAGCTGTTAGCAATTGCCTTATGTATTGAGGTGCTCCTATGTTGGGTTCATATATATTTACAATTTTTATATTTTCTTCTTGGATTAATTGCTTGATCATTATGTAGTGTCCTTTCTTGTCTCTTGTAACATTCTTTATTTTAAGGTCTATTTTATCTGATATAAGTATTGCTACTGCAGCTTTCTTTTGATTTCCATTTGCATGGAATATCTTTTTCCATCCCCTCATTTTCAGTCTGTATGTGTCCCTAGGTCTGAAGTGGGTCTCTTGTAGACAGCATATATATGGATCTTTTTTTTGTATCCATTCAGCAAGCCTGTGTCTTTTGGTTGGAGCATTTAATCCATTTACATATAAGGTAATTATCAATATGCATGTTCCTATGACCATTTTCTTTAGTGTTTTGGGTTTGTTTTTGTAGGTCCTTTTCTTCTCTTGTGTTTCCCACTAGAGAAGTTCCTTTAGCATTTGTTGTAGAGCTGGTTTGGTGGTGCTGTATTCTCTTAGCTTTTGCTTGTCTGTAAAGCTTTTGATTTCTCCATCGAATCTGAATGAGATCCTAGCCGGGTAGATTAATCTTGGTTGTAGCTTCTTCCCTTTCGTCACTTTAAATATATCATGCCACTCCCTTCTGGCTTATAGAGTTTCTGCTGAGAAATCAGCTGTTAACCTTATAGGAGTTCCCTTGTATGTTATTTGTCGTTTTTCCCTTACTGCTTTCAATAATTTTTCTTTGTCTTTAATTTTTGCCAGTTTGATTACTATGTGTCTTGGTGTGTTTCTCTTTATGTTTATCCTATATAGGACTCTCTGTGCTTCCTGGACTTGGGTAGCTATTTCCTTTCCCATTTTAGTGAAATTTTCAACTATAATCTCTTCAAATATTTTCTCAGGTCCTTTCTCTCTCTTTTCTCCTTCTGGGACCCCTATAGTGCGAATGTTGTTGCGTTTAATGTTGTCCCAGAGGTCTCTTAGGCTGTCTTCATTTCTTTTCATTCTTTTTGCTTTATTATGTTCCTCAGCAGTGAATTTCACCATTCTGTCTTCCAGGTCACTTATCCATTCTTCTGCCTCAGTTATTCTGCTATTGATTCCTTCTAGTGTAGTTTTCATTTCAGTTATTGTATTGTTCATCTCTGTTTGTTCTTTAATTTTTCTAGGTCTTTGTTGAACATTTCTTGCATGTTCTTGATCTTTGCCTCCATTCTTTTTCCTAGGTGCTGGATCATCTTCACTATCATTATTCTGAATTATTTTTCTGGACGGTTGCCTATCTCCACTTCACTTAGTTGTTTTTCTGGGGTTTTATCTGGTTCCTTCATCTGGTACATAGCCCTCTGCCTTTTCATCTTGTCTATCTTTCTGTGAATGTGGTTTTTGTTCCACAGCCTGCAGGATTGTAGTTCTTCTTGCTTCTGCTGTCTGCCCTCTGGTGTATGAGGCTATCTAAGAGGCTTGTGCAAATTTCCTGATGGGAGGGACTGGTGGTGGGTAGAGCTGACTGTTGCTCTGGTTGGCAGAGCTCAGTAAAACTTTAATCCACTTGACTGCTGATGGGTTGGGCTGGGTTCCCTCCCTGTTGGTTGTTTGGCCTGAGGCGACCCAACACTGGAGCCTACCTGGGCTCTTTGGTGGGGCTAATGGAGGACCCAGGGAGGGCTCACTCCAAGGATTACTTCCCAGAACTTCTGCTGCCAGTGTCCTTGTCCCCATGGTGAGCCACAGCCACCACCTGCCTCTTCAGGAGACCTTCCAACGCTAGCAGGGAGGTCTGGTTCAGTCTTCCCTGGGGTCACTGCTCCTTCCCCTGGGTCCCGATGCGCACACTACTTTGTGTGTGCCCTCCAAGAGTGGAGTTTCTGTTTCCCCCAATCCTGTTGAAGTCCTGCAGTCAAATCCCACTAGCCTTCAAAGTCTGATTCTCTAGGAATTTCTCCTCCCGTTGCCAGACCCCCTGGTTGGGAAGCCTGACGTGGGGTCAGAACCTCACTCCAGTGGGTGGACTTCTGTGGTATAAGTGTTCTCCAGTCTGTGAGTCACCCACCCAGCAGTTATGGGATTTGAGTTTACTGTGTTTGCACCCCTCCTACCATCTCATTGTGGCTTCTCCTTTGTCTTTGGATGTGGGGTGTCTTTTTTGGTGAGTTCCAGTGTCTTCCTGTTGGTGATTGTCCAGCAGCTAGTTGTGATTCTGGTGTTCTCGCAAGAGAGAGTGAGAGCACGTCCTTCTACTCTGCCATCTTGATTCTAGGACCCAGACAGTTTCTATATCACAGCAAGGCACCAGACTCTTGCTGCTCTCTGGCTTCCTGGTAAATAAAAGAAATAAACAGTCCCCACTTTCTGCACCGCTCCCCTACTTTGACCCTTTCAAGGTGATTTTTGTCTCACCCCATTTCAAGTCAAACCCAGGATACAGTCCTTTCAAGACAAGAATAAAAATAAACTTCCTAGTTTCAACTTGCCAGCAGTGCAGAAGAATCCTAAGAGCCTAGGAAAAATGAAGAAGTTTTGAGTCTCTGTGCCTGTGCCCCATTCTCCCAAACACTATACGTCAGGTTTTATGTGGTATGCAGCTAAAAAGCACAGATCTAGGGGTAGCTATAAGAGAAATGCTTATCTCTTCAGTTTGTCCAAGTTTAGGGGTAATAAAAAGAAATAAGAGAGAGAAGCAGAAAAGAAGCTGCCTCCAAAGTTCTCCTCTAGATATAGAGTCTGTTAAAGAAAAACTTATTCTGATATTGTTAAAATGGTAAGGAAGACTTTGTTCAGAACTGTTGTGAAAGTTATGAAGACTACCCCAGTAAGGCACAGAGATCAAGCTTAACTCCCAATACAACAAGAACAAGTGGGGATTTATGGCCAAGGACTAAGTTGGTGCAGGGGATTGGGGGGGTGGGTAGAGGCTAGCAGATCAAAATTACTAAGAGGTGACATCAACGTTTAAGAGGAATTTCTTAACCTTTAAATTGACCTACCTGGATTCTTGCTAAAGGCAGGCCAGGATGATCAGATATCAAGGGTGGCATAGTGGGGGATAAAGAATCTGATCAGATATTGAGGGTGATCAGGATAGAGGGATTCTGGCTAAAGTGACTTAGCTAGATTCTTGCTAAAACTGGGTTATGCAGCCCCAGCAAACACAGAGGCCAAGGTTGAGGTCTTATCTGGAAGATGGCTCAGAGGAACCTGATTGAGGTATGAGCAAGGAGAGAGTGACAAAGAGTCTCTTGCTGATCAAACTTTGGTCAAGCTCTTCTGAGCTCACATTTTGTCAAGGCTCTGACTTTTGGGCTTCCATGTTCATCTCTGTATTGTCCAATCTTAGCAAGAATCCTGGCTAAGTCAATCAGTTAGCCAGAATCTCCCATCCTCAATATCTGATCATCCTTGACAGATCAAGGTCCTCATCCTCCACTGTCCCCCAGGTAATGTCTGATCACCCTGGCCTGCCTTTAGCAAGAATTCTAAAGGTTGTTTTAACCAGAATTCCCCATTGCCTCTTACCAATTTTCCATCCACTGACCCCAATCCTTCTCCTTGTCTATAAATTCCCACTTTTCCTTGTTGTATTCAGAGTAGAGCCCAATCTCTCTCCCCTACTGCAAAACACCATTGTAATGGTCCCTACACTTATCTCGACAATCAGAATAAAGTCAGCCTTACTGTCTCTAATAAGTGTCATGAATAATTTTTTCCTTGACAAGAGTTTTTGTCAGTTCTCTGAATGTTCTATGTCTCTGGGGCCTATATTTTTTAAATCACTAATCATTCGAACTCTTATATTTGCAGAGCTGCCTTAGTTGCACAGTGATTCTGTGAAACTTACTGGTTTAATTGTTTGTCTCTCTTTTCTTCCTTTCTTCCTTTCTTTTTTCCTTCCTTCCTTCCTTCCTTCCTTCCTTCCTTCCTTCCTTTCTTTCTTTCTTTCTTCCTTTCTTCCTTTCTTCCTTCCTTCCTTCCTTCCTTTCTTTCTTTCTTTCTTTCTTTCTTTCTTTCTTTCTTTCTTTCTTTCTTTCTTTCTTTCTTTCTTTCTTTCCTTTCTTTCTTTCTTTCTCCCCCCTTTCTTTTTTTCTTTCTTCTTTTGAAATGCTTTTGGATTTATGGAGTTCAGTTCCCTGGGCATTCCCTTCTCAGGGTCTCTATGGCTTTACACATGATTGTGGCTCAATGTGACATAGGTGGATTTTAGCCTATACTATGTGCCAGGGACCATGCTAGGAGACATATGTGAAGAAGGCACTCCTTATGGAAAAACTGATGTTTTGTGGAAGAGCGCACATTAGTTATGCGTCACTCACTTTCCTCTTCAATTTCCATGTCAAAGGGAGATCCCTCATCAGTGGAATAGGGAGTTTACATAATTTTTTTTCCTTTTCTGAAGATAATACTCAGACTCAGCTTCAAAAGAGCTTTGCTGAAGAAAGGCATTTCTAGGGTAGTTTTTTAACCTAAAACACCTGTGCACCCTTCAGCTGTCTGACAGTCCTTGCTCTAGGGAGGCTGAAGGGCAAAGGACACTGGCTGCTGCTAGCCTGCTAAGCACCTAGCACAGGTCTCTGCCCCTGGGGACATTCAGTAAATATTTGTAGACTGACAGAAACCTGTAAGTCAGTAAGGATGTGGCTTTGTCATGCTGCCAATGAGCTGGAGATGTCAGTACAACCAACTGAGTGGGATGGAGAAAAAACACGGGAAAACGAGTTGCTATCAGTCTAGAGGACTATAAAGTCAGAGAGAAAAAAATGGTATCAATTATATTCTCTGCACTAGAGGTCATTAAATGGGTAATTACTCAACTGATGAAGATTAGTTTTTCTCTCTCATTTTTTAATCATCAACATGAAACTCCTGCAATTTATTGAAGCATCTGTCCTCCATATATTTTTGTGCTGTGGACTTTGAAGAACATATTAAAATAATACAGCTTGCCTGCCCGAATAAACATGACATATTTTCTAAACCATCAAGTTCTACTTTAAAGTCAAATTGAGGTACATCCACTTCTGGAAAGATGGAGTAGACTTATTTATCCCTATTCCTCCAACAAAATAGAATTACAAAGTCCTACATATTACATATAAAACAAACACAGAAGACTCTAAAAATTGGAGAGAAGAGGCAAACTAGGTCAGGACCTTGGGATGCAGGAAACAACATGGTCGTAAGTTCCCTGTGGTTTTGTTTTTGTTTTTTTTTATAAATCCCAGATTGGAGTTGCAGAAACTGGCAACCTGGAAATGCCAATGGACGTAGACCAAAAAGACCTCAACAAAAGCCTGCTCTCTCTAACTAAAGGACCAAGAAAGGGGCTTAAATATAAAATATGAAACTGTAAAGTTTTAGAGAAAACAAATCTTCACAACCTAGGGGCTAGACAAAGTTTTCTTAGACTTGACACCAAATGCATAATCCATAAAAAGAAAAAAAGATAAATTTGACTTCATCAAAATTAAAAACTTATGCCCTGAAAAAAAAAACCTCTTAAAAGGATGAAAAAAATTAGAGAGTGGGAGAAGCTACTTATTTGACAAAGGACTGATATCTAGAATATATAAGGGACCCTCAGTACTCAACAGTAAAAAATAAACAAACAAAAAAAACCAACTCAGAAAAATGAACAAAAGAAATGAGCAGACATTTCACTGAAGAGGATGTATAGATGGCAAATAAGCATGAGAAGATGTTCAACATCATTAACAATTAGGGAAATGCAAATTAAAGCCACAATGAGGTATCACTACATACCTATCTAAATGGCTAAAATAAAAAATATTGAAATACCAAATGATGGTGAGGATGTGGAGAAACTGAATTACTCATACATTGCTATTGGGAGTGTAAAATGGTATAGCCACTCTGGAAAAATTTTGGCATTTTCTTAAAAAATTAAACACACAACTACCATATGCCCCAGTGAGCATACTCCTAGGCATTTATCCCAGAGAAATGAAAAGTTATATTCACATAAAATCCTGTACACAAATGTTTATAGCAAATTTATTTAAAATAACCCCAAACCAGAAACAACCCAGATGTCCTTCAATGGGCAAATAGTTAAACTGTGATATATCCATTCCATGGAACACAACTCAGCAATAAAAAGGAATAAACTATTGATACACACAGCAACACAGATGATTCTCCAGTAAATTATACTGACTGAAAAAAGCCAACACCAAAGGTTATATACTCTACAATTTCATTTATATAACACTCTTAAAAGGATAAAATTATAGAAATGAAGAACATAGTAGTGTTTTCCAGGGCTAAGGAAGAGGTGGGGACAGGTAGGCAGTATTATGGCCATAAAAGAGGAACATGAGGGATCCTTGTGGTGGTGGAATGTTTAATATCTTTAACTGTATCAATGTCAACATCCTGATTGTGGTATTGTGCCATATTTTTACCACTGAGGGAAACTAGGTAGAAGGGATTTCTGCATTATTTCTTACAACTACATGTGACCTTACAATTAACTCAAAATTTAAAAGTTTAATTAAAAAATCAAATGGGAGGGTGGTACAGTTAGAGGAGGCATTGCTTACATTAAAACACATGCTGATGTATTACAGAGAGAATGCAAATTTTGCCTGAATTTTTATAGAAGATGAAACATAAAAGACGTTTTACATTTGCAGTAGACTTTTGAAACTATGTTGTAGACCCTTAGGAACAAGACTCTGCACGACTCTGTTTCCCAGTGTACTTGAGTGAAAAGCCTTGAGAAGTGCTGGGTGGAAAGAAGGAGGATTTAGAGAAATACCTGAATTTCACTTTTTACTAGCCCTGGGACTCGAAATATTTTACTTAATTTCTCTGAGCTTCTGTAAACTGAGAATAATAAAAATGTTTTCTTACTTTCTTTCCAGGGTTATAATAAGATCAAATGAGAGAACATGGATCTGTAATGTGAAAAGTATTGTTATTATTAAGACAAACACTAATATGAGCACAAAGAATCAAGGATTTAGATGTGTCTTTACAAGCAAAAAATAACTAACCTAAACATAGTAGTGCCAACAGGAGGATGAATATATTTGTGTTGGCTTTTTAGAAGAGTAAAACACAAGTACTAGAAATTTATGTAGAACAAGCTAAATGAAAGCAAAATTATCTCCTCTCTAATATAGCAAATTTTTCATTAAAAGTGTATTTATCTTGACTAATGTCTTCCTACTTTTGTCCCAGAACTGATGGAATGCAGATGATATCTCTTTAGCTCTTAGAACATTTTAAGTTTTACCCTTGTGGCACCATCTCCCCAAAATCAAACACACTGAGGCCTTCAACCTACTGAGCAGATACAGCCCATCCTAAGAAGTGATGCATTTCTAAATTTAAAAAGGTAGGAAATAGAAACTGACAGATTGAGTCAACACCTAGAAATAGGAGTTTCCAAGACAAGGTGTATTTATAGGAGGTGCAGGGGGTGGAAATCTTATATTGCTCCTGAAATAAAAACAAGAACTTTTGTAAGCTAGGTGAGTGACTATACCAAGGGAACAGAAATAAACACCTGGCCACTTAACACTTGAATCATTCATCTGGAGATCTTTCAGCTGGTTTTACACTTATATGTCATGACAGAGACAAGCCAAAAGTACCACTTTCATAACTGTGCAGACTCAGAGGAGCCAAGATGGGGAACTAGCAGAAATATGAGATCTGACAAGTGAGCAGAGAATCAGAAATCTAGAACCAAGATGCTTGGAATTCCAGACTGCAGTTAGCATCAGAAATCTGTGTTATTGGGATGGCAAAAGAGAGATCAAGGGTAAGGAAGGATGAAGTGAGTAGATGGTCAAAAATAAGGTCACTCCCCAGTCCTAGACAGATACTGAATCTAGACAGCCATTAGGATAGGGAAAGTGTATATAGAACAACACAAGAATCCAGTTTTTACCGTAATTAGGGTTTAAGTTGAGACTTTCAGGAAAAGGTTAAAATTATACTATTTATATTTAAGTACAAGGTCATGGGAGACAAAACAAACAGCAAGGATGACTTGGTTTGGAATCCTAAAGAATGAATTAGAACATCTTATGTCACTCTTGACTGTGGGCCTGAGGGATTCAGTGCCTGGGTCAAGGTTGATCTTCTAGGTATGTTGGACGTGAAGACAGGCACGCTGTAAGTGGAGAGGACTTCAGAAAGGAAGCTGTAAAGTCTCTGATGTAGATTTATTTCCTGCAAATTCCTTGTCTAAGATGACTCAAAAATAATGCTTTTTTTGCACTAAAAGACATAAATTACCAGCACTCAGCATAGTAATGCTGTCTCTTGTCCTTTGGTTTTTATATTTCTCTTTTGTGTTCTGGTCATAGTAGAAATAAATTCTATATGAATATCAGAGGCTGAATATCTGAAAAATTATAGAAGAAAGGTCAAGCTATGAGCAGCTTCAAAGTTAGGCTTATGGAAGATCTAAACAGGAGTTCATCTCATCCTTCGCTTTGATAAATACCAAAGTCGGTCCCTGGGTTCGAGTTTTGCAAATCTGCCCGTCTGCAATGTTTTATTCTGATCCTTACAGATGGGCAGATTATACTAGAGATTTCATGTTAGCAAGATGATAGTAAGATAAAGGATAAGTCTGTAATTGACTAAGCTTGGTACAGCATAATTTTCTAAGGTATGGAGTAACCTAAAATCATTAGATTAGATGTGCGGGGGTAGGTTTTGAGTGATGGTTCTTTTTCTTAAGAAAATATAAGGAAAGCTTTCTTATCTTCCCTTTTTGGTTAACACCAAGATTTCATAGACTGGCCTCAAATCTCTCCATGAATTAAGTATAGGTCACTAGCACTCTTTTAACATTAAAAATCCATCTACAGACAGTTGAAGTCAGCAGTGACATGAGGCAAACTATGTTGTCTGAGTGGCAACTGCCCACTCAGTGGAAACTGAAGATCGTGGTGATCTTCAGAATACGAAGGCTTTGAGTGGCCCCCCAAATGTCCTGTCTTACCCAGCAGCAGCTGGACCTGCACCTTTCCTTTTCCTCGGCAAAATGCTTCGGATACAAATCTGTGATTTTGCTTTGATTACAAGCTAAATCATTTCACTGAAAAACCTTTTTACTGTTAAGTTTCTATAATACTCACAAACAAGTACCCAATTATTTGGGAGCTACCTTTTGTTATTTTACTCTTCCCTGTGAATTTTCTTTCATGTGGAGTCAGGCAGATCTGATTGGGGAAGTAGCCTACAGTGAGCCTGAGGGAGAGCAGAAAGTCAGAAGATGGATAAGATAGAGAAAGAGGAATGAAAATTGGAGCCAAGGTCATAAACTAAAGAGGAAATAGATCCAAGTGGGAGCAAGCTGGAAGCAAGCAACAAGACTTGAGGGTGACTGTAGCAAATTCCACTGGGTGTGTTGGCATTAACAGTACAAGACTGAGATGGGAAACCAACCCACTGGTGCAGTTTTTGAAGGAAAGGGAGTTTGTTTTACATATTACAATTATTCTGATTTGGTACTAACATCAAATTATTAAACTTATTGTTTACCTCTTTACCTGGGTTTCTGTAGGTGGAACCTTACTAAGAATTCAAATCAGCCCCAAAAAGGTATTTTGCTCATTCTTTGAAATCAAACTAGCAAAGGTATAATTAGCTGACTCTAATTCAGTTTAATATGTAATACCTGATTATTGGACCACATCTTATCTCTGAGCTCTCTTGGAAAAGCATGTCTAAAATAAGGAAGAGGACTTACCATGCAAGGAGCACCTGCTGTGTGCCAAAAACTGCGCCGAACTCTTTATACATAGTAATTTATTTAAAGCCTTCAGCAAACAAAGCTATTAGCTTTACTTTACAGATGAATAAATTAAGGCTTTGATGGTTGAAGTGACTTGCTCCTGGATATGCAGCTAAAAGGAGAGAGAAATGGGATTCCAAAGTTAAAGCTCTTTCTGCTCTTCCATGCTGCTTCCCTCTTTGGATTACAGAGCTGTGAACTGCTTGCTCTTTGAAGTTTACTCTGCAGATAGCTACGTGTTGCAGTAACTATGATAACATCTAATAATAAAGTTGATCTTGTGGCAGTACCTACACCCAGACAACATCTGATTCATTTAAGTCATTTGCTCTCCAGTGCAATATTATTTTCCCCAAGACTTACATGAAAAAACAATAAAAGAAGACTGAGGGGAAATCAAGCGTAATCTCAGTACCATGCTTAATAAATGCTGGTCTCAGATAGATGAAATAGAATAAATAAAAGTAACTTCGCTTAGTTACCTCTTCTCTCCCAAAGGCAAAGTGACACATGTTATAAATGGCAGAACTCCATCATTGAATGCATTTCTGGCATAATACTGAAGGAGAGCCAGAAAGTGAAATTCCCTGGGCTGGTAACCTCATCAGCTCTTTTTTCCTTTTGACATTGGCAAAAGCCTGTAGTCTGGATGGGAGCTCTAATTGCTTTCCATAAGGTTTCAGCACCTGTTTCCAGGGTCCAGTGGTCAGATGAACAGACTGAATGCCAAAAGTCGTGTTTGCCGTTTCCAGTTCCGCCATAGCCTCATGACCTGGGAATTCTGACTGACCTCACCTCTCCAGCATTTTGCAAAACAGGAGTACCCAGTATTTTCTCATTCCCAGAACCCCTCATAAATATTCTGTAGGCTCTTGACTTTCTGACACCCTAGAATGAGAGATGATCCTGAGGGGCAGCCAGGATGAAACTTTCTCTTTTGCTGAGAACTACAAGTGCCAATGCAGCTGAGGGAAACGAGCATCTTGGCATCTTCTGCCGGGTTCTCATGCCAGGCCTTTGATGTACTGTAAACATCTGACTTCTCTATGTAGGGCTGTATTTTCTATAGTACATGTTCCCAAGTAAGCCCTACACAGCTGCACAGCCTGTGACTTTAATAACTCTCAAAGCCTCTTCCAGGTTTTGTGTTACTGACTCACTAGCAAAGGATCAATTTATATTAAAGGCCAAATATTAAAAATTCTAGGGAGGACTCTGGAGTACCTATTTTGGAATTTAATTGAAATCAGTGTAATATTCACAGATGAAAAACCGAACAGGTGTATTTTGGAGGCTTGTAATGATAGCTCTGTATTGTGAAGTGAAACCCAGCAGGGAGGAAGGTAAAACATTGATTTTTTTCAGGATGCCATGTGTCTGTGCACTAAAGAATGCTTCCCAATGTCATCAGTATCTCCTATTAGAGCACCTGTGAGCTTCTTGTCTTTTGAAGTACTTAGGAGAGAAAGATGATGCTTTTATTGTCTCCCCATATCCCAAACTTTTGGGAAACTTTTCATAACTAATAGAGATGATGCCAACCTACAGATACAAATGGGTTGTATTCCAAAAGTGCATTTTTGATTGTTCTTTGTACCCTGGAATATATTTTCCCACAGAAATAAGGTTCTACTTGATGATTAAATTGCAAAACAAGCTATACAGAAAAGCATTTCATCCATGATATGCTGAAATATGCCAGTCATGTGCTGAGCCCTGAAGACCCACAAATTCCCTTAATAAATTCACATTATCGTGAAAAAGACAAATATTATCGAAAGCAGGGTTCAATATGGTTAGGTAGGTGCTGTGAAGAAGACATACAAAACTGCTCTGGGGGGGGGGGTCCAAAGTAGGGACCAGCTGAATCTAGTTTTGAAAGACAAGAATGTGAAGTCAGAGAGTGTTTGAGTGAAGAAGCAGAGAAGTGCAAAAATACGGCATCTTTGGAAAAGTGCAACAAAAATGCATGGGGAATGATGAATGATGAGGTTAGAGAGGCAGGCGAGAGATGAGGTGAATGAGGAGACAGGATACCAGAGGAAGGAGCTTTGATGGTTTAGCCTGGTGGTAATGAGAAACCATTGAAAGAGTGTCCCCAAAGGATTGGCACGATCAGATTTCCATTTTAGAAAAATCATGCTGAGAATGAAGGTTAGATCTGGGAGAAGTGAGAGAGGAGACTAGGACACAGATTTGGAAATAATTTCAAAGTTTTTCTAGCCTAATAAAATTACTTGTAAAGTATTTCACATGTTTATAAATGCAGGAGTGGTAAGATAAATTTGGATTGTTTTTCTAAATCAGTTTTGATAAGTTATATTGTTTGGAATTTTTAAAATTCATGTAAAATTTTTTAAAGCATTTGACATAAATTTTTCTAATTTCCCAATAAATAGTTCTGAAAATATGTATAATAGTTCATCATCTTTTTCATCTGTAGTGACATTCAATTTTTGACTAACATCTGTAGTTCTATCTACTTTTTTATTCCTAATATTTATTTGTTTCTTTTCTCATTTTCTTTTTTTTTGACCACTCTTGACAGAGACTCGATAATTTTTAATTTTTTTTAAGAACCAACTTACAGTTTTGTTGATCTTTTCTATGTTTATGTCCTATTGTTCCATTTTATAATAATTTAGGGTCTTATCTATATTATCATTTTCTTCTACTTTCTATGAGTTTATTATGTTGTTCTTTTGGTAACTTCTAAATGTATATGCTGAGCTCATTAATTTTCAACATCTTTTTCTTTATAACATAAACCCTTAATGTCATAGGTCACCCTCTAAGAGCTGTTTTAACTAAAACCCAGAAGAGTTGGTTTGTGTATTTTTATTATCATTCATTCTTATTTTATTATGATTTATACTGTTGCCCTTGAGTTATTTAGAATTTCTAAATGGACAGGGTTTATTTTCCCTAGTTAAATTTTGTCACCGATTTATAATTCTAATTGCGTTTTGACCAGAGACTGTGATCCGTAAATAACAGTCCTGTTTATTGAGACTTGCTTTTTTATTCCTGAATGTGTCCAGTTTTTGCAAATGATCCATATGTATTTAGGAGAATTTGTGTTCTCCACTTCTTAGGTATGATATTCTGTATATCCTGTAAAACTAATTTTAGTAGAAATGAGTTGCCTTAATGAGATAAGATAATGTGCTCAACTAAGGCCATGGTGATGGAGAAATGAAGAAGATGTATCGGAGCTATATTTAGATTTTACTTAATAATTAATTGGATGTTGATATTATGGAAATTGAAAACTTAGGATGATTTAACAATATTCTGACTTGGGTTATTGAGGGAATTTAGATGCCATACATTGAGAGAAGAAATACAGGGGGATAAGCTGGTTTGTGACAATAGGATGAAAAGTCAAGTTCTGACACGTTGCTTTTGAAATGCTGGTGTGACATCCAGGTTAATATGTAGAAAATAGTTGAAAATATGTATCTGTAGCTCAGCAGAGAGATCTGGCCTTGAAACACTATTTTGGAAGGCATCCACATCAGGGGAGTAATTGCAGCCCAAATAAAGTAAGTAGAAGGAGAAGAGAAGGCAGCCAAGGACACACCTCAAAACCTATAAAAATGTATTATTATACATACGCCTTCCTATCTAGTATTTTGCTGCTAAATTGGCAAAAGGCAGTGATTATGTAAGTTACTCTTAGCTGCCATCACTGACAGTTTAAACCCAGATGCTCAGACCCAGAATGTTTCTTGTAGCAGAGACTCCAAAGGTTTGTCCAGAGGAGCCATAAATGTGCTCCGGCTGCTTCAGTTTTCTCACCAAGCCTTTAAAGAGGAGCTTGCTACTCATGACAAGAGCAAAATTGAATGCAGGGGGGTGGGGAGAATATGTGTGGGTGGGAGATACAGAAATTTTTTTTTTTTGCCTTGTCAAAATTAGGAGAGGAAAAAGTAAAAATTTCAGTAAAGAAGAAATCTTTCAAATAAATAAGAAAATAGTGTATACTACACTAGACATTTTTGACTCCAGGATCTATAGCCATAAGCCAAAATCAGCTGTTTACACCTTGATGCAGAATCCACTGTATTAGTGCCATGGGCCCAGGAAGCACCTAACAAGAGAATATTATTTTTTTCTAGCTCACCATTGTTATTTTACTGTCAGTTTTTCCCTTGATACTGAAGATAAAAAACAGGAGTCAAATCACTGGGGCAGACAACTTCTCTCCCGGTTGTACATCTGCTCTTTTACCGTTCCAACTCATCTCTATGCAGAAAATTAGTAAATGTAGATGATCGTCAAATCTTTGGGATTTAGGGTCGGAGTCTGTAGGAAATGCCGACTCTGATATCAAATAGCAATTGGAGTTTAGATGAAGCTCTTATTCTTGTCCCGCTTCAGTTTTCTCATCTGTAGAATTTGGGTTTAGAAAGTAGCATCTCTAAGATCACAACCCACACTGAAATTCTCTAATCTGTCAAGCTTAGGGAAGAGTAGTCATGAAACAGATATCCTCAGGGTAAATATTTAAGTATAATTCCACATCCAAATTGTTTATCATGCTTAGAGCGCCATTGTGAGGAAGTAAAGGATTATAATATATATATATAGCAGTCCTTCATTGTCTTTCTGCCTTTCACATTTTAAGAAAGCAGGACATTCCTATTGGTCATCAGGAAGACCATATTTCAGTTTGGAAACTGGGTCTGTCCCTCTGAAATAAATTAGATGTGAATAAATATAGACTCCAGCGCCATTTTTAGAGAATCCTGTTGTCGTTAGTAAGCACAATTTAAAATGGAGCCAGATGCCATGTCCCCTTCTTGGGATGTTTAAGAATCTAGATTGTTGCTGACTGTGCAAAGTGGATGTTTGGACTATGTATAGAGATAGATACCAGATCATTCTAATCAACAGAATAAAACAACATCATATTTAGATTTCATGGCAATTTGACAAATAAGATTTAGTGGATGTGCCAGACTGAGTTATTGAAATAGTTCACTCTTCACCTTTTATTGAATACTCATTGTGTTCCAAGGACATGGTTTAAAAATAGGCATCAGACAGTTATGCACACAAGGGTAATCACAGCTCTCCTAGTAATAATTTTTTAAAAGCACCTTTCTCTTAGTCACCAAGGAAAGTAGACTCGGTGATTTATAGGAACAGTGAATGCACTGCTCGGCCTCTTCTTTCCAGAGTAAGGCATCCTTCCTTTATGTAATCCCTTTTCTGGAGTGTTTCCTAGGCAGGCTGTACCCTCTGAAACAAACAGGTGTTAAAGTAAATCTGATGCAAATAAAGGCTCCTGCTGTCACAGAGACATGCCTGTACCTATATAAATGCATTTCTCAGAAAGCTCTTACTGTTGAGAAAGACTGAAAGGAAGCCGAGGCTAGCTAAAAATGTTATTCTTTGTACTCTGAACGTATCTGCTTCGGCTTCAGACTGGCTGCCTTAGATACGTGTTTTGTGTTTAACATATTAAATGAGGCTTCTTTTTTCCTTTTCCATGATTCAGCACAATTCTGTCCTTTGGGTTCTAGATACTGAACTAATTTGTCTACATTTATATTGTGGTGACATCTGAGATGCCCGTGGCTGTCCATGTCAATGCATGGCTTCAAATGACCATTACCTGACAGCCCCTTGGCCTCTGTAGCCCACACTCAAAGTGCACTCCGAGTGGCCAAAGAGAACTTTACACACACTAGTTCCTCTCTTGCCCTGCTTGAGCTCCCTTTATGTCTGTTTAGTGGGGTGGTCATCACTGCAAATTTCTCACAGTTTTCAAATAAGAAAACATCATGTTCCCCACGTCTTGAACTTTCTTCTAAGTGAGGTCTGCCTGATTCAGGCACAGTGAGGGAGGATGGACCATTAGCTGGTTACTAGGTGGGTCTCAATCTATTTGTATCTTATTAAGCTCTCCCTTTTGGGTACCTGAATGTATACAGCAACCTGCAGACCCTAGGACAAATTTACGGAATCATATATTGGCACTAAAGTGGTCTGAGATGCAACCTAAATAGTTTTGTTCGGACTGAAATGGAATCTTCAGCTCCATTTCCTTGGCTCTTCTGGGAGTTCAGCTCTCCCTAGAAAATCCTTAGGAAGCCTAAGTCAAAAAGAAAAGTCTGTAGGTGGTCCTAGAACAATATTCTCCAGAGTGTGCCTTGTGCCTTATCCTGTTAAACACTCTGAAAAACAGTTCCATGGTCAAACAAATTTGAGGAATACACTGCCTTTACCTTCTGGAAATTCACAATACATGTTAACATATTAAATGTTTTAGGAACTTATACATTTAAAATAAGCTGTTATTTTTTTTTTAATCCAGGGTGTCCCAAAGTTATTTTGCCAGAAAAACTGTTTTTTGCATAGCAGTTATCATCATTCAAAATTGAGGTAATGCAGCCTCAGAACACTCATAGAGCGAAGAGCTCCCCCTCACCGCAGGTTCCTGAACGTAAGTCCGTAAGCCGGTGGTTTTTCTCGAATTTATCTAAATCCCTAGGACACCCTCAGGAGGAATATGATGGGACAGAGATTTGGATCTGGAGTGACATTTGAATCTAGGGTGGAAGGCCAAGCTGCTCAGAGTTGGACACTCACACACTGCTCCCACGTGAGGTGGTACTTCGCCTACCAGCATGGTTTCCTGGCTTTGTTCCTCTCATAAACCAAATTTGCCCTCCTAATTTAATTAATGTAAGAAATCAGAGGTGGAAAAGCCAGAGACTTTTGCCAGAGGAACTTCTGAATCTATTCCAGCAGGCAGTGAGTCAGGTCTCATCTTTTCACTTTAAAGAAAGTCCAGACACTCTTAAAACGTGTTCTGTTTCTAACAAAACACTATTAAACTGTCACATACTCTTCTTCTGTTTTCTTCTCCACTGCTACTGATGGTGACCAAGATATTTGTATGGGAATAAAAGCTGTGTCTTTTATATTCAACTGACATGTCTATTTCCCTGATATTATTATTTTGCATTTCTATAGCCTTTATCTTTCAAAAGGCTTTACAATCATTCATTAGTTATTCCTCACAGCCTCCCTATTAGGTAGAACACTATGATTTGCCACTTTTACCATTTTATCTTCCTCTCCTCAGTCCCTCCCCTCTTACACAGGGCCTACTGTGTGTCAGGCTTTTATATCATGTAATCACCATAATCCCTGGGAGTGGTAATATTTCTAGATGGGGTTGAATTAGATTCATGCTGCTCTGCCCTCCTCCCTCCAAGTTTGCAGTAGAGAAAATTATATGCAACAATAAAACCGACCAAATGAGGGAAAAATTATTGGCTTTATAAATGGCTGGACAAGCATCTGAGGAATACCCCTCCACCACCCCCTCTGCCCCCCACACACACCATAGTCCAACCCTATGCAGTTCAGGGTTTCTTAGGTAAGAGGCATCAGTGGTAAGCTCAGACTTGGAGTCATAAGTAAGGCTTCTTACTCATTCCCTTCCTATCCTACCCGCACCCACCCACATACACATATATCTAAAACTCTAGGTCTGCATTTACCCAACCAGTGGCAGAGGCAAGGAGTGGGAATAGAAGCAGACATGGAGGTCCAAACCCAGATGGCAGGCCTTGCTCAGGATCTGTTTCCAGGGAAGGCAAGAGGCCCCCCCATGCATGAGCACAGAAGTACCAGGTTGAACTGAGGAAACCACCTTCAGGATATAGAGACTCTGCACTTGTGAATCATAACCATCAAGGACTGAGGTGCTGTTCCTTTAGAAGATCCTCCATTGAGGCTAATGAGGTGTGGATCACATGGAAAAACAGACGACACTGAATCCTTTATGAACAGTTTAGAAAAATGACAGCAGCAGAAATATTCCTCATTTCCCAAAAGTGATATTAATTATCAATATCATTTTACAAATGAGAAAACCAAGACACAAGGTGATGAAATGAATGGTAATACATCATATAAGCTGGTGAATGGCAGACCAGATGATCTCTCTATACACTCTTTCTGACGGCCCCAGTGTCTACTGTCCCTTGGACCCAGAATCACCTACCCTACAGATACTGGTCCCGTGTTTTTCTACCTTCCTTTCTACCAAGATAATTTTTACCTCAGGCACCACTGTGTATATATCCAGAGGCAGAATATTACATCTTACATTTCAACCTGGGTTAGATAAGTGCCCACCTTATAACCATACCTAGCTGGTACTAGCTAGCCGTCAATTTGAGTAGAATATCTATGTGGCAACTATTTTGACAGCTTATGATCATTTTTTTTTTTTTTTTTAGCTGTTAATGCACTTTCTTCATAGGAGAATCCATTAGGACCTTAATATGGGGCTCTTTTAAATTTCGCATAGTCCTAAGAGCTGAATTTAGTGCCTTGCTGTCTTATTTTTAAACCTTAGGAGATAAGGAGAAACAAATTGAAGGGAGAAAGAATTTTGGAAAAATTAGAAAAGAGGAAGAATAGCAGTTAATAGCCTGACCAGGAGAAGACAGAAAAACAAAAGCAGATGTGAAAATTGAAAACTCAGAGCATCATAGAGATAATATTTAGTGTAAGGACAAATAGTCCAACAGATCCATCAGTGAATTTTAAAGATATTAAAATCTATTATAATAGATGCTCATGATTATAACCCTGGCTCTTCAAGGAAAGAAGTTGAATGAATAGCAGTGTTTTCTGTTTAAACTGGTAGGAATATATGTGCAACACATTAAAAAAGATTTCCATCCAAAGAAGTTAAAATGTAAAATATCTTACTGCTTAAAGATGGAATTACCCAGCTATTAAGAAACAAACAAACAAAAAACTTGGCTCTCCAGAAGTAATCATTTCCAAAGAGTCTTGGATAAATATGGTCTTACAGATAGATTTTTATTCTGCCAGGAATAAATATACTGAAAGGGAATTACAAGTTTGTCATATGTCCTTATCATGTATTAAACACATGCATCCCTTCTCATGTTACTTCCATCCACCTGCTCCTCCCACATTCCATAGATCCATTCAAAGAAACGTATTGCCTCTTGATACACTCCCAGAAAAGGGGTTTTATATAAAACGTGATGTGTTACTTATCTGAAATTCAAATTTAGCTGGGCATCCTGTATTTTTATTTTCTAAATCTGGAAACTGCACTCAGGAAGTTCTAATGTTCAGCCAGTTTGTGTAACCAATGGAGGTTCTGCTGTTCCTGCCAAGACACCTTGCTCCCAGTACTCGGAACTTGCTAGCAGTCATCTGACTCCATCTGTCCGGTCCTTTGAAGAGCATTTGGTCTCTTGACTGTCAGTAGAAATCTTTGACCAACAACATCAAAATGATACATCCCCAAAGTTCTTAAGGATGGTCCTACCCAGCCTCTAATACCCAGACCCTGTAATTCATATTCAAGAGATTGGGCTGCTTTGATGTCAAGAGCTGTTGCTTGTGAAATAGAAAAAAGGACCACAGAAGAACAATCTGATAGTTAAAGCCTGTATTTATGCCTGATGATCCTGGGAATTGTCATTGGGAAGAAGCATAGCACAGGTTTTTAAAGGCCATGAATAAACACGGTTCTCCTTTTTTTTTTTTTTTTTTTACATTTTTCTGAATTTAGCAAGGTGTATTAACCCTTAATTTGCCTTCCTTTTCATTCTTTTCTATTCATCTGCATTTGGTTCTCTTGAGAATAATGAAAGGAAATCAAAGTGCCTTTGTGAGTTTTGACAGCCAAGTGCAAATAGATTGATTAAAAACATGGTGTTTCTTTTTTTAATTTAAATAGAGGAAAGATTTGTGGGTAATATGCATAATATGTGTTCGCTGGTAACAAGCTAGCAGTGGGAAGAGGGAGAAAATACGGAAGCTTTTAAGCACGAGATTGATTTTAAATTTTTCCTCCATGTTAGTTCCATTACAGGCAAATTAATCCTTCTTTCAGTAACTTGAGACTTTTTTCTAAACTCCTTTTGGGAAAAAAATATGTATCAATGGTTTTCATTTTTCATGAACAGTGAATTAAATCCGAATGCTGAGTTGGTGATCCTAACTCAGAAGATGGTAATTTTAAATAAGGTGGTCTGCCAAAGAAGCCCCTTACTTTTTACTTTATTGTGTTCTCTGTCTCTCCAAATTCCAGCATAAACGTAGAAAGCTCAGAATAAGCTCATTCTCTCTCCTTACTCATATAACGTTTCAATGTGAGGATATTCATTCGTCCAAAGGGTCCTGGATAGGCTCATGGATGGTTAGCACATACTTTCTTTCCCAGCTTCTCACCTTTTCTCTTAGGTGCTCTTAGGGACAAAGTGGAAGTGCAGAAGGGAGTATTAGGGTATAGACAGCGACCAGAGGCAAGGGATTGTAGGTGGTGAGGAAAATGGTTAGGATCAGCTGGATGAATCAGAGATCTGGGTATGATTGCCCTACGTGAAGTAGCTGCATCATAGACCTTTGTCCGATTGCACTAGAAGAGAGATGTCTAAATTCTTGGGCTAGGGCTGGTGCAATAAAGAGGTATCCATGCATACGTTAATTCAGATTACAGTACATAATGGGTCTAAATTAAGAATAAGAAAGAACAGAAAGGGAAAGTAGGAAAGGAGAAAAGAAGACCTGACTGACCTGCAGCATAGGAGGAGTTAGAAGGAGGAAGGGGGTTTGAAGCAATGACATCCTGCCTGGCAGGAGACAACCCTGCAATTAGGGCACATAGCTGTGGAATATGCTTGGTGATTCCCAGCATGAGCCTCTGGGTTCTGTAGGGCTTAAAAGTTCCATAACTTGGGAGTCATCTTGAAAAAAAAGAATACAGTTTGGTTATAAAAGTCAACTTTTATTTAAAGTAAAAGTAGGTGTTGCAATAAATTATACACTAAAAAAACTGGTACATACTATAAACATAACAAAATCAAGAGAATATCATCATTTTATTAACTGCTGATATACATCTAATACTTTTATCCCTCCTTTTTCTGGTTGTATATATTTTGATGGCTTCTGTATAAGACTATATGTTTGTAATATTTTCTATAGACTATGTATAAAGACAATTTAATTTCTCCTTTGCTACCAATGATCAAAGTTTGTATAATACTATTGATAATTTAAAAAATTCCTTTGAGTTTCACAACTGTTATTGGCAATATCATGCAAATGTTTCAGAATGTTTTCAATTTGGAAAAAAGGAAACCTCTATTGGGATCCTCTCATCTTTGAGCTATAAGATATAAAGGCATTTCAAGTTTTCTTATACAGTGACTACTCTTAAATATTCTTTGAGTTGACAACAATCTTTAACCAGAGTGTTGCCAATGTTTTCATTCTAGTGGCAAACTAAGAGTTTTATGTTATCTTTGTTGGTTTTAATGTTTTGCATAAAGTTGACAAGAAATTTAAGTATTTCTTGATTCAGTGATATGGTGGGATTTTATAGACAAGCTTCCCATACCACCACGCCCAATATTTCTAGTAATGTGATGGATTACTTTCCTAAAAAGAAGAATGCTGATAAATGCCTCCAGTTTACATAAAAAATAAAATATATGATTTATATATATAATAAACATGATTATATGCACTGCATCATCAATATATTCCTAAAAGGAAAAGTTTTCCATCTTGGTGATAGCTGAATCTCCTGTTTACAATATTTCAAATGTTTCATTAAGGTAGAAACATGAAAAGTGCCCCTTTCATATTTGTATGACTCAATGAGCTTTCACAAATATACTTCCATGAAATAGATCAAGAAATAGAGCACTATTGTAACCGGAGCATATGTTCTTGTCTCATCACAGAAAGAATTCAGAGATGAGACATAGAGGTCAAGAGAACAAAAATGAAAAATTTATTAAGCAATAATACACTCTCAGGGGGAGAGCGGACAGTCTCAGTTGAGCAACTGTCCTGAGTTTCTTTGGCAAGCTGGTTATGTGCGGTGTGAAAATGAATAAGCGGAATATTCATTGAGGATGGAGGGGTTTGGGGTCTTATCTCCTGATTCTTATCCCATCTCCACCTTCCCAAGGGGAGGAGGGATTTTCATCCTCATTTAGCCTTGATCAGAAGTGTCATGGCGTCGGTGCAGGATGGGTACTTCTTATCTGCAAGGCTAATTTTATTGTAGTGAGGGCATAATGAGCAAAAGGTTACAACCAGATGCCAGAGATTCCTGCCTTTTCCCACCTTTCTTTGTCTGCCACCAGGACGCTTGTTGCCCCAAATGCATGGTTTCCTGTCAGTCTGGAGGTTCCTGCTTTTCTTTGTCTGTGCAAAGTCCCCCACTGTTCACAAGATATATGGTTTCTTGCCATTTGGCCCATGCCCCGCTTTCTCTGCTCACATCTAGCTATCTGCCTGCTCTAACACTATCAGCACTCCTCTTGGCTTCCTCCAGCCACTACTACCCCCACAAGAGTAGCCACTGTTTGTCTGCTTTTGTATATTACATAAATGGAATCCCTATAATACTCTTTTTTGTATTTGGTTTCATTCCCTTAATGTGTTTGTAACATACACGTAGTTTAGATAGTTTATTCTTATGCCATAGAGGTTTCCAATGTGTGAATATACCACGATTTTTAAAATTTTATTTATTTATTTATTGATGGACATTGGACAGCTTCTAGTTTGGGACTATTGTAATTAGTTCTGCTGAGAACATTCTCCTATATTTCATTTAACAAAGATGTGAACCCATTTCTGTTGACTATGTTTTAGGAGTGGAATTTTATGGTTATGTTGGTTATGTTTTCTGGACTGGGTTCTAGGGTAGGTAAACATTCTGCTTTAGTAGATTCTGCCAAATAGTTTTCATAAGAGGCTGAACTACTCTGCTTAAATTTTACAGGTCTGATGTTTGGAAGAATTTTCCATTCACTATCTTTTGGCTTTGAACACTTTAAACTTTGTCCTTCACTACTCATGTAATTCTGGTATTGGGTGATATAAGTTATGTTCATATTATGCTACAACCTTTGTCCCTACAATACTGTGTAAGACAGCACAGTGGGAAGAAGGTACATTCTTACACTAGGGTGCTAATAATAACTTACCTATTCAGGGAATCAGCTGTGAACCTCATAAACATGTCCCATTCAACCTACCTATAGGCAGCACCAACTCAATTTCTCTTTAGCAAGATTCCCAAGATAACTGAAGCCACTACAATACTACCCACAACTAGGAGAAGTGTGATGGAGAAGAGGGGTGAAAGGAGGAAACAGTTGTAACCTGCTGTGATTAAAATATCATATTTTTGCAAATTTTGCAAAATATCTGGCCAAATTGAACACACAGCTAAAGCCTCTCCGACAGGCTTAGAATGGGACCTTGGCAAGTAAGAGACCCTGAAACTTAAGCTTCATTAGCCTATCCATTATCTGTTGCTTGAATACTGCTATATAAAAAAGAGCTACAACTCAGCAACATTCAACAATAAGCCTATTTGCTCATGTGTGTGGGGTAATTGGCAAAGTGGTTCTGCTGATATTGGCTGAGATCACTTGTATGTTGAGGGGATCAACTGATCTAAGAAGGCTTTGACTGGCATGACTTGGGATCACTCAGCTCTTCTCATGTCCCTCACCTTTCATCGTGCCAACCCAGGCATGTTTCTTCTCATGGCAGTAGCAAAAGGCATGAGCAGAACAAGCCCCAATGTGCATCATTTTTGCTAAATCTCAATGATCAAAGCAAGTCACCTGGCTGAGCCCAGAGTCAGAAGTGGGAGGAGCCTAAAAAAATTCATAGTAACATAGCAATGAGTGTGGATAAATGAAAGAAGGAAGATTGGGTCCATTCCTGCCACCATTCCATGACAGTTAGCTTGCCAGTAAATCCACCTCTCGTTCCCGGCCTTCCCTCCACACACAATTGGGAGTGTCTTTAGGAGTAAGGCAGGGTTGGATGAGAAAAGTATACAGAGGGCACATGGTGGTATAACTTGTGTCATGATGGAAACACCCCTCCCCCTTCCCAAAAGTCTACCTTTGTCCTAACTGAGCTTCCCACAAACTCTTCACATCAAGAAATGCATGGAAAATGATGATATCTTTACAGCTTACTAGACTGGGCTGCTCATGATGAGGGAGGAATTGGGTAGGTTCTCTGAGGGCTAAGGGGCTCCATATCTCTGCATACCTGGAACCAGTTCCTATTACATTTGTGTGATCCAGCACACTAGTTGGGAAGGACTTCATTAGAGGACTAAGGCTGCTCAGGCTTTCGCCACTAGATACTTATCCCTTTGGTGTGTGAAACTCTTTGCATATGGAAGCATCTCTGGGGAGATGTAATACAGTAAGCCTCATCAGTCATTTACACATGAGTACATAAGACTTAATCGCTATATCTTTTACTGAAATTTCATTTTTGTTTGTTTGTTATATGGGAACAAGAAAAGATAGACTGGTGAAAGGCTTTACACAGGCAAGAGCAGGATACGTGCTCTGGAAATATAGAAAGGAAACAGTAGAGGGAATTCCCTGGGGTTCCACTGGTTAGGACTCTTGCTTTCACTGCTGAGGGCCAGGGTTCAATCCCTGGTTCGGGAACTAAGATCCCACAAATTGTGCAGCGCAGTGTGGCCAAAAACATAAAAACAAAAAAACAAAACAAAAAACAAACAATAGAGAGGAAGCAAGAGGGCTCCCTCATAATTTGGATTCAACCTCCTCTACCTGGGATAACATCTTAACCTTTATTGGAAAAGTGAGGCATATTCTCATGCCAAACTACTAATGTACCCTGGAAGAGATGCCTAACCTGAACTACTAGTGTCATGTTGTTTCACAGAGAGTTTAGATATAGTAGGAAAGTAAATCGTTCTTGGTGGATTATCAAGTAGAGTTATATGACTGTTAATCTGGAAAGTCATTAATAATTATGGAGCATTATGGGTGGATGCTCCATACCCTGTCTACAAGTTCAGGGAATTATTTGCAGAATGACCCAGAGAGAGAGTGCATTAACGTTTTCTGCATCGGTCCTGTCTATAGAGCTATGGATGCTTTTAAGACTTAGAAATTCAGGTAGAATCTTATTATAACCAACTTGAAGAGAGATCAAAATCTCTGTGTTGAATCCAAATCTCATTAAAATTGAAGTGTACTGCTACAGAGTGTGAAGGAATATACTGATTATTGAGTTTTTTTAAATTTGTTTACATAAAACAAGTGTTAGGTATGCACTAAGTCTACAAACAATAACAAATGGGAAAGATGCAAAAAAGGATGTTCTTGCCAGTTCCAAGGGAGTACCTAAACTTATCTCTTCTACTGTAACTATATTTAAATGCAATATAAGATGCTTTTAATATGATTTGTATGTTTTTCACATTGCTTTAGTAGCGATGGAAACATGGACAGAGTTTCTCTCATGGTGTTCAATTTTTAGGAGTGTGTCTTAGGCAATAGCCTGGTAGAGATGCCTAAACAGAATTACTGGTGTTATATTGTTTATAGAGTTCAGATATTATTTATTCTTACAGGATTATCATATAGAGTTATAGAATACTAATCCCTAAGCCCATTGTCAGTTTTCACTCTCATTTCACTCTCTAAGGCCTTTTCATAGATACTCTAATACCACTTTATCCATTTATGAGTTACATCTAATTGGGGGCCAAACCAGAGCTGAAAATCACGCCTTCTGAGACTTAATTCAATGATGTGTTCATATGAGAAATATCAGTTTTTCTGGGACTTGGATCTACACCCAGACTTTGTAGTTTGACTCCCTCTGAAGTTCCTACACCTCATCTAAATATAACCCCAGTCTGAGCACTGGAATCCAAGTTTCATTTCTTAATAACCATGACACACACACACGCACACTAACCATGACACACACACACACACACGCACACGCACACACACACGCACGCCTAGCAGTGCACAGGACTCTGAAAATTCACCAGCACAACATCTGGCATTAAGGATATTTAGATTACACCGCTATTCAACCTCATAGTTTACACTTAATTTCAAAAGAGCAAGATTTCCATTAGGTAGAACTTCAATACGGTTTTCAACAGAGGGAATGTTGCCCATCCTCAAAAGCAACCTTTCAATTCCAACTTACTGTAGGCAGAGTGGAAAGGAGGACCTGTTTATTCACTCTGTGTGCTAGAAGGCAGAGTCTAGCCCTGAGAGGGACTGACACCCTTAGTGCTCAGAAGGCTGGTGTGGAGTGGCTGTCTCTTGTTCTCCCACATTCACTCATTCCAGCCAGAGAGTTAGGACAAAACTTCCATTCCAAATAACCTCAACAATCCCATTGTGCCACAGAGAGTTGACTCTCCTCTTTTCTAAACTTATCATACTTCCGAACAGTCTGAGATAAGGGTGGTAGAGAAGGGACTGTGAAGGAAATAGAAATCTGTTCAACCTGTGCATTCTTTGCTTGAACTTTTCAAAACACCAACAGGAAAGATGGTGAGCTTCAAGAGACCAGGCAGTAAGCATGTAAGTCTTGTTCTCAAGGAGAGCAGGATTTCAGCAGAACAGTGGATCAGGGATTGGAGTGGACGAGGATCAGTTTGAGTATATTCCCTGCTTCTCTTTAAGTCTATTAGGAAGATATGGATTTGAGAGAGAAAATGGGGAGATGTGGAACTCTGAAGAACAGAAGGGATTTATACCAGAAGACACTGAGACACTGGCATAAGGTCAGATGTTGTGTAGAGTAGCAGAGAGATGTTAAAGAGATGATTATCAACTATCTTCTAATAAAAGCTAGGTTTTGGAACAGATGGGACTAGAAGCAGCAGAAAAGGCCCGGGGTGGTGATAGGAAGATAAACACAAATGTATTAAGAGAAGTAGCGCATATCACAGCTAAGTCAATGACAAGATAATTAATTGGCACTTAAGAGCTTCTACTTCTTTTAAGTCTTTTTTTTTTTTTTTATTCTTTTTGTTGCAATGGTAAATGGGAGTGTTTTCTTGATTTCACTTTCAGATTTTTCATCCTTAGTGTATAGGAATGCCAGAGATTTCTGTGCATTAATTTTGTATCCTGCTACTTTACCAAATTCATTGATTAGCTCTAGTAGTTTTCTGGTAGCATCTTTAGGGTTCTGTATGTATAGTATCATGTCATCTGCAAACAGTGACAGCTTTACTTCTTCTTTTCCGATTTGGATTCCTTTTATTTCCTTTTCTTCTCTGATTGCTGTGGCTAAAACTTCCAAAACTATGTTGAATAAGAGTGGTGAGAGTGGGCAACCTTGTCTTGTTCCTGATCTTAGTGGAAATGCTTTCAGTTTTTCACCATTGAGGACGATGTTGGCTGTGGGTTTGTCATATATGGCCTTTATTATGTTGAGGAAAGTTCCCTCTATGCCTACTTTCTGCAGGGTTTTTATCATAAATGGGTGTTGAATTTTGTCAAAAGCTTTCTCTGCATCTATTGAGATGATCATATGGTTTCTCTCCTTCAATTTGTTAATATGGTGTATCACGTTGATTGATTTGCGTATATTGAAGAATCCTTGCATTCCTGGAATAAACCCCACTTGATCATGGTGTATGATCCGTTTAATGTGCTGTTGGATTCTGTTTGCTAGTATTTTGTTGAGGATCTTTGCATCTATGTTCATCAGTGATATTGGCCTGTAGTTTTCTTTCTTTGTGACATCCTTGTCTGGTTTTGGTATCAGGGTGATGGTGGCCTTGTAGAATGAGTTGGGGAGTGTTCCTCCCTCTGCTATATTTTGGAAGAGTCTGAGAAGGATAGGTGATAGCTCTTCTCTAAATGTTTGATAGAATTCGCCTGTGAAGCCATCTGGTCCTGGGCTTTTGCTTGTTGGAAGATTTTTAATCACAGTTTCAATTTCAGTGCTTGTGATTGGTCTGTTCATATTTTCTATTTCTTCCTGATTCAGTCTTGGCAGGTTGTGCCTTTCTAAGAATTTGTCCATTTCTTCCAGGTTGTCCATTTTATTGGCATAGAGTTGCTTGTAGTAATCTCTCATGATCTTTTGTATTTCTGCAGTGTCAGTCGTTACTTCTCCTTTTTCATTTCTAATTCTATTGATTTGAGTCTTCTCCCTTTTTTTCTTGATGAGTCTGGCTAATGGTTTATCAATTTTGTTTATCCTTTCAAAGAACCAGCTTTTAGTTTTATTGATCTTTGCTATCGTTTCCTTCATTTCTTTTTCATTTATTTCTGATCTGATTTTTATGATTTCTTTCCTCCTGCTAACTTTGGGGTTTTTTTGTTCTTCTTTCTCTAATTGCTTTAGGTGCAAGGTTAGGTTGTTTATTCGAGATGTTTCCTGTTTCTTAAGGTAAGATTGTATTGCTATAAACTTCCCTCTTAGAACTGCTTTTGCTGCATCCCATAGATTTTGAGTCGTCGTGTCTCCATTGTCATTTGTTTCTAGGTATTTTTTGATTTCCCCTTTGATTTCTTCAGTGATCACTTCGTTATTAAGTAGTGTATTGTTTAGCCTCCATGTGTTTGTATTTTTTACAGATCTTCTCCTGTGATTGATATCGAGTCTCATAGCGTTGTGGTCGGAAAAGATACTTGATACAATTTCAATTTTCTTAAATTTACCAAGGCTTGATTTGTGACCCAAGATATGATCTATCCTGGAGAATGTTCCATGAGCACTTGAGAAAAATGTGTATTCTGTTGTTTTTGGATGGAATGTCCTATAAATATCAATTAACTCTATCTCATTTAATGTATCATTTAAAGCTTGTGTTTCCTTATTTATTTTCATTTTGGATGATTTGTCCATTGGTGAAAGTGGGGTGTTAAAGTCCCCTACTATGAATGTGTTACTGTCGATTTCCCCTTTTATGGTTGTCAGTATTTGCCTTATGTATTGAGGTGCACCTATGTTGGGTGCATAAATATTTACAATTGTTATATCTTCCTCTTGGATCGATCCCTTGATCATTATGTAGTGTCCTTCTTTGTCTCTTCTAATAGTCTTTGTTTTAAAGTCTATTTTGTCTGATATGAGAATTGCTACTCCAGCTTTCTTTTGGTTTCCATTTGCATGAAATACCTTTTTCCATCCCCTTACTTTCAGTCTGTATGTGTCTCTAGGTCTGAAGTGGGTCTCTTGTAGACAGCAAATATATGGGTCTTGTTTTTGTATCCATTCAGCCAAGCTGTGTCTTTTGGTGGGAGCATTTAGTCCATTTACATTTAAGGTAATTATCGATATGTGTGTTCCCATTCCCATTTTCTTAATTGTTTTGGGTTTGTTATTGTAGGTCTTTTCCTTCTTTTGTGTTTCTTGCCTAGAGAAGTTCCTTTAGCAGTTGTTGTAGAGCTGGTTTGGTGGTGCTGAACTCTCTCAGCTTTTGCTTGTCTCTAAAGGTTTTAATTTCTCCATCAAATCTGAATGAGATCCTTGCTGGGTAGACTAATCTTGGTTGCAGGTTTTTCTCCTTCAACATTTTCAATATGTCCTGCCACTCCCTTCTGGCTTGTAGAGTTTCTGCTGAAAGATCAGCTGTTAACCTTATGGGGATTCCCTTGTGTGTTATTTGTTGTTTTTCCCTTGCTGCTTTTAATATGTTTTCTTTGTATTTAATTTTTGACAGTTTGATTAATATGTGTCTTGGCGTATTTCTCCTTGGATTTATCCTGTATGGGACTCTCTGTGCTTCCTGGACTTGATTAACTATTTCCTTTCCCATATTAGGGAAGTTTTCAACTATAATCTCTTCAAATATTTTCTCAGTCCCTTTCTTTTTCTCTTCTTCTTCTGGAACCCCTATAATTCGAATGTTGGTACGTTTAATGTTGTCCCAGAGGTCTCTGAGACTGTCCTCAGTTCTTTTCATTCTTTTTTCTTTATTCTGCTCTGCAGTAGTTATTTCCACTATTTTATCTTCCAGGTCACTTATCCGTTCTTCTGCCTCAGTTATTCTGCTATTGATCCCATCTAGAGTACTTTTAATTTCATTTATTGTGTTGTTCATCGTTGCTTGTTTCATCTTTAGTTCTTCTAGGTTCTTGTTAACTGATTCTTGCATTTTGTCCATTCTATTGTCCATTCTATCTCCAAGATTTCGGATGAACCTTACTATCATTATTCTGAATTCTTTTTCAGGTAGACTGCCTATTTCCTCTTCATTTGTTAGGTCTGATGGGTTTTTATCTTGCTCCTTCATCTGCGGTGTGTTTTTCTGTCTTTTCATTTTGCTTATCTTACTGTGTTTGGGGTCTCCTTTTTTGCAGGCTGAAGGTTCGTAGTTCCTGTTGTTTTTTGTGTCTGTCCCCAGTGGCTAAGGTTGGTTCAGTGGGTTGTGTAGGCTTCCTGGTGGAGGGTACTAGTGCCTGTGTTCTGGTGGATGAGGCTAGATCTTGTCTTTCTGGTGGGCAGGTCCACGTCTGGTGGTGTGTTTTGGGGTGTCTGTAGACTTATTATGATTTTGGGCCGCCTCTCTGCTAATGGGTGGGGTTGTGTTCCTGTCTTGCTAGTTGTTTGGCATAGGATGTCCAGCACTGTAGCTTGCTGGTCGTTGAGTGAAGCTGGGTGCTGGCGTTGAGATGGAGATCTCTCGGAAATTTTTGCTGTTTGATATTATGTGCAGCTGGGAGGTCTCTTGTGGATCAGTGTCCTGAAGTTGGCTCTCCCACCTCAGAGGCACAGCACTGACTCCTGGCTGCAGCACCAAGAGCCTTTCATCCACAGGGCTCCTTAATTTGGGACGATTGGTTGTCTATTCAGGTATTCCACAGATGCAGGGTATATCAAGTTGATTGTGGAGCTTTAATCCGCTGCTTCTGAGGCTGCTGGGAGAGATTTCCCTTTCTCTTCTTTGTTCTCAGAGCTTCCAGGGGCTCAGCTTTGGATTTAGCCCCGCCTGTGCGTGTAGGTCGCCGGAGGGCGTCTGTTCTTTGCTCAGACAGGACGGGGTTAAAGGAGCCGCTGATTCGGAGGCTCTGGCTCACTCAGGCCCGGAGGTAGGGAGGGGCACGGAGTGTGGGGCGGGCCTGCGGCGGCAGAGGCCGGTGAGACGTTGCAGCCTGAGGCGCGCCTGTGCGTTCTCCCGGGGGAGTTGTCCCTGGATCCCGGGATCCTGGCAGTGGCGGGCTGCACAGGCTCCCCGGAAGGGCGTGTGGCTAGTGACCTGTGTTCGCACACAGGCCTCCCGGTGGCGGCAGCAGCGGCCCTAGCGTCTCATGTCTGTCTCTGGGCTCCGCACTTTTAGCCACGGCTCGCGCCCGTCCCTGGAGCTCTCTCAAGCAGCGTTCTTAATCCCCTCTCCTCGTGCCCCAGGAAACAAAGAGGGACGTAAAAGTCTCTTTCCTCTTCGGCAGTTCCGGACTCTCTCCCGGCCAGCCGCGGTGCACCAACGCCCTGCAGGCTGTGTTCACGCCGCCAACCTCAGTCCTCTCCCGGCGCTCCGACAAAAGCCGGAGCATCAGCTCCCAGTCCCGCCCGCCCCGGCGGGCGAGCAGACAAGCCTCTCGGCTGGCGAGTTCCGGTCGGCCCGATCCTCTGCGCTGGAATCTGTCCGCTTTGCCCTCCGCACCCCTGTTGCTGTGCTCTCCTCCGCGGCTCCCAAGCTCCCCCACTCCGCCTCCCGAAGCCTCCACCCGCGAAGGGGCTTCCTAGTGTGTGGACACTTTTCCTCCTTCACAGCTCTCTCCCGCTGGTGCAGGACCCGTCCCTATCCTTTTGTCTCTGTTTAGTTTTTTCTTTTGCCCTACCCAGGTACGTGGGGGGTTTCTTGCCTTTTGGGAGGTCTGAGGTCTTCTGCCAGCGTTCAGTAGATGCTCTGTCTCTTTTAAGTCTTGTTGTGGTATTTCATACTCTATGAGAAAAAAATGGAATAAGGATTTTTATGCTGCTTTCTAAATCAACAGGATTGTATAAATTGTATAATTAGTTGTACATTATACAAATTAATTGTATAAATAGCCGTATACTCATCCCCGCACATACATGTATTTTGAGTGAGAATATGAAAGGATAAATTTTTTTCTTTCCTATTCATCAGTGCCTAATCTAAATCCAATCAAATGACAAGATGAATGTCACTGTACTTTCCTAAGAGAATGTCTCCCATTTAGCCCGTGATTGCTTCAGTCGATTCAGGCTTAATACTTGTGTCAGTTTTTGGCGCAACAATACTGTGTAACAAACCACCCTCTAACTCTGACCTTTCAAAAATAGGCGTTCACTCTCCTATTCATAGACTTTCAAAATAACCATGTCTCAGCTGATCTAGGTGAGGCTCAACTGTGTGAATATGCATCAGGCTGCAAGTCAGGTGGGCTTAGCTTCTGGCTGCAGTTTGGGTTCAAGTCAGCTTTACATGTGTTCAGGCTGGAGCCCAGGCTTCAGGAACAAGACGTTATTCTCAGGGCAAGTGGAAGGAGCCCAGGAGAGTGAGTTGAAATACGTGAAGACTACATGTATAAAAGTGCTTAGAGTACTACACAGCATGGATTAAGCAGAGCAAGAACTCTTTACAAGCTTGATACAGGCATACCTCATTTTATTGTGCTTTGCTTTATTGCAGTTTTTTTTTACAGACTGAAAGTTTGTGGCAACCCTACTTTGAGCAAGTGTATCAGCGCCATTTTTCCAGCAACATTTGCTCGCTTCATGTCTCTGTGTAGCATTTTGGTAATTCTCACAATATTTAAAACGTTTTCATTATTATATATTTGGGGTTTTTTAAATAAATTTATTTATTTATTTATTTAATTTATTTTTGGCTGCGTTGGGTCTTCATTGCTGCACACGGGCTTTCTCTAGTTGGAGCGAGCAGGGGCTACTCTTCCTTGCTGTGCATGGGCTTCTCATTGTGCTGGCTTCTCTTGTTGCGGAGCACGGGCTCTATACATGTGGGCTTCAGTAGTTGTGGCTCATGGGCTCAATAGTTGTGGCTCACAGGCTCTAGAGTGCAGGCTCAGTAGTTGTGGCGCACGGGCTTAGTTGCTCCACATCATGTGGGATCTTCCTAGACCAGGGCTTGAACCCATGTCCCCTGCATTGGCAAGTGGATTCTTAACAACCACACCACCAGGGAAGCCCAGTATATTTGTTATGATAATCTGTGGTCCGTGATTTTTGATGTTACTATTGCAAAAAGATTACAACTCACTGAAGTCTCAGATGATAGTTAGTGATCTCTAGCAATAAAATGTTTAATTAAAGTATGTACACTGCTTTTTTAGACACAATGCTATTACATACTTAATAGACTACAGTATAGTGTAACATAACTTTTATATTTGCTTTATTGCAGTAGTTTGGAATTGAACCCATAATATCTCTGAAGTACACCTGTATACTTTTTATAAGTATTTGGTACTTACCATTAAATTCTTAATAGGATTGGCTGTATGTTTTTCATATGTCCACTCTTTAATCTAAATACAGTATAGAATTTCTTTGATTCAGTGAACTGCCTAATAATCACATTCTAATTTCCAATGTGCTATCATGATTTTCTCTGGGTTTGGTACAGTCACCCTACATATCATGAGGATTCATGGCCCTTTGCCTCAGATAAAATTTGTAACAATAATGAAGAACAATCAGTATCTTTTACCTCACCACAGCCCTCTCGGCATCAGATGGCTGCAGCTGTAAGCAAAAAAGATGCCAGAAAAAAATTCTGATCTGTGGGGCCTTAAGGCCTTAGGTGTTTCCTCCATGTAGAGCGAAGACCCTTGAGACATGGGATAGGTGGCTTCCCTTACTGCCCATGAAATAGGTCAAGATTTTAGATTCAATGGAAAAAGGGTGTCTTATGGTACTTACTGCATGATAAATATCACTCAGCACTTCACTCTGTGGTTTCCGTGCATGGTTAAGCTTACTGCCAGATGAAGCATGTTTTAGTTGACCTGCGATTCGCAAAGCAGAGTACATAATTTGCCAGTCTCTCTGTGGTCACCTACTCTAAATTCCTATTTTCTAGCCACTGTCTCCTTTGTCACTTAAAATATTGTGGATATGTACAGATACCAAATGCTTACTGAACTGATGATTCATTAAATTTCATTGGCCTCAGCTTCTGTCCCTGGCTCTGAAAAACGTAACACATCCTATCCCTACCCCCCAAAACTTGTTGTAGTTTGGAGAAATGGGTTAAAAATATTTGAAATATTTATCTTCCTACATGAATTTATTTAATATAATTGTTCCACTTAATGAAAAAGCAGAAGGGCAACATCTGAGTTAAATGAAATTATTAGATGGTGATATTTATAAAAGCATCTCATTCGTTTTATCAAGAGCAGTGAAGTGGTTTTAATATATGCAGAACTTTGCTTTTTGCTATTTATTAAAATAAAATCTATCTTTACTTTGATTTATATTCTAAGATAAAAATCAACAAGCTGTTCTTAGACTTTCTGATACTTGCATAAATGTATGGACATAATGAAATTATACTAATAATATACATAATGGAAAGGAGGAAGGTAGCTCTCATATGGTCACCATGCTAATCATAGTCAGCTCTACCATAGAGTATGTATTCAATATTGGAAAGCATTAACAGCTACTTAAAAACTAATTTGCTGAAAGTTTGATAAAAAAAAATTATTTGGGTTCTTATGAAAGCCATTCCTGTCTGTGTAAGCTATTATTTTGCTCCATGTTTTAAGGTCAAAGTGGTTCAAAGAAAACCTGTTGTTCTAATATCAAGAACATATATAATTCCTTGTATGTTAATTATTGCTGATGCTGGCTTGGTATTTGTATTAGGCCTTAGTCATGGGAGAATGGTTTTTAAAAAATGATTAAGGTTGAGCATATTTATCTGAGGGAGCATTATTGCTGAACTCTGTTTACATAGACAATGAAACATTCAGCAATTCAAGCAAAAAAGTTGACTTGCTATCTAAAGGTGGTTTCCAATTTCCAAAATACATAAGAAAGGATAACGCATTGTTAAACTGCAAATGACATCCCATCCTTTGAGACAACTGCTCCAATTTTATCCTGGGTCATAAATGAAGTGGGTTTGTGGAGATGAAGCTTTAGCCTATTCAGCCAGTGCCATTTGCCCACTTTGTTTCTGACAACCACTCAAAAAGGGATTAGGAATAGATTAGTTAGAGACACTGAAAGTCAGAACTGAAAGCAGCATTAACAATTTTGTTTGGGGAAAATCCAGCTAGTATTTCAAGTGAGAGGGGAAAAATGGAGAATTTAGAGTTGAATTTTGGACCTTCATTTACTTGGACATTTACTTCATCTTTCCACTCTATACCCATCTTTGGCTGTTCTAGTTTCAAATGGTGCATGTTGTCATTTACATTACTGCTACTCAAAGTGTGGTCCATGAACCATTGTCAGCTGGTAAAATGTTCACTGTCTATGAATATGCATTGTGCTTATATAAATATGTATATATTTGTGAGATAAATATAGAAATAGAGAGTAAATGTTTGGATAAGGATACTTACCTGGTGAACCAGTAAAAAAATCCACAGATCACATTTGGAGTAGTAGTGATGATTAGCATGTAGTTTAAGAGAAAAACTGCAAAGCAGTAGGTGTCTGAAGATTTAAATTTTAATTGGAGCTACTGTCAACTACTAACTTCACCTTCTGGTCTCAGTTATCTCAAATGTAAAATAAGGGCTTAAATTAAATCTTTAAGGTCCCTTCCATAATTAACATTCTATGATTCTATTGAATATGCTTTTGACTTTTGAATATGCTTTTGTAATGTTTCACCTTAACTTTTCTTCATTCATTTATCCATACTAACCTTTTAAGTTGATGCCTGCAAGACATCACAAAACATATCATAAACAGCAAATATCTGAATTACCAACATTTTGCCTGCTGTTTGTTAAAATAAGATTCTCCTTTACCTTTCATTTTGTGTTATAAGGAAGAAATTAATAAGCTGTCTTATAGTTTTCATTTTAATATTTTAATATATGGACATAGTAATGTTATAAAATATTCAATAAAAATAAGGAAGGAATGGGCAGATATTGTATATTCACCCTGATATTCATGTTCAACAGTAACTCCTTTGTTCTCTTTTAAATAGTTCCTTTACCAAGAGAGATTGAGTCAAAGGAGAAGACTTAGAAAGGATCTGTGCTCTCAAAAAATAAATTTCCACCAGAAACTAAAAGACGTAAAGAATAAATTTCTGCCAAAGACTTAGAAAAACCAGTCCTCCATTAAAAGCCATATTTGGGCAGACAAAGCCCTGTGTCAAATTAAAACTCCAAAGTTACTCTTTACTGGGTACTTTAAGAACTCAGTGTTTACTTTGTAGTGGAGGGCGAGCTTTATGGGATGACAGGGCAACCTAGTCTTCAGGCCCTCAGGCATAGTGGGAGCTCTCCATGGTACTGCTTCAGATCCTGGCAGCATCAGCCTGAATGATTCTTGGTTCTAACTTGGGCCTTCCTTTTCTAAGTTGCTTCCAATATCCTGTTTGATCAAAAGAACCTAAATGAGATAAAGGAGTATCTTGCGTTACATGACAGATTGTTGCCCCCCCAAAATGTTGTTATACCTTCCAGACTTGACCTGTGCCATTTACCACATAACTCCTTTATGAGTACAACCTCGATTTTGACCAGCCACTCATTCCTATAGCTGATGTTAAACCTGTCTTCTTCAATCCACTTTTTATTTCCTTGGTCGGTATAGCCTCACATCCCCTCTAGTCTTCTAGTCTTTTCTTTAGAACTGAAAACCATGGAATTGTAACATAGAGAAGGGAATTGTAACATAGAGAAGAGAATTGTAATTATCTCACCCAACCACTTAACATAATCATAATGGATCTTGGATCTCTGCCCACTCTACTGTTCTTTCTACTATACCACATTTACAACTTCTAAAATTCTTGAATACAAGGCAGATTCTGTTGTATATAAATCTCTCTCCCAAAGAAGAGTAAAACACTGAAGAACAGGAACAGATGAATACAAATTCTGCTTTATCTACTTACTTATTATTTATATATTTATTTATTTCAGAACACCAATCACATTGCACTGCACATTGCAGACGTTAAATTTGAGTACTTGTTGAATTGAGTTTGCAACATTCTTACAGCTTCTGCATCTCAGTTTTTGCTCTTCTGTAAATTTCCTCATTTTTGTATATTTGGATCATAAAGATATTCAGTTCAATTTTGCATGTTTCATATACTTATGTTTGAGCCTTTCTTAGTATTTTTCACATACTGGGTGTTACATAACATTTCTTTTTTTATTCAATTTTCCTGTGTTGTATCTACAAGCACCTCTCTGACCTTTGAAGGGTGCTTCCTTATGCTCAGCATCTAAAAGAACAGCTCTTTGTCTATATTTGCTGTACTCAGAATACACTTGTGTTTCTTATAATCATTCATACTTGTTTTCTTTTTCAGTGTTGCTGATTTCCAGGTTCATATCTTCTTATTGAATAAATGTGTCTTTTAGCTTGTTTTCCCCTCTGCTGGAACATTTATTTTTTTCCAAACTCAATTTTATTTTAGCTGCTTTCTGTCTATATTTGTAAGTGTGTTTTATTTATCTTCTGTTCTCTGACATTTGCAATATTTTTAAATCTATGTTATCTTTAATTTCTCCAAAGTCATTCTTGTAGACAATGATGAAGCTTATATTACCCTCTTGAAAGAGATCATCAAAACTAGTTCTCTGGTTATCCATGATAAATCTTTACTAATTGACAAACTAATAGCATTAAATTCAGACTGAATTTGAATTGAATTAAAATCTTTGCTATCTATTTCATATTTATTGAAATTGAACTAATGAGTTGTCCTGTGTTGACTTTTTTTACTTGCTTATGATTCCATCCACAATAAAGCTATCAGAAATGATGTCTACCATTTCTTCTTCTCAAGATAATATTACTTACCTGTCATCTTGATGTTTAAGATTGTTCTCTATGAACATCTGTTCCTTTTAAAAGCTGCTTAAGTCAGCCTCTGAAATCATTCTTTGTACCCGTTATGAAGATGATTTCCATTCATCCATTATTACTACATCTTTTGGACATACATAGAGCTCTCTCTGTTCTTCATACATTTGCAAAAATCAAATTCAATCACTGTGACACTCATCAAGTCAACTGTAGGCATCATATACCCAGAGTCACTGATTTGTTAATGTTCAAATCTTCCAATTATTCCATTGTCTGCTTTTAGGAGCTGCTTTTGCAGAAACTTAATTATATCCTAATCATACACAGTAATTGTTTTCTTATTAAAACAAGATTTAAGAAATTAATTGAGTCTCTCAGCCATTTGGACTTATCATTAATGTCATGTCCCTCATTTATATTTGACTTCATTCACTCAGTTATTTTCTCCATCCTTATATCCCCTCATGAGGTTTCAAAAATACTTTGTTTTAGCTTTAACCATTTGTGCCAACACTGACTCATTCTTCTTTTGTAGTATTACTTTTTTCACTTCTAAGTTACAATATCCTACCATTTCTTTATGTGAACAGTGGCTTAATAGTCAGTAAATAGGGAATAGCCAGGATTACTACCCAACACTTGATTCAGATCCAAGATTTCTACAGAGCCCCAGATGTGGACTCAGTGCTTGCTCGGGGACCTAATCAGCTACACTTTGGACATGATTTCTATGCATACACTATCCCCATACACTACCAATGCTATCTACACTACAGGCCCAATCATATGCCCATCCCCTGCCCATGGGGTACACACACAGTCTTGTGATGAGTATTTCCCAGCCCTAGTTCCTTCAAAGTACAATCACATCACGACTCTCTTCTCCCAACCACTTTTCTTTCATTTACCTTTCTAATTATCCTCTTGCCTCCTGACCTTCATACTTCTCATCTTTTTGAATCACTTCTCTATTCTTTTACCCAAATTCAGTCTAATAGACTACAGCGTAAAAAAGTCCTGTGTTTAATCAAGATATTCCTAAGTCCTAGCCAGTGGTCTTCTTGTTTCCAGTGGCAATTTATGAAAGAGGGTTTTAGGAACTGAAAAATTGTGAATAATCCTTTGGAATTTAGTGAAATAGGAGTTAACTTTGGTTCGCTTCCTCATTCAGTCTCTACCTTATTCTTCTTATATCATGTACAAATTCTTGCTTATAGCCATTCCACCCACATGCCCAGCATAAAGAAATAAGGGAAAAGAGCTGGATTTGATCAGCATAAGGTAATCTCAGCAGGATGGAAGCATTGGGGCCAATATATTACAACCATAAAAAACATTTGGAATGGGAGTCCAAATGTAAGAATGGGGAGGCGGGGGGGGAGATACCATCAGTAAACTCCTTTGGTATTAATACATTACCCAGTAAAGCAGTACCTTCTTTATATTAATGTGATATAATGGAATTCAAATTTCAAAGTAGAGAAATTTCATGATTATTCAATTTGTGAAGGGATTAACAATAATGCTTTTAATTGCATACTCCCCTATGCCACTTCAAATATGCCTCTATTTAGAGAAACTCTATGACATGATGTTTTAGGAACATGGGTCTTGATTAAAGTAAGTTGTATCAAGAAGGTATTGATTCAGAAAAACAGGAAATTGTGAACCAAGAAAATCATTTATTTGGACTTGCCTGGCAGTCCAGTGGTTAAGACTCCATGCTTCCACTGCAGGGGGCACAGGTTCGATCCCTGTTTGGGAACTAAGATACTGCATGCCACACAGCATGGCTGGCCAAAAAGAGAAAAAAATTTAAAAAGAAAATCACTTATTAGATCAGCAATTATTGGACCAGAATGTGTTTGGAGAAATCCATAGAAGAAATAAACCTTAAGTACTTGGGGGTAAGGGACAATGTCTTATTCAAATGTTTATCCATAGTACCTGGCACAAAGTAGGTGATTGCCTTAGGTCAGATTCCTTAGACACAGAGCCTAAGACAGGGATTTAGGGTTATGTGATTTGTTGAGGAGTGTTCCTCAGGAAAAACCTATAAGAAGGAGGAAAGTGAGATAAGGAAGGGGAAAATCCAAAAAGAATAGTGCCTGAAGAAAGCTCTCACCTTGTCTTGGTCTGTGGTGAGGCTCTGGATTGTGAATAGTATTGCAGTGTTTTCCCACTTTGAGACAGAAGGGCTAGGCTTAATCCTGAATCAGTACGTCATTAATCACTTGGGAGTAGATACGTTGCAACCCCAAAGTTTCTGGACATCTTAGTTCCCATCCACCAAAAATTCTCCAGAGAAGGCCACAGCTATAAGCTGGTAACCACAGTTCTCACAGCAGCTAGGAAATAGTTACACCCTTTGGAAAGGGAATCTGGACTAGCTACCTAAAGCACAGACTGCAGTAATCAATAAATGTTTATTAGGTGAGTGAAGAGATGAGCATGGCCCAATCTGACTCTAACTTCACATTTTACAGGAATTGGATATTTTTCCAATTTTTCTTTATGGCCATTAATTTCATTCAGCATACAACACATGTCCCATCTGGCTTAATCAGTGTCATTTTAGAACTCACGTTTAAGTAGCAAGTGAATATAAACAACTACCAAGTCCAAGCACACAAGTCAAGAAACAGTAAAAGAAGAATGTTTGCTCTTAAGATAGCTCTCATTGGCAGGGTAAAGGCAACAAGATTCACAAGCAGCTGGATGGGTGAGATCATAAATAAGGTGAGCAGAAGACATACTAGCAGAGCACGTTAAAGCAAGGTCCCAAACAATGCAGAAAGGCTCTATAATTTTGGGTAAAAAGAATAATTGGAAATGCAGGGGAGGCAAGTGATACCCAGATCACTTGAGTGTATGGATTGCTCTTTCTACATAGCCCTAATGCAGGGCCTCAGATGATAGAAGGCAGAGGGGTGACAACTTAACTTACTGACCCTGGGAAAGTTTTCAAGGATGCCCAGGCTGACAAAGAGTGATGGTTATGTGTTAATCCTTTACCAGAACACAGGTATACAGCCACCTTTAGCAACAACATCTGTGAATGAAAATGGTAAGACTATTACTAAAATGTTACTTGTTCAAGTATGGCATTAATAACTTTAGGTGTAAGGGTGATGCAGTCTCACTGGAAATGGCACATAAAGCACTATGTACATTATTTTAACACAGCAGATTTCAAATGTTTAGGCTTCAATCTGACCATGATCATTTTTTTCTAAATATTTATTTGGTTACCCCAGGTCTTAGTCATAGCAGGTGGGCTCCTTAGTTGTGGCTTGCAGGCTCCTTAGTTGCAGCTTGCCGGCTCCTTAGTTGTGGCACGTGGGCTCCTTAGTTGTGGCATGCAAACTCTTGGTAGCAGCATGCATGTGGGATCTAGTTCCCTGACGAGGGATCGAACCCAGGCCCCCTGTATTGAGAGTGCAGAGTCTTAACCACTGCACCACCAGGGAAGTCCCCTGACCATAATCTTTTAATGTGATTTTCTAGCATAAAAAAATATTCTCTGTTTACTACTAAATGATTACATAAATTTTACTCATAGTCCTGACCTTAGATTATCCTAATGATTTAGAAGTTTTGGTAAGTAAACAGAATTGTCAGTGTGGCCCTTTATTTTTGTAGAGACTCTGAGTATCTTATGAGGAAAAGTTGGTTGTTGAGTATTTATCTCTGTTAATGTTCTTCAGTGGTCAGCAACAGAAGCTAACTGACCTAACAGGACAAAACAGAATTTATTAGAAAATTTCAGGAATAAATCTAGACTTGAAGGAAAAGGTGAAAATACATCTGTGGTAAAATGGCCATAGTGTATTTTGCAGATTGTATTCTGTTAGGGCTGGCTGGTTTCAGGTTTATCCCACTGCCACATGCACACACACACACACACACACACACACACACACACAGTCATGCTGTACCATGACCAATGGAGCAGACTTCATGTTGGAACATGGCCTCATGGGCAGATGCTGTTGGAAATGAAAGAAGTCTTGAAGGTGACTTTGGTACAGTTTGATCTCCATTTTACAGATGACAAAACAAGACCAAGAGATACAGCTATTTTTGCAAAATCAAATTTATTGAAGGCTGACCAGAAAAGAAAATATGTCCTTGGTAAAGCAAAAATAAAGTGACTCTTAAGCAGAAGGTGTTTGGGGGCTTTCTCTCTAGCATGATGCCATCAATGAAACATCTCATTCTGAGACTCTCCATTCAAGTTTCACATCTCCAGGAGAGAGTTTATTAGTCTAGCCTAAGTCATTTTCCCTCCTGGAATCAGTCAGCCTGTCCAGAGGCTGGTGACACAGAAGCAGTCACCAGAGAAATCACTGATGTCCAGGCAGCCATCCAGTTTATGTTGGCTTAAGCATTAGAGTTTGTCCCTTGATATCTGTGGTCATCAGTGTGTTCAGATCTGTAAGAGCTTTTAAATTTATTTTTATTTATGTGTTCCTTTAATGGGTCTAAATGTTTACACCTAATTAGGACTTTTTTTAAATGTAGAATTAAATAAATTTAAATTCACATGTACCAAGATTGTGTTTAATGCTAGCATCTTAAATTCAAATTAAGCATTTGATCTGTGATACAGGGACTGCTATAAATACCTCTTTAATGAAGGATCAGGAAAAAAAAAAAAAAAAGATTGTATTTGCGGTGTCCGGTGCTCATATGCAATGGCTTTTAGTTTTACTTGGGCTTTCTTTTTGAAAAGTTGGCCTCTTTCTCAGTGAGTTGCCATTATTTCTCATCTACACATTGGCTTAGCCAGTCAGCCGAATCAGTTGCTCAAGGCTTTCTGTCTAGTCTGAAAATTGTCACAGACGTGAGCCCCAGAAGGACAGGAGCCCTGTGCTCCATCTGTATAGCCCCATGCTTAGTGGAGCATATTATAAGTACTAATGTTGTGTTTGCTGAATGAGTAAGTGAATGAATGACTACATGTCCTCTTCCTACTTTATAATGTCAGCTTTTATTTATTATTAGCAATATAAACTACTGTGTACAAGCTCTAAAGAGGTATATAAAACCCACATTGGTCAGATTTTCCACCTGATAATAACTAATAAATGCTTCAGTGATGGAGGTGGAATTTGAAATTTTTTAGCCGTATAAAGTTTGAGTTTTATCTTTGGGTTTCATTTACTCATTTATCTTCTCTAAGCATCCAATGGCTTGGGTAATTTGAAATTGACAATTTCCATTAATTTTGTTAAATGCACACACTTGTGGACCTGCATCATGGGCAGCAGAAAAGGGTAGAATAGTGTATCCTCACAATAAATCTGAACCCACTTAACCTGCTTGGCTGGACTTGTACTTCTTGGATCATAAAATTTGCCCTCTGTAAGCCCAAGGAATAGTAATAATGATGAAAACTTGACTGAACTTACAAGCCCAAATGCAAGAGAGTTGTTATTTAGGGCCTATCATAAATACAATGTCATGTAGCTTTCATCAAAACTTTGAGAAATGGGTACCACAGATTTGGAGTAATGTCTTCAACTTGCAGATAGTGCAAATACCAAGGCTTCAGAAGCATCAGTCTCTACTACTCAATTTGACCCTGTAATTCACCAAAGCTATTTGGATTCACCAAATCCTTTTCGGCTGCCACACTTGGAGATCCATCCCCAAGTAATTCTCACTTACTTTTGGAGTTGGTGATGTGTGCCACCATTGTTATTATTATTACAACTCTATTACAGAATAACTTGTTCTCAAAGTATCAAGTAAATCTTTTATTGGTTAATGAGGAAGGTGAATTCTTTTGCCTCTCTCTTGTTTGTCACTCTTTATAACCAGAACAAAAATGCTTCCTCATTGCGTTTTATTTTATTTTTTAATACACAGTTGTATCCCATGACTGATGAAGGTATTAGGCTTGTGCAAAGTGTCCTCCATCATCTTTTCCTAGCTCCCTGTCCGTCTTAGATTATCTCAAGCTGAGACACACCGGTGTTCTGAAAGGACACTCATGAAGAGCCCCACTTCCCTGTGAGATGCTCTCTTCTAATCATGATTGTCTCCCCATGACTCTATGGATGTCAAGAATTGTCATTTTAGTACATCAGCCTTGGCAGCCATGCACCTCATACCTGCTATGGAAAACGGCACCTGTGGGTATGGCCCAGTGGGGTGGAGCTCATTGGCCTGATTGCACACATCCTATTCCGTTGAGTTGAAAAACCTGAATTGTAGTAGAAGATCCAAACACCTCAGTTCCAGCATGAGTACAGCGTGTCATCATCATCCGTTTGCTTAGCTGTCTCTCCAATAGCCTATGATCTGCCTAAAGGTGGGAGCACACATTTTATTTATTTTTACAACTCCTCTCCCTCAAATAGTACAGTGTGTGGGACACAGTTACTGATGCTGCAACTGACCAAAGGATTTCCTTGCTGAAGTAGATACAGGGCATGACCATAGGATTGGAAGCCTTAGCCACGAAGTGACACACTGGTGGCAGCAGAACAAGAATACAACAAAACTTCAAAATGGGTGGAAGGAGAGAGATGTGTTAAAAATCTAGAGACTTCTCTCTGCTGCCAGTCAGGAAGGGATGCCTTTTATGGAAGAAAATACTATACTCTGGGCTCGTGTTCTTGATGAGATCGGCACATAATACTGATAAGATCAGAGCTACATTGTCGTTCCTTTCTTATTTTTCATACATCGCATTCATGTATAAATGTTTGAAAAAGAAAAAAAAAAGCTACTCATTTTGAAATGTCTGTGAATAAAATATGTACATGTATTCAAGACTCGGTTTGACACTACAACAGTATATTTAAGATAAACTATTTATCTTCCACAAACACATTTCACTGTTTTAACACATCCATTTGTTTCTGGAATGAAGGCAGAGGCAGGAGGGTGGGAGGAAGCGGGGGAAGGAGGGCGGCAGGAAGGAGAGGGAAACAGTAACGGAGCTTTGTGTTGTGATATTTCAGCTTTCCTCTTGACAGCAAAATCCTGACTGGAATATGGTTTTGTTATCCCCGATGTCAGTTCACAAATCATGAATTAAGCAGCTCAAGCCAAGTGGCACCTAGCAGTAAAACTGGCATTTCTCAAAATATTGGCAGATCGAGCGAGCAACTGTTGATTTTAAATGTTTAATGAGCAATATGTTACTTATTCCGGTAATATTGTTGTGTTTGCCTAACCTTTCTCAGACTGCCTCCTTCTGCTTTATTGCTGGAAAGCTTCCAAAAAGGAAGGGGTGAGTTAGGGAGGGGAGAGAGTGTGGACAGAATGAGGAAGAAGTATAAGAAGAAAAAGCTAATTAAAACTGCTCTCCTGATAATGGGGAATGATCCGTGTCTCCTCAGTTCATAACTCAGGGACTTTATGAAATCCCAGCCTGTTGTTCCTCACATGTTTATGATCACAACGGAGTGAAAAAGATAAAGGAAGAGAAAAAGAGAACGGAAGAAGGACAAGTAAAACTGCCGGGGTGGTTGAAATGAGCAGTCCAGGGTAACTGGGAAGTCCTGGGTGAGATCTTGAGAGCGAGATCAGTATGGAAGGAACGTGGGTGAAGTCACTACACACGTTTGTGATGCAGGAGTCTTGGTCCAGAGAATGGACCTGTGGCAGGATTGCAACAGAAATCAAATCAATGGAGCAAAGGAATAAGAGAAGCATCGATAGTAACTTCATACTATGTGGCAGAAAGCATCTGGTTCTTGGGCCCCCTTGTAGTTAAACACTGCCAAAGCATGCTCATTTCTTAGCAGTACCGATTGGTGAGTCTGAATGCATAATTGGTCAGTATGTGTAAAATGCCTGGTGGAAATTAAACCTTCCAGGTAAGTTTAATGAGCACTATGAAACTCTGCGTATCATTTGTTGCTCAAAAAACAATTAGCTTTCTTTATCAGAATTATTTCTTTGAGCAGAAGTGAATGAGGAACTCAAGACATTACTGAATAAGTTTGAAATCCTCTACGGGGCTAAGATAGATAATCCTTGCAAAAGATCTGGATCAGTAGGGGTGTGAGAGTGGAGATAACCATATGACTGATTAGCATAAAAACTTAGCTACAGAGACAGATCTCCCAAACAGAGCCCTCATTATAGTTTGGAACAAAAAAGAATTCCTCAGCGCTCTAAGAATTCAAATGAAAGAAAAAAAATCAATCACCTGTTTGTGGACTTTAGGGGAGGATTTAACCTTTATACAAATATACCAACAGCCTGTTATCATGTTTCTTACAGCATTAGGAATATCGTTCCTAAACTTCAGAAGAAAAACACTGTTGTATAAAGCTCATCTGGGGTCACATTTTGTAAAGTTCCCTCAAAATATGTGCACGTTTGCGCTCTTCCCTGGTGGTGATCCTGTAGAGAGGAACTGTAATTTTCCTTAATGCAGTCATAAGGCCAATTTTTGGCATTGGGTTCAAAAACTCTGGGACGGATGCTAATGAGGTCAGAACAAGGACAGTTTCCATAATCTAGTGAGCTTCACTTTGTCCTCTGACCACAGTATTTAGCCCTAGCAGTGAACCCTCAAATAAATATTGTCACAACAGCAATGGCTTGTCACAGAAAAATCAGGATCATCAAGTCATCATTTATTGAGGATCTACTATGTGTCAGGCATAGTGCACAGTGATGTTTGGGATAATATTAAATTATTCTGGACCCTCTAGTAATAGGTGTCTATTTATAGAGATATGGCTACAACCCATCATATTTGATAAAATGAAATACTGCAACCACTTATAAAAGCCATACTCTAATCTCTCACTCAAATATTTCAGTACAGATTGGTGAGGGTATGAAGAAATCTTATTTGGGAACTGAAGATTAAAAATACAATTGGAACAAATAAATTCAAATGATATATTAAGATTACTTGGCTGGTTTTCTCTGATAGAAAGGAAAAGGATAAAATCTCTTCTGAGAAAAATATTGGGGGGAGGATCTCCAGAATAATTTATGATTTGGACTGCAAGTAGACAGTTCGTGTTACATTTGACTCACTGTCTAATTTCTAATCTGTCCATTTTGAAGTTGTTATAAAAAGAAATAAAAGCAATAATATTCTCTTGTACGGTTGTTATGAGAATTACTTGAAATAATATATGTGTGTATAGAAAACCTTAAGTAAATAAGTTATTTCTATTAATCTTATCTTTTTCGTTTGAGGAGGCCCTTCATTCATTTTTTTTTTAATCACCTACTATTTTCTGTGAACTCCTTACTTGTTAATAAAACATTTATTCTTGAGATATCAATTTAAGTGTCTTTTTCTTAGGCGATTTTGCCTTCTTAGCACTGAGCAGGGTTGTAACTTAGATTTAATCAAATAATCTCACGCACACACACACACAAACACATTTGAGAGGCAACCTTCATGATCATGAAAATGGGCTGGTTTTATTCACCTCTCTGTCCTTAGCACTTAGCGCAGTGTCTAGCATGTGGCAGGTATCCAATAATATATTTAGTTGAAGGTATAAATAAATGTACAAGTCAATGAACAAGGTGGGGTCAGAGATATAAAGATAAATAGGTGTAGAGACCTAACTTTAGGAAATTCATAGTCTGGTGAGGGAGACAGAAATGTATACAAGTGAAGTCAGTACAACCTGATGTAGGCCACCATAATTGCATGAACAAAATTACTGGAGAGTATAGGGAGACCAAAAAGAATTTAGGCTGAGAATAGGGGTAGTTTCAATCAAGCATTAGGAGGAGGAGACAGAAGGGAGGATGCTGAGAAGGACTTCATTACGGAGCTGTCACGTGGACTGGTTCTTGAAGGCTGATTTAGAAAAGGCCCAGACAGAGAGGAGAGGAATGTCTTTCTGGAGGAAGAGGGACAGCACGTTTTGTTTGCATTAATCTGTGCAATGAAAACTAAAAGCTCTGACTCCATATGTCAAACAAAACAAACGGACGTTTTACAATAGTCAGAGGCAGTATTCAAAGCTTGATTAGATTTAAATATACAATAAAAATTCTGAAACGTCTCCAAGAGGAAAGAATAAACCTATAAGATGGCAGAAGCTCAGAGTGTAAAATATTTCTAAGTACATGCACGCTTTGGCACATGCAAATGGGTAGTGGTCAGCTCCTTTGGGCATGTACCTTTACTGACTGATTACTATGTGGAAAGTGGAATCCTGGGATAAACTGCAGAGGGGAAAAAGGAGCAAGCTGGAGGCTTTCCAATAGCCTAAGACAAGAATATTATGAAATTTAACTGTGTTCATTTACTTATAAAGATATAGTACTTGGTAATTTGCATATATTACCTTTTTTGAACTTCATGGCCATCTTATAAGGTCATCAAGAAAGGTATTATAACCTTTATTTTACAGATGAGGAAAGTGAACTTTGGAGACTTTTAATCACTTGCTCAAAGTTAACGGCAAAGCTATAAACTCAGGATCCCTAAATTCAGTTCCAAGATTCTGTTATACTTACTTATTTTGTAAAACAGAATGAAACAAAACCGGTAAAATAAGGTAGAATGACCAGAAGCATCAATGTAAATGTTAAAGTAAATTTTCTGAATCTCTTGCTATATCAAAAAGTTTTAAAATCTAATCTAACTATATTTGATCTACTCACCAAATATCTCATATCTTAGAATACATATCTCTCTTTTCTCTTTATTTTCTGGATTTCTTCTCTTTCAAGCTATAGATCTTTTTTTTTGTGTCTGGTCTCTTTTCCCTATTTCTGAAACAGAATTGCTGCTCTAGTTAAAAAAGCATGAACTTCAGTGCTAGACAGAGCTGAATTCAAATACTGATTCTGTAACTTATTTTCTTTATAATCTTGAAAAACTAATTCTGGTATCTCTCTGTGCCTTACCATATCTCTAAATATATGTACATGTTATATATATGTTATATATGATATGTATAGATCATATATCTATATATACTATATATGTTATATATGGATGTTATACTTCCTGAATTAACAAGTTAGTATGTGTGGAATTGCTTAGCACATACCTGGTTCACAGTAAGCTCTCAATAAATATTTGTTCGGTGAACCAATATTAGTTCTCTTCTCCTTGCCCACTATCAGTGTGATCTTAGGCCAGATACTTAATAACTAACTCTGAGCTTGTTTCCTCATCTGTAGAGATAATAGTACTTGTATTACAGAGTTTTCAAGAAGGTTAAATAATATAATTCATGTGAGAGTCCTTAGCACATAGTTTTCACTCAATAAATGCTTGTGACCTTTCCTCTTCCTTTTTTAATTTGCATTTTGCACACCATTTAAACTCTTCATTTTTCAGTCCTCAAGAATCTCAATTCTGTTTACTTTCCCGCCTTCTATTGTTGTCCTTCTCCTGGTTCTCATACCTCTCCTCTTTTCCAGGTTTCTACTTCCTCTTTTCTCCCTCACCCTCTTCTGTGGTCCCCCTTCTTAATCCCTGATTCCTTCTCTCTTGCCTTTGCCAACTCTTCGAGAGCTAAAGTAGAGACCAGGTGATGTCTAAAGGTGGCAGATGGAGAAATCCCACCTGCCCAGAGGACTTCTCAAGCTGTTCCAAGCACTGAAGAATAAATGATTTAGATGTCTTTGATTTGGGAGAATGGAGAAAACAAAATGTATTGGACGGAAGCGATCCTCTTATTCCTCTACTTCCACATTTGCATATGCGTGCGCACACACACACACACACACACACACACACACACACACACACGCCTGCATGAGCCTACTCCAAAAGTATGCATGTGATCACTTCCTCACTCATTCTTGTGAGTCCTTTTATCTTTGTATTTATATTGAATTTTTCTTCACTTATTTTCAGGACTTCAGAAATAATTGAGTATGTAAATCAATAGAAATCTAAGAAGAAATAAAAAAAGGACATAAAAAGGGAGATGCTGAGATATAAACAACAACTAGACATGAACATTTTAATACTTTTAGAACCAGCATCCTCTTAGCTGTATCAGCCAAGCTGCACACTTGTCTCTCTCTCTCACACACACACACACACACATATTACTTTCATGTTGGTTTTCTTTGGGTAGAGTTACTCTTTGTACACTGGAATAGTTTAAACAGGGGTATCCTGTCTTTATACCTTCTTTATTTCAGCACAGCACTACTAACATTTTTTTTTTCCTTTAAGTCGCTGCCTTTCCTGGGACCTTCTAGGGACTTTGGAATCTTCTATAGTAAGGATGATTTCCCAGGGCTCCACCTTTCTAAGGTTGATTGTCTTCTGATTCCCTGTAGCCATTCTTTCTCTGTCCCTGCTGAATAGGCTTCATCTTAGTCTTGAGCCTTGACTCGGGCAAAGAGGACAATTTAAAAGGGGGGAGGGGATGAATATCTCTATGTTTCAGGGTCTAAACCATTTGGCCATTCCAGGCTGCCGGTCCCTATGAAAATGTCATGCCATTTCCGACATGGTCCATCAATTTTAAGAACTCCCAGGCAACATAAAATGAGAAAGAGGTTTATTGTGAATTTGGGATAATACTATTCTCAGTGGGGAAAACTTTCAACTCTTGGAAATCTAATTTCTAGTTTCATAATTTGAAAGCTCTGTGACCGATTCTTGACCGTTTCTCTCCCATCTTGTTGTTGGGCGTTTGTGTGTGATTTCATATAATGGCTTTTCTCTGTTGTGAAAACCCAAATTCTGTGTACCTTATGGGCTTGCGATCACTGTCTCTCCAGCGGGCAAAAGAAATGCCTGGGACCTCTTCAGGTTTTTTGGAAAGAAACAAGTATAATGCTGTTAGTCTGATTCTAACTTTTACTGCATTTCTCCTGGGAGCAACTCCGTGGCAAGTGCAGAACTCTCTTCCCTAGAAAGTCTTAGGATGCAAGATAGAATATTTCTGTTCAGACCTGCAGCCAGAGCTTTGAGAGCTTTTTTCACATCGTGGCTGGTTTGCTGAGTCCGGGGCAAAGGAACCTGTGAACCGGGGTGCCTTTGTAAAGCTTTTGCAGTGAGAGTGTACATCTGTATAATCCTCACAGTGTTAAAATGCAGATTCCTGGGGCTCACCGCAGACCTACTGGACTGGAACTTCTTGACTTGGGCCTAATAGTCTTCCTTTTTAAGGCATTCCCCAGATGATTTTTTTCTAGTTTGGAAACCTCTGGTTTAGAAGGATATTTAAGATGACCTAAAAAGGAAAGTGTGCTCATCAATACTGATACTGCAATGATTTGAAAATAATTGCTGTACTCCTAGATCATAGTACATTTCTGAAATATAATTTTTCTGTCATCTACTACATTCCCCAATTTTTTTTAAATGGGAAACATAACAGCCCAAAGAAAAATGCAGTTCTCCAGACTTACATGTTAGAATTTGTTCCTTTATACTAGAGGTTGCCAAATATTTTCCATAAAGGACCAGGTAGTAAATATTTTAAGCTTTGCAGGCCATATGATCTTGTTGCAATTAAACCCTGCTGTTGTGGCTGATAGCAGTCATAGACAACAAGTAAATACACGGGCATGGCTGAATCCCAATAAAACTATTTATGAACACTAGAATTTGAATTTCGTATCATTTTCGTGGGCCACAAAATATTGTTTTTGTTATAGTTTTTAAAAAATATTTTTTTTTTTTTTTTTTTTTTTTTTTTTTTTTTTTGTGGTATGCGGGCCTCTCACTGCTGTGGCCTCTCCCGTTGCGGAGCACAGGCTCCGGACGCACAGGCTCATCGGCCATGGCTCACGGGCCCAGCCGGGCCCGGCTGCTCCGCGGCATGTGGGATCTTCCCGGACCGGGGCACGAACCTGCGTCCCCTGCATCGGCAGGCGGACTCCCAACCACTGCGCCACCAGGGAAGCCCTAAAAAATATTTTAAAGTGCAAAAACCACTCTTAGTTATGGGCTAGAAAAAAACAGGCACCAGGTCAAATTTGGCCCATGGGCCATTGATTGCTAACCCCTTCTCTGTACCTCTATTGGTTCCAATTTAAGACAAACTTGAAAAAAAAATAACCACAATCTCAGGAAATATGTTTTTCAAAAGTATTTTTGGTTATCAATAAAATAATAGGATATATATAGATATAGATGTCTAGATATATGCCATCAATGAAAGAGTTTTGTTTAGGAAAGACATCTGTGTTAAATCTCCATTCTTAAATTTCATAAGTGGTTCATCAGATATAGGGCAGGTTATGCAGAGTCTAAGAGGTAAAAACTCTTTTTTTTAAATTTAAATTTTTTTTAACATCTTTATTGGAGTATAATTGCTTTACAATGGTGTGTTAGTTTCTGCTTTATAACAAAGTGAATCAGTTATACATATATATATATATGTCCCCATATCTCTTCCCTCTTGTGTCTCCCTCCCTCCCACCCTCCCTATCCCTCCCCTCTAGGTGGTCACAAAGCACTGAGCTGATCTCCCTGTGCTATGTGGCTGCTTCCCACTAGCTATCTATTTTATGTTTGGTAGTGTATATATGTCCATGCTACTCTCTCACTTTGTCCCAGCTTACCCTTCCCCCTCCCCGTATCCTCAAGTTCATTCTCTAGTAGGTCTGTGTCTTTATTCTCATCTTGCCCCTAGGTTCCTCATGACCTTTTTTTTTTCTTTTTAGATTCCATATATATGTGTTAGCCTACAATATTTGTTTTTCTCTTTCTGACTTACTTCACTCTGTATGACAGACTCTATGTCCATCCACCTCACTACAAATAACTCAATTCTGTTTCTTTTTAGGGCTGAGTAGTATTCCATTGTCTATATGTGCCACATCTTCTTTATCCATTCATCTGCTGATGGACACTTAGGTTGCTTCCATGTCCTGGCTATTGTAAATAGAGCTGCAATGAACATTTTGGTACACGACTCTTTTTGAATTATGGTTTTCTCAGGGTATATGCCCAGCAGTGGGATTGCTGGGTCGTATGGTAGTTCTATTTTTAGTTTTTTAAGGAACCTCCATACTGTTCTCCATAGTGGCTGTATCAATTTACATTCCCACCAACAGTGCAAGAGGGTTCCCTTTTCTCCACACCCTCTCCAGCATTTATTGTTTGTAGAGTTTTTGATGGTGGCCATTCTGAACGGTGTGAGATGATATCTCATTGTAGTTTTGATTTGCATTTCTCTAATGGTTAATGATGTTGAGCATTCTTTCATGTGTTTGTTGGCAATCTGTGTATCTTCTTTGGGGAAATGTAATTTAGGTCTTCTACCCATTTTTGGATTGGGTTTTTTGTTTTTTTGATATTGAGCTGCATGAACTGCTTGTTAATTTTGGAGATTAATCCTTTGTCAGTTGCTTCATTTGCAAATATTTTCTCTCATTCTGAGGGTTGTCTTTTCATCTTGTTTATGGTTTCCTTTGCTGTGCAAAAGCTTTGAAGTTTCATTAGGTCCCATTTGTTTATTTTTGTTTTTATTTCCATTTCTCTAGGAGGTGGGTCAAAAAGGATCTTGCTGTGATTTCTGTCATAGAGTGTTCTGCCTATGTTTTCCTCTAAGAGTTTGATAGTGTCTGGCCTTGCATTTAGGTCTTTAATCCATTTTGAGTTTATTTTTGTGTATGGTGTTAGGGAGTGTTCTAATTTCATTCCTTTACATGTACCTGTCCAGTTTTCCCAGCACCACTTATTGAAGAGGCTTTTCTCCACTGTATATTCTTGCCTCCTTTATCAAAGATAAGGTGACCATATGTGCATGGATTTATCTCTGGGTTTTCTATCCTGTTCCATTGATCTATATTTCTGTTTTTGTGCCAGTACCATGGTGTCCTGATTACTGTAGCTTTTTAGTATAGTCTGAAGTCGGGGAGCCTGATTCTTCCAGCTCCAGTTTTCTTTCTCAAGATTGCTTTAGCTATTCAGGGTCTTTTGTGTTTCCATACAAATTGTGAAATTTTTTGTTCTAGTTCTGTAAAAAATGCCAGTGGTAGTTTGATAGGGATTGCATTGAATCTGTAGATTGCTTTGGGTAGTAGAGTCATTTTCACAATGTTGATTCTTCCAACCCAAGAACATGGTATATCTCTCCATTTATTTGTATCATCTTTAATTTCTTTCATCAGTGTCTTATAATTTTCTGCATACAGGTCTTTTGTCTCCTTAGGTAGGTTTATTCCTAGCTATTTTATTCTTTTTGTTGCAGTGGTAAATGGGAGTGTTTTCTTAATTTCACTTTCAGATTTTTCATCATTAGTGTATAGAAATACAAGAGATTTCTGTGCATTCATTTTGTATCCTGCTACTTTGCCAGATTCATTGATTAGCTCTAGTCGTTTTCTGGTAGCATCTTTAAGTTTCTCTATGTATAGTATCATGTCGTCTGCAAACAGTGACAGCTTTACTTCTTCTTTTCCGATTTGGATTCCTTTTTCTTTTCTGATGCCTGTGGCTAAAACTTCCAAAACTATGTTGAATAAAAGTGGGCAACCTTGTCTTGTTCCTGATCTTAGTGGAAATGGTTTAGTTTTTCACCATTGAGGACAATGTTTGCTGTGGGTTTGTCATATATGGCCTTTATTATGTTGAGGAAAGTTCCCTCTATGCCTACTTTCTGGAGGGTTTTTATCATATATGGGTGTTGAATAAGAGGTAAAATCTCTTAAAGATTGTTGTGACAGAAAGAAAAAGAGGAGAAAAGGAAATTAACTTTTAATGAGTATCTACTGTCTCTGGGCACTATTCATCAGATTCAAAAACAAGGAAACTAGAACATCCCAAAGTAGTGAATATCTACAGTTAAAGCAAATTTGTTATTATTAATTAATTGTTATTAGTATAATGGTTTCGTAAATAGTTACGTCCTCTTTACATTTTAGTATTGTCTTCTTATGCTTTGTTGTATCTTGCCAGCACATTGCCGTTGGTGTAATACCTATCAAATTAAATTCTTTACTATATTTTTTATTCTGAGGAGCTGGTACTCATTACAAAGGGGAGGCACCCTTCCTGTATTTGTTGTCTCTCTCTCTCTCTGTAGCATGAGATAGAGTTCAGCTTTATGAAGAACCTAAGGATGTCAATTGCCTGATTGTATTTGGCTTTTCACTTATTAGTCCTTTGGAAGCTCTTCAATGGTTTTGAAACTATGTGCTAAAGAACACTGATATTCCAGAAACTGAACTTAGTGGTTCTGCTGCTAAAATAGAATATTGGCATTCTTTTACTGATTTGTAGAAGGAAAATATTACTGAATAAAATATAATTTTATTGATTGAAGGTTGTCCCATAAAAAATTCTCAAATTTTTTGATGGCTACACCATTTTTTTCTGAATTAAGATCTAACAATCCAATGTAGGTGTAGGATAAATACAAAATCACATAATCAAATATTTAGCTTCTTATATTTGGATTATATTATTAGAAAAAGAGTACTATGATTATCCAGTGCTCTGCTACCTGAAAACTTTTGAGAACTTACGTCCTGGATTGTAATTTGGAAAAGTTACTTGTGTCTTATCCAGAAAGGAAATTAAATCTATACAATTAAATTTATTGAAATTACTTTTAAACTTTCCTTCAGCTAAACTTCATTTTGAATATGTTTGCCTCAAGTTTTATATTTTCAACTTCTTAATGGAAAATATATTTTTTCCAGGTTAGGGAATAATTCCACGTTCCTGCTAACCCAAATTCTGTCACTTACCTTTCGCCATTTGTCCCTGAATATATATGTTTTACACACACACACACACACACACACACACACTCTCTCTCTCTCTCTCTCTCTCTCTCTCTCTCCTTTTCTTCCAAATACCTTTCATTCTTAAGGTGCTTTAAGATATTCCAACTCTGACTCCTTTATGGAAAGAGGGGTAGATTGCTCAGTGACCGGTGATTGGATTGTGGAAGGGGGACGTCAGACATCTGACAGTTTTGGAATTGTGTTCTTTTGATTAGCAAGAATCTAATCTTGCCATGCTCTAACCAAGGTATAATTAGAACATGCAGTTCATATGTAGCCAGCACCCCCTTTTCCCAGGCCAATGGCTGATAGCTCTCATCTGTGACAGCGTTTAACAGTCCTCTAGGTAGACATTTCATTAGATAAGTGTTGAACATAGGGACAAAACTTTTTCGTTATCCCTGATGTGCAGAGAGTGATTTGATAACCTGCCCTTAGACCACCTGGAACTATATCAAGACCAGGGATATTGGTTAAAAAAACTAAACTAAACTAAAATAAAAGGTTTTAGCCTCCAGTCTTTTAAAGAAGACTAAAGTTTATTGCTATGTTGTCAGGAATGACCACTCCAAACTTTTGTGACCCTTAATCTTTCCGATACCCAGCCACGTTTGCAGTCATATGCTCATCTATTCACTTACTCTCAGAAGTATAGAAAGATAGGTAACCGCTTCTCAGCATGGTGATTTTATGTCACATCCGAAGGAAGTCTTTTTGTGAATAGGCTTAGGTTCAACCAACCAAAACGAACCTATCTGCCCTGACTGCCAACAGACTGATTTTTGTAGGTATCTGTGAGTCTACTCTAGGCTGTTGTAATTCTGATATTTTCTTCCTGCTCTTTTTCTTCCACATGGTCTGATTTGATGGATTTCTGCCTATGATCTCCATGTGCCACACTCTATTGCCTTCTTGTTTGCTACATGACTTCCTCCCCATGCTTTCCTGCCTTCACATCTTCCCTGTGGTCTCCTCTGCCCCTGAACACAGCAGGTCAGACAGTGTTGCCTGAGAGCCACTACTAAGTTTGCCTTCAGATGAAACCATCTGTCCAAAGGTGGTGATTTGAGGTGCTTAACTTTTTTCACCTTGAAATAGCAAGGTCTTCTAGACCAGGAACCTAAAGTTTCATCAGTACATGTTATGTTGAGATATCAATATAATCGGGTTTAGCGTTCTGGAAACCAACAGTATTTTAGAATAATATGCAAGGAAGGGGAGGCTGAAGAGATGTGAGAGCCTAGTGATTTTTTTGAAGACATTCCAAGACCTCCTGCTTAGAATTTACCCAATTATCTTCTGAAAACTTGGACATTATTGCTCTCATCAAGATATGGATCAGCAAGTTTAAAAGACCACCTAACATGACCTCAAGTGAACCCAAAGACTGTTAGCGTGTTTTATACCTATTCCAAGATTGACTTATTTATAGATATCGTAAGCCATGACCTTTTAATCCCTATCTGCAGCTAATTTCACACCAAGGCTTAGATATTGGTGAGAATGATTTTCTGTCTCAGTGTTACCGCCAACATTTAGACGCACTAAGCCAGAGCGTATTCAGTGTGGTATTGAACTGTGACTCCTCTTTCCCTAGCAGTGCCCTTTTCTTCCAGTCCAATCCTTCCAGTTCTTCAGAACCTCTTCCCACAGCTACCTATCCTGATTGCCTGCAGGCTGACAAGTCCCTTAGATGTTCATTGAGAATTAAGACATTAGCTGATAAAAGGTATAACCACGTGCATTGATATTTACATTGTAAAAGGAGTCTTAATGGGAAAATAATTAAGCTTTAATGTTTGATATCTTTGAGACAATTTATCCTGCCTGGCAGCCTGTCAAATCTCACCACACAGGCAGCCCCTGCTTTGCATCACCTTATCTGCTTACACCTCATGCTGGCCACATGTAATTTCAATGTAACTCTACAGCAAGACTACGAGATTACGGGGTAGGATAACTCAGAATCCTATGTAACATGATCCAAAGAAATTAAGTCTCTCATCTGTTTACAAATTAATTTTACTCTTAGAAGATCTTCTAATCCTTGATAAGGCCAGCAGCCATCCATCTGTCATTCTTCAAGTTCATGGATAGCTTATCCACTGATCAAAAGTGCTTTTATAATAAAATTCATGCATAATGGAGGTAGGAAAGGCAGTTTGCATTTCCTTGTCCAACTTTGCATGTAAATGACCTCTTCTTTGTGATTTTTACAATATGAAAATCTAGCGATCATGCCAGGCAAAACACAATGAACTGCAGGAGAGAGAGAGGAAAGTAAAGGACAGCAGACAATTGGGCTGGGACCTAGGCTTTTAGAGTTCCAGGCAGGCCAGCAAGTAGTCAGCATTGGCTTTTATCAGGAACCTAGTATCTAGTACTTCTATGCAAGATGGAAATTAGTCCTAGGAAGAGAGCTGAGACTTTTAAAATATGATCTAATGATTAAAAACACTAGGGTCACACAGACATCTTGGCTCTGCCATTTACTCTCTGTGTGATGTTGAGCAAGTTTCTTAACTTTGCTAAACTTAAGTAGCTTCATTTGTAAATAAAAATTAAAAAATATGCCTATGTAGACAGATGAACTAATGTATGTAAGGAGCCCGAGTGTCACAAAGTGGTACTAACAATAAGAGGAATTGTTAGCTCAGTGATGGGACTTGAGTGTCAAGTTCAATGCAAAACATTGATTCTTCTCTTGATAATTCAGCTTTTCCCCTTCGATCTCCCCTGACGTAAAAACTGGATTGATCCCAAATCCCAGGTGAAGGTTAAACCTGTCAGCTGCAGTTAATTGAAGTCCCTTGAGAGAAGAAAGGGATGTGCCTCTGAATGTCAGACTACTAAGATCAGCTGCGTGGGTACCAAATGTAGGTGTGCCCAAGCATCACCTCGGGAGCTTTATGAACACATGGATTCCTGGGCCTCATCCCAAGCGGTTCTGACTCATTAAGTCTGTGTAAGGGCCCAGTGATCTGCCTGTATAATAAGCTCCCAGGATGGTTCTTACATAGGTGGTCTATGGATCACACTTTGAGACACACTGGAATAGATGCTGGCAGGAACTGAGATAAGCTGATCACTACACCTGGGCACAATATTTGCACAATTTTTCTAAAGTGAAAACAAAAGGGATAAAACATTGATTCACATAGCTATTTTTTTAATTTCAAAAATAACAGCAAGAGTTTAAAAATTTGTCGAGCAGACATGATCTTCTGCAAATATCTGATGCACGAGGCCATTTGGAAAGGGTATTGAGTAATGTATTTGACAGCATATTTGACTGAAGTTTATGAAATACACAGAAAATGTGTTCGAAGAGGTAATTTTTAATAGTCTTTATAAAAAAAGTCTATGGTCTCCCTTCAGTGAAGCCATTTCTAGGTAATAATTATGGTCCAAGTCACCTGCTTTCTAAATATGTGATCCTTGGATAGCCTCCAGAGCCTCTTAAATAAATGGATAGTAGCATATTGAGTAGAGAGGCTATCTCAGTCAGTTCAGGCTGCTATAACAAAGTATCAAAGACTGGGTGGTTTAAACAACAAATATTTATTTCTTATAGTTCTGGCATCTGAGAAGTCCAAGATCAAGATGACAGCAGATTCAGTATCTGTTGAGAACCCATTTCTTGGTTCATAGATAGCAGTCTTCTTCCTGTGTCCCCACAGAGCAGAAGGGGTGAGAGAGCTCTCTGGGGTCTCTTTTATAAGGGCACTACTCCCATTCATGAGAACACCACCCTCATGATCTAAGCATCTTCTAACGGCCCCACATCCTAATACCATCACACTGAGGGTAGGATTTCAACCTATGAATTTTGGGAGGACACATTCAGTTCCTAACAATATGTCTTGTAATTATCAAGTGTCTTCAACAAGCATTTGACAGTTTTGAGATTGAAATCCCTTAGCAACTGAATTTCTGTATATACAGTTATCTTGTGTGGTTGCAGTGAGATCCTTGTAAGGTAAGAATGGGAAGTGAGGGAGGAAAAGCTTTTAAGCAGACTGATCAGCTTCCTAGAGTGAGACGAAATGGCTTCAGCACAGGGCTGGGAAATTGTCTGATATAAATAAATGATTGAGTACATTTATGTGCTTGGTTGAGATACAAAGTTCTGTGCTATATACTGTGGAAAAAATTACTGAGCCTAATATTTTTTATATGACAGGTATTAGTACTTGCTCTCTCCATCCATAAAAGGTCTCTATATAGATCCTATAAATTGTATACTTTTAAGGAAGTAATTTTGTGGTTCTTACCTGTTAGGCCCTGGGAGGCCTAAGCCAGTAGTGAATTTAGAAGTTCCCAGGGAGAAAAAAAGATAAGCTGAGTTTTGCTTGGGCTAAAGGAATATAAAAGAAGAAACACACTAGAACAAAGGATGGGTTCTTTCTACCTGATACCTGAGACTTCCTCACCTCTTCTGGAAGACTCATAGTTCATATCATTATGGAAAATCAGGTTGGGATTGTTCTCAGAATATGCAGATCCGATGGCTGTGATGATAGCAGGGCACAGAGATTTCTGGGTAGTGGTGCTGCATCAAGGCTAGTAGGCTATTAATCAGTGATAGAAAGAGAGGATTTAGAAGCCTCCAGCCTCAGAAGAATGGAGTTATTGACAACTAGATTATGGGTCAAGTTCATAGTCTAGCCCTACTTTAGCTCCAGCTGGGGACTGGAGTGCAATCTGAGTGCCAGCAACAAGGACCAAAGAGCAGTCAAGCAAACTGGTACATAGGGTGGAGAACAGGAAAAGAAAAGGTATCTGACTGTGCATACAGGTGCCTTCCACCTTCAGGGTCAGCATGGAAGTCCAGACCCCTCTCAATAGTGGGCAGAGAACTTCTAACAATTGACCAGGCTCGAGTCTCACTGCTTCGGGGCGGAGTGGGCTTGCAGGTCACAATTCTTTAATAGACACAGTGCAGGAGGTAGAGTGAAACAGACAGTACCCACGTACAGTCATTAAAACTCCTTATTGCCAAGCTAATTAGAGAATTGCTCTGATTTTATGTGGTATCAACTTCCTTTCTACCATTCCTCCTGGCATTTGGTATTGGTATCTTATTTTCCTATTAATTCTTCTTTCATTATGCCAGAAATAGAAAAATCTCAGAGATTTTCTTTTTCATTATGAGAAACCTGCCCTGAGGATACAGCCACAAGGGTGGGTATGTCTTTCCCCTGTACTGAAATTATTAAATCCAATTCCATTTTTAAGAAACTTTTAATATAAAAGTAACATATGATCTATGTCAAAAATTCAAGCAGTATAGCAGGGCATAAAATGAAGAGAAATTCCGACCACACACTTCTGGCTCTCCTAATTCCATAATCCAGAAGTCAGACTGTTACTAATATTGGGTAGACATTGTGTATATGTAAGCAAATGTGTTAAAAAGCATATATATGGAGATTAATCCTTTGTCAGTTGCTTCATTTGCAAATATTTTTTCTCATTCTGAGGGTGGCCTTTTTGTCTTGTTTATGGTTTCCTTTGCTGTGCAAAAGCTTTTAAGTTTAATTAGGTGCCATTTGTTTATTTTTGTTTTTATTCTCATTACTCTAAGAGGTGGGTCAAAAAAGATCTTGCTGTGATTTATGTCAAAGAGTGTTCTTCCCATGTTTTCCTCTAAGAGTTTCATAGTGTCTGGCCTTACATCTAGGTCTTTAATCCATTTTGAGTTTATTTTTGTATATGGTATTAGGAAGTGTTCTAATTTCATTCTTTTACATGTAGCTGTCCAGTTTTCCCAGCACCACTTGTTGAAGAGTGTATCTTTGCTCCATTGTACATTCTGGCCTCCTTTATCATAGATTAGGTGACCACAGGTTCATGGGTTTATCTCTGGGCTTTCTATCCTGTTCCATTGATCTATATGTTTGTTTTTGTGCCAGTACCATACGGTCTTGATTACTATAGCTTTGTAGTATAGTCTGAAGTCAGGGAGCCTGATTCCTCCAGCTCCATTTTTGTTTCTCAATATTGCTTTTTCTATTCGAGGTCTTTTGTGTTTCCATACAAATAGTAAAATTTTTTGTTCTATTTCTGTGAAAAATGCCATTGGTAATTTGATAGAGATTACACTGAATCTGTAGATTGCTTTGGGTAGTATAGTCATTTTCACAACATTGATTCTTCTAATCCAAGAACATTGTATATCTCTCCATCTGTGTCATCTTTGATTTCTTTCATCAGTATCCTATAGTTTTCTGCGTACAGGAATTTTTGCCTCCTTAGGTAGGTTTATTCCTAGGTATTTTATTCTTTTTGTTACAATGGTAAAAATATACAAACAGCTCATGCAGCTCAATATCAAAAAAACAAACAACCCAATCAAAAAATGGGTGGAAGACCTAAATAGACATTTCTCCAAAGAAGACATACAGATGGCCAAGAAACACATGAAAAGATGCTCAACATCACTAATTATTAGAGAAATGCAAATCAAAACTACAATGAGGTGTCACCTCACACCGGTCAGAATGGCCATTATCAAAAAATTTACAAACAATAAATGCTGGAGAGGGTGTGGAGAAAAGGGAACCCTCATACATTCTTCGTGGGAATGTAAATTGATACAGCCACTATGGAGGACAGTATGGAGGTTCCTTAAAAAACTAAAAATAGAACTACCACATGACCCAGCAATTCCACTACTGGGCACATACCCAGAGAAAACCATAATTCGAAAAGACACATGCACCTCAATGTTCATGGCAGCACTATTTACAATAGCCAGGACATGAAAGCAACCTCAGTGTCCATCAACAGAGGAATGGATAAAGAAGATGTGGTACAGATATACAATGGAATATTACTCAGCCATAAAAAGGAACGAAATTGACTCATTTGTAGAGACATGGATGGACCTAGAGACTGTCATGCAGAGTGAAGTAAGTCAGAAAGAAAAAAACAAATATCATATATTAACGCATGTATATGGAATCTGAAAAATTTGGTATAGACAATCTTATTTACAAAGCAGAAATAGAGACACAGACTTAGAGAACAAATGTATGGATACCAAGGGAGAACGGGAGGGGTGGAATGAATTGGGAGATTGGGAATGACATACATACACTATTGATACTATGTATAAAATAGATAACTAATGAAAACCTACTGTATAGCCCAGGGAACTCTACTTAATGTTCTGTGGTGACCTAAATGAGAAAGAAATCCAAAAAGGAGGGGATATATGTGTACGTATAGCTGATTCACTTTGCTTACAGTATAAACTAACACAATATTGTAAAGCAACTATACTTCAATAGAGAAAGCATATATATGAATATATGCATTTATGTATGTATATAACTTAACACAAAGCAGATGTACTATACATAGTATTTTATAACAAATATATCTTTTATATGACTAGATAGCATTATATTACATGAATGAAATTTTCTTAAGTGAATGCGTTTCTATGAAAAGCATGACACATAGTAAGCACGTAATAAATACTAGATATAATAATGTGAAATATTTTGTGATAATCTTCTCCTTGCTTTGGTTTGTAATTTTACAATTATACAGCATTCATGGGGGAAAAAAATAGGTTAGTTTTGCTTGTCTGTAACTTTCATAGGAGAGGATTTATACTGTATTGATTGTTTTATTTATTTCACACCATATTATATTTGGGAGATTGCCCATGTTGCCACATAGAAGTGTCGAATTTTCTTTGCTATCTGGTATTCTGCTATATGAATATGCCACAATCTATTTACCCTCTACACAGTGTGGGTGCTTCCAGTGCTGCTACGAATATCTCTGCACATAGTAGTGGAATTGCTGGATCATACGCACATCCTCAGCTTTAGTAGATATTGTCAAACTGTCTCCCAAAATAGTCAGTTCAGCCTGCTGACTTTGAAATTTCAACTTTTTAAGGAGTTTGGCCCTTTTATGTGATATATATTTTAAATACATTTTTCATCTTATTATTTATGTATTAACTTTGTTGATGAAGGTTTTGTACTGTGGAAAATTTTTTACTTTTTATAGGTAATCAAACTAATAAATCTTTTTTTCTTCATGGCTTCTGTGTTTTATGACTTGCTTAGAAAGGTGTTCCCTTCTTCAATATTATCAAACTCTAGCCTTTTCTTTTAATACTCTTATAGTTTAACTTTTAATTTTGAATCACTTGACTTACCTGAATTTGTTTTGGTGAATAATATTTTTTTTTCAAAATTGGAATAGTCTGTTGTTTCCAACACGATTCTAGCAACAATAAGAGAAAAGATAATTCAATAAGTAGTTAATTACAGTATTGACATACAAAACTATGTTTTTGCTAAATGTGACTAATACCAGTTAGATAATGACAAAAGAACCCTATTCGCTAGAAATAAGAAAATATAAAATATATGAGAATAAGCCTAATGCAAAATTCCTAAGACTTAGGAAGAAATTGATGGATAAAGAAGACTTAAATGTGGTATCTTATTCTTGCATAGAAAGAATCAAGATTGTAAAGATATAGATTTAACCTATAAATCTAATATAAACCCAATAAAAGACCAAATATTTAGTTTTTGTTTGATTTAAAAGATGAGTCTAAAGTTCATGTTGAAAATGATAGGTGAAACCAATCAGGAAAATACTGATAAATGACTATTCATCTCTTTCATTAAAATGTATTAAAAGCTATGGTAATTAGCATAGTAAGAGATTGGCCTAGAAATAGTCAAAAGGAATCCAAAAACAGAACAGAATCAAGAAACAAACCAAGTTGTAATTAGGAGTAGCATTTAAAATCATTGAAAAATAAAATAAAATAAAATAATTGAGAAAATATGATTAATAGTATTACTAGAACTAGTCCAAGTATATATGAATATAATTCCTGAAGCCTTTAATCCATTTTCCACTCATGTGCAATAAAGTCAACTCTTTCCAGAGCTGTTTAAATGTATCTATCCCTGATGAGAATGTGAGTTCCATAAGAGTTAGGAATAATATCTTTCATCTACTTCCTCTGTTTCTTGTACTTCCTGTTTAAATTACTGGCTGGCACATGGTAGCAATAGGTACTTGTCAAATGACTGCATATAAATGTACTTGGAAGCCATGCTCTACTCTTCAGATCATAATCCACTTGCATATGTATTTTTAAGTATTTAGGTCTTATTATACCAAAAATGAATATTTTGAATTGTTATTCTTATTCAGCATTGAGTTACCCCGTCTCTATCCCCTTTACTCCCTTGATGTTAATTCCTACTTTTTGTCTATAGTTATCTTCTTCTGTTTATAAAGATCTCAGAAAATAAATGAACAGGTAAAGAAATGAAGTGTTAAAAAATAAGTAGTTTTATTCTTCATCTATATCCAGTTGTTTAGAAGAAATCTCCACTTGCATGTCCTTTAAGCGTTCAAATCCAACATATGAAAACTCATTTTATGACCCAGCTCCCCACCACATAAAAATATCACCCAGTCCACAAATCAGTCAAACCAAGAATTTCGGGGGTCATCCCTTTCCCTCACTTGCCACTTTAATTAGAGTTCAGTGTGTGAAAGTAGCGCCCACCCATCAGGCTAAGGCAGTCTTGTGGGCTTTCTTCATTTCAATCATTTAAACCACTGTGGTGGCCTTTTTCTCTCCCCTTGTTTTTATTTAAAAAGAAGTGGAGGAAACATCCTTACGCAGTGCTTTTTAAATGAAGTGACTTGTCAAGTCAGAGGCTGTGGCAGTAATCTGAAATGCAGTAAATTTAGCGACTCTCACTTGCACTGACAGCCTGTCATGCGCTTGAAACGTAAATAGCAGTGGAGACAAATCGCTGCTGTTTTCTTATTAAGCGTTGGCCCACTGGCCTGGTAACGTAGCCTTCCAGGAGCGCCTGGGCCCAGCCTGGGAGGGCGAATGCTTTCCAGAGCAGGCGCAAGGTGCCTCCAGGTCTCTCCCACTCCACCTCTCCAGTGTACCCACAACGTTGTAGCCAGGACCCTCACTCCCACTGCAATCCATCTGCTTCACAGAGAGGCTGAAAAACCCCAGCCAGGATTGACGGGTGCTGGTCCCCAAACTGAACGTTGATGGGGTAATTCCTAATTCATACACTTTGGTCGAAAAGCAAGAAACAAATTGCCAGGTTCCTTACCTGCTTAAACTATTTTATCTCTTTCTTTTTTCTTTTTTTTTTCCATTTTCATCTTATTCACTGGGTTTTTATTTTTTAATTATTTTCTTAATTGAAATATACTTGATTTACAATGTTATGTTAGTTTCTGCTCTTCAGCAAAGTGATTCAGTTATATATATATATTTTTTTTTTTTTTACATTCTTTTCCACTATGGTTTATCACAGAATATTGAATATAGTTTCCTGTGCTCTACAGTAGGACCTTGTTGTTTATCCATTCTACATATAACAGTTTGCATCTGCTAATGCCAAACTCCTAGTCTATCGCTCCCCTCCTCTCCCTCCCCCTTGGCAACCACAGGTCTGTTCTCTGTGTCTGTAAGTCTGTTAAGCCATTTTCTTTTCTGGCCTACCCCAATCCCTATCCCCTATTTTTCTCTCCATTACTTGTTTACTGACTCTAAGCAAGAACAGATCTCTAAACTGGATCGAAAGGTTCTTTCAGCAGTGAGGCTAGCTGAAGAAGTGAGGCTGAGATTTGGGGGGGAGCCCCACTAAGGTCACTGCAACATCAGGCCTGGGATGAAAGGACAGAGGGCCAGATGGGGTCATCACCTGCTTTCTTTTAATTACCTTTCAAAGGCTTCTTGGCAGCCACAAAATTATGCCCAGCAATCCTTGCACAGTGCAATTGCCCTGCTGAGTTTAACACATTCACTTACAAAACGCCAATTGATTTATGTGACTCTTGAAAGCAGCAACTGCTGCTCTCATCTCTCTTGATATTTAATCCTCAGCCATGGCAGAATCACTAATGATAGGTCGTGGAAGACCCCTACAGTTCTGATGACAATGGTGGAAGATCTTGTTTGTTGCTGCCTCTGACCAGCAACTCTAATCTCTGCCTCACCCCCTTCTTGGGAAATAGTCTAGAAAACAATCAACACCTGCAGGAATTTTTATATCTATTTTATTCCAAAGGAGTCTACTAGGTATTTTGGGGGTTTTTTGTCGAGTTTTACCTCTTTGCCTCTTTTTCCCCTCATCCCAGAATAATAAAAAAGAAGACAGTGAGGGCTTCCCTGGTGGCGCAGTGGTTGAGAGTCCACCTGCCGATGCAGGAGACACGGGTTCGTGCCCTGGGAAGATCCCACATGCCGCGGAGCGGCTGGGCCCGTGAGCCATGGCCGCTGAGCCTGCACGTCCAGAGCCTGTGCTCCGCAACAGGAGAGGCCACAACAGTGAGACGCCCGCGTACCGCAAAAAAAAAAAAAAGAAGACAGTGATTCCTTGCTTTATGACATGATGCTACATGATACAAATGTTCTGTAGTCCCTACTATGGTGGCTTGAATTACTACCAATGTATATATTCCATGTTTAATCTACATTTAGCCCTAGTCTTTTGGCAGCTCCATATTTTTGAGTGCCTATGAAATGCACTCCCCGGGATATTTCAACCTGATACCAACCATGTCAAGAATGAAACTCATTATCTTCACTCCAAAATAAGCACTCTATCCTGATTTTCCGAATGGTACAAACTGCATTCAAACCCAGGAAGTCACTAGCTTTCAACATACATGCTGTATTTAGGATACATTTCTTTATACCCAAAAAAACTCAAGTGGACTACAAGAGACCCCAGGGTAAGTGAGGGTCCAAGGATGTGCACACATTCCCTTCTCCTGCCCTCATAGACATTGCCACTCTTTCCCACTGAGCCTAGACTCTACCTCAGCATCCTTCTCAATGTCATGCTCCAGGTAGCCACTGCCAGTTAGTCAGGGTTGATGATGACTATTTGACAACCTTGAAGAGCCATCTCCATTTTCACAGCAGTTCACAGGGCAGCTTATTACAATACATGTTGGGACTCAGTGCCAAGAAACTCGCACAAAGAGTTAGTGGTGTTGATATACAAAGGACTTTAAACAAATAAAATTTCCATGGAATTCCATGCTTACACACCCTGTTTTCTCAAGAAAGGAAGTAAGGAAAGATGGAAGGAAGAAAGCTTAAAACAAATTTTTTTTTAATTTTATTTATTTATTTATTTAATTTATTTTTTGGCTGCATTGGGTCTTCATCGCTGTGCACAGGCTTTCTCTAGTTGTGGTGAACGGTGTCTACTCTTTGTTATGGTGTGCGGGCTTCTCATTGCAGTGGCTTCTCTTGTTGCAGAGCACAGGCTCTAGGCACGTGGGCTTCAGTAGTTTCAGCAAGCCGGCTCAGTAGTTGCGGCACGTGGGCTCTACAGCACAGGCTCAGTAGTTGTGGCGCATGGGCTTAGTTGCTCCACGGCATGTGGGATATTCCTGGACCAGGGATCGAACCCAGGTCCCCCACATTAGCAATCGGATTCTTAACCACTGCACCGCCAGGGAAGTCCCAAATTATTTTTTTAAATGTCATTTTACTCAATACCTTATGAGAGCCAGAAGGCTCCACTGTGTCTTCACTGGGATGCAGAGATACTGAACATAGCAAATCGAGAATCTTTACACCACCCCTCACACACTAGCCTATGTCCTGCTGTCATATCACGCTGCTCATTTCTCCTGCATGGAGAAGTCTATTTCAGGCAGGATAACCAGATTGCCACACCCTTTTACAATTTGCTGGCTCTGATTCTCTCCACTTGTGTTTTTCAACTTCCTGAAATTTCACTCCTCCCAGTAAGTCTTTCCTAATATAAGTGCATTCTACACCGTTCCTGTAGCTTCTTTGCTGTTTGTTGGCATTCATGTGCAACCATCATTTTATATTGTTTTTGGAGGGACCTCTATAAAAAAGTGAGTGAGTCTAAACTTTTAAATACCAGCTTTTTTCTCATGTATTGCTTTATTTATTTCTCTTGATGAGGAAGTTAAGTAGACAAATCTTATAAAAGCTGAAGGCTACCTTTTTTACTTTCTTTATGTATAACTGAGCTACACTGATTTGGAAATTCCCCAAGTGTCCCATTCTCAACCTCACATGTATATTCAGAAGACAGAAATAGAGCAGATTCTGAGAGCTAAGAATTCAGCTAACTAGAATCTCTAATAATAAAAATAGTCATGCCAAGTTGGGAAAATGGGCTCCAAAAGTCAACAGACCTGGTTTAAACCTGTGCTCTTCCTTAATATCATTATAAACTCAGGCAAGTTCCTTAAAGGTCCTCTCTAAACCTGGATTCCTCCTCTTACTGGTATTGTGAATTAAATAAGATAATGTCTGAGTCATTTAGCAAAGTACCTAGTGTGTGTTTATTAAGTGGTAGCTCCTTCCACCCTTCCTCTGCAAAATTTCTTGAGCACTCCAGCATCCAGCATCATGCTGTGCACTAGGGGTACAATGATGAGCAAAACCAGATGTGGTCCCTACAGTGGAAGGTTAGCTGTCATCGATAGAGTTCCCCTTCAGAGACTAAACATAGGGGATCTTGATTCCAAACCTAGCATCTACAAGGGCAGAACAGTTTCTGAAAACTGACACCAAGTAGGGGATAATGGTTAAGTATGAGTACAGTAACAAAATGCCATGGCCCAGGACTGAAAAGGATGTGTGGATGGCAGCTTCCGGTTGGATGCCGAGCTCAAACTATGTCAGCTAGCTGACTTTTTTTTTTCTTGCGGTACGCGGGCCTCTCACTGTTGTGGCCTCTCCCGTTGCGGAGCACAGGCTCCGGACGCGCAGGCTCAGTGGCCACGGCTCACAGACCCAGCTGCTCCACGGCATGTGGGATCTTCCCGGACCGGGGCACGAACCCGTGTCCCCTGCATCAGCAGGCGGACTCTCAACCATTGCACCACCAGGGAAGCCCCAGCTAGCTGACTTTTTGCATGTGAAAGCAAAAACACAAACCGTAATGAATTGGATCTTCCTGGTTGCCAGGACGTTCTTCATTTGGCCCATATTCATTCATAGAGCCAAAGTCAGTTGTGAATCCTTTCTGGCATTGTGCTTGCCTCTGATTTCTGGGTACTAACTACACCCTTTGGGGCTACAGAAGGCATGGGGCCAATTTGCATAATCCACACCCTGTTGTGTCTTACTATTCAAATAGGGAACATTTCTACAGCAGAGTAACCAACCCCCTCCCTTCCATGTAGGCTCAAATATCTTAATAGTCAAATGCCTCTGTCTCTAGAGAATTCTCTATTATAATCATCCTCATTGTATCACTTCTCTCAGTCTTTTCCCCCTCATTCTCTTCAATACATTGCTCTCCCCTGTGTCTCCTTATTCTCCTGTGATTGCTGCTCTGACAACTGTGTCCACTGCCTACCCCTTCCTTCTTTCAATCATGGATCATTTACCACTCTTCACCCCTCCCTTGATGGGTGATGAGAGGTGGGGATGAGAAGCGGTTTCCACTTTTGGACAGAAAAGTTGTCAAACGCTAAAGGGTCTCTCAGGTGGGATATGACACCGAGAAACAAAAACTTCAAAGGATCTAGAGAGAGACATGGCTGGAAATATAAAAAGTACCTCATCGCAAGTATTTTTTCTAGATTTCTTGTGTTTCTTTCTCTCTCCCTTTTTTTAGCATGTCTGTACAGAACGTGATGTGCAAAAAAAGTAGGGAAAGCAAAAACGGGAACAGGTGAGTATGTCCTTAGGCTAAAAAAAAAAAAAAGAACGAAAACATGAAATGTACTGTAAGAACAGAAACTTGTTACAGTATTTGAAGTTAGCATAGGAAACTTCAAATGGCATCATTGATTTGCGATCCTTTTTTCTTTTATTTTTAGAGGTAGAAGTTCATAGCTGGCTTTTTCTCACCCTCTTCACCCGTCTTTCCGACCACAGACTCACAAACACACACGTACATACATATATAGCCTACAAGACAAGTGCCACTTCTTTGCTTTTCATTCATCTGTATATGTGTTTGTATTTATAGCCGATGTGTTTGCAGTCACTTATAAAATATTCAAATTTAGGTGAGTAAAGGGAATGTCAACCCTGTTTAAAACCCATGCTCCCTTCTGTAAAAGGATGATCTACAAAGACATTATAAGACTCTTCTCAGAATAGTGGAGAAAAAATGCTTCATCTATTTCCTAATATATAAGAATCCTTGGGATTCGACTTTAAAGTCATAAAACACTCAAATTTAACAAGTTTTCTAAATTGCATTTCCTGGATCTCAGATAAAGGAAAAGAAAGACAGATATCATAATGATTATTAGGGTAGCAGTCTTTTTTTTTTTTTTTAATTCCAAATAGGGTGTTGGATGTCATACCCTGGAGAATTTTCAAGAATAAGCCTGCTGTGTTTAGTGAGCAAATATTTGGGTGTTAGTGAATTGACATGTTGTTTCCTAAAAGTTAGAGTGAATGGTTATATGTAAATAAATAGCTGTTTGTATGTATGCGTGTGGTTGGGGGAAGGAGGCGGCAATGGGAGAGAGAGAGAGAGGAGGAAGAAGGAGAGAATGGGAGAAAGAGAGAGAGACACACAAAGGAAAGGTATTTAATTTCAAATGGCTGCTTGCTTCCAGTTGCCTCGTTAACCTTGGAAATCTAAATAAATCGACATCTTGGATGTGAACTCTACAGGTTTCACCAAAGCACGGTCCTCTGAAGGCACTGTACTCAGAAGGTGGCACCTGGCATACTTTAATTGGCGTTATTCCTGGCTGATTTGCCTCTACATCAGGGAACACAGAAGAGAACACTTTCCTCTTGCCACTAGCTCGAGGCCCTTCTTTCTGACTTATGAAGAAATATTAAAAGAACTAATATGTAGAACTTGAGTAAACAGTGGCTAAGAGGCGATATGTTAATTATGTGAAGCGTTTGAAACGTGCATACACTTAGGAGGATGAGAAATTATTTAGCCTGGTAGCTGAATATTGCCAGGAGACACAAAAGCACAGTAAGCAAAGGGAGATTTAAACTAAACACTAGATCCCAGAACAAATATAACACTCGGCGACGTGAGCAAGCTTGTGGAAACAGGTTGAGATGTTTAAAATACCAAAATATTGAAATTTGCATTTCAGGTAAACATTTAAATAAGGGCAGAAAATAATAGATAGGAACAAGAGAAGGGCCCACGTTAGCCATACGGCTTTATGCCACCAGAGAATTTACCAACAGGTTGAATGTCAGATTCTGGCCTAAAAGTCTTCTCTTGAGAGAGTATAGGGAGATGGTGACAGGACCCCTGGGTTGAGAACAGCTAGTCAGAGAGAACTGAAAGAATGGCAAACAGGTGCCCTGATGTGGACAGATACATGGGAGCCAAGGGAGAGGAGCAAGAGGACCTGAATGCATTTTAAAATTCTGCGACTCAGGGGCTTCCCTGGTGGCGCAGTGGTTGGGCGTCCACCTGCCGATGCAGGGGACACGGGTTCGTGCCCTGGTCCGGGAAGATCCCACATGCCGTGGAGCGGCTGGGCCCGTGAGCCATGGCCGCTGAGCCTGCGCGTCCGGAGCCTGCGCTCCGCAACGGGAGAGGCCACAACAGTGAGAGGCCCGCGTACCGCAAAAAAAAAAAAAAAAAAAAAGAGGCCCTAGGTTCTATTGGGAGCCTAGTTAACAGACTGAGCTGACATATTTAGGCAGTGAATTTGTCTCTGTGCTGGCTGGCTGTTACGTTGATTTGGCCATCAGGCAATTTCCAGAAAAGGAAAACAGCTTGTGGCATGCGAACAGAGCTTTTAATTGGTACCATTTAGTGTAGGATGACCAGGAGCAAGTTTTCTTCATGGTGGCAGGACTGTGTTATTTAGCACCCTTCCAGCTGCTCTGTCCTAACCCCACAGCAGTGGGGTTTGTAACTTGAGGGTGAGGGAAGTTGAATTTAGCTGATGTCTATAGGCCTTTCTGGCCAAGCTCTTCCCTGCTCAGTCCCCTTTCCTCTTCACTTTCTCTTTCACCTTTTTCTCCCCCTGCCTCTCCACCTCCATGCCTCCATTTCCTCTCTCTCTCTCTCTCTCTCTCTCCAGAAATAAAGTCTTTTAATCAGGGGAATTAAACAAGCCTGCCTATCTTGACATTTCTTTATGAAAATGGAGACATTTTTGTGCAACTTTCTAAAAAGGGCCTCCAGACCCCTAATCCCAAGTGGTTACGCCAATCATATTTAGCTCCCTAGCCCTCCCACGTGACAAAATGCACCATCAGCAACACAATCTCTTGGATCTGGTCCAAGGCCTGAAAGTCTCATTGGTGATGTAGTTTGACACTGAACAAGGAAACCATAACTATAAGACAGGGTTTCGAACATGACCTTCGTGAAGAGAACTCCACATAATCTGGGGGAGAAGAGTGACAGTTTCTCGAAGGGAAGCCACGTGTCCTAATAACAACTTTAGTTGAAAGAGTGCTTTGAAGCATGGTCTAATCGATGATTCAGCACTTCAATGGCTGCCCTTCTGACCCCTCTACAACTTGCATGCCCCTCGCCGTGACTCCCACTTTGCTCTAAACCTTTAGCCAGTGACGGAGGAGCGTGATGTATAAACACTCCAGCTTCTTGATTCTTGGTCAGCACAACTTTGAAGTGGGACCTGTGCTGTGCCCAGAGCTCCCTGAGGGATTGAGCTGAGTTGCCATCTGTGGGATGAGACCTGGTGTTGCACCCCAGCTTGGCTCCTTTCTCTGCCAGATCCCATTTTCCCACTCCCCTACCAGTTTTTCCTGAGAACATTTCCTTCCTTAATCATCTTCAAATGACTTTTTGCCTTGGAGTCTGCTTCTATAGAACCTGACCTCAGACAAAGAACATTGTCAAATTATTGAAAAGCCATGTGGTTCTGTTGCTTCTCAAAAGAAAAAAAGAGGTGATCTCCTGCATATTTTAAACTTAAAAAAAAAATCATGCAAACCTCTGTTTTACAGGAAGAGAATTTGAAGGAGAAGAAGAATATCTGGAGATCCTCGGCATCACCAGGGAGCAGTCAGGCAAATACGAGTGCAAAGCTGCCAATGAGGTCTCCTCGGCGGATGTCAAACAAGTCAAGGTCACTGTGAACTGTGAGTATGGCAGGAGCCAGCAGGTGCCACGTGCCCAGGGCCCATCTCCACCTCCAGCGAGCTCTAAAGAGCCTATATCAAAAGAACATTGCATTTCAAGCAGATGCTCCTCTAGTCAGGGATGCACATTTGTACACTGGACATATCCAAGGGCAGGACTTGGCCCTTGAATTTGATAAATCAACTGTACCAACTCTAAATATAACCTATAATGCATTTAACAATGCGCTCTGCCTTTTACTTAGACTACAGAATTAAGAAAACATGATCAGACCGCACTAGCACTTTAGGCCATCACTCTTCTAGTCTTTGTGGAGACCAAGGTCATACCACTTTGGAAAAAAACAACAACTCATAACTGCTTTAACTGGAATTTCCACCTTAATGTGTTGTTTGTCAGAAGAGAATAATTCAAGACTGTATTTTATCCTCCGCTATTGAACTAATTGGCCTTGGGAACAAATTTAAGCCACTGTGGTCAGATACCATGTGTCCCCGGTGGCTACGAGGGATACCTGATGAGTTAATATTGGTTATCTATTTGTCCCAAAGTATGGGCATTAGAAAGGAAGATTTCACTAAGATACATCGGTAAGTGGGCAAACTTTGAACTTCTCAGATGAAAGGATCCTTAGATGTAGTTCAAAAGGATGGGGGGCGGGGGCGGATCCATGTGATGTGTCACCCAGCCAAGGAATAAAGAGAATTCATTTACCTTGTTCGGTGAGGAGTGACTGTCCACATCATTCAGATTCAAGTTCCAGATCACATCATTGTGGCTAGTGACAGGGATAAAAGGATGTCCTGACAGTTCTTCCTTCCTGTGTGTTTAACACAAATACACACACAAATACACACTCTACACATATACTCACGTGTGCACATATAACATACAGACACACATGCACAAAGGCGCACAGACACACATGCACATACATCTTAACCCATGTTTGAAAATATGCTTTGGATGGTTGTAAGTTACTTTCCATTATTTTAAGCCTTCCATGGAGTTAAACTGTGTGCCAGTGATACTGTATAAAGTCCCTAGCAAGGTAGATATAATTGACTCCATTTTAAAGTTTGAAACACTAGAGCCCTAGGAGGTATAATTGCCTTTCCAAAATGACACAGAAAGCAAGAGTAAGAAAAGGGATGCAGACTCCAGCCTGTTTGATTCTAAAGCCCATGCTCTCAGGAGAAAGAGAAAGAGAAGTTTTCGATTCTTCGTACCTACTATGTGCAGCACTGATTAAGGGATTTACATTTGTCATTTAATCCTCACAGTAAACTCATGAGATCATCTTTAGTCTGACTTTAAAAATTTGGAAACTGAGGCGCAAAGAGCTGAGGAAACTTGTCTTACGTGACCCGGTCAATGCTGGACTGCACTATTTCCTGTGGTCTTGCTCCAGCCTGGCAGCCTTCTGAAACAGAAAGCGAAATCCCCTTCACACCCGACCTAGAAGAATCTAACAGATAGGATTCTGCTGTAGCATTTATGGCACTCATTTCCAAGAACAAGGGGATGCATTTGATGAGATCCGAAGTGCTTTTATCCTGAAGTGCGATTTTTTAAGTAATAGAGTTTTGAAATGCCAGTATTACTATTCTTTTCCAGTTCTGGATGTGTTTCAAAGATACGTTAATGATCCCAGTGTTATAAAATGCTTTAGGACCTTTTTTTCACATGAAAGGCAATTTCCCTCGGTGTTTATATAAGTTTATAATTAGGTTAGTTAGCTTTTTTTTATGTACACACAGCCATGCCATCATCTACCACCTCTTCTCTGACTTCTGGAGTTAAGATTTTATTTTCTCTTAATCGACCTTCATCTTCATTAGATTTCTGAAAGTCCAATCATGGAGTACATAGAAAATATTTATGCTTCCATTGTGTGAGACGTCAAAGCGGTCCGCATTGCAGATGGTTCCCAAGATCAAAGCCAGCCGCCTGGGTCCTATTATTATTAGCACAATTATTCTGACATTGCTCCTTCTTGACTCTCCCCAAAGTGTAACTTAGAACAGAAGAAACTACTGATAATTTTCAAGAAAAGCCTTTTATAAAAATGTGAGCTTTTCCTCGCGATGAGTGAACCACAGAAGAATATGGACAGAGACTCAAGATTCTAAAATGACGTCATAACAAATTACATAGGAAACTCTAATGAGCTTAGTCAGACAGTCTGTCCTAACCAGCAGCATCTAGCACATACCTGACCTTGTAAAAATTGCTCAGTAAATGTTTACTGAATGAATAGGTGAAAGACTAACAGATAAACTCTGCTCTTGTAACATTTCTCCAAACTTTGCAAATTGATGTATGCCACAAATCAGGAAGCATGTTCTAAATCAATGCCCTTTGGAATCACCTTTTTATCAACGCTTCATAAGCTTTGTTTCTATTATATTAAAACAACTAGCCATTGCACCTGTTGTCCTATTCAAACAATTCACCCTACTTAAATGTAATTGTATCAAGTAGATGTAGTCTCCAAGATTAAATTATAGAACCAGGTCTGGCCAGCAAAACTCATGCAAACTGAGAAATTTCCAGTTTGTCACTTCATATAAGCCTGCCTACTATGAAAAGGCCCCATTATTTAAGCTGATTCCTCTTCCTTTTCAAGACACAAGGTTTGGAATTAGGTCAGGGGATCAGGATGGCTAAGATAATTAATGGCTGAATAGATTATCATAATGAACAGATCCACAATACCACTAAAAAAAAAAAAAAAAAAAAATCCCAGTGCTGGTTATTTTCTCCTGCTAGCATCTCATTGACTCATTTACTCATTTGCTGACAGATATTTGTCCCAGGGCACTGAGAAGCTAGAGCAGTAAACAAGAGAGACAGAACAGTTCTTCCTGTTTAGCCTGCAAGCTGGATTCTGCAGTCTCTCCTTTTTATTTCTCTTGGGTAATCCTTCTCCACAGTTGGTCTACAGTACTGTGCATAACCATTTGACATGAAAAATCTATTTTCTAAGTGGTAGGATGTCCTGGAGCTTACAGAAGCTAAATTATTGACCCGAAATCTCCTCAACTAAATAAGCTTAGTAAAATTTTGTACAATAGGCAGGACTTCTGTTTTCTTGTATCTTACAGGATAGTTGCTAATTTCTTCCAGATTCCAGCCCTAGGGACAAGTTTCCTTTCATTTACAGGTTCTAGGTGTAATCCCTCAATATCAGTTCTCATAGTGCATTAAAAGTAGCTACTTCTGGGTTTGTCTCATTCTAGTGCCCAGTATCCCAAGCATAATGTCTAGTGCATAGTAAGTGTTCAGTTAGTGAGGACTTAATTTTATTTGGACTCTTCTTATACTGGACACTTTTCCTATTCCTGGAGAAATTCTCCTCAAAAGCTGCCCCCAGCTCTCAAGCCTACCCCCAAACCCCACTGACCAGCTAATATTTCTGCCTTCAGCTTTCCCACAGCTCTCTCTCCAACTAGGTTCACATTGTCACGCTTTATTACTTGTTTTCCTCTTCTCATCTCCCTTTCAACTCAGCTCTGCCTCCACCCTGGTGTCCAGAGCTAACCAACCCAACATATATGCTGGGGGACATCGGACTCTGGCATTTCTAAAGCTTGCCCTTACATTTGAGAGCCATTTATTTAGAGGAAGCAGAGGTTACCTACCATAGATTCCACAGTTGGGACTGGAGACATCTGTTGTCTCCAGATAATATTACTGTATCTTAACTGGACTTTTCAGTACTTTGATTCCAAAATCACCTTGAGGAAAATAATGGCTCAATATGGAACCAAACTGGCTACGTTCTCTAACTATTCATGACTACACCTCTCCATTCTCCATGCCAACCTTTAGTTTACTCTTACATCTTTATTGATGATATCAATAAAGACACATGCTAATGTTTATGAATCTATTATGGGATCATCAGAGGAACTATTCAATAAGAATCCAGAGTACTGCGATTTGCTACTATAACTTTGCAATGTGTACAAGAACCATCATTTTCTGAGTATCTCCAGAGTACCAAGACTCTATTAGAAATTTTGTATGATTCACCGAAATCATCACACCAACAGTGGCCAACCAAGGAAAGAGACATATGGGGCCCAGCCTGCCCCAGTAGGAGGAGTATTTACTTTATCACTAACATCGTTTGGTATGTTTGGTTTAGTATTGCTGGTACATGGTGATTTTTTTTTTAAAAGACAACTTTTAGTTAGGTTTATTATTGTTTTTAAATTCTCTGGATACAATGCCTTTCTTATTGCCTGTGTTCTCTGCCTCCACCCCGTCGGTCCACCATCACACACTAACCCAGGAGATAATCAAATCATCTCCGTGCAGAGGACAAAAACAAAGCTCAGAGAATGTAAGCATTCTCTGCCACAAAATCAAAGAACCTGTGAGTGGGAGAGTTGAAACTCTGTCCAGGTCTAATCCCAAAGCCCTCTTTCCTTCCGAGATACCATGTGAGTAATAGTAATAAAAAATAATAAATGTAATCACTTCAGGTGTTAAATGTGCTCTGATATATGAGATTTCATTTGACCTTTATATCAAACCTGTGAGACAGGTAGGCAAGGCCTTATCACCTACATTCAAAGGTGAGGGACTCCAAGAAGTTAACACGTCACCTTCAAGAGGTGACAACGTAAGTGGCACAGGCAAAAATTGAGCCCACATCTCCTGATTTCTAATATGGGTTCATGTCCACTATGCCAGTGCACGTTGTGCCATCTTGGGTACCTTTTAATAGCAGAAATACGTAACATTTGCCTTTTAAACTACCAGCATACTCCCCTAAATGTTGTTTTCCCTTATTAGGAATTAATTTCTCTCTAAAGGAACTCACTCAAATGGAAACACAGGGAGATTCAGAGCATGGGCTTCAGAACATGGGTTCCAATATAGACTCCGTCAAATGCTGGCTATGTGAATTTGCACAATTTACTAACCCTCTGCAAATCTGTCTTCTCATTCATAATATGGGGTTAATAATCCTTGTTTCCTAGGGTTACCGTTTGGATGAAAGAATAAATAAAGCCTAGTAGAGTGCTGACACATGGTAAATGTCTATATATTGAATCTTTTATTAAGAATTTTTTCCTTTATACTATTATTCCAAACATTAGGAAGATTAAATGAATGATATTCTGTTTGCTAGGTCACTGTCATTGTTATCCTATTCATTCTAATTGAAAGAGTCTTATTATTGGTGATATAAGAAGAAAGCCCTTAATATTTTCAGAACCCAGAATTTTGAAGTAATAAGAACTGGAAGAGTCCTCTGACAATTGTAAGCTATTGCAAAGTCACGTAAAGAATAACAATGGACCTCTGTATAGCATTTTTATTAAGCCACATTTTAATTATAACCATATTTTGAGCAAGGACATCTATTATTTTAACTCTACTAGGCATGCCACAATACGATTTATAATAACTTTTCTTAGCCTCACCTATGCAGAATTCATTACAAATGAATTTTGAAATGTTCATTCCAATAAGCTGTGGGACAGACCTGCACCACTGTGTCATTTGAGAAATACTGGAAATAATGAACGCTTCATACATTTATCATTATCTGTGACTATACCTTGGTACGAGAAACTTCCCAGATTTTCAAGGAAAGGAGCAAGTGTTTGGTCTTTGTAATTGACCAGCGTCATCCTGCCCCAAGATCAATGCATTTGAAAGTGTTCAACCCTAGCTCACTGTCATCCTTCCCATGCGGTCATCTCTGAGGTGCTAATAAATAGTACTACTTAGTTATTCAGGTTCTGAACAAAATGAGAAATAAGTAAAGGAGACATACACGAGGCCCAGTTGACCCCATTGTCAGAGATCAAGATGGTTAGAGGTAGCAGCTTAGTGTAGCCAACCTACCTTCCCAATCATGGCAGCCCTGGATGGAGACAGGCCTGCCCACATGAGAGCAGGAAGGAAAGAGCCCACGTAAGACATCAGTGTGGAGAACTAGAGGAGAACCTCTGCTCCCTGACAGAAGTTTGGTCCCAGCAGGAAGAAAGGGGAGAGATGAAGCAAACAAACCGAGTTTGCTCTTCCCTAATTTTTCAGTTAGAAAAATCACCCCCTGGGTTCCAGAGCAAGGAGGTTTAATAAATAAGCTCCCACCACATAGAAGGAAGCATCTAGAGTGAGGAAGGACTCACCCATAAAACTGTACAGCTGGGACTTGTGTTCCTGGTCCCATGGCGGAAGGGCTAGAAGACCGCCACCATGGATTATTATGTTGAAGTGCCCCACCTATGAGCCCCAGAGGTAGAGGTGATGGAAAATGTGGAGTCTGGCCCAGATTGGACCTGGTTTAGAAAAGTGGTGGTTATCATTAAGGATTTGTCAGTCTTAAGCATGTGGCTCCAGAAACTCACAAACACTGTTTAAAATTCATTTTACAAATTGAACAAACCAATTGAATCACAAGCAAGATCGTCCCTCTTGCCAACGTGCTACAGATGGTAGAGTCATTGGCAGTTTAAGAGCCTAGCCTAATACAGTGAAGAGGTGAAGACGGGAAACGAACATTTATTCAGTGGATGGCATCACTTAGATGCCCACGCTGGAAACATGGGTGTGATCCTTGACACTCCTCCTTCTCTCCCTCACTGTTCACATCTAATCTTGTCGATTCTGAGGCTCATATCTCTCAATCTCAAATCTGTTCATTCCCTTCCAGCCCCTTTATCAAAGACCTGGTGCAGGCTATCTCTGGGTTCCTTCAGCAGTCTCCAAATGGACCTCCCTGACTCTGGTTCCAGCATTTTATAGATGAGGAAATTGAGACGCTGTGACTCTAGACGAAGTACTGAGCTCTCTAATGATGAATGATAGTGAAGGACATAGACTGGATTTGAGCTCAGGTCTATCAAACTTTAAATCCAAGTTCTTGACCTCTACTCCATACCCCATCTCTATACAAATAGCTCCCCCATCCACAACACTACCACTAATCATTGCATTAACCATTGAACTAATGTGCTCTAATGATCTATATAACCAATCATAGAATGAAAGGATTTAAAATGGAAACTTGGTGATCATTTTAAGCTAACTTCTTCTTTTAAAGGATGAGAAAGAAAAAGCTCAAACTGGTACAGACACTTGTCCAGGCCACAATTCTGGTTAATAGTCAAAATCAGACCTATGGTGTGCTGTTTCTGACTTCTAGTCCTGACTCCCAACCCATGTATTAGATAAATGAGTTACAATTTTGAATTTAGCAGTTTAAGGGTTAAGGGCTAAAGGAGTTATGGGTATAAAAATACACTTGGGTCCTAATGCTACCAACTGCCCATTTGTGAAGAATGGGCCATTTTGACTAGAATTGGTTTGGTGTGGGGGTTTTTTGCGGGGGGTGGCCACGCCGTGAGGCATGCGGGATCTTACTTCCCTGACCAGGGAATGAACCCGTGCCCCCTGCAGTGGAAGCACAGAGTCTTACCCACTGGACTGCCAGGGAAGTCCCCTAGAATTGGTATTTTTTAAGTTGGAAGGGATGCTATATAGATCGTTAATGTGTGGTGCCTTCATTTTATAGATAATAAAACCAAGGCTCAGAAAGATAAAGTGTGTGATGGCAAGTCCACACAACCAAACAGAAACTAAATTCCAGAGCTCCTAGTTTCCAGTCGAGGGTTCTTTCCACTCATCTTGTTGCCTTTTTCCGTCTAAACAAAAACGAGCAGCTAAGTCTAAAGCAAAACAGCCACCCACGCTGGCTCATGTTTACACACGGGCTGGTGGTGGTATCCAAATGTACCCTAACTCCCCTTCTCTGGGACAGTGATTTAAAGATGTCCAAGCTGATGTGAAAATCAAATGGGGGAGAAAATTGCAGACGAACCTGATGACGCTTTTGTACATCCTTTTTAACTAGGAGGATCCAGGTCTTCCACAGGTAGAAAACTTGGAAAATAGCTTTTGAATATGAAGACAAAAACCCAAAAATAAGTGAGCTGAACCAGGTGCTGAAGAGCCGAGATGTCAATGAATTTCGTATATTAGAGTTCACTTCACTAATTTACCTAAATAAGCTTTTTCCTTTATAAAATATAAACAGATGGTTTGGGTCTATTGTGTCCATGTACACACAGCCAAGTTGCTGTTTTCTGGCAAATAACCTTTGAACAGAAGTCTTTTTCTCCTTGAGGGCCATAACCTGCACAGACACAGCATCATCAAGCCCAAAGCTCAAGTTTACCATTGTCGCTCAGTCCTGTGGACCTGTAAACACTTGTTCCACTTTCCATGGGATTGTTTGAAAGAATCATGGCAAATTAGAATGTGTTTCTGAGCTCATTTCAAGCCCATTACAGTTTTATAGACTCAGTCCTAAGCTGAAAAAAAATCAAGTGCACAACGACCAGAGAGAGCAGAAGACTGGTACCCCAGGAAGGTGTTTATGCACCACGATAGACTTCAAACTGCACCCTCACACATAAAAGCAAAATTGACCTGAGTCATAGCAGTAAGGGAGCACAGAGGAGGGAAAAAAGTATAACAATCATCTGACATTAGTTTGTTTTCCTGGATTGCTGCAACAATATCAGGCTAAGCCTGGCTGACAGGACTTTGGTTCTCTATTATTTTCATCAGCTTTCTTACTGCCGTCTCCAAAGGTAACAATAATGATAACGATGATGGTGAAAAAGAAAAGTGCTCAAATTATACACTTAAAATCCCAAGTCCTTTAGTATTACCACTCAATTTATGAAAAGCAATAAAACTATGCAAGCATTATAACCTATGATTGGAATAACGAATGGTCTCTTGGAAGAGGGAAAAAGCTATCCTAGGTTTCATTTCCATAAAGCCCCGTTAAGTGTCCCGTTGAAGTAAACCAAGTCTACAGTTTCATGAATCTCTTATTTCTATTTAGTTTTCTAGTGATCCGTGCCATTCAGTGGATCACATAATTCTTGTACATGGAGCTTTGAGACCATTCCTGTCCTACCTCTCTGCAATCAGATTGTCCTTCCTCATTCCTTCTTGTGTGGAAACTCTGGAGCATCGTCCAAAGTTCATGTAAACTGTGTGTCTGTCCTTCCTACAGATCCTCCCACTATCACGGAATCCAAGAGCAACGAAGCCACCACCGGGCGGAAAGCTTCTCTCAAATGTGAGGCCTCGGCAGTGCCTGCACCTGACTTTGAGTGGTACCGGGACGACACCAGGTATGTGCCAAACCTGCTGCACCTCCACTGCTCCGCCAGGTCTCCCCTGCTCAGCAAGGGAAACCAGAAGCCCTAATGACAAAGCCAAGTCCGGCTGTAATTAGGTAGGCCTATCCGATTAGACTCTTTATTTTCCAAGGTTTTTTACCAAGTGCTTTGGGGCTGTAGCTCTTTTTGTTGTTGTTCTGCGGTACGCGGGCCTTTCACTGGTGTGGCCTCTCCTGTTGCGGGGCACAGACTCCGGACACGCAGCCTCAGCGGCCATGGCTTACGGGCCCAGCTGCTCCGCGGCATGTGGGATCCTCCCGGACCGGGGCGCGAACCCGTGTCCTCTGCATCGGCAGGCAGACTCTCAACCACTGCGCCAACAGGGAAGCCCCGGGGCTGTAGCTCTTAAACTGAACCCCAAAGCACTCAGGTTATGTACATAGGGTGAGGCAGGTGGTTCGGCAGTAGTGTCCACCTGCGTGTCTTTCTCTCCTAGAGCAGAAACCAAAGCCTGATGAAACTCATCCATTCCCGAGTCTTCTCCATCAATGGACTTTGATTCTGATACTATGGGATTGCATGATTAAAATGAGGAATTGAGCAGTAACAACAAGCTCTGCCTACTTCCTTTCTCTCCTTTTTCGCCAATATAATGATGAAAAAGAAATTACTATACCAAGTCTTCATCAGTGTTTCTCTTTACTCTTCTGTCTTTGAACCCTTAGGATAAACAATGCCAATGGCCTTGAGATTAAGAGCACGGAGGGCCAGTCCTCCCTGACGGTGACCAACGTCACTGAAGAGCACTATGGCAACTACACCTGCGTGGCTGCCAACAATCTGGGGGTCACCAACGCCAGCCTCGTACTTTTCAGTAAGTATGCCAAAGCAGGGAGCTGCCTGGGAGACCAAGTCGATGGAGTTCTCCTGTGGAAAACTCGAAAATCATTCCCATATCTTTTAAAGGTAAACTTAAACAAAAATCAGTGTATAGCCACTGAAACAAAAACACAGGTTCACAATCCCTCTGCGTAAAATGAGATTTACAAGTGAATACCTCTCCTCTGTATTCCCTGGTGTGCTTTTGATAACTGCCTTGTTTTTTTGTTTGTTTTCTTAGTTTAGTTTTTTTTTTTTCTTTTTTTCCTGGTTGGTTAAACTGTAAGACTATTCAGAGAACAAACATCTCTTTGGGGATGGTCTCTTTAAGGAGCAGAGATGGTGTAAGATCATGGAAAGTGGATGACACTTAAAAAATGGCAGTGATGGGAGTGATTGAGGGAGAAATATTCAGTGAGGATGAATAAGGTGCTGGGAGAAGGGAGAGGCTGTAAAAAGAAAGTGTATTTTTAACAACACAAGAGGAAGAGTGGAATGAATGATTAAAACATAATCTAAAAAAAAAAAAAAAAACATAATCTAAAATCTAAGGGAGGAAAAACGTTGCAGAAAGGTTTCCATATGACAGCAGGAAACATTACTTGTCTGATATATTTTTGGAAGAGAGATGGGATGGTGAGAGAGAGGACCAAAGCTGCTTCTGCTGGAGACCAAAGAAGGTCCTCAAGGCAGACTAAGGAAGGACAGGTGATTTTAAGTTATTGGTATTAATAAGAAAGCCCACCTTAGAGCCTTTCCCTTGAGCGGCATGTTGTAGTCAGATACCTGACCCCCTGCCTTGTTGGTCCGGCAGCTATGAGCACAGAGTCAAATGCCTCCTGAGAAACAGAGGTACGATGGGTGAGATCAGGGGAAATGATGACACTTAGAATAGGAAAATGTTTATCAGAATAAGTAAAACAAACAAAAGTGATAGCATGTGCTGGGGTAGACAGTTCATTTGGACTAAAAGAGAAAGTCCAACAAATTTATTATTTTGAAATAATAAGCCACTAGGAATTTGTTTTTTGTTGTTGTTGTTGTTGTTTTTCTGCACAGGCTGAATTGGAAAATTTAGAAATACTATGACCAGGATAAATGTCTCCATCTTGCTTTATTCAGTTTAGATGAGCCTTCAAGAGAAAAGTTTTTAGGAGAAAAATCAATTTAAGTGATAGTTCCCTCAAAACGTAGTATTAAAGCCATTTTACAACTGCTCAAGATCCAATCCACTTATTTAAAAAAAACACCACAAACTATTCTAAATTCGGCCTTCAGTTTCTCATTCATAACTCCCGTTGACTTCAGTCTGTACATGTGATGGGATACAGCTATGCTACAAATGCTGCATCATTATGAAGTTTAAAATCCATATCCCTGTTGACTTGTCTCCAAAGACCAAACATCAGTGCTCTTTACTTAAGCTAGAGACATCGATATCTCAGAACACTTGAGAAGATATTTATTAAGAAATGTACTTACCTGTTTCGTTCTTGACGTTAGGGATTCCATACATAGGGGGGAAAAGAGCCTCAACTATGAATTTGAGATTCCGACAAATCTAAGGTGAGCTGATTAAGCAGAACAACATACACTTAACAAGAGGTTTTGTAGGGATTGGAAAAGAGAAAATGGGATAATTGGATTAGTTAGAGAAAGTGAGCAACTATAAATTTGCATTAAAGTATGCAAATTTTCTTCTCTTGTTATCCCACCCAGAAAAAGGACTGTGCTAATGATATTTTTCAAATAATAAATACAATGATACCCATAGACTGAGAGAGAGGATGGGGAAGAAGGATAGAAGGATGGAGTAGGCTCTATGATAGCCTATTTTTCACAGGTGTGAAAGGAAGAAAGAGACAGAGAGAGAGAGAAAGGGAGGAAGAGGGGGAAAGGAAACATTTGAGGAAGAGAGGAAGAGCATGGACTAGGTCAAAAATAATAGAGATACTGCTGGTCTGCTGGTGGTGATGAAAGGTGATCTCAAGCCCTGAAATACCATGGTCCTGTTCACAAAAGTCCACTTCAAGTACGCAACCCAGTAAGACTAAGAAATGTCAAGAATCTTAGAGAACTTCTGTTTGTAAACTAAGAATCAAGAAATTGGGCAAGTATATTATGGTCATATTGCCCTTGATGATTTCATAGAAGTTACCCTCATTATACCTCTGAGAAGAGTACAGGGCTGTGATTAATGATGTGCTACTTCGGTGGGCCCTCTTCGAGGCAGCCTGCACTGGCACCAGCTCTGCACGCCGCCGCAGGCAGAGGAGAGGAAGCACATGCCTCAGCGTTCGGCTTAGAATTGATTTCCCACCTGACGGGAAAGTTAGGAGGCGTGATACCTACAGAAGAATAGAATGCAAAAGGTCACTGGGCTTTGAGGGGAAAAGAAGCCATTAAAATTGTCAAACATTAGTGAATCTACTGTCATCCTGTTTCTTTGACATTTTAAGGAGGAAGCTCTGCTCCTTGTGTAACAGGAATGGCAATTCCACCACAACTGCCTTGCCACCATGAATTGGGTTTGGGAGATGTGGAGTTACAGCCTTCATAGCTGGATCTTTAAGAATAAGGCTCTGTTGTAACCAATTTACACAGGTAAAAGGTTGGGAGGAGAGCACACACAAGGGAGAGGAAGAGAAAGAAATGAAGAAAAAGAAAGTACGTGTGTGAACAGATTGCCCATCACTTAGATTCAAAGTAGATGGGTTTATTGGGAAGAAGGAAGACACTGCTGGTGGCGGTACTTTTCCACAGAACAGGGTCAGGAGGGGAGAGATGCTTGGGAGGGGCGGCCATGGCCAGCACCCGTGACAGAGAGCATTATGTGGGCAGCGGGATGCTCTGCTGACCCAGCCGGTCCAAAGCAGACGAGCCAGCTGGTGAGCTGCTGCCAGCCAGAGGCAGCAGCAGGTAGAAACCCAGAGCCGGAGCCCCTGAAGAGTTCATGATTATCCATCTTCACTGGTGCATCAGCACATTTTCCATGTCCACCGCAGTGACGTGCTGACTTTGTACAGTGTCAGTTTGCGGTCACTGATACATCTTGTCCTCCATCACATACATACATATGCTTCTTCACTCTCTATTCAAATATTATCTTCAAAGGGGTCAAAATGGGGGCTTCCCTGGTGGCGCAGTGGTTGAGAGTCTGCCTGCTGATGCAGGGGACACGGGTTCGTGCCCCGGTCCGGGAAGATCCCACATGCCGCGGAGCGGCTGGGCCCGTGAGCCGTGGCCGCTGAGCCTGCACGTCCGGAGCCTGTGCTCTGCAACGGGAGAAGCCACAACAGTGAGAGACCCGCGTACCGCAAAAAAAAAAAAAAAAAAAGTGTCAAAATAATTGAATGAGAGTGCAAGAATACCTTGTATTCATAGTCATTTTTCCTAAGCCAATGGAAGCATTCCTTTCTCATTTGTCTTGTCCTCCACACGTTCTAGTATTCTGTTTATTAAGGATCCATTCCCTTAGCCTATATATCCAAGTAATGCCTTTTATATCTTTTTTCCATCCTTGGCAAAGTGTTACATTATATCGTTTCTCTGTACACATTAATCCATGGTACAATGTATACAGTCAAGGATTCCGCTCCTTAGTTTTTGTAAGATGTGGGAACATGTATCACATGGGTGAAGACTTGGACTTCTGCATTGTCAGCATGTGTAACATAACAGAGTCCGTGTATCCACACTGGTGACTGCAAGGCATCCGCAAAGGAAACCTTATCTTGTTTTATTGCTTGCACTGAGTTATTTTTAAAGCAACAGGTAGGGAGGAAGAATAAGGGAGATGATTTTAACGTCATCACTTCTTATCAAGTGAGTATGTACAAGGTACTCTGCACATGTGCCAAACACTTAACATATGTGATCTCATTTAATCATCAGGACAGCCTTATTAGGCACTCGTATTTCTCCATTATACAAAGAGGTTAAGTAACTAGTGCAACTAAGTAAGGCTGCTGGGATTTAAATTCGGGTAATCTCCTTCCAGAGTCCAGGCTGTAAACCAACACGTTATCTAGATTTGTGTATGTAGGGAAAATGTTAGGACATGTATCTTTGGTAGTTTGGAGGTGAAAAGACATCTAACTTCTTCCTCCTTTTTTCACTTAATGATATTTTTCACTGACTAAATATTGTTATATTCCTTCCCACCGAGGGACACTACTTCCACCACCTCCCACTTCCATTTCCATTAACCCTCACCAGCCTGAGTCCACTAGATTAGTGAGACCGTTGGTTCATCTTTGGCACATTGAGATTTTGAGCAGAGAGTCCAGCCTACTGCTCAGCTTTTGACCCTAGGCATGTCAAAAGAAGGCATTCGTGGGCTTCCCTGGTGGCGCAGTGGTTGAGAGTCCGCCTGCCGATGCAGGGGACACGGGTTCGTGCCCCGGTCTGGGAAGATCCCACATGCCGTGGAGCGGCTGGGCCCGTGAGCCATGGCCGTTGAGCCTGTGCGTCCGGAGCCTGTGCTCTGCAACGGGAGAGGCCACAACAGTGAGAGGCCCACATACTGGAAAAAAAAAAAAGAAGGCATTCGTCATGTTAAAGGACAGTCCTACTGATCAGTTACCTTCTACTTTAGAGAAATGTGTGGATCGGTAAGGTATTTTGAGGCTACTGAGTACAAAAGAATAAAAATACAAAGAAACCTACACTGAGCCATACCACATCTGTGTGTAGGAGGTTTTAAAATTTTCTTTTTAATTCTGAAAGATCATTGACCTGTAAACCTAACTTGATTACATTTTAAGAACAACCTAAGCAACCCAGCACTGGAGAGAGCCCTTAAAATCAGGGCCTCCCTGCTTCTTCAGAAGTCATTTTAAGTGATTACCTTTGAGGCCCAGCACTTAAATATACACCACGTGATGATGCTAGTTAAGACTTGGCAAAGCCTCTTAACCAGCTACTACTGGATGCCGTGTAATAAAGCAATTCGAGCAGCTATTTGAACACTATCTATATGTAGTTTGAAAGCCCTCCTTCTGAGGGCTCTCTGTGGATACAGTAGGAAATAGATGGGCACCAGAACTAGTTTTAGATTTAAGAGTGTAGGCATGGAATACACCTACTTCCAGAGAGACCATTGACCATATCCAATACCCACTGGAAAATAAAAGAAAATCATATCTGAGTTAATAAATTACCTCTCTCTGTACACCCTACTCTCAACCCCAGCTTTTGTCATTTAGGTGCTTTTAATTCAGAGGGGTTTCTTTCAAAGTGTTACCTCCAGTTTAACTGTTTTTTGTGGTGTCCGAGCAGAATCAGCCAATAACACCCTCCACCCCATTTAGCAGATAAGAAACCAAAGCTCAGACTTAAGACTTACCAAGGGCCACAGCAGATCCTATTGGGGTAAACCTTGCATTCTGTTCTTAAAACCTCCCAATCAATCGATAAGCTATGTTGACCTCCTCAAATACTAGCAGGAAAAAGAGCACAGAGCACCAAGGTTCCTGCTCTCCCCTACGTTTAAATGTTAAAAGCCGGAGATTTCTTTTTCACTTTAAGTGGTATTTACTTCACTTTACAGTCTTACAGGAGCCCATAAACCCTGGCATAAACTACAAAATACAGCAAAATGATGGTGGAAGAATAAGGATAAAAAGCTAGGATGGGGAAGCATCTAAGAAATGATAAGCCAGTAGGATGAAATTAAGAGAACGAGAATAACTAATGGGGTGTGATGGGGCTAAGATGATGATAACAGGGTGGGAAATCATTGAAGAGGCAATGAGAGGGGGGTGGATGAGATGTTTAACAATATAAATGGTCTTGTCGAAATGAGGGCAGAGTGCATTTACCCAGCTGTGAACAGTGTGATGAGAAAATATTAAGCTGAGTCATTTAAACAGTCTGCATAATAATTGTAATAAGAATAAAATAAGATAGATACAGTATAATATGGGACAGTGGTCTCCAACTGCTCTATAAATGCTGAAAGCAGTTTAGCTATTTATTTTCAAAGCTGGAAACTTAATACCAAATAACCAGTTGGAGGTTTAAAGCATTTTTCTCCTTGACACTTGTGTAACTAAGACACAGTTTTTCACTGTGCTGTTATTGACTTGTCCCATCTTAACGCACTTAGAAAACTTTGGCATTTAAGCCACACCTTTCATCCAAGAAAGGAAAGCTCACTCTTCAAGGAGACTGGGTTTTCTTAGTGTCCAGATGTATTGAGTGCCCAAATTCCAGGCAAAATCTACTCTTCTAAGCTTATGACACAAGATGGCAGGCGCATCAGATTTGAATGTGCACATATGCTTTTCTTTTTATGGTTTTGATTTTTGTTGATTTTCATTTATCGCTGGTCTTTATCTAACCAAGCTGCTAGGAGGAATGTAGAAAAAGTATTATGATTACATTACATTATAGCGTTTGGGGGTAGCAAGTAATGCATCCTATCCCTAATGCAACATTCTATCTTTCTGAAAGAGCCCCGGAAGAGGATTTAGAGTTAAACCTGGGTTTTGATGAGACAAGTAGAGGATACCTTAAAGCCTGAACTCTTTCAGCACGTTCAATTTATGGTCAGTAGCTTGGGGATGGGACTGCGAGCGACTCATAAGCTGAGACTCTAGAGTTTAAAAGAAAAGCACGTCTTACTGCTGAACAGGATGTGTCATCAAGCAAATCTGACTGGTGATCAAATTTAAGATGAGATTGTATTATCACAGGGGGGTGGGATGAAGGAAAAGACTAAAAATCAGATTTTATCATGCCAAGAAGCTTAGTGTCTTTGCATTACTCTTGCACTGATATCAGTAATGTGGAAGGAAAAATCTGAGGGAAAAATTGAATTAGTATTTACCAAAATAAATTTTCTAGATGCTTGGCTAAAGCTGATATGAGCTGTAGGGCTTAAAGGGAGGAAAGGAGTCTTTAGTTACCACAGGGTCATCTGTCAAAAGTTAAAGAGCCCAGAACCAGGGCCAAGATGCATGACCTGAATTTGATCACTACTCATTTAAATACCCTCAATACCAACACCCCCCAAAATCTGTAATCTTGGTGGATTTTCCAGAGGAGGGCAGGATCCTGTTTGCAGGGTTACCACAATAAGGTGTTATCCCCTATTCTAGCTAATTTTTTTAAAGACTTTGGATGTTAAAGTTTACTAATAGCTCTCTGATAATTTAGTGTTGGCAGGAAGGACAGACAAATGCTTTACAGGAGATATGATCCCGTAGGCATGAAAATTCATCTGTTTTATAATTGTGAAGCTAAACATGAGTAAGATATATCTATATCTATCTATATCAATTCTCCATGATGCTTACTATTTTTTCCCCTTTAGAGCGTGTTTTACCCACAATCCCCCACCCCATTCAAGGTCAGTATGATTTTTATCGTTGTAGTTCTGTTGCTGGGTCATTCTCCATCACCTATAATGTGCAAAACACAAAAAGGGGGAAGCACCTTGACAAAATTCGCATACAAAAGGAATCATTTTTTTCTTTAAACCTTCAAAAAAAGGTCAATCGATTGCCCTCACACTAGTTGAAAGGCAGGTAACTGGTCTGTCTGTACCCGACCTAACTTCAAGTTGGTCGCTAACTGAGGAGACAGTGCTAAACTCAGACAGCAATTTTTTGTTCTATTAACACATATTACAGGTAACTATGAACTCACATATTTGGAACACAGCCGGTTAAATTCTGTAGCTCACAAAAATATGAATCCTGTAACTGACCACCTTATACAATCCAAATCTGAAGTCATTTGTATTACTTGTAAAAATGAATTTATCTATTACCAAAGGTTGAACTCAGCCAGATTACAAGGACATTACCTTTTCTTAAAATCTTGGCCAATTTGGAGGCGTTTCCTTTTAAACATAACTATTTCAGAAAACACAAATAAGAAAACAAGGTAATCATTCCATATTCCTTCTCACAGAAATTTCTACACACTCAAATTAAATTTTGCCTTCTACATCACGTTTAGCTGCAAGTGCAGTGCAGCCCCGACCTTCTAGCTTAAGGGCATTTAAAGGCAAATTGGCAAATAAAATTAAAACAATAAAAAAACCTGAAATGAAACCAACCTACCATTGAAATTAAATTCCAGAAAAAGTGATTTGCAAGTAACACTCAAAGACTTGAGAAAAAATGGAAAGTAGGCCATGTGGAGCCTAGTGTGGAAAAAATAAATCCAATTAAACAAGATTGTCGTATACACTCTAAAGGAAATGTGCTCAGAATTAAAGGTAGGAAGCTGCTGTTTTATAAGTTTGAAGACGGATCATGTTTCATTAACACTTGTCCAAACTAAAAATTAGGCCAGAATTGGGTGTAGATATGGAGAGTGTCAATAATGTGATGTTTTGCATATGTATGTATTCACATATATGCAAACTTCCTTTAATTACATTAGAAATGAGAATTGCACGGTTTCAAGGATCAACTAGACAGATTAATAAAAGAATTATTCTTAAATTTGAAGTAGGGGCCAGACTATTTTTAGAAGAACTCTGTTGAATAAAATTCTTCCCTAAAACATTGATGAAACCTGTTTCTTATCCCAGTCACTAAAAATAAGACTGTTAAAATGTGCCTGTTTTTTAGACTTGACAAGAAACTCAGTGTTCATGGAAAGCATCCCATTTTGAATTCCTGACATGCCACAGTCATTTTAAAACATTTATCTTCTACTGTTGCTGCAGAGATTGACACCATTTTATCATGTTGCCATCTTGCAAATATCTTGATGTGACAAACATGCACATATGCGTTTGTCCCAGTGGGTAACATTTTCAAAGAGGTCATGCTCCATCCAAGATGGGCTTTGTACAGTGTCACTATTACTCAAGGTATCCTTTGTGAGAGCAGTTCTACAGCCACAAAGTCAAATATTTTATCTGATCACTCTTTATGATATATATAACATTGAACAAAATGAAGCCAGACACTTCACAAAGGACAGCTGTTTGATATTGAAAAACAATTTGGACCAGGATGGAGCATGTGGGATTTTGTTGAACTTGTTATTTTCCCACAAACGGAACTGTTGATTGGAGAATGACCCTAGTTTGATTTTACATTGTAGATGGACTGTTGTAGATAGCTTCCATAGATCCAGTAGTTTTAGAGAATATAGTTTATCTTACTACTAATACTTAGGGCTTCTGCTCGTAGAAATTGAAAAGCTGTTCATGGAGACTTGGGGTAGCTGGTGAGAGAGGTCGTTAAGTTTCCTGTTCCTTACAAGGACTTTTACTTTCTAGAATCAAATCTGTTTTCTTCTCTTCTTTCCAATCAAGATGGCAGCCCATGGAAAAAAATACTAACATATGGGATCCTTAACCCTTTTTATAGTACCGAAATATCTAAGAAAAGCTGACTGCCTCACTGTGGTCATAACTATAACATGAGACACCTTCATTTAATTATTATATATTGTCATCATCTATGTGCAATCCTACCTTTCCCTCCTAAAGTGTGAAGATGTCTATAAGCAGATGGTTGATGCAAATGGCTTGAAGGATTTTGAGCCAAGTAATTTTCATAAGGTGTTTTGAAAGTAGGAGAAAGTCCCCAAGCTCCTTTTCTCTCCTCCCATCATAAAAAAAGAGAACTTTCCCTCCTACTTTCCAATAACAGGAACACATGTTTAATTTCAGCTACTTCATTGTTAATATCTCTCTTTGGAGGGTCTCCCCTCCTACCCCCTCTCTACATGGCCCATCAAGGTGATTGGGGATAAACAGCAGAGTTGCAGCAGGAATGTAGTCCTAAACCTCTTCAAGCTGTGATTAAAAAAACACAAGGCTCAGTAAATCAAATGTGTTTCCCTTGGGTTTCCTTCATCACGTTGCTTGATTTTCTGCAGTGATAATAATAATACTGGAATTACACCAAAGGACAATTTATATTGTCTGCGGCCAATCAGAAATTTTCAAACTTCCTTTCCTCTTATGCCAAAAACAAAACAAAACAAAAAAATCAGGGTGCTTCCCTGCTCCTTAATTTAAAAGATAAATAAATAAATAATAAAATAGTGTGCCATTTTTTATCTGTTTCTGATAGGTGTTTTTTTCCATTAATTTTAATTTAGGTTTATTTATTCTGAAATGAGTCCTGAATTGCATATATTTTGCATAACTACCCCTGACTACATCGCTGCAGAAAATCCACTGAATTGTAAAATGAGGAAAGAGCCAGCTCTAAATGTTTGAGGGAACTTTTCTCACTTTGTTAGTCTCAAATCATTTCCTGAGGGCTCTGAATACTGAGAATCAGGTAACATTGCTCCAGTCTCCTCCCTACGCACAGCCCCTCATGACGGACGTGCACCAGAGATGCTCTCACATTTAGAAGGACCGCAGGTGCAGAATGAGGTGATGAAACCAGCCTCCCGAAGTAAAAATAAAGGGAAAGAAGAGAAAAGGACAAGAACAAACCACCGTTGTGTGTTTATCACCCTCAAGTGAAGAATTCCCTCGAGCTCAAGGCTCTCTGGCCACAATTGCTGCCACTTAAAAAAAAAAAAATTAATAACCCTGGAATCTGTCTACCCTGTTTGCCTCCTATCTGATTATTTATTCCAAGTGAACAGCCTTTCCATTCACTAACCCCGTGTGGCTAGTAGGTTTGGGAAATGTTTGAGATTATCTTCCAGGTTCAGGCACTGCACTGGGTTTGTTCACAGCTGCTTGCCATTCCGTTCCTGTTTTTCCATTGATAAAACACATTGTGCATGGCTGGGTTTGCATGATTAATACAGCTGTCTAAAGCTCACTCTGAAAACAAAACACGCCCCACAATTAAAGTAAAAAAAAAAAAAATTAATGTCCACAAACAAACCAGGCTTGCAGAAATCTGCACTCCTCCTGGCCTGCTTCCTCCCACAGGGAGACTGGTGTTGCTGTGAGTGTGCCTGACATCTGAACAGCCAGATTTCTATCTCTAGAAAGAGGAGGAGATGTACCTGTCCTCAACTGGCACTCCCAGGAATGGGTTCTCACATCAGACTCCACTGGCAAGGAAGGAAAACAGGGAGGAAAATCCTACAAAGATCCCATGCTGTGAAGGTGGCTGGACTATATCCCTACAGCTTCATTTATTTTCTGTAGGATATAATCCCAGGGATCAATGAGAGAATACTTCTTTTCAGCTCCTTATTATAACGGCAGTTTTACCTTGTCTAATAAAAAATGGTAATATTAATAATAATAATAATAATAGCCAATATAGATAGTGGGCTTCTCATGTAATAGAGTTCTAAGGGCTTTTGCATGTATTAATCCAATTAGTCCCTCCACTCCTAGGAAACTAACATGCACCTTCTCCTACACTTTTAATCATGAGAGTACACCCAAATTCCAATCTACTCCTTGCTGCACCCAGGCACATATATAAATCTATAGTACATTATAAATAACCATTATGTATGCATTCATGGTCATTAGATATGTATTAGATATACCCGTCTAATGAACTTTAAACACTCATCTAATTTATTTTATGTATTATAATTCTTATAATGTATAATACAGTTGCCTTACAATCCATACACTTTTACAAAGTCCATTTCCAGACCCATTCAACACACAGAGTTGTATGCCCAACTCACGCAGAGATTTGAAAGCTTCCGTCTTTAAAAAACATGAGCGGAGCTGTCTGGCATCGGCACATCTAATTTCACACACTTATTCAGGCTGATTTACATACACACCTCTATTAATCATGGATAATTACTAGCATTGTTCTCTTTAATTCAGTTTTTCCAACTGTGAAATGGGAAAGAAATTATATTTTTCATGCCTACAAGCTCAAATGGTGTTTTAAATAATATATAAAATAGAACTTCAATTTCCTAGAAAGAAAGCATATTGAATGCAAAATGATCATATTCAGATACACATATGTCTTATAATTTTTAAAGATGTACTTATAGTTAAAGATGTACTTGTATCATGTGTCACGTTGCCTGGATATTAGTTAGATAAAAGTTCGGTTTGGCTTCATTATAGTTTGACGTATTTCGGATTCTAGGGATGTCTGAGATGCCCACACTGCTAACAAGTTTAAATAGAGAAGTATCCCAAGGTCAGAGAAAGAAGACTTTTCATTATTTTTTCACCACCATGATAATACTACACTTAAGAGGAGCTGCCAGGTACACAGTTCCCTACTGTGTGACACACACTCGTACACTCATGCACTTGCTGTCGATGCCCGTATGCACATTGCCACCTGTCAGACTAATCCATAATGATCGATCTAAAGAACCTGCCCTTTATTTCTGCTCAAAGGTGTAAAGCATGTCCTAGGAAAGCCTTCAGTGTTTAAGTACATTTCTCCTTTCCCACTAGGTGATGGAAACAAGGGTCTTGTTTTTTTTAATAGAACTTAGGTAGCCACGTCAACACAAATTTACAGCAGAATCATGGGCCCTGATTAACACAATGAAGATGATTAAGAGTTGACATGAATACCTGACAACCACCCTCTGACTCCTTTAACGGGAACAGGAGTCTGACTTCCTCCCGGTCTATCCCAAGTGGAATATAGTTGTGCCAGTACTTCACCTAGAATCAATACTGCACCAGCCAATTCAACGATTTAGACCCAACTGTAATAGGTAGCCCAAACCACTGATTTAGACCCAGTTGTAACAAGCACTTTCTCTGTTGAATCCACTTCTGTGTTTTGCTCTTTCACCTTTTCATTCTTCCTTCTGCCCTGTTTCCTAAATGGTTCTTGTTCTCTCCCTGTTAAAATTTTCTAGCAAGAATAATCCTGAAATTTATTCACGCTCTTATTTAAATGTCCAACAGAAGCTTGGAAGTGTTACCTCTCTCAGAATTTACATTTAGCTTCAAGCTAAATGGCTAAAAATCCTACAGCATCAATTTAAAGGAAGGAGAATTTTTAGCCCTGGGACTCTTTTCTGATGCCTTTTCCTATTTTCCTAGTCTGGATCTGCCTACATCAGTCAGCCTTTCCTGGTGATCTCCCTGTATTTATGCCTTGCTGTGCTATTTAGATTTCTAGAGCCAGCAGGGACTTGAAGATGAATGTTTTTTTTTTTATATCCAAGCTCCCACTAAATTTTAATTTGATGGAAATATTTCTCTTCTATGAGCTATATGAGAAAAAAAAATATCTTTCAAAGTAACAATTACATTTTGGGATTAAGTTGGAGTAATTGACAGTCTTGTCTTTTTAATTAAAAGAAAGAAAGCCGCCTAAGAAGAGCTCAGTGAGATTTGCAGCAGAAAATGTTAGCATGCTGCCCCAAAGGGGGAGAAGACCAGGATCCTGAATGGACAGAAAGTGCTGGTGCAGGTCCCTCTGGTCTTTAGAGAGCTCGCCTCGGTGTTTGCCAGAGTGTGACATTTAGCAGGAGGTAGCAGTGTGCTGTGAGGAGCGTTGCTGGGTGTAGCCAGGAAGGAGGTCCTTTCACTGGAAGCTTCGCTCTAGGTTCAGAGACATGATACGGATCAAGAGTCCTTAAAGGAAGTGGCACTACTTAAGAGTTAAAAAAGAAAGAATACATATTCTTCCAAGAATTCAATCATCAATGCAGTCTCAGCCCCTGACAAATTTCATAGTATAGCCCTGCAAACGTATAATCTTTAATTTTCGTCTGCCCCGTGGCTCCCTCTTTCCTTTTCACCTGAATTTCTTATTCCTGTTATCTGTATTACTTGATCTTCTTTTTCTCTACATTTTCCACCATATTCACCTTGCATTATGCATACACTCTCTCTCTGACATCCTTCAAATAAAACCATAGAAAAAGTTTTGATGTTGTTAACATTCACTTCTAAACACTGGTTACCAGCCATGCAAGCACCACAAAGCCATTATCCCATCTATCTGGAGGAAACATCTACTTCTGAAGAGGCAAGATACAAATTAACCTTAGTAACAACTTCTCTTACACAGTCACTCCGTCCCCACAATGTTCTTTCATCAGCACAAGTCATTTGTAGGTATTAAACAAGCACTTCCATAAGGGAAAAAAATCAGCTTAAGGGGTCCCACCTTACATCTCCCCTTGTATACTGTGGTGAAGAAACACACCTGCCAAGTCAGAACACAGCATAACATAATGAGTTTGGAATTCCAACTTAAGGTGTTCATTTGTACACAGATATATGATGGGAGTAGGCAGACCCCTCACTAGGACTCCACTGTGAAGTGTCAGCTATAGCCACCGCAAATCAGTAGGGGGGAGAGACCTTACAAGTCATTTATCACGCTTCCTAATTGGACCCTGGGGAGTCGAGCACTGCCGTAGTTGACTGCACTATTTTACTCATCACAATGCTGATTGTAAAAGAAAACACTTCCGACATCTCTGTAACACATGTGTACGTTTCAATACCTAGACATTACCATTAACAGAGTGTCTTTGCTATAAATCACAGCTATCAGTCCATTCTACTTTATCTGCCCCATCCTCACAAGGGAGATTCTGCCTCAACCACTCACGTTCCAAACCTTGCAGTTCCGGTAGGACTTTTAACTGCCTAAGAGGATATTGTTTGGGGCAACAGTAGCGTCCTGTGCTTTCACAAGATTAAAAAAAAGCAGTAAGAGATACCTGGGCCTTGAGATAACTGAGCACCCATTCTGTGCATCATCCCATCCCCTGTAGCCCGCACGGCACCAGCATCCCCAGCCATGTTCTATGTTGGAAAGTCTCTTGGCCATTCTAAAGCGCTTTCTCAATTGTCCATGTGAATGTTTGGAGGGCAGAAGCGACTAAGAAAAAAAGGAAAAGCAGTAGCTTGCACTTCTCTTTGTTGAATCGCAAGTTAGAGAGTAACTTGGGAGATTTGTTCTCTTTTCTTCCCTGGAGTTCCTGAATACAGGTAAGTTCATTGTTGAAAGCTGCTTACTTCGCGTGGCAGTGCTGTAAAAGATGGCATGCGCTCATGCATTGGAGGTTGGTCTTCCTTAAGGACCAGCCCTCCCATTCTGTCATTAAATGAATAGTGTCGCTTGTTCTGCATTTAGATGTACTCTCCACTTGCTTTTGCTTTGTAAAGTTCCTTTTAGAGTCCATGTTTTCTTTTCCTCTGATTTCTAACCATGAGGAACACAAGAAATAAACTTCATTCTCAATGGGCAGTGCACACTAGTTTCTGGCCCAGATGAAGTTCATTTAACAATACACGGTATTTTGATTACACTGTTCATTCCCTCAAAAAAAAAAAAAAAAAGTACTATCCTAGTACTTTTTATGTGCCAAGCTCTCAGCTGGATCTTGGGAAACACTGTGGAGAGCAAACCAGACACGGCCTCAGCACTAATAGAGCTTACAGACCAGACGGGGCAGTAGATCAGATGAATTAAGCAACTTTGCTATGTTGAGGAAACCTGTGTGGTATATGGGGAGCACAGAACAGGGGCACCTTAGCTAACCTGGACTGGTCAGAGAGGCTTCCAGGTGAAAGTGAAGTTCAAAATTAAGGTAGAAAGGAGAGAAGGGAGAGAGGAGCAGAACATCCCAGGAATGCAGAGATCTAGAATCCAGAGAGAGCTGAACAGTATGGTCTAATGAATTTTTAAAATCCGAAAAAAAAATACATTTTTCCCTAATAGTGTCTTACTTTTCCTTGTTTGTGTCTGGCCTGTTTAAAAGAAAAGTGATAAACCAGTGGAGTTAAAAGAGAGGAGATGGGCATTTCTGCCCCTGTTACACATTTAAGACAAGAAACAGCACCTGTCCGCCTGATTGTACAGATATGTACGGATAGCGTATACTGTATGGTAGGTGGTGTTATAGAGGTGAGTTTCCTGGAGGACGCTGAGAGCCTATTATCTAGCAGAACATCTAGAGAAAACTTTCAGCCTCTCAACAAGGAGGTTTGATAGTAGGTTTTTATTTTAGTTGTAGGAACGGTCAGGTCGTATGGCGCCATTTGCGTTTTCCAGCAGCTGCTCTAGAACCTGGCGATGATGCTATGTTTGGAGTCGGTGACGCAGCAGGAATGACAGATAAATCACTGAGGCATCCTGGCGCTCCAAGTAGTACAGTCACTGCGAAGGGCCCAGAGCAGAACCACCGCCTTCACCAAGTTCTGCCCTGCGGCGGTCAGTGCCGCAGATGCAGGCCCTAGGGTAACTCTGAGCACACCACCTTTTTTTAATCCCTTATCTTCCCTTATTTCCAATAAATAATCCCTTATTTCCAAGAGCCTTAACATCCCAGGAAATCTCACAAATTCACTTGTTATCTCTGCATTCAAATGCCATAGGCTAGTTACCTTGTTTCATGGTATTTGAATGTTTTTGATTTTGAAACTTGCAAAATGAAAACACATCTTACATGGATTAAAGGCCATCTTGAATCCCTTAGAATTTAAATCTAAAATGTATTCTAAAACGGATCTGCAATTCACAATTTAGAGCATAGAAGTAGAGAGAAAGAAAACCAGACAGGAGGAAAATCTCTAGAGACCGACCCAAACCTGTACTTTTTAAATCCTTTTTTAGCAAGTTAAATACATGAAGGCACAAAAGGCTTCAAATATACATAAAATGTATATTTTTAAACACGGAAAATATAATCTACTTTGCCCCAACAATAAGTAGATTCAGGGCTGGGAGATAGCCCTTTATGAAATGTGATGATTGTTCTTTAATTCCATCGAGGGGCAAAGGCCAAGATTTTACCCACAGGTGCAATGGGCGTGTTCCAGGCACAACGGCAGAAGTACGTGTTTCTTCTTTAAGACGGAAGGTTCATGTCTGGCCCTAATACCTTACTGATAGCTGACTGAAACAAATTTGCTTCTGGAGTTTTTCTATCTTATGCATATTTTCAGGTGGAGTGGCCCAGGGAAACTCCTTTATTAAACTTAGCCCATTGGGCATTCTCTAACATTTTAATTCACTGATTATTAAAAATTAAACCTCTCAGGCTAAATAAGAAATCTGCAGGATTTGCGAAGGCTGACTTTGCTGTAAGAGACTTAATGAAACCCTCTCTTTATGTCAGGAGTGCTTAGTGAGTCTGTACTCTCTGGAACCATCCATATCACAACTGAGCAGAGCCCGTAGCAGTTAAAGTTAATTCGTGCATCTCTACTCACTCTACAGGGCAATTACTTCAAGCGTGCAGTCAGAAGGACCTCATAGACCCATATATTACATTTCTCATTGCATTGTCACTTCATGCTGTAAAGACGATGTTCCTTATAGAAGTCAGACCTCACCTATCTTAGCTTCTCTTTAGTTTTACTGTATGATACCAGCCAACTAAAAAGTGGAGGAAAACATTCATTCTCTTTGTAACGATGTCAACCCAAAGCTAAAGAATCAGAAATTGATTATTTTCTTTTCCCCAGATTTAGAGGTTTTTTAAAAAAATACATTGATTTGTTTTTATAAATAGTTTTCCATTCTGATAATAAATGTTATGTATTCTCATTATGGAAGAATATGAAAATATATGAAACTATAAAGAAGAAAATAAAGATTATATATAATCTCTCTCCCCAGAGATAGCACCATTAATAATGATATAAACAAGTGTTTCATCTGAATGTTGGAGCTGTCAGTGTACTGTGAAATATTCAGGTTAAAACACCTAACCTGTTCTCCTTTTTCTGCCCTCTCTGAGGCTGGGCCTGTTCCTGTGGCTTGCTCAAGGTCACAGAAGAGGCAGGTCCAGGAGCAGTGTTCCTGCCCCCAAGCCAGTGCTCTCTCCACAGGCACAAGCGCTCTCTCAACTCTTCCAGGTCCTAAGTCAAACCTGACTCGTTTTACAAGCGATTTCCCTTGTGGATTTCCTGGAGCAAATTCCCTCCAGGATTTCCAGTAAAAGTCCTCCTTTCAGATGTGGGTCCTCCTACGCTCTCTCTCTAAATTGGGGTATTAATACAAATTTGTCTTTTTTGAATGAAATGACCTTTTATTGTAAAAATATTTTCTCCAATTCTCTTTAGTATCGAATGTTTAGTTAGTAGAGGGTTGGTTCACTAATTGATGAGAATAAGGAATGAGTCTCAATTATTTTACCATATAATGAGAAATTATGTCAGCATTAGTTCTGATTTGGCTTTACTCATTCATTCACCACGGAGCTCTCACCATATGTCTAAGGTGGCAAAAAACTTGGTAAATCATTCATATCTCTGACTCACTCCAAAACAGCATCAGACATCTGAAGTTCATTCCTGGTCGCAGTCAACTCTAAGAGGAAAAGCCCCTAGGAGCATTTGAAAGTCAAGTGTCAGATTCCTTTCTGACCCAAATCTAGCTAAGGGGGACGCCAACTTCCTTTCTCAAATATTGAGGACATGTTAAGACTTTTTAGTTTTCCCAGCCAGTTTGATGTATTTCCCTAGTAGTCAGGATAATGATCAACCTATGATATAACTAAGAAAACAGGAATAATCTTAAATGTTGACTCTTAGAACCATTTCTGTATGTTGGCTTTTCCCCTGAACTAGACGCAGAATGATTACTGTGATTCTCAGAGAACATTACTCTAGAAATACTAGGCATTAGGGTTTACAAAAAGTGAATATAGTAAAAGAGAAAATTTAAAACTCTAACAATCCAAATAGAAATCATAGGCATATCATTTTCCTATGTAAAAAGGAAAATAATAATAATATGTAAGTAGAAGTGCTAACCCCTAAAGCCTCCAGGTAGAGCAGAGAAACCATTGAGAAAGAAATTAACGACTTTCAGAGTGTGGCTTTGAAAATTGAATTAATAAAAATGTCCCCCTTTTAAGCTACTATAATAAAAGATTTTATTTTTCAAAACCTTGACCAAAAAAAAAAAAAGAGCACAAAAAATCATAAATTCCCACGGAGGACACTTCACAAATGTCATGCTTCAGGTCCTCAGCATCAGTGAGGGAAGAAGACGCATCACGTCGAATATTCTTATACATTAATTTCATTAAATTTCTTAATGGTTTTAACTCTGTCCCTCGCTTACTTTTCCCAGGCAACTGGAGGATTAAATCTGTTGAATTTGGACCCTCTGTCTCCGCTGAACATACACTCTTATTCATTCTGGCCCAGAAAAAAAGTGCGATTAGTATTTTAAGTCCTCTAACATGTCATTTTCAAAACTGGGACATATCAGAAGATTGGCCTCATAGAAAGAGTCGTGCCATATGCAACAGAGAATGTCTCCTTGCTCAAATGGCTGTGGTGTATTGAAAAGTGAGCCGTTTACTTTCAAGTAAATACCCTGGAATTAGAACAATTGCACGAACAGTATAAACCGCTAAACTCTACATATCCTACCTGTGAATTAGAATGAATGCTTATAAGCATAGGATTAGAGATAAGTTGTTAAGAGTCAAAGTACTGAAAATCAATTCTTCTCCTCATGGATTCGTTGTACCCTCACCTCCTCTCCCACATAAAATTCAAAGAAGGCAAAATGCCAAAACAGCTCATAAATATAGATACGGAAATTTCCTCAGGTACTAAGGGAGTTACCAAACTGTAAACTCTAGAGCTTACAGTGAAGCATCCCTCACCTTCACAACACTCATACTAATTACAGAGAGAGAGAGAGAGAGAGAGACCTAATTATACCACATAATGGCAGATGAGAGGAAAGACTAAATCTTCTGGCCTTTGAACAAAAGAACATCTTGGGTCTTTATTTTCTAAGGTTTAAATTTCATGAGTTCTTAAATAAAGCTTAGCCCTCCAGAAAATTTTCTACCTGCCAGGGATTTGGGGACTAATGAAAGGACCTCCCAGCCCCATATGGTTCTTTAAATGACTGTGAATTCCCAACAATAATTTTGCCTTCGTGTTAAGGCATAGTGGTTTCAGAGAATAAAATTTCCCCCTACCTAGAATCTTAGGGAGGGCAGCTCTTAAGGTATTGATTGATAAATTCATTCACTCAGTCACTCATTCATTTATTCATTTATGTACTCAGACACTTATTCAGCAAATCTATTGAACACATACTCTGTGCTAGAGAAATAGTGAGCTGAGGCTACAGTAGTGAACAAGGAAGACATTGTCTATGCCAATGAGAAAAGCCCAGTCAGCTCTTTCTGATGATGCACGTTTGTATAACACGGCTGGTTGTAAAGAATCTGGAAGTTAAAAGTCAAAGACAGATTAGCATAAATAAATTTGTCAAGGCACTTGCTTTTTCTGGTATTAAATTATTTTTCCCATTGCCTCCTTGTACGCCTTCATCAGGAGCTGAGATCTAAGCATATGACAATAATGCTTCCGCAGAAGTCTAGAACTGCCTCTATACTAGAACCCCCCAAAATTTTGTCCATTGTATTGCTGCAGTAGATTTATCTTTTTATTTTACTATTTAGACTGGCACTGCCATGCTTACTTTTTAAGTGTGTTTGCTAAAGCAAGATCGACGTGTGTTGAGAAGTCTTCGAGAGGCATAAAAATGATAGGTTTCAGGTATATTCTAATGGGTATGTCCAGGGAATCCCTACAGAATTGGTATCCCTGGCAAGGCAATTTTACTCAAGAACCTGAGATTTCCTTCACGTTGGAAAAGAAAGAATAATTGTCAGTTGTTAGGGACCAAAGAAAATTTTTTTTTCTTGCCTATAATAGGAGACTCCTTTTTGCAAATAACATTTCATGCCTGCTCTGGAAAAAAAAAAAAAAATTCTTTCTCACTACTGCCACCTCGTGGACAAAGGTGATTTACTTTAGACGGCGCAAAGGAACATGTCTTAGTATTACCACAAGATGGCAGCATACAACCAAGTTTTCAAAGAGCACCGCTCAAAAAAGTCCGGGATTTTGCTCCTCAAAAGAGAATGTTCTATTCCAATAGAAGAGGATGAGTAGGAAATAATTGTACAAAATAAGCACTCTGTTCCCTTTTTCTAAGTGCAAGTGGAATTCCAAGTGTTAAGATCATTAGTATTTCACAAACTAGTTCATTTATTGCAATAGGGAAGACTTCCTAAAATTTAACTGGTAAGCTAGTTTGCTTTTTAAAGATATTTTAAACAAGTGTATATTTTTGTCTGAATTTTTGTGACATTTTCTTCATAGAGTGTAGTATTTGAGTAATGTTTTTTAAATTATTTTGTTGAACTCTTTTTAATTGGTTAGTAGGGTAGTGTCTGTTCCCTAAGAAATCCATTTAGGACATATAAACTTTTGCCCAAGCCTGTGCCAGTGACTGGTTAACCCATTGCTAGTTTTCTCCTGACCAAACTGCTGCCTAATCAGCCTGCATCCCTATCACTTCAGTGTGCTAGCATTATTTTGTTTTGTTCATCCATAGTGTTGCAGATTTTTAAAAAGAAAATTTTTTTGAAACTGTACTGCTATGGCTTACTTTTAAGATCTGTTGTTCTCTTTTTCTGCCAAACTTTAACTGACAATCTTTCCTAGAAGGGATTTTTACCATAAACCTGACAACAATAACTCTTATTTATTGAGCATTTACTATGTGTCTGGCAGCATTCTAAGCATAGTATGATAATTAATTTAACCGATAGAATAAATTTATAAGAAGCATTTGATTAAACTTATTTTACAGTTGATGAAACTGAGGCAAAGAGAAATGAAGTGATAATTTATAGCTTAAGCAGAACTATTGGTTTCCCTGCTTGCCCAGGTTCCTGAACAATTGCTTGGAATTATTCCATGAGGCCCGGGATGAAGCAGGGAAAAACAAGTGTTCTTTACATGAAGATGATTCCATCACGGATCTAAGCCCCTTTGGGTGAAGAGCATCACTTTGTGACCTTGAGAGGTCCTTCTAAATTCTGAAGAATGATAAACCAAAAGGCTTGACCAAAGAAAGAAGTTGTACTTTGCACAGAGCAGAGCCAAACTTTCCCCAGTCGATATTGAGTCATTTAAATGTCCCAGTGATAGATAACCCTAGAGTTATATAAGCTATGCTTACTCAGCTTTGCTGTCATAAAAATTCCAGAAGGGTATAGTGAATAATGTTCAGAGTTTTGGCTGGAGAACCGGGAGCCCTGAACTTCAGTCTCAGCTCTGCCTCTTGCTGTTTGTGTGACCTTGGAGAACTGATTAGCCTCTCTGGGCCTCAGTTTCCTCATATCATGATAAGCAATTCTCTACAGTGCCTTTTCCACAAATTTTAAGGTGATATACTGATTTCAAAGAAAAGTGGTGAGATCAGGTGTTATGAAAGAAAACAGGTGTCAGCGTGTTTAATATACAGTTGAAACGTTAGTGGTCCGATGATCAGTGTGGTCAACAGGTGGAGACTGGCGTTTTATATCTTGATAGAATCTTGCTTCACTTCTAAGGTGAGAGAGACATCAGTTGCTGGCTTCTGCTAGGAGAGGAGCATAAATCTTGCTCCAAGCTTCTGAATGGACTTCCATCCCGCTACAAGTAATGGACTAACTCTTCAAGGATAGAAGGGCAGGTGCCGATGGACTTGAGTGTCTTCGGAAGTGCACCGGTACTCATGGTATAAAAGAACATTCACATGGGGCTCCCCACCAGCCCCCACTGCACACCTGACCAGTTTAGGGAAACTGTCCTTAGATGCACACACAGTCCAGCTGATACTAGTTTTGCTAACGCTGCATTGTAGCCAAACATTTTCAAGACTTCAGACACTAGGATAATTGTGCCCTTCTTCTTGGCATCATGAGAATGCTAGAAAGCACCGTGCTGTTTGAGAGCTTCTCGTTGTGGTCTCCTTTGGACGGGCAAATGGAAAATCGGGGAGGGAGAGGTTTAGTAGATTGCTCTGAACCTCAGAAGCTTTGCAGACATGATTCTGAAGATCTGACCCCTTTGTGCTAAATCGGAGAATAAAGAGTTCAGCTACTCAGATTCTCTGTTGTCTTAACAGAGTCTCAGATCCTCTGTTAGGAGGATGCCTGGCATACCTTTATTTTTCTCATACTTCAGTGATTCTGCCCGTTCTGTTTTGGCCCATTTTGCACTCAGAGTGCCGTCGTGCATTTGCTGTGCTAAACAGGGAAGAGTAACAGACTCAGCCTCTGCTTCCATGGAACTCAAAGTTCACTAGTGAAGGTAAGCATTAATCAAAACCTCAGACAAATGCATTTGAAATTAAAACTGAGATGAGTGTTATGAAGGAGAACAGAGCTTATAACAAAGGGACATAATTTTACCAAGGGGTCAAAGGAAGACATCTCTGTGGAATCTGTAACTGAAGTTTGAATGACGAGTGGGATTCCTAGCAGAGATATCATTAAGCCATAGGCCCCACAGCAGAGAAAACATGGTACCATGGAGCATCAAGACGGCTTGTGGGCTGGAATGCAGAGATGATAAACATTAATGAGGCTGGAGGGGTGAAAGGGCAGAGCCATGGATGTCATGCTAGGGATGTTAGCCTTTATCCCGGAAGCCATAAGAAAGCATAAACAAGTTTCAAGCAGGACAGTGAGGAGACTGGATGTCCAAATCAAAATCATCTCTTTGGCTTGAGAGTCCAAGTCACTTAGTGAAAGCATGCCATTCAGGGATGCAGGGCTACATGCTGATCTTCAAAGAGAAGAAAATCCCTATCCAACAGCCATGGTTTGGGCTCCTATATCTGAGCAGTCATTCAGCTGGTCCTGAGATTCAAAGTATCCTATGGAAATGTTCCATATTTACTCCTAGAGATCTAAGTACTGTGGTTTAATTGATAAGGATACTTAAAAGGGAAGGTAAGTATTTGACCTATAGAAGCTCTTCCAACCCTGAGATTTATTTATACACTCGACAAATATTTATTGAGTACCTGCTGCATGCCGGGCTCTTATCTAGGCCCCAGGGATACAATGGTTGACAAGACATGCACTGTCGCTGCCTTCGTGGCACATATGTTCTAACAGAGGAGATCAACTCTGAACAAGCAAATAAGTAAGTGTATGACATGATGCCAAGTAGTGATCGGTGCTCTTAATATTAGTAAATCAGGGTAAAATAATAGGAAGTAACAGAGGATACCATTTTTGAGAAGGTGATGAGAGAAATCGTTCCTGAGTTGTTGACATTTCAGCAGAAACCTGAATGAAGTGACTGAGTAGGCCAGGCAGAGGTCTGGGGAGGAACACTCCAAGCAGACGAAACAGCAAGTGCAAAGGTTTGAAAGTTGGAATGGATCGAGTGTATTAGAAGAAAAGGAAGAAAGGCGAAGGAAGAAAGGCAATTGGCTTGAGGAAAGCAAACCGGGAGCAATATGGTAGAATGCGGTCGGGGGCCAGACACATCCTATCATTCCCCTAAATTGCGGTCAAGTGTACTTTTACATGTCATACTCAGAGTTCTTGTACTTGTCTGCGCACATCACATGTTACATCAAGTATTCGTAGTTGCAAATTGTTTTTGCCACCTCCAACTGCACAACATTTGTTCCAACAAAACAGTCTCTTTCCATGTGCCTTTCTTTCCATCTCTACCCATATATGTTCCTCTGAGAGTGTTCTTCCCACCCTTCCTCTCATGCTCCTTTCAGTGGAGAGTACCAGACTACCTTTGTGCTTGTTCTCAATTGATGCAGAACTTTTTACCTGTTTTTGTTTTGCTAAATGTTTCCCTTTTAGAAATTGGCACCACCGTGCACTTCAAGCAAAAAGGTATGGTTCTTATTTCTGATTACCTTCTGTATGTTAAAATTAAGATTCTACAGCAATGCATCGGGGCCTTATACACTTTAGTTCATTTCAATAATCTGTGATAATAATTTCCATAACACATTTGCTACTCTTTTTCCCAAATTGTAAACTTTCTCATTTGCGAAAAACAGCCCCTGATCCAACCCATAACCCCAATATTGCTTTTGAAAGCTATTCATTTTTAAATCTCTGGAACTGAGCAAGTTACTCCCCCTCCCACTTTTCTTAAGTGCCCATGGTTAATTCTTGCAGAGCTGCACTTTGGGAAATGTTCACTGCCCAATGACAGGGCTCTCAGAAGAGCCAGAGAGTCAACTTTACCATCCCTTGTTGGCTGTTCAAGTAGATATATTGCTAAAGGAGATAGAACAGGGTCTCCTAAAATGAAGCACTTGAGCAGTTAATATCCCCTCCTGCCTGAGCGTTCTCCCAGGTCTTCATATACCCTCACCCTGCTACACTATACCCCGGCTGCTGGGATATCCCAGTATTTTGTGCCCTCCAGCTGCCCCACATAACTTCGTCAGCCACGTGGCATATAAGTTGTATACTTTCCCCTACAAAGACAGTGCCATCAGTTCAAAGCTTCAGGATATGGACCCTAAGATTCAAACAATTTGCCAATTCTGAGTTGTCATCTTCACAAAACCAACAGAAATCCCTAACAGTGTCTGTCCCCAGACCAGAGTCATGGAAAAATCTGTTTAGCAGACACCACCCTCCATAAATCTTCATGGCCACCCACTTGGATTGGTAATTGTCTCCTATGAAGATGTCTTCTTCTCTGAGTTTCAAAGGGAATGAGACTACCAAGATCATTCTCAATAGTGAGAACCTATTCTTGTGGTACTTAGAGCCTACCAGTGAAGAACCTCAGAGATTGTGGACACTTTGTTGGTTACACCCAGGAAAGGTCCAGCACCTTGTTTATGACCAGTGCTAGCATGTCCTCACAGAATGCAGCAGGGAAGAGGTGACCAAAAATATGTACATAGGACCAAGATTATTTGGGGCAAGAAGTATAAACTACCATTCTCTTCAGCCCTTCTTCCCTCTCCAATGCCATGATTATCAATTACATTTGAATCTTAAGTAGCTGGTGTTAGTAGAACTTAGTGATACCACAGAGCTTTGGTGTGGAGGGAAAAATAGGGCATAGGATTTTTTTTTCAAAGACAAACGAGAAAAATTCCTCGTGTCATTCAAAGAAATTCTAAGTAATGGCCTAAAATTTCAAAATTTTGCAAGTCAAAATATTTGATGCTGTTTTGATGGAAAAAATATGATAATCCCAGTTCACTGTGAGAATACTTCAGCCTTACCCAAGACTCACTTTATAGAAAGAGGAGCTAATGCATAAAGAATTATGGAGAAGGAACCCAAATTTAATTCTAAGACACATGGGTCAAAGAAAATATTAATATATCCCCTCTTCCAATCTGCCCCAGCCTGGAAATTATAGGCTGTCATCTCCAGTGGATTCATTCACGCAGAGAAAGCTGTACTGGCGGAGAGTGGAAAGCAGGTGGCGCCAAAGTCAGTCTTTTTCCCTTTAAACATGGCTCCCAGGACACTGAGGGGGGCCTCACAGTCTGGGCATCTAGATACTGAGACATTTAGGAAATTATTTTTCTTCTTTGCTTAACAGTTGTTTTGTATATCGTTTATATTTTTGTTTTCTTTTTAGTCAGTCAATCCTTAGTAATTCTAAGAAGAATTCAAACTTAAACTCATCTGGCCCTTCTTTTCTTGTATGGCTGAACTATGTACAGGAATAAAATTATAAATGACCTGGACGCCTTAGTGGCTGGAAGGAATGCCCAGTGATCACTGAGGGTGTGGTTAATGATTATTTTGAATAAATCTGGTCCCAAATCCTGGAAAAAAGCTCAAAGTATTCAGGAGAAGCAACAGAAATGTTGGCCACATTGAATCACAAAGTGTCTCCAAGCACACGCTCTCTAAAGCAGGTGCTGAAAGATCGCCTTGTCCTTTCCTTGAGATTTTACTGAAAGACAAATCAGTTGGTTTAGCATCCTGCATCAGATTTGTAAGGTAAAGACTTGCCCCCAAATTCTCAGATCCTGAAATTTCAGGATGTTTTATCAATCTTGCCCTTAATCACAAATTCCCTTTGATAAGCATTGTCATGGCAAAGTGTGGTCCGGCTTCGACCCTGATACAGAGTCTCACCTCTCATCCTGTCCTGGGGCTGAGAACCTTGACCTGGTGTGTTGACTCAAGATTCCCAATCCTGCGGCAGCTAAATTTCACACCTTCAGGTCAAACATTAAAAGCCTTGATCCGGTTCACAAACCAATGCCTTTGATTGAGGTATTTCATGCCTTTCTGTAATCCAGACTTCTAGAGTTAATAACAATAATGATAATTCTACTGCTTATTGAATGTTTCCTAGATAAACACATATACACATATAGGATGTGGCTAAATACCAAGATATGATTTTTGTCTGTTACATGAAAAACATGTAGCAATTTTTGAATTGTGGTTCTATTTGCGCATCTATTCTTAAGGCTAATTTATGTTTGCAGACTCTTGCTTTCATTATATCTGTCAGTATATAAAAGCACTTGCTGAGTGTGGCCATCTGGCGTGGGAAATAAGATTTATTATTTGCATTTCCACAAATAAGCAGAAATTTCATAACTATGAACTAAAACATAATTAATGATTTTGCTGATTACTCTTCCCTGAAATAGCCATTAACTGAAATAGTCTCCTATGCAGTCATATACATGTCTGTAATTGCACACACATTTGTGTTGATTCCACAACTATCACCCATTTACCCTTGTACTTTTTCAAGCCTATTTATTTTTTCTCAAAACCAATTATGAAAAGAGGAAGTCATATAAGCACATCAAACAGCTATATGAGAGCGCTTAATAAATAGTAATTGATAGAGATGAAAATATCTTTAACAGATCCACAAAATACATTTCAACTATGTAATAATAATTTTATTAGAGATAAAATTAAAGATTATTAGCACAGTTGTACTGGGATTCCCTATGTATAACATAGAATAGCATGTGAAAGTAACAGTGAATTTTCAATTATGTGTATTAAAAGACCTATAACATATGTGTATATATAAGTATGCATATAACAAATATACTTCTCTTGGTATCTGCATATATATGTGTGTACATACATTAGCAAGAGCGTTATATATGAAATGTTTATCTAGGTTCATATATGCATATATATTTTTCAATGATGGCATTTTTGTTTTTTCAAATATTTACTACCCTTCAAATAAAATGGTAACACTAGACTTTTCAGACTCCCCCAGGTACCACTCAACTCCAAGACGTCTGAAAGATAATCTAGCCTGTCCCAGCACTAAAAATGAGATTAATAGGCAGAATTGAGTCTTTCTGAAAACTTTCTGTTTTCATACTATCCCTAGGGCAAAACAAAAATCATTCTTGCTTAACCCCGTATGGCCTCAACTTGCGTGTAGACTTTGTTTTGGAAGCATCACTGACACACTAATCCAAACAAATGTGCCACAGAGCTCATGACATCTAAAGCCTAAAGAGGAATTAAAATGATAGGGAATCACATTGCCATCGTGCCAGAAGCCCTGGGGAGTTACCGTTAAAGGAGCTGAAAGGTCCCAAGAGGCCAGAAAGAATGGGATGGGGGGAGATGAATTAGGAAGAACATTGAGTTAAGACTCAGAACACTAGGGCCTGGTCAACAATTACTAATCAGGTGCTTTGTGCAGGATGTAAAATCTTCCTGAACCTTAATTCCTCACGAAAAGCGTGAACCTGAAGGTAGCTACAGTGCCTTTTATTAATAGGATCCTACAGCCATTCAGAAAAATTAAATCGATTGAATATTTACATTGTTTATTCTGTGTTTCCATAGATAAACATATAATAACACTCATTTTATCCTGGAACTATGCTGTTCAAACTTTGTATATATTCATATTTTTATATTAGGGGATATTTTTAATATTCTCAAGAAAGCATTCTAGTAAAAAAATCTTCTAATGAAAATCATTTTTTCAAAGATAATGGATGCCTTCCTGTTGTTTTCGTTGTTCTGGGCTACTGTTTTAAACAAACCCAGATTTTATTTGCCGAATGTTTGACAAGGGACTCACCAGCACCCCTTCACTGTGTAACCTCACTGTGCAGTGGTGACAGGCGAAGTCTCTGGAGCCAGCCACCTGGGGGATCCCCAGCTCCTCTGCTTACTAGCTGTGTAAACTTGTGCGATGGATTTAACCTCTCTGTGCCTCCCTTATCTCACTGTAAAACAGGGTTCACTAGAGTACCTGCCTCATAACATGCTTGTGTGCTTGTATCTGTAAAGCATTTATAACAGTACTTGTAAGAACTGCTACATAATTGTTCCTTGGTTGTATTTGGTTGTTGTTGTTCCTATTATTATTCACGTAAAACATAGATAAGAAAACATTTTTGAGTTCAACATTTTCCGTGTTATTTTACATCTGATCTGGTATGTTTGTAGACAGTTTTGGAAACGTTTACATACCAGAGAATGCTTCCATTGCATTTGCAAACCATCATAGGTTTAAACACACACACACTCATTCACATGTATTGATCTCCGTATGTGCCCTCAAAACTTCCAAGTGACACATAATTACAGTGACACCAGTTTCTCTTTTGAATGTCATTGTCTAAGCATACAGTCTTTTTTTAAAATTTATTTTAATTTTTTTAACATCTTTATTGGAGTATAATTGCTTTACAATGTTGTGTTAGTTTCTGCTGTAAAACAAAGTGAATCAGCTATACGTATACATATATCCCCAAATACCCTCCCTCTTACATCTCCCTCCCACCCTCCCTAACCCACCCCTCTAGGTGGTCACAAAGCACCGAGCTGATCTCCCTGTGCTATGCAGCTGCTTCCCACTAGCCATCCATTTTACATTTGATAATGTATATATGTCCATGCCACTCTCTCACTTTGTCCCAGCTTACCCTTCCCCCTCCCCATGTCCTCAAGTCCATTCTCTACATCTGTGTCTTTATTCCTGTCCTGCCCCTAGGTTCTTCAGAACCTTTTTTTTTTTTATAAAGATTCCATATATATTTGTTAGCATACGGTATTTGTTTTTCTCTTTCTGACTTACTTCACTCTGTATGACAGACTCTAGGTCCATCCACCTCATTACAAATAGCTCAATTTCGTTTCTTTTTATGGCTGAGTAATATTCCATTGTATATATGTGCCACATCTTTATCCATTCCTCTGTCGATGGACACTTAGGTTGCTTCCATGTCTTGGCTATTGTAATTAGAGCTGCAATGAACATTGTGGTACATGACTCTTTTTGAATTATGGTTTTCTGAGGGTATATGCCCAGTAGTGGGATTGCTGGGTCGTATGGTAGTTCTATTTTTAGTTTTTTAAGGAACCTCCATACTGTTCTCCATAGTGGCTGTATCAATTTACATTCCCACCAACAGTGCAAGAGGGTTCCCTTTTCTCCACACCCTCTCCAGCATTTATTGTTTGTAGATTTTTTGATGATGGCCATTCTGACCCGTGTGAGATGATATCTCATTGTAGTTTTGATTTGCATTTCTCTAATGATTAATGATGTTGAGCATCCTTTCATGTGTTTGTTGGCAATCTGTATATCTTCTTTGTAGAAATGTCTGTTTAGGTCTTCTGCCCATTTTTGGATTGGGTTGTTTGTTTCTTTGTTATTGAGCTGCATGAGCTGCTTGTAAATTTTGGAGATTAATCCTTTGTCAGTTGCTTCATTTGCAAATATTTTCTCCCATTTTGAGGGTTGTCTTTTGGTCTTGTTTATGGTTTCCTTTGCTGTGCAAAAGCTTTGAAGTTTCATTAGGTCCCATTTGTTTATTTTTGTTTTTATTTCCATTTCTCTAGGAGGTGGGTCAAAAAGGATCTTGCTGTGATTTATGTCATAGAGTGTTCTGCCTGTGTTTTCCTCTAAGCGTTTTATAGTGTCTGGCCTTACATTTAGGTCTTTAATCCATTTTGAGTTTATTTTTGTGTATGGTGTTAGAGAGTGTTCTAATTTCATTCTTTTACATGTAGCTGTTCAGTTTTCCCAGCACCACTTATTGAAGAGGCTGTCTTTTCTCCATTGTATATTCTTGCCTCCTTTATCAAAGATAAGGTGACCATATGTGTGTGGGTTTACCTCTGGTAAGCATACAGTCTTAAATTCAAAAGTCTTTGGTGTGAAAAATACTACTATTTTTCTCTTGTAATGAATCTAAATGAACAGAACTATATAAAAGGAGAAAATGCAACAGGCAAAGCATAGGAGACAAGCTCTTTGGACCTACATTTACTGCCTCAATTCTCTTTGTGTCAGCACACAAATCCCTTCCCCACTTTCCTCTCCATTCCTACACCCACATCCTCCAAATGGTGTCCACATTGGGAAAAACTCAGGTGGCACTGGGAAACCCACAGACAGTCCCTCCAGGATGAATTCTGGGCAAGTTCAAGCCTCAGTTCTGCTTCTGGTTTGGACCTGCCTTGCTAGGCTTTTTTGTTTTTGTTGTTATTGTCTTTAGTTTTTATTTTTAAAGTGTCAAATGAAGACTTTGAACCAGATGACCCCCTGCTGCTGCTTAAGATTCCACAATGAGTTGACTTATTTCTGCCTTGCAGCTAAGGTGCCACCCAGCCATAAATGTTACTTTGAAACAATTCCCCTCCCCATTAACAAATAAATAATTGCTGCTTCCCCCCGAGAAAGGAGAGAGTCACAGATTGGTTCCATGTTTATTGATGGAGATGCTGTGATGAATCAGCTGGAGGAGCCCGTGTCTGGCTGCTGAAGGACACTCACCAATGCTTGGAATCTTAATGAGTGCTGGCATCGCAGTGCTGTGCAGAGCAGGGCGTGCAGGATGAAGTTGGGCAAAGAGGAGGCCACTCCTCCATCACACAAGATAACCCTTAAAATACTTATAGCTCAAGGAGAAGGATTTAGAAAAGATCGTGAGCCCTTCTTGGGCTGCATATAAGTGCCCTGACTTTGAGATGCTGGTACATGGCCCAGTCTTACCTCTGACACAGTCAGCTGTGAGCTGTGACATAGAGTGGGCCAGATGTAACCATTCTCTTTTCTCTCTCTCTTTTGCACTGCAGGACCTGGGTCGGTGAGAGGAATAAACGGATCCATCAGTCTGGCCGTACCACTGTGGCTGCTGGCAGCATCTCTGCTCTGCCTTCTCAGCAAATGTTAACAGAATAAAAGTTTAAAAATAATAATAAAAAAAACACACAAAAATGCGTCACACAGGATACAGAGCGAGAGAGAGAGAGAGCGAGATGGGGGGAGACCGTTTATTTCACAACTTTGTGTGTTTATAAATGAAAGGGAAAATAAGAAAACGAAGAAGAAAATACAACATTTAAAACAATTTTAAAGTCCATCAATAAAAACTGACGTATAATTCAGGGTGGGAAAAGTTCTACCAAGAAATGTGTATTTCTAAGCAAATGTATACTGTGTAAAGACTCCATCATGGTAAAGAGATCCAATGTTGTAATAATAAGACAACTGAAGAAGTACCAGATGGATATTAACCCTCCACCACCACCGCCACACACACACACACACACACACACGCACACACACTTTATCCTTCCTTCATCTTTTTTCGCTTGTGGGGAAAGAAAAAATACCGTCTTGCAGGTCTTGCCTTTGGTGTTTATACTTCCATCATCATTTTATTCTGATTTTTATTTGAGCTGACTCATAGCCATTCAGACTATCAATGAAGTCCTGCCCTGAGCCTTACCTGGCTTTCCTGCCTCCACTGTCTCTCCAACTTTTAAGACCATCTCCTTTCCCTCCAGTGTGCTCTATCTCCCCCACATCTGTCCGGGATATGCCCCCTTTATCCTCCCCCCGCCGCTTCCCTTCACTCTCCCCCGCCCGCCCCCCCAGCACTGGTCACGCCGCAGATGCTAGGAAGCGCCATTCTAATTCTCTCCACTGCGCGCGCGCGCTGTTTCTCGCTCTCAACGTGGGTGTACGTGTGTGTGAGCGCGTGCGCCTCTCTCTAAAGCATGCCGAGGGAACGGTCCATGTGTACATAGACTCATTGTGCTGTAGATACTGTCGCTCATCGTAATCTTGAGATGCGGCTGTGACAAGGGGCTGGGGCCGTGATGGGAAGGAGGCCAGGCGCAGAGCTGCTCCCCCATCCACGGCTGTCACAGGACCTGTGTGTATCAGCCCAAGCTGGGCCCCGCCTCCGGGCAGAACCTCATCTTCCTCCCAGTGCAGTCGTCAGAACCCAGTCCAGAGTCACTCAGATTATCACTGTCAGTGAAAGTGCCTACTATTGATGGGGTGAGCAAACAGCAGAAAGAATCAGTGATGCGTATGAGGTGACCTAAGAGAGAAGGTTGACCGACTTCACTCTTGTTTCCCACGTCTGAGGGATTCATGTATTTCCTGGCTTTTTGCAGACTCTTGGTCCTGCTGTGCCACAGGAATGAGTAGCATGTGTGGAGCAAATTCCCAGAAGCAGGAAGGTCTCCAAGTGTTAAGTCCTAATGAAAGGATGAAGAGCCACGTGGAGATCCTAAGCAGCCCTGGTTTGCCCCCTGTCCAATCTTCAAATAACACTGCATTTGCCCCGTGGATTTCCCTGAGCAGAGATTTCCCCTATTTCAGATAAAATACAGTGAGCATAAGCAAGGCGGGAGAAGTACAGGTGCCCAGGTCCCTACTCATATGGTAGAAATACTATCACAGCCCCAATACAAAGCACTAGCCATAACAAAAAGGACCCCCTCCTTGTGCTCCTTTGCAGCTCTCTGTCCTGGTGTTTTAGGCTAATACTTTATTTGGTGGCCCACATCATCTCCCTTCTCACCCACTGATGGTGTTTGCAGCACCACTGTTCACAGTATTCCATCATTATCTTAGGGCTGGCCACTCCACTGGGAACGGCATTATATTCCATCTTTCCTGCTCAGTCTTGGCTTCTAGTCTCCTGAACAAGATACAGTGGGGGATATAGTGTTTAAGTTTACATCTACAAGAGCCATCTTGCCATTAACACTGAAATGTGAGTTCTTAACCAGAAGAGCTGAGAAACTTGTAATCATTTAGGCAAAACTTACATACATACCACAAAGCTTGGCATCACCACCACACCAGAAGGATTTTCTTAGGAAAAGCCTTACAGAGAGATCTGGCTCTCTGTGTGTAGATATCTTTGTCAGGAAACCAACCATTGCTTTCACTTAGGTAGGAGGCATTGGAAATGGCTCAGTTAGTGAAAGGAGAGAGGATTGTTACTGAGGTCATAATTGAATGTATTTCAGCAGGGCCAAATATGGTACCTCACCAAGTCTTAGAACCTGGGAAATAGCTGTTATGTGATGTAAAACAGGAAACTTCATAACTGTAAATCAGAAAGGGAAGGAAGGAAGGGAGGAAGAAACAGAAAGACAGGGAGGGAGAAAGAAAAAGGAAAAAAGAGGGAGGATGGAAGGAAAGAGGGCAGGAAGGAAGAAAGAAAAATTAAATAAATATGAAATTTATCTTAATAGATTTTATTAATTGAAGGCTCTTTGCAATGAATCTCATCTTTGAAGGTAACGATCTCCTTGTTGAGCAGTAATCTTAATCTCTGCTAGGGAATTCTGTTGTTTGTTTTAAAAGCTTAGCACCAGACTTCTTTTATGATTTTGCAGTTTAGACATGAAATAGAAGGACACATTGGGCTTGGTGGTGGGTAAAAGTATTTGTGGCAGATCCTGACGTAGGGCTGACATTCTTATCCAAGGTGGTAGCTACTAAAGTATAGAGAAGGCGAGCCATATTCCTATGCAGCATCAAGTTATTGACAATCAGGGATTTCCCTAACAGTTTAGTCTTCTTAGTGCAGGAATAAAAGCTTATCATCCTTGATGATCAATATTTCCCATATATTGAAGAGTCAGCCTCATCCTTAAGTGGAAGCTGTAGTGGAGTGCATGCTAATTTAAAGATATATAAGAAGAGAAAAGTAATAGGAGTTAATTCTGATTAGTATCAATTTCAGGAACAGATCCCCATGGCACGTCACAGAATTTAATCATACACCTAGATTTCTTATTGTCTCTACCTTATCCTAAGGACAAGGTCTTGGCGTTATGGAAGGAGATTATCCATTGAAAGGCATGTCTTTGCCATGTCGGCACCATTTGTTCCCTGAGTTTTATTATGATGGTCCGTATATTAAACATAATTAAACATGTATTGAATATTGTGGTGTTTGCTTATATCTCTGGTAAGATCTGGGTATTTTGTCCTGTCTCCTGTTTTCAGAGCAATCATTGACCCCAGAAACCTCAGAGGTTTGAGGATGTTTTTAAACAATGTGAAAAATGGAAGAAAACGTAGTTTGGAGAAAGGTCAGGAAAAAGGTAGAAGCCAGAGAACTGACACCAAGAGAGTAAGTTTAAACATGGGACTTCTTGGAATTTAGTTCATCACAGTGTGATAAATCTCTTCAAGAATTTTGTCCATTGGTAATCAAAGCTTGAAACCCTACAATGAAAAGAACCAACTGGTTGGAAGCAGTATACTGAAAGGAGTGAAATACATCAATTAAACTGAATGGCTAATATATTTAATGTCCTTTGTATGCAAAGTAAAACTCTACCATTCATAGAATAAAATCCTTAGACCTGATTTGCACTTAGCTAAAGCGGAAATGACCTTGACCAAGGGCAGTTCCTGAAGAATGAAAACTGTCCTAGGTTTTACAATTGCAGAATTATATCCTCTGTGCAATTGTTCACCAGAACGTTTTGCCTTGTTGGAGGAACCGTCTTACTAGTTTTGAGACATAAAATCCCTCTGCTGTAAAAGAACTAAGGCTTAGGGAAAAGTCCTTTCATTTTCCGCTGGGAGGAATTGTCCCATTGACCTTTGCCTTCTCTTCCAAATCAGACAGACGTCACCCTTGCCCTGAGCATTTTTTTACTACATCTTCAGACAATTGGGGCTATTCATAGAGACCTTGTAAAAGTACTCGTGATTTTCATGTTCTTGGAGGACAGAAACAAAAGTCTGTTTCTCCTCCAAAAATGGACTTACCTCCTTTGCACACAAAAACTAAACTCCTCAGCATGAAACTGTTTCTGAGTTATTACCTACTAAGTTATTAGCTTCTTAACCGTTCCAGAATCATAGATTCCATCCCCAGGTTAGTTGTGGTTTGACTGCTTCTGTTGGCTTGTGTCCCAGAATTTCCCATTTTGTTTTTTGCAGGTCTTGAATTATTTGTGGAAAAATAATATATATGTGTATGTATTTTTTTTAAATCTTATCTTTACAGATGCTATATTTACAATATTGTATGTATTATAAAACAAATCTAGAATAATGATTTAAAGTTAAAAGGAAGAAAAGTACTGAATTTGGTTTTAAAAAAAGAGCTATGCTTCATTTAGAAAGACATGGAGCCCCGTTTTTCTACTTTGTAATGATTTGTTTAAAAGGAATTTGCTTATGGACCATGTTCCATGGGAATAACCATGGCCTTATTTTTCTCTTCAACTTTAAACCTTTCAGCCTGTATTTAGTCTTGGTTCCTAATAACTATCTTTTTTTTTAATAGAAATATAAGTGCAATGCTATACCTGACCTACAAAAACTATTACTATTTTGAAGACAAATATTAAACACACCACAAAAATTGTTAGATAAAAACCCTGAGTTAAGAAATGCAAATCCAATTTAGGAAGGCTCCTTTACTTAAGTGTTTAAAATATTTCTTCTCCAAAGACTGCATTTGCTCCAGTGGTGTAAATTTTCCAGAGCGGTTGGCATAATATCTGTAAACGTCTCACTAAAGGCAAAATGGAGTTTACATTTATGTGCATAGAGCAGAAGAGAAGTAAACTATTCTCATTTGCAGCTATGTTGTTAAACGTGGCCAACTGATATTCAAGAAAGAATTTTTCTTCACCCAGCAACGCACATGACTTTCCTGCTGGCAAGCAAGCTGGTGGTAATGTTAGGGGTAGGTTTAGCATTTACACCAGCGTAAATGTTTATGGATATCATGGAAAACTTACTCTAAAGTCTTGATTTCCCTTCAGCGCATTTACCTACTGTGTGCTGATTAATAAATTAGGCACCAATCATGTGTAAATCAGTAGTTTATGTACATAATATAAACTATGTAAACTTCATTTTTCATGCAGGGCGCAAGTTCAGCTAAACCTATGAAGCTGAAAGGAAAAAAAAAATTAAATAAAAATAAATAAAAGCCAAAGCATGTCACAGGTCAGAATGGGAAGAAGGATGACTAATTGCCCAAACATGAGGTTGTCTCAGCAAAAGGAAGCAGACCCACAGAACTGTTAAAGGTTCACATCCTGATCAGGTCACAGGAGGCCACCTCTTTGTTCCTTCAGGACCTAAGTGGGGTCTCTGGCAACTGTTGCCACAGTTTTCTCACCTGACCCCAGAGCAAGGGAAATGGAGAGACAGGAAGGACGGACTTCTAAGCGCTCATGTGTCTGTTACATCAACTCTCAAGTGTCTTCTTTACCTCTTACTTACCACCTAAGAAGTCTCATTTCAACAGCTCCAAGGAAAGTAAGTTACCTATACCTTGATGAGCAAAATATTATTCAGTTTTTATTTTCCATCCAACAAAGTCATTGGGAGAGCTTCTTTGTCATCTCAATCCTAAGAAATTGAGGGGTGTTAAAAAAATATGTTATATCCTTGAGAAATATCTTGCTAAATCACCCTAGGAAAGAACTACTCTTGCTTACTCTGGTAGATCTATTTTCTATATATCTATCCTGACTGTTGCAAATGAGGACAGAATCATTTTGATCGGGAGTATCTCTCTCAGGCACGTTCTCTTGAAGTCTTTTTGAAGTGTCTGTTGTGTTTAACAGAATGACATATACGTGTCTTCTGCAATCTGCACAGCTGGTACATAAATAGTCATCAAAGAGATCACTACAGGGACCACATGAATTTTCTGCAAAGACTGTTATCAAAAGAAATTTAGGTCAAATTAATATTACGCTTAAAGTACTCTCCTCTACCCAATATAAACGACAACTTTATAAAGTGAGGTAGGTGGAAGGTGGATTGGGAGTCAGGAAAATTGGGTCCTAGCCCTGGGTCTGTACTATAAGCAAGCCATGTGACCTTAGATAAATTAGTTAAACTTTCTGAGTCTTGGTTTTCTCATCCGGAAAGTGAGAAATTTGAATGACATCTCTAAAACTTCAGTCTTCTCTAAATTCTCTGATTCTGAATAAGAATTTAATCCTCCTGTAGAGCTGTGTCCACCTCATCATTCTAAGCAGCTATTTGTCATCTCTGGTTTGATCACTTTGATCTAGTTTGATCTTCACTTCTCAGAACCATCATGCCAACATCTTCATCTCCAAAGCCAAAACTTTCTAGAATACAGGGTCCCTGGACTGGTTGTATAATTCTCTTCTGATCAAAACTTCTTAACAATGTAGAGAAGGGACACATTCAAATTATGCTGCTGACATTGAGAGAGCTGGAGTTGTTTCCTTAGTTAAAATATGATAAAATCTAACTGTTGAACTATATTCTAATCATCTTTCATAGGGAGAAAATAGCCAGATTAGGTATTAGGCATGTAATAAGTGAGGAAGTTGTGCATGTGAAGGGAAACAGTTGTTTCTCATCCTGGGCCAAGTGCCTCATGATAGTAAATGGTTGTCCTTGAAAACTCTTTGCTTGTGCTGGTGGCCATAAGCATGTGGTCCCAGGCAGATTCAAAGGCTGTTCTATGAGAAATGAACAAGATAATATATTTTGTTTTGGAAGGAACTTCTCATGGCATAAGTTTCCCTAAACTTGACTTATAGGCTCTGTAGTCAAGTAAATGGATGGAGAGAAAACAAACCTCATTTTCAAAAAGTACAAATCAGGACCATTTTAAAAAGACAAGTTGAAAATAGGACAAAAATAAACACATTTTAGCAGGTTATAGAGCTGAATATAGTAAGAGTTGTGAAGGCCAAAATCAAATGTGAAAGTTAAGTACTCTGAGCAGAGCATAAGTAGAGAGGATGGTTTCTCAGACGATTAATGAGGAATTACCGTGTGCCATGTTCTGGATGGATTGAGCACAGCTGCTCCTGTCTTGACCCAACAAAGTATAGCCCCACGCTATGCTAGATGCTCAACTTAGCATCTGTCCAATGGTAGCTTTTCATTCATTGCTTAAGAGAACAGAAAGAATCCGAGTCTCCTGTGCACTGAAAAGCAGGGATTATTCATAACTTCCCAGCATTAGTATCACTTTAGATAGATAAGGATTTACAATGTGCTTAGAGTATGTATGAAACTCCCTTTAAGTGGGAAAATGACCTGCCCACGAGACAACTCCCCATTTCCAGGGTGATTTCAGAGGTGCCTCTTTTTGAGTGATGCTCCTGGGCAACTCCCACAGCTATGTTCTTCTCTGAACAAGCCCTCTCTATGTAAAGCCAGGTACAGAGTAAAAATCTGCTTCTTGCAAATGAAGAAAGCCCTTGGAACCACTAGCTTCCTGGCATACGGCAGTAATTCTAAGCTATCTGGAGCCTTTTTAAAAAAAAAAACTCACTTCCCTGAGTCTTTGCTCTTCACCAGAGAATGTTAAAGGTTCATCCTGGTGAATTACCGCCAAGTTCTGCTCCCTAAGTGTTTACTGGGAGTGGGAAAAGGGTAAAGTGAGGAAATTACAGAAGGAGAGAAGCATGGGAGAAAACCTCCAGCTTCCTTCCCCTTCCACCTTCCTTCTCACTGCTCTATTGAAGGGTGTATAAATTCTGCTCTTGGTTAGAATTCTCCTTATTAACAGTGTTATATACATATAAATATATATATATGAGTATATTCCTTTTTTCATCCCTCTAGACATAAACAAAACTTTCCTTGATGACAGAAACTCATGGCCATTTTTCTGTTTGGGTTTTTTGTTGTTCAAGGCTTTTTTATATTTGTTTATTGGGTGGATTTTTTTTCCCCCTGGATACTAGCTCTGTGAAGGAAAATAAAAAGCGTAGTGTGTGTTAAAAAAAAAAATTAAAATTAAAAAAAGCTTTTTTCCTTTTCTTTTTAAATGTATTTAAATTCTGTTTCTCTGTTCTGTTACTTTACACTTATGAATGCTCTGCTCTTCTGTGATCTTAAAACAAAATGAAATAAACGTGAAAAGGAGATGTGTCTTTATTGACCTGAGTCAGTGATCTCATGGTTGACTGCACTGCTTCTTGGAAGTTTTTCATGAATAAGATAGGAAATGAAGCCAATGATAATGAAAACTATGTGAAGAAGGGGTGGACCACACACGGAAGAATCACTTGCAGGCCCTCTATCAGTGTCTCTTCTATCACAGAAGGTAATGTGGTATTTACAGTAATTGTCTTCATCTAAGCAAAGAGAGTCTCTGAAAATTTTTTCTTTTTCTCCCTCAAGGACTCATAAGAAATAAGCAGAAATTACCATTGAAAAGCTACAGATAAAGCATTAAGAATTTTTGATTGTTAGACTTGAGTGAGACCTTAGGACATGATACCAAAAATCATTAGGGAGTATATCTCCATAATAGGGGTTATCTTTAAGGTTGAGTTTTAATAAGTTCCAACCTGGTAGCAGTAGGAGGAAATAAATTACCTTCTAAAGCCACTTTTTTTTTTTTAAACTTATTAAATAAGCAGTTTGTTCTCTATTCTTGCTGAGAGCTGTTACCTTCACAATACGTTTTCAGAATCTCTATAGAATCCCCATAGCATTGCCCAGGATAGACAGGACATAGCAGGAGGAAATGAGAAATAAGCAATTCGAAGAGGTGAGGTTGACTAATTGTGCATCAGAAGTGATTGGGAGGGTCTGAAGTTTGAGCTGCCAAACTGGGTCAGAAAAAATAAGAGAACTGATCCCAAATCAGGGTGGGTGGCTGGGGGAGAGGGTGAGGGAATGAGCACTCATGATCGCCTTCAATAATCAGCAAAGGGTCTCAGACAGAAGCAAAACCTCCTCTCCCCTCCGGTTCAAAGAGATAGTTTAAGGGCCCAATCTCCCCAAATTTGAATTTTATATAAAACTCTTGAAAGTGCCTTCTTCAATGAGTTTGCCAAACTCAAGGTTAAAGACATAGTTCTCAAGTAAGACAGCCCTCACATCAGACACCAGCCACAAATTCAGGTCCCCCCATTTCTGATCAGCTGGCTACAAATTCAGGGGTTCCCACTCACCTCTCAGATTTAATAGTTTCTAGAATGACTCACAGAACTCAGGAAACTGTAATACTTATGATCACAGTTTTATTATACAAAAGGATACAAATCAGAATCAGCCAGAGGGAGAGACGAGTAGGGGGAGGTCTGAGCGAGTCCCAACATGAAATTTCCATTGTCCTTTACCTGTGGAGTCAGAACACATTACCCTTCAAACACACTGATGGGTGACAATGCACAGTTACCCACCCAAGCTGTGGTGCCCAGAGGTCTTACTGGAGTTTCATTGCTTAGGCATGATTGATTGAATCACTGGCTACACAGCTGAACTCAAACTTCCAGGCTTCCTCCCCTGACAAGATGTCAGGCTGATATCACCACCACGTGACTCAGAGCCCCAGTGCTCTAAACACATGGCGGTCCGTCTTTAGTCATCTTGTTAACATAAACTCTCCAGGGGCCCACCATGAGTCCCCTCATTAGCTAAACTATCAAGTGTGGTCCGAGGGGGCCCGACATGAAATAACAAAGAAACTCCTATTACTTAGAAAATTCCAAGGATTTAGAGGTTACCTCCCAGGAACTGCGGACAAAGGCTAGCCAAAGTCTTTATTATGTCCCTCCCATTACAAATCTTGTGAAAACCCACCTGAGTCTCAATTAGCATTGTCCCCAGCTGGCTTGAGATTTTATTTCCTTTAAGCCTCGGAAGCTTCAGGGTTAAAAAATTAACACCAGCTTGAGGCTTTGCTATCACTGGTGGCTCAGAAGAAATTCCTTCTTGTATACCCCAATTTTCTACTCCCTTTATACCCATCTATTTAGAAGTATGTCCAAAACAGTAGGTGAGATTAGGAAGAAGGTGAGTCTGTGATCTCTTAAGGAAAGGACCATGTCTTTTCCACCCTTGTGATTCTTTCACATCTAGCACGATGAAAGGCTAATGGCTTAGCAAACATTTTTCAAAATAGAATTGAGTTGTGTTTAATGCAACCGACAAATTTACTCCATGTGGAATTCTTTTCTACCAATCACTATAACCTCACCACAGCTGTGGAAGATGTCTGACTTTAAATCTTTGGAACAAAAGGCAGATCCCTCCCTTACATATACACAAAACTGTTACACAAATATGGAAAACTTGGCTGCCCATAATCCCAAGACTGAAGTCTTAATGGTCTTTGCTGTGAAGACAAAAAGGTCCTCTTTCCACTCTCCTACCTAAGTTGTTCTCTTATACTCGCTAGACTGGAGACTGGCCAGTTGGGGTAGATTTCCATTAGTCAAAGCTATTTCCTGACCAAAGAATCTCAAACTATTGAGGATCTATAGCGGACCCTGGGAGTTGTATGGGAGAACATGCATGGTGGGGGTGCATCATCTAACTGAACCATCTCTCATAGACCCAACCATTCTCAATGAGAAGGTGCTGGCTGACTTGGCATGTATTTTAAAACAAGACATTAAGTTTTCCCTCATTAAGATAGTGTGAAATTTTGACTGGCCATGTTATCTTTACTTTGTGTCATTTCCACCTGCTCACCCTGCCCCTGTCTAGCCTCCCAGATCAAACTAGACATCCGCTGATCTAGTAGCAAAGGCTCCTATTCCCCAAAGAACCTCTACCTTAGGTTCTGTGTGCCTGGAGAAGATGTTCCTACTAATGGGAGCAAATATCAGAGGTAGATCCTGATCAGAAACCCAGGAATGGGGAAGGATGCTGATCTGGTTAAGAGAAATGGTACAGTTGTAGCCCCAAGCTGCTCCAGCTTAAGAGTCAGCAGAAGCTCCCAGGCAATGGTCAATGGAAGAAGCACGGCGGCAACCACAGGCTCCACCCATAGACCTCTATTCTGTTAACACACTTCGACTTCAAATCCTTGGACTATGAACATGCCTCTCTACCCTTCTCTTATTTTCTGGCTCCTAGATGATTAGCCTAACTGGCACTACTGAGTTTTTGCCTTAATATGTAAACTCTCAAGATCTGAGCCAGCAATTCTGAGATTGCGTAGCCTTCAAGTAGCATCAGTTCACCCAGATACATTATTATTTGAGTAAATTCTGAAAGAAAAAAGAGAACAAAAGCTCCCAGAACCAAGAGGACTCGCCAGGGGAAGGCTGAAAATTCCTTCTGGCTGGAGTCACTGCCTACAAGCAAGGGAGCTGGATTGTGCACTTTGTGCTCCCCAGGTCTGGCCAATCCCTCCCCACGCAGCCCTTCCCCAGCCTCTACCAGTTACACTGCCCTGCACTGATTTAGCCAGGCTTGGAGAGCTATGTAGCCCAGTTAAAAAGACAGTGAGTCGAGAGGAGGCCTAAGTCATTCCCATTAAATACACATGGGCTCTCCCAAGACACAGACATCCCTCTACCCTACCCCCAGTCACCATGCAGCCATGTTCCGAGACCTGGAGAATGTGTCTCAGGGCATGACTAGTGATACAATGGAGAAAGGTACAGAGCTCTCCCTGGTAATCCATTAATCCTTTGTTATACAAATTCCATCTTCCTGTGAGAAAGCCCAAACCAGGCTTCTTGACATTCGGGAAGGATCAGATCCTTATTCCTAAGTAGCAACATCCTGGTATTTTTCCCTCTTTGATCCTAATTTGTGATGGAATAATGGTATTTTCAGGAAGACAAGATAGTTGGGTATCAACTAGTTGAACTACCATGAACCCCAATTACCCAGTTCTGCCTCACATCCTAAATGAACATTGAAAAGAAAACAGAAAAATGCAAACACAGGAGAGTTAGTTTCCAAGTATGGTTAGTGTTAACAATGTAGGCCTGCAGTCCCCGGGCTGCTGTGATACTGACCTTCCTGTGAATCCCTTTTTGTTGCCCTTGCCTATATACACTGCCTCTGAACTACAATGAACTGAGCTTTCCTTTTCTTTTTTTCCTGTTTAAAGCACCTTAAACAGGAAATAAGCTCCTCACCTTCCCAAAGTCCTTTTGAAAATAAGAAGTAATAAAGCAGAGGTTAAAACAAAAATTCCTGGTGGATACAGTCTCTGTTTTCATTAACATTTTAAATGGTTATTTCTAATGGTACGTTTAACTAAAGTTAACTTATCCATGGGAAGAGAATGTAGCCATTAAGATCAGCATCTGTTGAATAAACTGAGCTCCACATCCGGTGATGCATGATTATAACACCAAGAATATTACATGTTAACAGCAGACTCATTAACATTAATTGCTGCATTTAGTCCCACTTAAAACTTCCTGCATATATAACATTTGCTAAATACATTATCCTTTTTGAAATAAATACGCCCTAAAACATCATCACATAAATAACAAAGGAACTAAATGGAGATTGGCTTGTGTGATGTGCTGATGAGAAGAAAGGAGAGCTAATGAAGACATCCATGGCCAGATGAGGTGGAGAGAGAAAGCTACCATTTGTTGACACGGTACAAAATTCAACCTGAAAAGGGAGACTCATGCAGAAGGGGGTGGCAGCTACCAATGCAAGGTTACTGCTCAGTAATCAACAAGTTGTTCAATGCGAGTGGTAGAAAAAAACTCTGGAGAGGTGTGAAAACACAAATGCCAAATACTGTGCTATTTGGTTTTCATGAAGAGGCTATAGTGGGCCAGGCACCATGCTTAATTATTCACTTGCTCCCTGAGGGCAAGCTCATGTCCGTTGGAGTTTCTGTCAGTTTCTGGCTGGAAAGAAGATATTTGACAATGATTTATAAGTCACTCCTTTCATGATGCAAATATGGCATTTAATGACTCTTTCAGAGTCCTGTCATTTGGCCAAACAGACTATGAATGGCTAGAGCTGAGTCCAAGTCGAACTGGGATCCCTAAAAGATGGGCCTGTGAGCACAGTTTATAAATAGAAGGGGTAGCTTTTCAGAAGACTGTTATGTGAGATGAAGTTGTGGCAGCAAATCAACACTGCCTATTGGAAGAAATGGCTATGACGCTCGTGTGTGATATGACATGGGATTGCTCTAACGAAGAGGAGATGAGTCTGAAAAGAAAACTCATGAATGCTTTTTCCATCTTTACAAAGGCACAGAGCTCCATCCCCCTGAGAGCTGGTTAGGGGAAAGGAGGAAGAGGAGAGAAAACCTAGTGAAGAACAAATCGCTGTCATTGGCACAAAAGGGTGTCATAAAGATTATTCAGGAACCCCAAATCAAGAGTAAGGCTGAACTCCATTTGGAGGTTAAGGTGGTGTGGGAAAGCGCAAGGGAAAGACTTTACAGAAACACATTGTTGACAGTGGTGATAAATAAACAATTTTCAAGCCCACACATTTTGTATGTATTATTTTCTCGAATCATCATACGAATTCTGTGAGATTGTTTATACTATTAGTCTCATGGTATATAGAAAGAAACTGAATCTTTCAAAATTAAATGATGGCCCAAAGGAAGTGAATAGACTGGAATCCAAACTCAGATCTGTACACCTCCACAGGCACCACTCATAACCACAAACTCTATCTCTGAGCACAAAGGAAAGGTATCAGTTGGAAGATTCACTGTAAAAGTACTATGTATTGAAGCAGCATATATCATTTCACAGAACTTCTTTACGTAGTTATCCCAGGGCCCAAATAGTAATAATAAATGCAATGAAAATTAACGGTGGGACAGTAAGAGTTAGTCCATGTTTCATAGATAAGGAAACTAAGCCTCAGAAAATTAACTGCCTGGCCAATGTTACACAGCTGGCTGAATAGTGGCACCCCAGGTCCTGATCTCTAGGCCTTCTGGTCTAATATTAGTGTGGTTTCCATTACAGACCTCTCTCCCTGTGGAAACTGGAAGAGGACACTCAGTGGCCAGCTTCCCTAGCCCATGTGAATCCGTTTGGAGGGGATTATGGGCTGAATAGTGGTCCCTCAAAATTCATAGTTGAAGCTCTAAACCACCCCCCACACCCCCACCCTGGCCCTCCAGAACCTTAGAATATGACTCTGTTTGGAGATAACGCCTTTAAAGAGGTAATCAAAGTTAAATGAGGTCATAAGGGTGGGGCCCTAATCCAATATGAATGGTGTCCTTATAAAAAGAAGAGACACCAGGGATGCAAACACACAGGAAAAAGAGCATATAAGGACACAGCAAATACATGGCCATTTGCAAGCCAAGGAGAGCCTCAACCCAGCTGGCACTTTGATCTTGGACTTCTAGCCTCCAGAACTATGAGAAAATTAATTTCTGTTGATTAAGTCACCAGTATGTGGCATTTTGTTTCGGTAGTCTCAACAATCCAATGCAGAGAGCAAGCTTATTGGTCCATGTGAGATTTTGATAAATGTTTTTACTTTTCAACCCTAGGGTGACAATTACTATAGGGACACGTATTTCTACTCTTACTCCAAATCTGAAGGCAAACCACTGAGGCTTATAAAGTGGTAAATTTGGGGATAAGTGTAAGAAACATTAGTATGTATGTGTGTGTGTGGGGGGGTAATATACATACTGTGATGCGGCGAGCCGCCTCCGACCAGCAGAATGACGAGTCGCCACACGCAAGATTCTTCTCGTATCACACTTTATTGGAGCACAGCTTGGTTAAAGAAAAGATGGAAGGAAGACACCGCAATCCTATAGCAGTCTGCTTATATAGGGATTAAGAACATGTGTCGCTCTGTGATTGGCTTTCGCCGATGGTGCGACTTGTGAGCCAGCATCGGATAGGTCGCTACTTTAAAACCTCATTAGTATACTTAGCGCAAGCGCAGTGGCCACAGGAAGGATGATTCAGCTTACTTCAGCTTCCTGCTGCGTGGCAGTTAGCTGACCGCGCCCTACATCTCCCCCTTTTTTATTTACTAGGATCACCAAGCAGAATGTAGCCCGTACAAGTGTTCACCTCATGATGTGCTCACTGTTCGAGGGCAGCCTTCCGTTGGCATGTCTGAGACACCTTCCTGCGTGCAATGCCAACAAGGGCTGCAGGGTGCAAAGGCTGACTCAGAATAAGTTTTGATTCCCTATAGAGGTGCAATGGCAACAGGGCCTCTCCGTGCAAGGGCAATCCATTCGAATTGTTTAGGACGGAGATCCAGGCTGCGGGAGAATCACCTTCACTAACAGCCAAAAGTGCTTGAGTGAGTAGGACCTTATCTCGATGTGCCCTGACGCGCATGCGACAGACCAACCAGAGACATATTATAATCAGAGCCCAAAGATTCCCACCCCTACCCACTCTTTAAAGAAGGAAAAGGCAGAAGAGAGCCAAGAGGTAAAATCTCCAAAGGTAACGGGTTCCAGCTTGGTAGCATTCAGTTGCATAATCTGAATCTTTTGCTTAAATATCATCCGTTCAGCTTCTTGAGACCAGTTTCCCTTTAGGAATTCTCCAATCTCTGCACTCCTATTCAGGGCATCTGTAAAGTGGCCAAAGCAGAAATATCCATGCCTACTCCTGCCTCATTAACTAATAACCAAGAATAAAATGGCCATCCTTCAAAATACCACTTTGTACTATCATTTCCTTTTGTCTCATTAGTATCATTTCCTTTTTCCTTTCTTCCCATATAGGACTTTAAATCAGGGGAAAATTGAAAGCCTGAACTAAGTTCATACTTAGACAACAGTCCTGTTGGCACTTGTTTTATCAGAAGCATTATTTCTTAAAGGAACTATCCCTGTATGTTCCAAAACTAAAGTGGTAATATTCATCTCATTTTTACTGGAATTCCCTATACCTGAACCTGAAGTGTGGCCTTGAGTTATCTTGCTCAAAGCTTCATTCAACATATTCAATGGAACCAAATTATTTCTAAGTGGATTGTTCCAAGTGGTCAAGGTTATCCTGGCCAAAAGGATACAATCCTTTGTGGAATTCCAACTAATACAAAGACTTCGATTCAAAATAAAATCACTGGCATTATACGGTGCCCAGTCATAATTCAATGGCTGGGTACAGGCCGTATTCATTTCCATGGGAACTGGCCAGGTCCGGCCAATTCCCCAGAACGTCATATTCTCTGCCCTAAGCAAGGGAAGAATCATCAGGAACATCCAGCTCAGCATCTTCTCTGAAGTTTTCTTCAACAATTCTCGTCAGTCTTGATGGCACCCAGATCGGATCTTGATCCGACGGTTCACTCCGTGTGTCGAGTTCTGAATCGGTCCTCCATGCAGGGCGCGAAGTTCCCGGGTTTCGGCACCAAATGCGGCAAGCCGCCTCCGACCAGCAGAATGACGAGTCGCCACACGCAAGATTCTTCTCGTATCACACTTTATTGGAGCACAGCTTGGTTAAAGAAAAGATGGAAGGAAGACACCGCAATCCTATAGCAGTCTGCTTATATAGGGATTAAGAACATGTGTCGCTCTGTGATTGGCTTTCGCCGATGGTGCGACTTGTGAGCCAGCATCGGATAGGTCGCTACTTTAAAACCTCATTAGTATACTTAGCGCAAGCGCAGTGGCCACAGGAAGGATGATTCAGCTTACTTCAGCTTCCTGCTGCGTGGCAGTTAGCTGACCGCGCCCTACACTGTGAGACTCTACACACACACACACACACACACACACACACACACTACATTTCCACTCTCAATAGAAAATACAGTTAGAGAGGGACCCACCCCAGCTCCACAGCACAGATCCACAGATTCATCTGAATTCTGTGAGACTAGCTCTCATTATGGCACAGCACTGAGCATGGAACTGAGAAGCATGCGTTGACCACTACTGTAGACTCAGCTTGTCACAGCTTCAATGAAACCCAGTTAAAGTATGAGATCCTTGGCTGAATCTCTGATAGAGGATGGTAAGAAAATGCACTAAGCAGATTCAAGCAGAAAGAGCTGTCAAAAAGGAGTGAAAAGGAAACCGAGGAAGTGAAATGTAAATGTTCAAATATTAGGAAGATAACTAAACAATTATTTAATGATGTGAAGGTATATCATTGACTGTTTCTGAAAAACCTATGGCTTTGAAAAACCTACGGTTCTGAAAAACATGCTTCTCTACAGTGTTATCTTGCCTTGGCTCTGGGGAGCATATTTTGACCCTCAAAAGTTGAGACAAGAGTAATATGTCTCCCCATTTGAAAATAACCATATTACAAAAAGTGTTTGCACTTGAGGGCCCAAAACATTTTTCTCTTCCTATTTCTTATCTGCATCACAATCCATTAAGCTCAATGAGAAATATTTTATCTCCAAAGTGCATTCCTAGAATGTCCCCAGCATGTTCCAGAGTAAGGGTCAAACACCAAGATGGCCACCCTGCTGAGAGCTCCCTCTGAGTGACCATGAGATGGCCATCCTCCCCCCTGCCCCACCATTCAATCATACAGATAGACAACCACTCCTCACATGGCAAAATAAGCTGTATTGACCAAGACATTTTCATGAGACCATTTGTTGTGGTGAGTGAGTTTGGACATCTCTGCCCACGCCCATATGCATTGATTTATCTCCTGCCAAAACAGTTTTTAATCATCCTATCCAGCCTTTCTAAATGTGACCCCCATCCCCCAAATCTGGAACAAGATTGGGTAATGTTGGCAAAATAGTAACTGAGACTGGGATAGGGAAAATCCCTTTCAACCTTCCCACCGCTTGTACAAGCTATAGCTAGCATAGACCTCGCAAAATCTCCCTTCTTCTTTTGTACTTCTAGAGAATATGAAAGGGATTAGGTCAGGAGTTACAGATATGATTCAAAAGAACTCATTTTTGAAAGTATATGTTGCTGTTGGGCTTTGCTTTGTTTGTCGATGAGTAGGTGGCAGAAGCCTTTTCAAGAGTGTTTGTCATGTACATTTGGATTCTGAGCAGCTACTGGTCTATTTCCCAAAGGACAAGCTAGCCCATAGAGGTCAGTGGAGAGAGAGTGAGCATGAAACCTGGATCAGATAACAAAAGCAGATGTGGCTGATGGCGCTGGGCAAGGCGGGCGTTAATAAGCCCGCATGCACCTGGGGTTCTGTCAGACAGGAATGTATGACATAATTGTTTCTGCCTCTAATGATCTAGTGATGTGGGAGACATGAGAATACTAAAACAAGACAGAAAAATGGAAACTCATTTCTAGCAGCTGCCAAACAAAATGGGATGTAAAATAGGAGAGAAGTATATTGAAATGTTCACAAGGTTCACTTCACCAGAATGAAACTTTACCTCTCACAGATGTCAAATCCTCCCCTCTTTTTCATGCATAAGTCCCCTCCCATTCCCCATCAAACTGTTGCTCCCCGCGTTCTTTCTGCATCCTTTGCTGTCATTCTATTCCCACATCACTGTCACTTTGCCTCTCTCGCTTCTTAATTTCCTTCATTCTTTCTATTCCTTTCTCTCCTCTCCATTATCCTGTCACAAACATGCTCTTATAGTTTCTATCACTCTCTCTCTCTCTCCCTCCTTCACACACACATCCTTCTCATTCATTAGTAATTAACCTGAGAACCACATCTCCTATGCCCAGCAGCTGAATGGAGCTGTAAAAATGCTCCCTTTGAGAATCACCCAGAGATGACGGGGGCTGCAGGTGGGCGGTACGGTAGGCGCTGCTTGCGATGCTCGCACCCGCCACGAGGGAACGAGGTGCGCTCCCACGGCCGAGCGCCCCCGCCGAGCACACCCCAGAGTGCTCGGGGAGGCGGGCTCGGAAGGTCGCCTCTCGGGCGAGCACAGCTGGGCGCTGCGAATAAGCAAGCGATTCCTGATGAGTGCGGGCGGGGTGAATTCCGCCTCGGGCTAGTACAGATATATCATTTCCAGAAACAAAGGCGTGAGTCACGCTGCCTCTGATAAGGGAAGGAAAAGAGGCAGAGCTGGGCGAGCCCGCTGGGCGCCCCCGCAGTCGTGCGTGTCCCCGACGTAATTGTTTGCTGCCCTCAGTCTGGGCCCCTGTGGCCCCCGCACCCATTCGCGCTGCCTCTAGTCCCCTCCCCTGGTAGCTGGACGTTTCACCCCTGTCGCCAGGTCAGGAGGAATCTAAAAGGCGGCGTTGTGTGTTTGGCCACCTGGGGCCCGGCAGTGATGGACCAGCCTACAATGTGTGTGTGTGTGTGTGTGTGTGTGTGTGTGTGTGTGTGTGTGTGTGTGTGTGTGTGTGTGTGTGTGTGTGTGTGTGTGTGTGTGTGTGTGTGTGTGTGTGTTGCAGGAGAAGATTGATTTGCAGCCCACAGGGGCCAGCCAGGCGAGCAGCCCTGCCCTGCTAGTGCGGCTGTGAGCAGTGACAGTTTGGAGAACTGGACGACAGGTGGCGGTAACGCCACCTGTCAACCTACAGGCTCCTTGTAGCTGGAATTGGAGCTCTGTGAAAGCGTCATAGGTCAGCCCCCGACACACACACACACACACACACACACACAAACACACACGCACTCCTGGTGCCCTGCTGGGATTCCACTCCTTCTAAAATATTCCAAAATAGGGTGGAGAGGGGTAATACCATTAATGAAATAGTAATAATAAACATTTATTGAGAGCTAACTATGTGCCAAGCATATGTGCTTTTACGTGAACGGCAGTAAAATAATAACTAATAGTAATATGCCAACAAAACGTTGATTGAGAAATTAATTCAATCTTATTTCCGTGGTTTCAGGTAGAGAGTATGAGAGGTTTTTTTTCCCTGCCAAGAAGGTAGTTAGGTCTGGGGTCTTCCTTCCTCCGGAGGAGCTAGAAGCCTTACTTATTTACTTTTAGAGAAGCTAGGGTTATTTGGCTACCTTTAGGCAAGATTCAGCCTCCAGAGTTTCCTCCAGAACGTATTTTTGTAATGGAAATTTTCATGAAACCACCCAGATTTATAGCTTCCCTTGAACAAGTAGAACATCTTCAGACACTGGTCCTAAAAGGCAACCATTGGTGGGAACCGAGGAGCAGGGTCAAGTTTGCCACAGTACCTGCCTCACCCTGTTGTCTTACACTCAGCTTTTCACCTGCATGGCCTTGTGAGGCATCTGAACATGAGACTCCAGGGATCATAAAAGCTGAGAACTGAGCTACCAGAGAAGAAGGAGCCTCGATGAGGAGACTCCTTTCTCATGAAGAGAAAGGGAATGGCTGATCTGAGGACTGAGTTGGATTCAGGAGCCTGGAAAGTACAGCCTGATAAAGGGTATCACAAACAGATCAGCACTCTGCTTCCACACAGTGCCCACCATGTGAGCTGGATCAAGGAGATGAACAGAGATCACCTACAAGAAACCTCTTTAGGGAGGCCCCTGATCCCCTGGGATTCTTGTATGATCCCAAGGGAGGTGGAAAGAACCCCCCCCCCTCCCAAAAAAATGATGGAGGAAAGTTTACTTGCCAATTTTGATATGTGAGAGCTGAACCATCATTTAATTTGTCTTAGACAAATAAAGAAATGTAATTTTTTTCCAGCATCCATATATTTGTAACACTAATATTTACAGAGGGCTTCTTATGCTAAATTTGATTCTTATAATAACCCACTGAAGTGGACACCATTGTTATCCCCACTTTCTATCTACGTGGAGACCTAGATAAAACGCTCACAGCCATACAACTAGTAAATGGTGGTGGCCAGTCTTAAATGCAGATGAGTGTGTGACTCTAGTTCAGGAATCAGCAAACATTTTCCAGAACGGGCCAGATAGTAGATCTATTATAGACTCTGTGGTCATATAGTCTCTGTTGCAGCTACTCAACTCTGTATTATTGCATGAAACAATGCATAAATGAATGAGGATATCTGTGTCCTAATCAAACTTTATTTATGAGCACTGAAATGTGAATTTCTTGTCATTTCTACTTGTCACAAAATATTACTCTTAAAATTTTTTTTCAACAATTAAAAAATGTAAAAGCCATTCTTAGCTTAGCTCTCAGGCTGTACAAAAACAGTCAGGGAAAAAAAACCAACAACAACAGACTAGATTTGGCTTGTGGGCTGTAGTTTGTCAACTCCTCCCTAGGGTCTACACTAATCTATACACTTTGCAGGCACTCCCTGCCTAGTGGAGAAAAAACAAAGATATTTTCCCTACTCACGTTTCAACAAGCATAAAAGACTGTCTGCTCCCTAAACGAGTAGCTCTTCAACTCCAGCCCATCATTATATCAAGCTTATAATCCACGAGGGAGTATGATATATTAGAAAGAGCAGTGGACTTGATGTCAGAAAAGCTGGCTTCAAATTCCAAGCTGTGTGATTTTGAGCAAATGACCTAAGTTGTCAGAGGTTCAATGTCTTTATTTGACAATCGCAATGCTTGCCTCAAAGATTAACTATGGGCCATGCTCTAAATCAGAAAAGGCACCTGAAATACATAATATAGACAGGAAAATCCAGAATTTGGGGTGCCTAAACTTTATTCAATTTAGAGAACCTTATCTAAAAAAAAGAATATAAAATTTTTATTAAAGAAGTAGCCGCTGACAGTAAAAGTTTAGAATTTGGGGTGGCTAATCTTATTCCGTTTAGAGGACCCTATCTCGGGACAAAAGATATACAATTTTTATTAAAAAAGTTGCTGCTGAAAGTCAATGTTTATTTAGAATGAGAAGAAAATCCCAACAAATAATAGAAGCCTCCGACATTCAGGTTGTTTTCTTCTGAGATTTCTTCAGGCAATTTACCAAAAATGTTTACATGCACAATTGTCCTAATTATGACTTGGCTTTCCCTCCCCATCAAAAGGTGCCAGAACCCCCAGCAACTCGCAGCATTCATAGGTGTCTGTGCATGTCAGAGGCCCTGAAGCTCAGTGTCACAGTGTGGTGGCAGCAATGGGAAAGTAGTAACACGGAGGGGAATTGATCAAATAAATAAACATATTGAGGGTAATGGGAACTAAGTTTCTCATTGTCAGAAAAGGAAGGGGGGGGATATTGAAAACAGAATGAACTCTACTGTGACAGGATGGAATCAGAGGTACTGGTGTGAACTCAATTTTCGATATAGGCAGATACAAATAGAGATGATAGATAAATAGATAGATAGATAGATGGGAGTAGATAAATGTAGATGTAAATGTACGCACATGTATGTGTGTGCACACAGCCATAATCCTAACACTGTCCTCTAGGAGCAGCAACAACACAAAGTAATGAGTTCACTTAGTTCCCGGAACTTGCTTTCTAAATACCATTCTCCAGTAAAAGGAACCGGGGTCCTTGGAGAGAGAGCTGATTCCAGAGTTGGGGCAGAGAAAGTATAAAATAAACCTGGAGCATTTTACTGTGTCAAAAAGTTTTTTTTAAAGAAAAGCTCAAAGAACGGGAGAGATATAGGAAAAGGTCAGAAGCCAGCTTGAAAGCAGTATCACTGGCAAAATATGGGCTAATGTGAACATTAAAATTAAGTATGATAGCAACAGATTACAAATCACTGAGTAAAATAGGTGAGTCCACACTGATATAAATAAATCAATGAATAAATTGACATTTTAATGAGGAGGGAGATATTTACATAGTTTCAGGGTAACCCCTATCCCACCTCTGCGACACCCACACACACCATGAATACTCACTAATCATAAAGGGAAAAGAGGAACTATGCAGTGGAGAAGTCTGGAAGACACTACTTTCATTAAGGGATCAAAGTGGACATCATCAGTAACGGGGCAAATCAAAATCATGGACTCCTGGGCTTCCCTGGTGGCGCAGTGGTTGAGAGTCCGCCTGCCGATGCAGGGGACACGGGTTCATGCCCTGGTCCGGGAAGATCCCACATGCCGCGGAGCAGCTGGGCCCGTGAGCCATGGCCACTGAGCCTGCGCGTCCGGAGCCTGTGCTCCACAACGGGAGAGGCCACAACAGTGAGAGGTCCGCGTACCACAAAAAAAAAAAAAAAAAAAAAAAAATCATGGGCTCCTGACAGGATGCAGAGAAGGAGCACAGCATCACTTCTGTGATAAGCATAATCATGAGGAAACAGAGATAAGCCCAAATTGAGGGGCATTCTACAAATTCTTGACCTACAGTCTTCAAAATTATCAAGGTCACGAACCAGGAAAGACTGAGGAACTATTCCAGATTGAAGGAAACTTGAAGAGACATCATCACTAAATGCAACGCATGTTCTCAACTAAATCTTTTTCTATAAAAACCAATGTTAGGATAATTGGTGAAACTTGAGTGGGATCTGAAAATAGGATAGGAGTAAAGTAACAATGTTAATTCCTGATTTGATGATTATAGTGTGATTCTGCAGAATACTTTTTTTTTTTAAATATACAATAACGGACTCAGGGATTATGGAGCACTGCGCTGGTAACATTCTCTAATGACTCAGAGGAAAAAATAACTTTGTACTAAACTCAAAGTTTTCTGGGAACTTAAAAGTGTTGAAAAATTAAAGCTGCATATTAAGCATAAGAAGAAAACTATTAGATTATAAATTTCATGAGGCCAGGAACTATGTCTTATATTTCTTTTGAATCCCTCATAGAAATTCATAGATCTGGACATATTGTAAGTATTCAACAAATGCTGTTGAATGGAAATTTATTGAATGAAATGGGCAATGGGACATTATTTAAAGTGTCAGACTACCATAAATGTGGCCTCTAGTATTTTTTAAGAACTAAGAAAGCATTTATACAGGGCAAACCATCTCTGCTTTATGGAGGCATAAGTAAAATTTGATGTTGAAAGCAAATAAAATGCACAACAAAATTAATGTACGTTAATTATGAAAATAAACATTTTTGTTTCTTAATGGTTTGACATAGTAATAATCTGAGAAATACTAAAAAGGAATTTAAGTACTCTTTTTATAATGATTTCAATCCATAGAAAATTTTAGGCTTAAACATAGAGGTAAAAACATTGTGATCTGATACATAAATCAAAATGGTAGTGTAAAAAAATTAGTAATCTTTTATACTGTATAGAAATCCTAACTATGCAGCACTGCACTATGTATTTATAAGTTACGGTTCTATTGGAGAAGCAGAACCACCATCATTGACACAGAATCAGGAATTTATTATACAGGTGATTAGTATGAATATTATCCCCATATATGTAATTATGGGAAGGAGTTAAGCAGTCCACTGTCTCTGCATCTGCTCTTGGGACTCAGCAGGTCAGGAAGGATAGATGTATGTGAAATGGGTTGAGCAGGGACAAACTGGGACCCTTGCCCGTTTTCTGTGGTCCCCATCAGAGTGACTTTCAGGATAAACCGAAGCTCTTCCTCACAGAGCTGTACACACAGCCCAGGATTCAAAGAAGCTGAGCCAGCAGACCGGCACCAACCTGTGTGCACTGTAACCACACCTGGGCCTGCACCCACCTTCAAAGCAGAAGGATGGCTGTGCTTCTCTTCTGCCTTCAAAATATCATACACTTTTCTCTTGTGGCCAGCCATAACCTGGAAATGAGGGAATTCTTGGAAATGTGGTTCCGTCTTAGCCAAGCAGACATAGCACAAGGCCACCGGACATATATAGGAGTCTTTATGATTGTAGCATAAAGTTCACTGTATTTTTTGCTTGGGAGAAAGCAGTGCATTTTGAATATTCAAAAATAAATCACAGATCTATGGGCTCCAACAATATATTTTCCAGATACTTATCAGATTACTTTCCTAGTTTGGGGGCTATGGAGATTCAGTGGGAGAGAGATGAGGAAGGAGGAAAGTGCTCTAGGTGATTTCAGAACATGGACTCCAGAGAGGATGACAGGCCAACTTGGATGGAGTCACATAGTCCAGGCCTTTCAACGGAAATCAAGACAAGGATGGTTCACTAAGGTCCTACAAGATAAATACAATATCAGGTTCAGGAGCCATCCCAAAAAATAAGATGTAAGAAAAATTGCCTATTGCCATCTGTCTGGCATAAGTGGCAAATTCAGAAAAGGCCAGCCACCAAATGTGATGCTGAATGATGCTTAACATGTTGAAAATTGTACTTTAATTTTGTCCTTCACTCTAAACTTTCACAGTCTGCCCCTCTTCCAGATGTCTCCATTTCTGAACTGACCCTCGATCCACCCCATTTCTTAAGGCAAAAATCTAGGTGTCAATCCTGATTTCTCTCTTTCCTTCATCCCGTCAACTCACTTTGTCAATTCTATCACCAAAACACATCTTAAATATTTTCAACTCTGTTGCCACCTGCAAAACACAAGCCTGATCCACTGCTAGAGCTTTCTAACTGGTTTCGTGCTTCCATTTTTCCTTTTCTAATCCACTCTCTGTACCACAGCCAAAATGCTAATAAAAAAGATGAATCTTACTAAGTATTCAGTTCATAATATCTATATTTATGAGCACTAACCTGGGTGTCAACACGAGGTTTCTGAGCAGATCTAAATTACTGAGAGGAAAGGCGCTATGGCAGAAAATGCATGGGCTTTGGAGTCAGAGTCATGGGTTCAAATTTTTACTACTTACTTGCAAGGTAACCTTATATGGATGAGAATCCTGAGGCTCTTAGGAAAGGAGTGACTTGTCTAATGATATTAATGCCAATTTTATAGGATCTTTGTAAGAATAAAATGGAAAGTATTCACCTAAATATCAGGGCCCTTCCATTCTTCCCATACCCATAGCCCTCTATCTCCAGTCCCTTACACACCACTGAAATAGTGATCCTTGAGTCCTCTGGGCTCTCAGCCTCACCCAGTTCAGCAATCGTTGACCATCTGCATATATTAAGAATTTTAATACACATGAAGGGCCTATATGCTACAATTCCAAGGCATGCGGTTCATATTATCTAATGGAGTGGTCACGAAAAACAGATGCCTGCCTTTCTGGTTCCCTGCTCAAAGGATACCAAGGAACACTGTAAGCTGATATAAGCTGATACTCAAAGCCTGGACCTCACCCTGGGTTGATTATGAACTTGTTGTTCCGAACTTTCTGATTCAAAATTAAACACGTAAATAAATGACCATAATCCAATCTGTCTCCCAGTGTTTCATATGAAATAAATATTTAAATAAAGGGTGAGTGGTTTGAAAGCATAATGTGCTGAATAGTGTAATGTGCTATGGGACCAGATCTTTATGAAGACATTAGAGGCAGAATTGGCCACAGGCCCAAAATGGGAACTATTCATCTTTCTCTAGATATAAAAACCATACTGTAATGCCCGTTCATTGGGATTTCAACACCAGTGGGCTCCAAACTTTAGATCATGTACCCAATCTAGAAAATAACTTGAGCATGAACCCTCAAACACGTATATTTATATGTAGCTGCATTTCTGTACTAATGTGTTGTACATAATTTAAAATATAATTTAAAATGATAAATCTTTTTAAAAAGTGAAAGAAAAATATACAAATAGAAATTGTAGTATTTTCTTTTTGCACTCGATTGAATCAGCTGGTACTGTGCTACTTCAGAGACCACTGATTAACTGAATAGATCTATTTATTTTAAAATATTTTAACAGATAGAAAGGTTAATCCTAAATGTTAGAAAATGTGCAATTAAACAAGTAAGTTACCCTGGGCTTTGGTATGACCAAGAAGGGATGAGAAAGGAACAGTGGATCTATGACCTCTCTCGCCACCCCTACCTCTATTACCCACACTGCAGCTAGTACAGAAGGTACAAAAAAGGTAAGATGGGCAAAGACCGTACACCAATTCCCTTTGGACATAAGGTACTTTCTCTTTACATAACCAGACAACGAAAAGGTCACCTAGTTTGGAAAAATGGGCTAAGGACTGAATGATGATAAAAATGTGTGTCAGGACTGTGGCTACTCCCGCTGCTTTTGGACTTAAATGAAGCTGCAGGGCATGGCAGCACCTGGGTAACATAAATTGTAAGTGTGGGGTAACTACTACTCTCTGGGGCTAATTTTGATGAAGGGGAAACAAGATGGAAAAGAACCAGGAGATACATCTCTTTTTTTTCCCCCAAGAGATTCTTCTGAATAGGTTTGGACCAACCTGCCCTGTCTTGAAGACATCCCACCCCACATGACCAAGCAATAGGCTATTTTCTTAAGAAGCATGGCTAGCTAGGTGGCATGCCACATTTGAGTGATGGTCTGGTCACCTTTGGAACCTCTCCCCACTTATAACTCTTATGCTGAAGTGTCACACCTAAGATCTGTACCAAGTGTCCCCACACCTCTAGACACACCCTTTTGACCAAGAAACACTTGACTCAAAGGTCATTTCTAACCTTTGAACACTGGACAGCTGCCTGTGACAGGTCAAAGAGAAGAGCTGGGTCAGGTTCCTTTCCTGGGATTTTGGGTTTGGGCAATTCAAGGGAATGATGTTTACCATCCGTGGATGCTGAGTGATTAACTCTGAGGGCTGGAGTAGCTGCTTTGGGCCATGGTGGAAAAGCCTCTTCAGAGAGAAGAAAATACCGGATACAAAATGGAAATACAAATTGGTGGAGATGACGAGGTAAGCCCAGAGAAAGAGCTAGGTAAATCAGCTGCTTTTGTTTCTTTGCAGTTCCCAGATACATTTCCCACAAAGCCCAGCTGTTCTTTATTTCTCATATTTAAATTGTGGGAGTCTTCTCTGTATCCCTACATCATTTTCTTGTACCAGCGATATGGGTCTCTGTTCCCTCCAATGAACAGTGTCCCTGACTATAGCATGACTGCTGCCCAATAGCCATCACAAGCTTAGCTGAGAAGAGCAGGTAAAGCCTGATGGTTTGCAGTACATCCATTTCTCCAGACACTGTAAAACTCTGCCTCTGGATTAAATGAAGCCAACAGAGCCGCTAACTTGATGGATTTTGTATTACCAACTCCTTTCCAAGCCCTCTAGAGTAGCTTTTTCAACATTGTATCTGTTATGATATCACGAGTCTTTTTTTTTCTTGAGGGACTTTTTAAGAAGCAGCCCTACAGTATGCAGTGCCTCAAACATAAGAATATTGTTGAGGAATTTGTTCCTGATAATGTGGCATCCTTTTTGTAAAAACCCTCAGGATAAATGTTTTTATAGTCTAAGAAATAAACCTACTCCTCGCTAAGAAAAACTTGTTTCCTAAGCCCTTATAGTGTTAGAATTTATATAAATGGATGCTAGAAAGCTTAGAATAGGAATCTGTTCTTGCATTAGTTTCATTTCTGATTCTAATTTATGTCCTGACACAGTGTTTAACTTTTCTCTTTCTCATTTGCTTCTAATTTATCTTATCTTGATGTATGGCATGTGTCCTTGAAGCCATCTTAAATCTTTCCTGGAGTAATGCAGATGTAACATAAAATATCCCTGATACTGATAACCCAGAAAGCAAAAACTGTGATGTTATTTATGATAATACACTTGAAAAAATTCGAATGGTTAAACTCACACAAACTATTGACTAATTTTTAATGTAAGACAAGCAATCTAATGTAACAAGGCCAATAAATTGGTTAGGTTTCAAAATTGTTGTATATGTCTACAGCAGAGAGTCATCAAAGGCACCACCCAGTACCCAGAGAGTCATTACAGAATAAACTCACGGAGAACATCAAGAACCTAGTGACAATCCGTCACAGTTTGTCTCTCATTGATCTGGAATTTTAACATCAGTCTGGGACTCTCATAAAGCATAACAGCATTCAGTAATAAAAAGGAGGCAATGTAGAATTATTTTTATCAATATAGCCTGGCTACAAAGCTGCATTCGCTAATAGAATTGAGTGGATATAGGAAGCCCTGTTAACGGCTAATCTGAGTACCCCTTTCTTTTTCTTTCCCAATACTTAAGGGAAGGATCAAATTGACCTTTCTGAAGGCTCTCTAAATTCACAGCAGAACCAATGCTTTTTATATTTCCTGTCAATTTATTGACATCCCTCCCTGCTTTTCCAATTATCCTCTGTAAATTGTTCTCCTCTTTTCTGTCTATCACCATCTTAGAATTATTTAAATTCATGGTACCAGGAGAAGGAACTGTTCCTGGCCTCTAATTTTATTGCTACCTACCCATGGAGGACTGTACAGTAAAGGGAGGGAATCCTCACAGCTAATCCTATATTTTGTATCTGATTAAAGAAAAAAAAAATCCTGTTAACCTGTCAATGCCGCTACGTCCATATTTGAGGCCATCATTCTCCCTGATAAACCCTTTCCTTTCTTTTCCTATTTTTGATTGGAGACAATGGTAAAGAATGGGGAGGGAGAATCTGGCTAATAAGTTCCTGCGTCCTTTTCAGCCGAAGCAGCTCAAATTATGAGTATGATTTCATGAGAGGAAAAGAGAAAGTGGCCTCAGGGGGTAGAGTTTTGAAAACCACAAAGCTATGTATACAATGGCATGGAAAGAATCAATATGTTACCAATTCATAGAATCACAAAATTTCATGAGTGAGAGATGCCTTAGAGACTATCTAATGTCCTTTTACAGATGAAAATACAAGCTCTAAAACGTATGACTTCTCCCCTCCCCCACCAAATCGCAATTGGTTGGAAACTGAAGAATACTAGGCACGTGGGAAAAGGTCCAACTTCTTCTGCAGAAAGTTCAAGGTATGGACGATCTATGCTCCTATGCCTTTTAAGCCTCATTTCTCCACACATACAGTCTACACACCAGTCTCACAGAATGCAACATGCATATTCAGACTTCTGAGACTTTGCTGATTCTGTTCCTTCAGCCAGGAACACTCTTCCCTCTTATTTCTGCCTATTAAAATCTAGCATCTGATTTAGATCAAATGTCCTCTTTTCTATGAACATGCTCCTGATTCCCCACTAAAATTATTCTGATTAGGGGAATAGAATGGTAGTTCTATTCCAATTAGAATGGTAGTTAAGAGCAGATCCTTTCTTGAGAGGAAACAAGATATTTTCATAGTCTCAAAGTACATCTCCCAAGATACTTATCAATTACAAAGGAAAAAAACAGTAATTTTATGGTAGGGAAGTCTAACAGACATCACCTTAGCCAAGTGCTCCAGAGTAACATCACTAATCATAAGATATATGGACTTTGTGTACCCCCTGAAATGATGTACTGAGAAGGATACACCATCACTTCTGTGATATTCATGTCCAAAAGGCATAACCTCCATTTACTTGTGAGAAAACAATAGACAGGCCAAAATTGAGAGACATTTTACAAAATAACCAAGCAGGACTCTTCAAAAGTGTCAAGTTCATGAAAGAAAAGGAAAGAATGAGAATCTGTCACAGATCGGAGGACACTAAGGAGACACAAAAACTAAAGGCAATATGTGATCCTGCATCCAATACTGGACCAGAAAAAGGACATTAGGGTAAACATTGCTTAAATCCTAATAAAGTCTGTAGTTTAGTTAATAATATTCTAGCGACATTCATGTCCCAGTTTTTCATAAGAGTGCTATGGTTATGCAAGATGTTAACATTAGAGCAAGCCAAGAGAAGGGAATATGGAAACTCTTTGTACTATTTCAGCATCTTTTCTGTAAGTCTAGAATTATTTATAAATGAAAAGGTTTTTAAAACTTTTTTAAGAAGAAAAGCACATCCCCTAGAAGCTGTCTCCCTGTATGACCATGGGCAAATTATACTTCTGGCTCTTGATTTTCTCATCCTTAAAACAGGGGTAGTCATAGTGTTTGCTTCATTGAATGGTTATGAGGATTAAATGAGTTAAAACATATTAGTGTCTTTAAGATTATGCCTAGCAATTAATAAGCTCAATAAGCTTTGGTTGTCTAATCGTTTTGAGCAGCTATTCCCCGTTGCCACTTTTAGACCATTCTCCTTTCCTTCTCTCTGAAACTCCCCCAACTTTGAATCCCATGACATTAGGTTATAGCCTCCATTACCCTTTACATCTACCAACACCTAAGACATTTTCCTCTCCTTTCATGAGTGTTTGTACTTTTGGCTCATTGTAACTCTCTCTAATAATATGATTGCCTTTATTCTTCATGATTTCTTAATAAGCAATTAAAAAATTTTTTTCTTTTATTAAAATTTATTTTATTTTTGGCTGTGTTGGATCTTCATTGCCGCGTGCGGGCTTTCTCTAGTTGTGGTGAGCGAGGGCTACTCTTCGTTTTGATGCGCAGGCTTCTCATTGAGGTGGCTTCTCTTGTTGCAGAGCACGGGTTCTAGGCACACAGGCTTCAGTAGTTGTGGTACATGAGCTCAGTAGTTGTGGCTCGCAGACTCTAGAGCGCAGGCTCAGTAGTTGTGGCTCACGGGCTTAGTTGCTCCACAGCACGTGGGATCTTCCCAGACCAGGGCTTAAACCCGTGTCCCCTGCATTGGCAGGCAGATTCTTAACCACTGTGCCACCAGGGGAGTCCCTCTTCATGATTTCTCTATGCACTGAGATGATCCTTCCAATACCCTCACCTCTCAGTTTTTTTTTAACTCTCTCCCTCCAAGATATCTTGTTCTTCCCCAACTTCAATCACTTGTTCTCCCATTATTTTTCATTACCAATAACTGCAGATTCTCAAGAACCTCATCTTCTTGCCTCCCATTCTCTGACCTTCATTTTCTAAATTTCTGGCTGAATTTCCTCTAGTATCCCAATCTGAACAATGCTTTGCTTTGGTGAATCTCCAGATTTTGGATCCTACCACTCTGTTATTGCTTCCTGCCCCCTTGTTACCCTCACTCTTCTCCTTACCCACCTAAGTTCTTCAGCCATTAAAATCACTCTCTTAGCTCTCCACTTTTTTTGTTTCCTTGTACATGCTTAGTTAAATTCCATGCTGGAATCTAACTGTGTTTGCTCCAAACTGCACCTGTGCCATTGAACATAACTAGAGAAAAATACACAGCCACACTAACTTTACATTTATGATCTTGAATCTGAAGCGGGCTCTCACCAATAGCAAGCAATCAAACTGTGTGATTCACTTCTTGCTCCCAAGCTCCTCTACAACTATTCAGATTTTTTCTTTTCTTGCCTCCAACATCTCCTTGTCTCACCTGATGACTTATTTCCCACCTCCCTGAAGAAGCTGAAACAGTCAGTGGAAAATATCCGACTACACTATCATCTACCAGCATCTGTACCTACGTACACCTCTTCCCTCCTGTTACAATAGGTAATTCCCATACTCTTATCCAAAGCTAATTTCTGCATTCGTGAATTAGATTCTATTCATTCTTGTCTGTTCAAAGACATTGATCCAGCAAGTTCCCTTTTCTCTCTCCTAATTCATCAAATGTTTGCTCTCCACTTATTTGTTCCCATAGGCATATAAACATGATGTTCCTACTCCTGTTCAAATTTCCAAAAGAAACAAGGATGAATGGCTGAGCTTGGATTGAATGTCCAACTATGGTGAAGGGAGCAAGGCCATGTAATAGAAATCTGGCTTCCAGGGGATTAAGAAGAAAGGCCTGCTTAGATTTGACTAATACATGTATTGCATGACTATTTTTCAGGAAAGAATTTGGTTATAACAGAGCATGGGAGGTTTCAGGAACAGGATGATTAGAAGGAAGCATGGTCTAGCAGGTGCCACGTGACTAGACAGTCAGGTTCCCTAGTCCAGGAAGTCAAGGAGAAGTGTTTAGGAATGACGTATCAACTCGACACTGATTGGCAAGGGTCAGGGTCTATAATGGCTGGGAATAGCCCCCAAATAGAACAAGTGGTAGAATCATATCAGAAATCTTTAACATGATTTCGACAGAATTAAAGACATCTTGAAGAGACTGATAAAAATAAAACTTGAATTAACCAATGTATAAGTGATTTTTTAAAGTAAGTTCCAAATATAGTGACTCTTAGAATCCAAACAATATTTGCTATCAAATGAGACTTCTTCCACGGAGACCTCTGATGTTGGAGAAATTACTACAACAACCTGCCTCAACACTGGTGCACATTATAACTGCAAAACACTTGAAGCCCATAATTCAGCAGGCTCCTCTAATACACAAGACAAGAGAAAAAAACATTGTTCTGCAGTACAAAACAGTACAAATAGTACAAAACAGGATCCGTGAAAATAGGGGGAAAATGAGTTTCAGCTTGAATCATCTGGGGAAAATATCCAAAGCACTATATACTCAATAAGCAGGAGCACATGGAACACTAATGCTAATGAAAGAGACCTTGAGATGACTGTGGGTGGAAAATTCAATGTCAGCTGGCAGTCAGAAGAGGCTTGGTCCACAGGACACAGGAGGAGAGGGAACAGGGTGACCCCTCCAGTCCACCCAGGGAGGTTGTATCACCCACCGCTAAACCGGGGTCATGGGATTACATCGTTAAAATAAGAGAAAAATTGGGTCTTGGTAGAGAGGCAGGGGGTAAGGTGAAGGCAGTAATCAAATGGGGACTGAAGATGGAAGACTTAGTTCAATGCCCCAGAAGTCTTTCAATTTGTTGAATTGGTTTGCCCCTAAGTAGAAGTGAGAGACGGTTTTTTCCTTCTTCTGAAACAAAACAGAGGACTGCCCTAGTTTTCCTCCCCTGAACTATTTATGTAAAGATCCGATAGATCAGAAGTTGTTTCCTGAAATTCTCTTGGCACTTTCAGATGGCAGAATTGCTGAAAGTTGTTCTGTCTTTGAGATGAGGGCAATTATGGAAGTGTAGATAAAAGGAATGGCATTGAAACAAATGGTTAGGAATGTAAGAAAATGAAAGTTGAGGGCCCTTCTGACAGATGGTGTGAGAAATGGCAAGATGTATTTCAGGCCTGGCAAGAAGGCTAATCTGGCTGTCCCTAGGGAATATTTATTAGTCAGGGGCTGTTTAGTTACAAGAAATAGAAATTCACTCAAGCTAGCTTAAATTAAAGGGTATTTAGTCTAAGTACTAGAGTACTTCATGGAACCCAAGAGCAGGAAGGCCGGCCAAGCCTCATATTTGTGTAGAGCTAAGAGCAGGTATGCCTTCAAGAACCAAGGCATCTACTTTTTTTTTTTTTGCATCTACTTTTTAATCTCTCTCTCTCTCTTTCTGGGCCTCTTATTTTTGCTGTTTTCTGGATTTTGTCTCTGTTTACATGCTTCTCTCTGCAGAGTGCTCCTTTTATCCAGTTCTTAGCATCCATGGGCCCCAAGTAGCTGTGGCAAAGTGACAGTCACACACTCTTGCATCCATGTTACCATCTAAGCCCAGTAATATTACAAAACCAACTGAGTTGTTGTGTCGTAAATCCAAATTCTCTGGACAGAGAATCCGATAGGTCTAGTTGGGTCAGTTGTCTACCCCTTGTCCAATCGTCTGTGGTCAGGTGGCTGGAGCCTAGGGCTACTCAGGAAGATCTGGCATAGTGAGCTCAAAGAGCTTTTGCAGAAGGAAATATAGAGGCAGGTGGGAAATGATGGATCAAAGGAGGGTTAGGAAAAGGTAACTTGGGCCTTTTACATTGAGGGCTGTAAATGCTGGGCTGAAGGGCTTTTTTTATATGATAAATAATTTAATTCATTTATTTAAGCCAATCATTTAAGCCATTTAAGCAAAAGAGAGTTAAACCAATAATTGCTATTACAAGATTACTGTAGCAGCAGGGGAAATGGAAGAAAAAAATAACTGAATATACAAAGACCAGGATGAAGATGGCAATAAGCTTCGCTTGGCATAATAAGATTTTAAGCTGGGTGATGGCTGTGAGAATAGAAAGAGAAAGAAGGATTTGAGAGAATCCTGATAGCATTTGTTACACCCCAGTTGCAGGAATAGAGATAATGTACTATATGAATTCATGTTAAGAACAGAGAGGAGCTGTATAAATGTAACAATAAATGTATCTGAAAATAAAGACTGAAATGCATGATGATGATATTTTGCTAACAGACACCATGCATCTGAAGGAAATTCATGCCATAAAGTCTGACAAAATCCTGGAAAACAGGCCTAGCAAGCTGAGGAGAGAGTACAGGTGGAAGACAGGGACAAAGGACGATCCTCCTGGACTTGATTGTAGTAGAAGGGAACGTGGGAGGGTTTCCTTTAAAAGGGCTGGTTGGGAACAAAGGAGCATCTAAGGGAGGTAACATTATTTTTATCTGTTTATAAAATAATTATAAAACTCCTTCCTCTTACTTTCTCTTCTAAAAGAATATAGGATCTCTTTCCTGGCTTGATCATGAGACTTCAGCTCGGAAGCAAAAATCTATCTTGCTGGCCTTAAAGTGATTCCTCTCATCCGCACAAAAGAAAGAACGCGTATGACCTCACATAGCTGCCGTTCATGGTGCTTTGCTAAATTTTTGATTGTGTAATTTCCCTATTGCCAGATGATTATGCATGGCAGACTGATTCAGAGGCCGTTGTCTGTTTTGTAATGAACCCCTAGAGTGCACTAATGGGATTTTATGCCATTAATGCTGAATAGAGTGGGATGAGAAATCGCTTTTCTGATCTGTCTGCTCCTTGGTCTTGGGGCTCAATGAGAGCACAAGTGGCTACCATGAGAAAAAGAATTCACTGAGATGTTGGTGCCTTCATCCTCTTCCCAAGCTCCTGCCGTGAAGTAATGTGGCTTTACCTTTCTCATCTTTTTATCGTTTCTGGTTTTATTTAGGACACCGAGTCGTCAGCTCCAATTCGTCAGGGTGGGTGAGTCATCTATCACCTTCTTTATAGCCCACATCATCCAGAATAAAAAGCCTTGTGCTATGGAGACATTTAAGATCAGAGACCATCAGTTTTGTAGATCAGACCTTGTAATGTTTTTTTTTTGTTTTTTTTTTTTTTTAAGAGAAGAATTTTCTTTGCAGATTTTCTGTCTCTGGTCCTTCTAAGTCTTTGAAGAATCCACCATTTTTTGGGCCCTGTGGTCAAGGAGGAAGGTGAGCTGAGCCATAGCTGAGCCGTTTATACTTCTTTTGTCTTGCCACCATGAAAATCGTCCTCCAGCTCTATCCTACAAGAAAGAAACCTGAGAGAGGTTGAAGCTCAGAGCAGAGTCTGGATGCCTCTTTCTCTGCAGGACAGCTTTTCAGTTATTAATTTACAACTGGGGCTCAGCCTACCGCTTCTCTTTTCTGGCAACAATCTAGAGTGCTTGTTTTCAGTACATCCACATTAACAAAATCCCTCTGCAACAGAACAACCACACTGCTTTGGCGTGTTTCTTACAAATTGGTTTTATCTGCATCATCTTTCCCTCTTGCTGTGGGGGACACCTGGAAAAAGTAAAGAGGAGCATCTGCACCTTCATCCAAAACCTTTGGTGAAAACTAGTAATCTATTGGGATCAGCAAGGAGGGGGGAATTGCAGTGCTAGAGGGGTCAGTGTGTGGGAGAGCTTCAGAGACTAGCAGAGGAGAGATTCTGAGCACTGCTAGGACCTGAAGAACCAAGGCTAAGTCCAATGACTATTACTCCTACTTGCAGAGCTCCTGCTTCACTGGCACAAAAGCCATCTCTCTCCCTTGTAGTCCAGCCATGCTGAACAGGATGAAGATTCGTGTCACCCTCCCTCACATGTCGTAGAGGCGGTGAGAGGCTCTGAAGTAACCTCTAGAAGGTGTTGAATTTAATCCCAAGATATAGGCATTGTTATTACCAATTTACAGATATGAAAACTAAAGCTAAAAAATAGTAACTTGGCTAAGGTCACACAGTTACTAAATGCAAAAGAAGTTTAAAATTCCAAGCTTTTTGTGTCTCATACCCTTTCTACTACACTACACTGATTTCAAGCTTTTTTAAAATTAACGTAAAATGTTATATGTAAAAATTGAAAACTTGAGGAAGAGATAAGTTTTAATTAGATACAGATAACAAATGCTAATTCATGGAGATCTTTAATTATAGAATTTATACATGCAGTTTTCTGAATTTTATTAAATAATAGCACTCATTAAGCCCTCAATTTTATAGGCAATGATCCACGTGCAGGGGGAATTTGAAATAATACTAATATTAAGACAATTCTATTTTAGGGTGGGAAGAGTCATTGATAAATTGAGGTGGGAAGTAGAAATAAAAACCTGTCTCTCTCCTTTTTATGTTTTTCCATATCCAGAGTATGGTAAAACCAAGGTAATATATTTTGTGTCTATAGGAAATTGAATTTAGGAATTTGTACCACCACAGAGTAAAAATGAAAATCGGACTCAGAATTAATACCCTCATAAAATATAAAACTAAATCTATGTGCTGAACGTCACCTGGAAGGGAACATTTCCACCCCTGTGGACTAAAGCACTGTGGCAACAGTGGGAGTTTACTCTGCTCTCCACCAGGAAAGTGCAGCCTTCTGCCTGCTCTTCGCTGTCTCCAGACAACTGCTCCAACCATGCGGCTTCCGGATGGCTCTGCATCTGGAAAGGCAGGTGGACAGAAACAAGACACCTCACTCAACGACATGCCCCTGTAGAAAGATCTGTGGGAGGCATATGAGTACCTGGTAGTTGGGATGATTCTGGGCACATTAGGATGATTTCATAGTAGCATGGCACAATCTGTGAACACTTTGATAAACATTTCACTCTTGCAAAGTGCGTACACAGTCGGATGAATATTTTCATGCTACAAATAAATATGTGAATGTCGTGGCCTCCACTCCCACCCCACTCTGCTACCTTTCAACCATGCTACGAGAGGAGGGAAATGTGTATATGTATATGTATGCACATATGAATGTTTATTATGTATACAAATGTATATGTGTGTATATAGGTATGCATGTATATGTACTGATATATGTATAAATACACATACACTTGCTCATCCATATAAATATATAGTTTGCTTAGGAAAAAATAAAAGAAGAAGAAAAGACTTTTATATCCTAAAATAGAGGCTTTAAAATAAATCTTTGAAATGATGAGTTCTGGATCCTACCTGTAAACAGGGCAGGCTAACCCCCTGGACATCTCTGTAGTCTTGAATTAGTCTGTTTTGCTGTTAAACGTCAGGGGGACAGGTGATCCATTTCAGACAACTTGGTTGAAACTTCAGCTGTCTCACACAAACATCTGCCAACACCACCATTCCCTCAAATGTTCTACATTGAATCATATTGTCCCTAAACCTCAGAGAGGATGACATCTAGGTAAATAGTAGGCAGTTTAAACGGTACGACTGTAGCTCAGGAGAGGTGTCTTACCTCAAGATACAGTTTGGTTTTTCTTTAACTCATTGACACACAGGAAGTAGATGAAACAATAGACAGGAGGAAATTGTCCAGGGAGGCTGTATAGACTGGGAAGAGATAAGAATGGAGGACAAAATCTAGAAACATTAGCATTAAGGAATAGGTGAAGGAAAAGAAGCCTTGAAGAAGACTGAAAGTGAACTTTTTAGAGGTGGAAAGCAATCAAAAGAAGCCAAGAAGAGAGAGTTTTGAGAGGGTGTACTGGCTAGAGGTCAAGTATATTTTTTTAATTCTTCTGAATAATTAATAAAAAGAGAAAGCATCTTAGTGAAAAATGCCAAGGGAAGTACTAATATTTTTGAGTATCCACTGCGTGAGCTAATCACTTTGCATATGTGTTAGAATACGAAAACATTTCCTGAACTTGGATTTTATGGATAATAATTCAACATTTAAGAAATTTTTAAAGTGTGGAACTATAAGTACATTTTCTGAGGAATCATGGATCCTAATTTTATTGCTGCCACAATTGCACAATGACCTGGAACAAATCACTTTAACTTTCTGAGATTTTGTTTTCTCATCCATAAAATAAAAGAGAGGATTTGGAAATATCTCTAAGTTTCTACCCAACTCTACATATACGGTGATTCTGGTAAGTGGCATTACAGTACATTGCAAGCTACATATAGCAATATACTCTAGAGGTTGAGTCTATCAGCCAAAGATCCAATCCTGACTCCACTGCATTTATTTACTTATTTGTTGAGGGACCTTTATGGAGATTATTTAACTTTTCTGTGCTTTAGTTTCTTCATGTGTAAAATGCAGATAATAATAATAATAGCTCCTACATTACAAGGCAACTGTAAGAATTAAATAAGTAAGTCAATGCTTATAAGGCCTTAGTACAGTCCCTGCAATATAGTAAGTGTTCAAGAATTGTCTTGTATTTGTTCTTGGTTATATTGTCATAATCATTACAGATAAGGTAATTTTGAGCATTAATATCTTTAAATTCCTATTTCACAATCAAGACTCAGCAGGAAAGAACCAGTCCAGTAGAAGAGTTGTTTCAGCCTGTGCTTGATTAATTAAAATCACAGCTTTAAAAATGCTTAGTTATCAGACGAGTTGGCAAAAATTTTAAGCATCAACCTGTGTGCTGTGTTCTTTCTCTTCCTACCCTTGCTTATGTTAAGGAATTATATTAATCTAGATTTCAAATAATAAGGGAAGGTGGTGGTATGGGACTGCACATAACACTGCAGTAGTGATAATGATGACACTTTAATTCATCAAGGCATCTACTCATGGTGATGTTTGTAGAGTTGGCCATTGTCAACCAGGACTAAAACCATTTAAGGCTATGGCAGGATTGCTCTTTGTTCAAACTAAGATTCCTCATCAAATATGTGCTCCAGTCACAGTTATAGACAATGCACTTAATGCACTGTGAAAAATACTCCTAAAATAAGTGCATATTTCTAAAAAATATGTGTAGAATATGTGTAGAATGCCCAATGGTCAAATCATCCAAACTTATGGGAGAATTTACTGTGTTACCAATTTAAGAAGGATCTGGCCAGATTTCTGCATCCCATGATTCCTTCTAGGCTGCTGATAAATGATGTCAATTGAGCTACAAATCTTCCTGAAGAGTAGGTAATTTGGACCATCATAGGGAATGTTAATGACCACATGACACACACCTGTTTTATTTGATTTATTAAAAGCTTTTTCTTATTTAACTGGAAATGGTGCTGCACAGCAGAATTTAGAGTTGTGGTTCTCAAACTTGGCTGCATGCTAGAGTCACCTGGAGACGTTTTAAAAACCCCAGCGCCCAGTCCATACAATATAGCAATTAAATTAGAATTTCTGGGTCTGAGACTCAAGCTCAGTTCTTAAGGCTCCCCAGGCGATTCCAGTGCGTGGCCAAGCTTTACAGTCAGAGCCTTTGAACCTTGTCACTCATTCTTGCCAAAATCTGATTCATGAATTTTTATGTGTAAATATGTGTGTTTGTAAACTATTGCATAGTTTTAGCTGTAGCATTTTTCCTTCCTAATTCAACTGAAGGAGACTTTATTTTTAAGTCTGAGATTATAGTTCTATGTCTATGTCTCTAGCTAGACAGAGATAAGTTCACTCAAAGTGTGGTGTGTACTTTCAAGTTTGAAAAGGGCTGTCTTAGAGCATTGGTTCTTACCAGTCATTGAGTCATTTGAGGAGCTTGTTAAACATGCAAATCCCATGTCCCTTTACTTCTGATTTCTGATTTAGGCCTGAGATAGACCCTAGAAAAGTGCATTTTTTAAGCTAACATCCCAGGTGTGGAGCTGGGATATTATAAAGTTGCAGAAGCCTGTGTTCCATCCCTATGTCTTCTGATCCAGAGGATCAGGGTAAGGCTTAGGATATCACTAAGTTCCTGTTTCATAATAAATCATCCCAAAACCTAATAGCTTAAAACAGCAACCATTTACTATTGCTCTGAAGTCTATGGGTGCTTCTTTTGGTCTCAGTTGGCTTCAGTCATGCATCTCCAGTCATCTGGGTAAAGGCTCTGCTGAAGTTGGATGGATTCCCTCGCTGGTTGGGGGTTGGCTGTTGGCTCTTTGTTGCCTGGTTGAGGACAGCCTTGGTTCTTCTCCATGTTTCTTTGACACCCCTCCTGCAGGGTAGCCCAGGCTTATTCATGGTAAAAGCAGCAGGACAATAGAGAGGGCAAAAGTCTGCAAGATGCACCATCTCTTCTGCCACATTCTACTAGCCAAAGCAAGTAGGAGGCCAGTTCAGATGCCCAGATTAGGAAATAGGCACCACCTCTTAAGGGGAGAAACTCCAAAGTCATATTACAAAGGACATGAACACACAATGGGCTCAAGAACTGCAACCATTTTTGCAATAGACTGACCACATCCGGGCATCTATTTTGTTAACATTTTTGCATATATTATTTCATGTCATTGTCACAGTAATCTGAGGAAGTATGTAGTATTAGCTACATTTCACTGAAAACAAGGGACCAGAGGGATCCAGAAGATATAAAATGGTTGCTAATGTTATGTAGGGACAGGCTGCAGGTACAATTTGCAGATAAATATTTTAACTTAAATGAGCAGCAGATGATGAGGTCATTACCAGTTTGGCAATGAGATTGTCTTAAAGCGTAAATGTGCTGATTTTGTGAGATGGAGGTATTTTATGAAAGAAGAGGTTGGCATTCAAGATTCAGTTTCATTTCACTCTCACAGCCCTCTTTTGGACCCTAATCCTGATGTATTTTATCAGATTCTGACACAGTGGGGCATATGCAGTTGAAACCTGATGCTTATGTTCAGCTCCATCTCAGGCCTTAGAGATGGGAAACTGGAGGATTCTACTCATTTGACCCTTGTAGAGAAGTTGACTGGTGATCTACTTAACTGAGGTGGCAAGGAAGACGCCTTGGAGGCGGCTCTCATTCAAGAGAGCCTTGGAGTTATTTGATTTCTCTCAGCCTCAAATTCCTTCTCTCTCAAAGAGGATTTACTTGACAAGATAGTTATGGTACCTGGCACATAATAAAGGACAGTAAAGGACAGCTGTTAAAAGAGCTAGATTTTGCTCTAGAAAGGATTCATGTTTGGTAGATAGGCAGTAGTATTAAATGAAAGCTACATATATATATATATATATATATATATATATATATATTTCCTGTTTTCACTTTAGTAAACCAGGATTAAAATCATCGAGGGTCCGTGCTATGTAACTGTATGAGGCTATGTTACTCCTATGACTGAGAGACAACAGATGGATGATAGCAGGGAAAGGAGCTGGGTGAACAGGTCTGAAGGTGGAACAGGGGCCCCAAGGTGGTGATGCGAAGGCGCCCTCTTGAGAAGCGTGAGGTCCATTCATGCTTTAGTCTTGTTTGCTGACCCTTCACCAAGCCCTTTCATGGAGGCAATTCCTCATTATTTGATCCCTGGTAGACTCTTGTCTAGTGGGGAGGGCAGACTCAGGCAGAGAAAAGACATAGTCAAACGCCATTTCCCAGAATGCGCCATTCCTCACTCCCTTTCTTTCAGATCTGGGAGAGGCTGGCAAGATCCTTGGGGGGATGAGCATCCTCTTTCTGCTCCTGGACCTGGGAGTAGGCCCCTGCCACACATGCACACACCTCCTACTGTGCTGCTTCCTCTCAGCTGTCTCCTCCAAGGTCTCTTCCCTAATGGAGGAGAAGGTGAGCATGAAAGAAACTGTTAAAGCCCATGAATATTTCAAAGGGAAAAGCCAAGGGACTCCATTAAACCTTGTACACTTTTCTGTAAATGGAGAAGGAGCTGAATAATGAAATGCTCAGAGGTACTAAGGTGATTTCAGAGCAAAACAGGCAGAGACTAAATAAAATGCTTCTCACAGTGACAAAATCTCCATTTCTTCTCTAGCCTTTCTCCCTCTAGTTTCTCTTGGCCAATTCTTTTCAGACATCCAACATCCTTGTGCCTATCAGCACGAAAAGGCACAGAGAAGCCAAATAGCAAGTGGTTAAAGATAAACCTTTCTCTTCCAAGAGTCCTGGTTTCTCACATTGACTGGCATTATCTTGAAAGGCATTTTATTTCCATGTTAAGATGAAGAAATTCAGGATCAGGGAGAGAGTGACACAGCACTGATTTTATTTATTTATTTATTTATTTTTAAAAGTTTTTTTTTGATGTGGACCATTTTTTAAAGTGTTTATTGAATTTGTGACAATATTGCTTCTGTTTTATGTTTTGATTTCTTGGCCGCAAGGCATGTGGGATCCCAGCTTCCTGATCAGAGTCAAACCTGCACCCCCTGCACTGGAAGGCAAAGTTCCAACCACTGGACTGCCAGGGAAGTCCTGACACTCACTTTAGAATAGTGTGATGAGACTTAAACATGGCAAATCACATGCATCTCAGAGCACAGATTAATCACTTATTAAATGTTCCTTCTTTTTATTATGTATTCCTCTTCCACACTTTTTCCTATATTCGTAGAAATTCTCTTCTTTACCCAACTTCTTTCCAAACCACAGCTGTGCACCACCTCAGCCCCATCGGTCAAGTCTGCAGGCAGGCCTGGCGTCTCCGACAAGCAGTCACCGTCGGCCTGACAGACGCATATGTCATAGCTGACCCAGTCCTCTTTCTAATGGCCCTGGGGAAACAGGGCTTTTAAGCCCACACATGCATACGACAAGCTAGAAAGCCTTTATTAATGTCAGGACCAGTTAATTCAGTAGGTGTATAATAGGGAATACCTTCTGCTTTCTGGTCTGGTGGGAAAATATGCCTCTTTCCCTTTCTTTAGTCCCCTCCATACAATATAAAAATCAATTCTGAGTTGTCAGACCATCCATGTTTGTCATTATCAATTCAGAGCCCAAATGGGTGTCTATTTTGAACTCTGGCATTACTGGAGTAGGAGAAATGGGAACTCTTTTCCCACTGATGAGCTCTGTGTAAACTCCTCAAGGGTAGAGATGGCCTAGGCACTGACCAAGATGTTTTGGAATCAGTTAATCTGTAAAGTATTCTCCAGATTAAAGAATTTTCTCTAGGCCATTGAAAAGTACTGCAGTTTCTACTCGCAAACTATCCTAGTCAGTTCAGGCTGCTATAACAGGATACCATAGACTGGATGGCTTATGAAAAATGACAATTTATCTCTCACAGTTCTGGAGGCTAAAAGTCCAAGATCAAGGTGCCAGCATGGTCGGTTTCTGGTGAAGACCCTCTTCTGGGTTGCAGACTGCTGACTTCTCCCTGTGTCCTCACATCGTGGAAGGAGCTAGAGAGCTCTGTGGGGCCTTTTTTATAAGGGCACTAATCCCATTCTTGAGGGCTCCACTCTCATGACCTAAACACCTCTCAAAGGCCCCACTTCCTAATACCATCACATTAGGGATTAGGCTTTAAGATACGAATTTTGGGGAGACACAGATTTTCAGTCCACATCACAGACGTTATTGCGTGACTACTGAATCATCAGCCTCAGCATTATATGCTGGGTGTGCAAAACACACTTGGTCCCTGCCCTTAGTAACCTAGAGTCTAATAGATAACTGAATTTAACATCTAATCAGCAACTCACTGGGTAGACAATTAAATGGGTGATTTTAATGTTAATACAGTGGAGTGCTAGCAGAGAAGTTAAGTGCCATGGTAAGAGGAACCTTAAAGCAGATGGGGAGAGTCAGGAAAGACCTCTCAGCAGTGGCGGCATCTGAACTGAGTCCTGAAATATGAGTAAGAATTAACCAATTGTCTGATACAATACATAATTTGTAGTTTCATCAGAGCAAATTCTTTCAGACAAAATGCTATATACCTGATCTCAAATTTCGTCTTTTTATGAAGACTCCTGCTTTACTCTCCTATTGCAAATTAATCTTACCTGGTTTTGATCTTCTGTAGCTCATTCCCTTATACCTATAATTTAGAGCTTAAACAAAGTCCAAGCTTTCATTGCTGCTTTACAACTATTTCAAGTCTTTTCACTCCCATTGAATTTGTAAGCTTCTCAAGAGTAGGAGTTCTATCAATGTGAATTATATATTTCTAATATTTCCTGTGTGGTTTTGTCAAAGGTCAACTAGCTGGAAGGCAAAAACCATGGATTCTACTCCCAACTCTGAAAATTTTTGCATAACTTGCTGAAGTTCTCATGGATATAAGATGGGGATGATATCCCTCCCTCAGCCATTTCATGGGATTATGTAAGGTTAATGAGAGAATACCTCTAAAATTCTTCTTAAAGAGTAAAATACTGTAAATTGGGCTTATTGAACATGCCTCCTGATAATTGCCTTTTATTGAATAGAATGCTAGACATTCTATCCATTACTGCCTCTATCAGTCAGGACAGGTGAGATTAAGCTGCAATAATGAACATCCCCCAAATCTTAGTGAACATCCCCCAAATCAACTAAGGTATATTCTTAACTATTTAACTTGTCCCTCCTAGATTGCGGCTGGGAGGCGGGATCTCTGCTCTGTAGTCTCTCAGGGACACAAGCCATTGGCCACCTTGAGTACCACAAGTTGCAGAGATGGAAAGAAAGAATTTGAGAGTTTCACATGCGCACATATTTGCTTATGTCAGGAAGCCACTACTACTTATAACTCAGTGCCTAGAGCTAGTCACATGACCCAGACACAGCCACAAGGAGAACAAGAAGTACAACCCTAGCACGTGGCCAGAAGACAGAGAGCCATGAAGAGTTGGCGAATAGCAGGAGTATTCTGGTGGTACAGGTATTAATGGTCCACTGCTTTTGAGTATCTCCCAGTGTAGTGAAGAAGATGGAAACATAAAGACTGCACAGTGATGGTGAGAAGAGGTGACTTCACAGAGCTAAGGGACACAGTGGACCAATTTATTCATTCAGAAAATTTATTGGGTGCCTACACTGTGCCTGGAACCAGGGATCCCAAGAACCCAATTCCTGCCTTCAAGGAGCACATGATCTTGACAAGATAAAGAAAGAGACAAGAAGAGCGTTAATTAAGTGCCACCTTTGTGCCAAGCTCTGGGATACCTTTCTGATTTAATCTTCACCACAATCCCACAGAATCGCTAGTGTCCCCATGTTACACGTAACCTAGTTATCTCTGAGTTCTCTGTGTTATAGTGACAGAGCGGGATTGGAACTAGGTCTGTCTATTCCAAAGCAGTGCTCTTTTCACCATGCCATGCTGACTCATTGGTCAAAGAGAGAAAGTATATAAGCAGCAAATTACAGCATGGGAAATATAGCAGCATGACCAGTGCATGCACTGTGTACTCTGTGGGCCCTGGAGAGGCAACTAAATGCCTGGGGAGTGTCTGAAAGGTTTCTCCACGGAGGTGACATTTTAGCTGGGGCTTTTGAAAGATGGGTCAATATTTGCCATGCAAAAATCAATTCAGTCTAAGTAGTAATAAATGGGGCTTAAAGAGGCAAACAGCCAAGTTGTTTATCTAATGTCAAATGTCCCTGTGATCACACAGTTCCATATGTCTTCCTTGCCACCAGCATCATTCTAAATTCTCACACTGACAACCAAACAGCCACCCTCAATTTCTCTCTCTCTTTCACCCTTTACATCCCGTTGGCAATCTATCACCAACTTCTGATAAATTCTTCCCTGTGTTATTTCTCAGGAGTCCACTACATGACCAAATCCCAAAGAGGGCGGTTTCCTGGAGGAGAGGAATGTTGCCCAGAGTAATCATGGACCTCCAGTCTGCTTAAGTCACAGAAGTAGACCTGTCAGCAGAGCTCAGTCGATATTGTGGGAGTAGGGTAAAACTGTTTCTCTCACCCCACTTCAGCACCTGCCACGTTCGCTCTGCTTGGTGCTGGCAAAGAAAGAAGAACGATTGTTTCTGAAGGTGTAATGTGAAGCTGGAATAATGGTAAAGGGAACCCTACTTAGAATAATTATGCTTCAGCATTTCCCTGCAGATATTTCCTTCTTTTAGCTCCTTACAGAAAAGTAAGAGAAGATTTCTGTCTTTCTAAAAAAATTTCCCCTTTCGTTTGCTAAATAAGCCAACTTAATATGAGAGAGATGAAAAAAGAATCAGCCTAGAGTATTAATATAGATTTTGAGGACTCTGGATTTATGCTCTGCTCACTCTCTTGACTATTCAACCTGGTCATACCAATCAGAACATGTTCTTTTCTTTTTTCCAGTCGTCAGCTTTGTAAATTTTACCATCAGCAGAAAATCCAGCTCTTCTTTCTTTTACTTATGACGAAGTCTAATACAAAGACAAAGCAATTAGAAATGGTCTGGAAATTTTGTCAGTGATGCATGATTCAGCTTGCTATTACTTTATATAACTTGAGATTGCTCTCAAGGTAAGGGCTTACCCGCGTTAAGGAAGATTTAGCTGGCAGGATGCCAAAGCCAAGGAGGGAGGGGCCATTTTGCAAATAACATTATATTTACTCAAGTTTTCTAAGCAATTTCATGTTAATTGAATATAGAGTAGTTATAATAAACCTGGAAGATGGCTTCTAAACTGGGCTGAAGATGTTTGAAATTGAGATTTTGGGGAGTCTTGGGTAACAGGAGAAAGTGTCAGTTCTGAATCTACATAGGAAATGGAGTGAAAAGGTCCTCTCTAATATATTTGAGAAAGATTTAGGGAGGAACTGAGAGGCAGGAGGTCCCTGAGTGCTAGGACAGTCACAACCTGGAAGGTAGACAGTTTGAAGATGGGTACAGACAAATTATGTTTTCTGATTCCTAAAATGTGGATTTTTCGCATGTTAATATTTCTAAAATGAGATTCATCTTCAAGAAATGTATATACCTAATGTGATACTGTTCCTTTATTTATTTATTTAGTTAGTTAGTTACTCAGTCAGTTAGAAAAGAAGCTGTTATTTAGAATTATTTTAATGGCTATTGTATGAAAGCTCTGTAAAAATCTTTTGGTGTTTCATTGGATCATTTACATATTATATACATTTTATAGATCTTATATGTACTTTTACTATTGAGTTGTAAGAATTTTCTTTCAATATTTGCCTCAATGTGTAGTTTGTCTATTCATTTCTTTTCTACTGTTTGAAAGATCAGGTGTTTCAAACTTTAATGAGATTCATTTTATCAAATTTTTCTCTTATAAATCATGATTTTTTTGTCTTATATAAGAAATCATTGCCTATCCCAAGATTACAAAGATTTTCTCTTATATTTTTTAGATGTTTTATAATTTTAGCTTTTACATTTAAGTCTATTACACGTAGAGTAATAGACTCTACGTGTAGTAGACCATGTTTGAGTTCAATTTGAGTATGAGTTCAATTTCATATATGATTTGATGTAAGGGTTGAGGTTTATTTTATTCCATACAGTTATTCATTGTTCTAGTGCCTTTTATGGAAATAACTATCCTTTTCCCCATTGAATTATCTTGACTCTTTATCAAAAATCAATTGAACAAGGCCTTCTCTGGTGGTGCAGTGGTTAAGACTTCGCCTTCCAATGCAGGGGAAGTGGGTTTGATCCCTGGTTGGGGAGCTAAGATCCCACATGTCTTGCGGCCAAAAAACCCAAAACATAAAAGAGAAACAGGGCTTCCCTGGTGGCGCAGTGGTTGAGAGTCCGTCTGCCGATGCAGGGGACACGGGTTCGTGCCCTGGTCCGGGAAGATCCCACATGCCGCGAAGCGGCTGGGCCCGTGAGCCATGGCCGCTGAGCCTGCGCGTCCGGAGCCCGTGCTCCGCAACGGGAGAGGCCACAACAGTGAGAGGCCCACTTACCGCAAAAAAAAAAAAAAAAAAAAAAAAAGAGAAACAATATTGTAACAAATTCAATAAGACTTAAAAAAAATGGTCCACATCAAAAAAAAAAAATCTTAAAAAAAATCAATTGAACATATTAACTGTGGGTCTACTTCCTAACTTGGTTTTCTTTTCCTTTGACATATGGCAATACATATTGTCTTGATTCCTGTAGATTTATAGTAAATTTTACATTTATATTTATAGTAAATTGTACAAGCTAATCCTTTCCCCAAATTATGTTGCCTATTTTAGGCCTTTTGCCTTTCCAAATAAATTTAAAAATCAGCTTGTCAATTTTTCCCAATAAAGCTTGCTGGGATTTTGATCACTAATCAGTGGAAGACAAATTACAAGCACAGTGACATACCTCTACACACCCACTAAAGTGCTAAAATTATAATGACTGACATTATCAGGTACATTGGTGAGGGGCGATTTGGAATAAGTGGAACTATACCGCATTGCTGATTAGAATAAAAAATGGTATAACCACTTGGGAAAACAGTTTGTCAGCTTCCTAAAAAATTAAATATTCACTTACTGTATGATCCAGCAATTTCACTCTTAATTACTTACCCAAGAGAAATAAAAACGTGTTAGCACAAAGACTTGTACGTAAATGTTAACAGCAATTTAATTCATAATCGCCTCAAACTAGAAACAATCCAAATATACAACAATAGGTGAGTGCATAAATAGATTCTATTGTATTTATACAATAGAATAATATTCAGCAATGCAAAGACATGAACTACTGGTACGTTAAACAAGCCGGATAAACCTCAAAAAGATGCTGCTTGAAAGAAGCCAGACACAAAAGCGTACATACCATATGATTCTTTTTATGTGAAAATCTGGAAGGGACAATTCACATATATAGTGATAGAAAGAGGATCAATGTTTGCTGGGAGTTGGGGTAGGGTTGGAAATGGACTGGGAAAGGGCAAAAAAGAAACCTTTGGAGGGGTAATGAAAATATCCTGTATCTTGACTGTAATGAGAGTTACACAGGTGTATACATTTATCAAAGCCTATTGAATATATAGTTAAAATACATGCATCTAATTATATGTATATTATACACCAATAAAATAAATTTTATATTTAGTACAGTGAACCCATATTTCCTTCCTTCTTGAAACACTCCTCTTTTTCAAGAATTTTATACTTTCATGGCCTTTCTCCTGACTTTCTTGGTGTTGCCTCTTGGTTTGTTTTATTAGTTCCTCTCTATGAGTTTCCCAGGGCTTAGTCTTCTCTCTTCGGTTTGATTGAAATACTATCTACAGCATTCAACTTTTATAGCTCCAGCTCAGCTCTTTCTTCTATGTTAGAGTTCCATAAATTCATCTTTCTACTTGACATCTCCAATTAAATGTATCATATGCATATCAAAATTAACATATCCAAGCTGAACTCATTTAATCTTTCAAACCTGTTTCTCCCTCACTCTTTGCTTCCCCAGTGAATAGCACCATTGTATACCTAGTTATTCATGACAAAAGTTTGAGAAACATCCTGTATACCTCCCTTTCTCTCGCACTTCAGATACAGTCTATCAGCAACACTTAACCGTACCATATGTATTAGTTAGTGTTCTCCAGAGAAACTGAACCAACAGGATATGTACATAGAGGAAAAGAGGTTTTATTATAAGGATTGGCTCACATAATTATGGAGGCTGACAAGTCCAAAATCTGCAGGGTGAACTGGCAGACTGGAGAAACAGAGGGGCTAATGTTCCAGTTTGAGTTCAGTCTGTCTACTGGAGCACTCTCTCTTACTTGGGGAAGGGTTAATCTTTTTATTTTATTCAGGTCTTCAACTGATTGGATGAGGTCCAATCACGTATTTTAGGGTGATCTGCTTTACTTGAAGCCCTCCAATTTAAATATTAATCTCATCCAAAAACACCCTCACGGAAAACCTAGAATAATGTTTGATCAATTAGCTGGACACCATGGCCCAGCCAAGGGACACATAAAATTAGCCATCACATCATATTTAACCTCTCCCCTCCTTCTCTACCATCATGTCCCCTGTCCTAGCCACCATCATCTTTCAGCCTCCCACTTCCATTCTTTTTTGCCTGCAATCCTCACTGTACACAACAATCAGAGTTTACTTTTTTTAAGATAAATCAAATCACACTGACTCCCTTGAGTTCCTAAGCAGCCTCCTGTTCTACTTAGGGTAAGGTGCAATCTCCTTATCAAGGCTACCATGACCCAGTGACCTGGCCTATTCTACCCTGGCAGTCTCACACTATCCCACTCTCCCCGCTAATCATCACCTCTAGCCGGACTGCTCTGCTTTTGTTTCCTAGAACACAGCCAGCTCTTGCCCACTTCAGGGCTTTGCACATGCTGTTTCCACTGCCTCATCTTTTCCTCCTCACTTCTTCCCACAGCTTCCTTCTTCTCACTCTCATTTCCAGTGTTTCTGTTCATTCCCCATCATATCTCACCTAAAGAAAAACTTTAGCCTCCTCTCAAGAGGCTTCACCTTTTCAACTTCTTTGTACTCTGCAGTATTGTCAGTTTTCTTTTTTTTTTTAACATCTTTATTGGAGTATAATTGCTTTACAATGGTGTGTTAGTTTCTGCTTTATAACAAAGTGAATCAGTTATACATATACATATGTTCCCATATCTCTTCCCTCTTTTTTTTTTATTGATTACATATTCCATATTTTATTCTATTTTTAACATCTTTTTTGGAGTATAATTGCTTTACAATGTTGTATTAGTTTCTGCTGTATGACAAAGTGAATCAGCTATACGTATACATATATCCCCATATCCCCTCCTTCTTCCATCTCCCTCCCACCCTCCCTATCCCACCCCTCTAGGTGGTCACAAAGCACCGAGCTGATCTCCCTGTGCTATGCAGTTGCTTCCCACTAGCTATCTATTTTACATTTGATAGTGTATATATGTCAATGCCACTCTCTCACTTCATCCCAGTTTACGCTTCCCCCCACCCCGTGTCCTCAGATCCATTCTCTACGTCTGCATCTTTGTTCCTGTCCTGTCCCTAGGTTCTTCAGAACCATTTTTTTTTTTAGATTCCATATATATGTGATAGCATATGGTATTTGTTTTTCTCTTTCTGACTTACTTCACTCTGTCTGACAGACTCTAGGTCCACCCACCTCACTACAAATAACTCAATTTCGTTTCTTTTTATGGCTGAGTAATATTCCATTGTATATATGTGCCACATCTTCTTTATCCATTCATCTAAATCTAATTTTTAATCAGTTTTGTCTCATTGACTCACAAACAATTCTCAGCTAGCAACCAAGCTTAGAGGGCATGCTATGCTACTGATGGTTTAGGATACACTCCTTGTGCCATCTGAATGTGAGATATGAAGAGGAAAAGCTCAGGACCAACACAGAAGAGTCAGAATGTTATATGTCTCTCCATTCAAGAGTTTGAAACGCTCAACACCCACAACAACATAATCCTTTCCTAAGACTTAACACCTACCATTTTTAGAAATTATTTGAAGTATTTTTTTTTAACATCTTTATTGGGGTATAGTTGCTTTACAATGGTGTGTTAGTTTCTGCTTTATAACAAAGTGAATCAGTCATACATAAACATATGTTCCCATATGTCTTCCCTCTTGCGTCTCCCTCCCTCCCACCCTCCCTATCCCACTCCTCCAAGCTGTCACAAAGCACCGAGCCAATATCCCTGTGCCATGCGGCTGCTTCCCACTAGCTATCTACCTTACTACGTTTGTTAGTGTGTATATGCCCATGACTCTCTCTCGCCCTGTCACAGCTCGCCCTTCCCCCTCCCCATAACCTCAAGTCCGTTCTCTAGGAGGTCTGCGTCTTTATTCCTGCTTTACCCCTAGGTTCTTCATGACATTTTTTTTCTTAAATTCCATATATATGTGTTAGCATACGGTATTTTCTTTTTCTTTCTGACTTACTTCACTCTGTATGACAGACTCTAGGTCTATCCACCTCATTACAAATAGCTCAATTTCGTTTCTTTTTATGGCTGAGTAATATTCCATTGTATATATGTGCCACATCTTCTTTATCCATTCATCCGATGATGGGCACTTAGGTTGTTTCCATCTCCGGGCTATTGTAAATAGAGCTGCAATGAACATTTTGGTACATGACTCTTTTTGAATTTTGGTTTTCTCAGGGTATATGCCCAGTAGTGGGATTGTTGGGTCATATGGTAGTTCTATTTGTAGTTTTTTAAGGAACCTCCATACTGTTCTCCATGGTGGCTGAACCAGCACTATGCACCACCAGCAGTGCAAGAGTGTTCCCTTTTCTCCACACCCTCTCCAGCATTTATTGTTTCCCACCAGCAGTGCAAGAGTGTTCCCTTTTCTCCACACCCAGCAGTGCAAGAGTGTTCCCTTTTCTCCACACCCTCTCCAGCATTTATTGTTTCTAGATTTTTTGATGATGGCCATTCTGACTGGTGTGAGATGATATCTCATTGTAGTTTTGATTTGCATTTCTCTAATGATTAATGATGTTGAGCATTCTTTCATGTGTTTGTTGGCAATCTGTATATCTTCTTTGGAGAAATGTCTATTTAGGTCTTCTGCCCATTTTTGGATTGGGTTGTTTGTTTTCTTGTTATTGAGCTGCATGAGCTGCTTGTAAATTTTGGAGATTAATCCTTTGTTGGTTGCTTCATTTGCAAATATTTTCTCCCATTCTGAGGGTTGTCTTTTGGTCTTGTTTATGGTTTCCTTTGCTGTGCAAAAGCTTTGAAGTTTCATTAGGTCCCATTTGTTTATTTTTGTTTTTATTTCCATTACTCTAGGAGGTGGGTCAAAAAGGATCTTGCTGTGATTTATGTCATAGAGTGTTCTGCCTATGTTTTCCTCTAAGAGTTTGATAGTTTCTGGCCTTACATTTAGGTCTTTAATCCATTTTGAGCTTATTTTTGTGTATGGTGTTAGGGAGTGATCTAATCTCATACTTTTACATGTACCTGTCCAGTTTTCCCAGCACCACTTATTGAAGAGGCTGTCCTTTCTCCACTGTACATTACTGCCACCTTTATCAAAGATAAGGTGTCCATATGTGCATGGGTTTATCTCTGGGCTTTCTATCCTGTTCCATTGATCTATCTTTCTGTTTTTGTGCCAGTACCATACCGTCTTGATAACTGTAGCTTTGTAGTATAGTCTGAAGTCAGGGAGCCTGATTCCTCCAGTTCCTTCTTTCGTTCTCAAGATTGCTTTGGCTATTCGGGGTCTTTTGTGTTTCCATACAAATTGCAAAATTTTTTGTTCTAGTTCTGTGAAAAATGCCAGTGGTAGTTTGATAGGGATTGCATTGACTCTGTAGATTGCTTTGGGTAGTAGAGTCATTTTCACAATGTTGATTCTTCCAATCCAAGAACATGGTGTATCTCTCCATCTATTTATATCATCTTTAATTTCTTTCATCAGTGTCTTATAATTTTCTGCATACAGGTCTTTTGGCTCCTTAGGTAGGTTTATTCCTAGATATTTTATTCTTTTTGTTGCAATGGTAAATGGGAGTGTTTTCTTGATTTCACTTTCAGATTTTTCATCATTAGTATATAGGAATGCCAGAGATTTCTGTGCATTAATTTTGTATCCTGCCACTTTACCAAATTCATTGATTGGCTCTACTAGTTTTCTGGTAGCATCTTTAGGGTTCTCTATGTATAGGATCATGTCATCTGCAAACAGTGACAGCTTTACTTCTTCTTTTCCGATTTGGATTCCTTTTATTTCCCTTTCTTCTCTGATTGCTGTGGCTAAAACTTCCAAAACTATGTTGAATAAGAGTGGTGAGAGTGGGCAACCTTGTCTTGTTCCTGATCTTAGTGGAAATGCTTTCAGTTTTTCACCATTGAGGATGATGTTTGCTGTGGGCTTGTCATATATGGCCTTTATTATGTTGAGGAAAGTTCCCTCTATGCCTACTTTCTGCAGGGTTTTTATCATAAATGGGTGTTGAATTTTGTCAAAAGCTTTCTCTGCATCTATTGAGATGATCATATGGTTTTTCTCCTTCAATTTGTTAATATGGTTTATCACATTGATAGATTTGCGTATATTGAAGAATCCTTGCATTCCTGGAATAAACCCCACTTGATCATGGTGTATGATCCTTTTAATGTGCTGTTGGATTCTGTTTGCTAGTATTTTGTTGAGGATTTTTGCATCTATGTTCATCAGTGATATTGGCCTGTAGTTTTCTTTCTTTGTGACATCCTTGTCTGGTTTTGGTATCAAGGTGATGGTGGCCTTGTAGAAGGAGTTTGGGAGTGTTCCTCCCTCTGCTATATTTTGGAAGAGTTTGAGAAGGATAGGTGTTAGCTCTTCTCTAAATGTTTGATAGAATTCGCCTGTGAAGCCATCTGGTCCTGGGCTTTTCTTTGTTGGAAGATTTTTAATCACAGTTTCAATTTCAGTGCTTGTGATTGGTCTGTTCATATTTTCTATTTCTTCCTGATTCACTCTTGGCAGGTTGTGCATTTCTAAGAATTTGTCCATTTCTTCCAGATTGTCTATTTTATTGGCATAGAGTTGCTTGTAGTAATCTCTCATGATCTCTTTTATTTCTGCAGTGTCAGTTTTTACCTCTCCTTTTTCATTTCTAATTCTATTGATTTGATTCTTCTCCCTTTTTTTCTTGACGAGTTTGGCTAGTGGTTTATCTATTTTGTTTATCTTCTCAAAGAACCAGCTTTTAGTTTTATTGATCTTTGCTATTGTTTCCTTCATTTCTTTTTCATTTATTTCTGATCTGATTTTTATGATTTCTTTCCTTCTGCTAGCTTTGGGGTTTTTTTGTTCTTCTTTCTCTAATTGCTTGAGGTGCAAGGTTAGGTTGTTTATTCGAGATGTTTCCTGCTTCTTAAGGTGGGCTTGTATTGCTATAAACTTCCCCCTTAGAACTGCTTTTGCTGCATCCCACAGGTTTTGGGTCGTTGTGTCTCCATTGTCATTTGTTTCTAGGTATTTTTTGATTTCCTCTTTGATTTCTTCAGTGATCACTTCATTATTAAGTAGTGTATTGTTTAGCCTCCATGTGTTTGTATTTTTTACAGATCTTTTCCTGTAATTGATATCTAGTCTCATGGCATTGTGGTCAGAAAAGATACTTGATACAATTTCAATTTTCTTAAATTTACCAAGGCTTGATTTGTGACCTAAGATATGATCTATCCTGGAGAATGTTCCATGAGCACTTGAGAAGAATGTGTATTCTGTTGTTTTTGGATGGAGTGTCCTATAAATATCAATTAAGTCCATCTTGTTTAATGTATCATTTAAAGCTTGTGTTTCCTTATTTATTTTCATTTTGGATGATCTGTCCATGGGTCAAAGTGGGGTGTTTAAGTCCCCTAGTATGAATGTGTTACTGTCGATTTCCCCTTTTATGGCTGTTAGTATTTGCCTTATGTATTGAGGTGCTCCTATGTTGGGTGCATAAATATTTACAATCGTTATATCTTCTTCTTGGATCGATCCCTTGATCATTATGTAGTGTCCTTCTTTGTCTCTTTTAATAGTCCTTATTTTAAAGTCTATTTTGTCTGATATGAGAATTGCTACTCCAGCTTTCTTTTGGTTTCCATTTGCATGGAATATCTTTTTCCATCCCCTTACTTTCAGTCTGTATGTGTCTCTAGGTCTGAAGTGGGTCTCTTGTAGACAGCATATATAAGGGTCTTGTTTTTGTATCCATTCAGCTAATCTGTGTCTTTTGGTGGGAGCATTTAGTCCATTTACATTTAAGGTAATTATCGATATGTATGTTCCTATTCCCATTTTCTAAATTGTTTTGGGTTCGTTATTATAGGTCTTTTCCTTCTCTTGTGTTTCTTGCCTAGAGAAGATCCTTTAGCATTTGTTGTAAAGCTGGTTTGGTGGTGCTGAACTCTCTCAGCTTTTGCTTGTCTGTAAAGATTTTAATTTCTCCATCAAATCTGAATGAGATCCTTGCTGGGTAGAGTAGTCTTGGCTGCAGGTTTTTCTCCTTCATCACTTTCAGTATGTCCTGCCACTCCCTTCTGGCTTGTAGGGTTTCTGCTGAGAGATCAGCTGTTAACCTTATGGGGATTCCCTTATGTGTTATTGTTGTTTTTCCCTTGCTGCTTTTAATATGTTTTCTTTGTATTTAATTTTTTACAGTTTGATTAATATGTGTCTTGGCGTGTTTCTCCTTGTATTTATCCTGTATGGGACTCTCTGTGCTTCCTGGACTTGATTAACTATTTCCTTTCCCATATTAGGGAAGTTTTCAACTATAATCTCTTCAAATATTTTCTCAATCCCTTTCTTTTTCTCTTCTTCTTCTGGAACCCCTATAATTCGAATGTTGGTGCGTTTAATGTTGTCCCAGACGTCTCTGAGACTGTCCTCAGTTCTTTTCATTCTTTTTTCTTTATTCTGCTCTGCAGTAGTTATTTCCACTATTTTATCTTCCAGGTCACTTATCCATTCTTCTGCCTCAGTTATTCTGCTATTGATCCCATCTAGAGTACTTTTAATTTCATTTATTGTGTTGTTCATCATTGCTTGTTTCATCTTTAGTTCCTCTAGGTCCTTGTTAACTGATTCTTGCATTTTGTCCATTCTATTGTCCATTCTATCTCCAAGATTTTGGATCAACCTTACTATCATTATTCTGAATTCTTTTTCAGGTAGACTGCCTATTTCCTCTTCATTTGTTAGGTCTGGTGCATTTTTATCTTGCTCCTTTATCTGTTGTGTGTTTTTCTGTCTTCTCATTTTGCTTGTCTTACTGTGTTTGGGGTCTCCTTTTTGCAGGCTGCAGGTTCATAGTTCCTCCTGTTTTTGATGTCTGTCTCCAGTGGCTAAGGTTGGTTCAGTGGGTTGTGTAGGCTTCCTGGTGGAGGGGACTAGTGCCTGTGTTGTGGTGGATGAGGCTGGATCTTGTCTCTCTAGTGGGCATGTTCACGTCTGGTGGTGTGTTTTGGGGTGTCTGTGGCCTTATTATGATTTTAGGCAGCCTCTCTGCTAATGGGTGGGGTTGTGTTCCTGTTTTGCTAGTTGTTTGGCATAGGTTGTCCAGCACTGTGGCTTGCTGGTCGTTGAGTGAAGCTGGGTGCTGGTGTTAAGATGGAGGTCTCTGGGAGATTTTCACCATTTGATATTATGTGGAGCTGGGAGGTCTCTTGTTGACCAGTGTCCTGAAGTTGGCTCTCCTACCTCAGAGGCAGAGCCCTGCCTCCTGGCTGGAGCACCAAGAGCTTTTCAGCCACACGGCTCAGGATAAAAGGGAGAAAAAGTAGAGGGAATTAGTAGAAGTATGAGGAAAGAAAGAAGGAAAGGAGGGTAGGAAGGAAGGAAGAAAGAAAGAAAGAAGCAAAGAAGGAAAGAAGGCAAGAAGGAAAGAAAGGAGGGAGGGAGGGAGGGAGGAAGGAAGAAAGGAGGGAAAGAAGGAAAAAAGACAGAAAGAAAGAAGATACAGTAAAAATAAAATAAACTATAATAAAGTTATTGAATTAAAAAATTCTTATTTAGAAAAAAAAAAAAAGGGACGGATAGAACCTTAGGACAAATGTTGGAAGCAAAGCTATACTGACAAAATCTTACACAGAAGCATACACATACACCCTCACTAAAAGAGGTAAACGGGGAAAAATCATAAATCTTGCTGTCAGAGACCTCCTCAATTTGGGATGATTCGTTGTCTAAAGGAGGGAAGGAAGGAAGGAAAGAAAGAAAGAAAGAAAGAAAGAACGAAGGTAAAGTATAATAACGTTATTAAAATTAATTATTAAGAAAAAAAATTTAAAAAACAAAAAACATGGACGGATAGAACCCTAGGACAAATGGTGGAAGCAAGACTATACAGACAAGATCTCACACAGAAGCATACACATACACATTCACAAAAAGAGGAAAAGGGAAAAATCATAGATCTGGCTCCTAAAGTCCACTTCCTTAATTTGGGATGATTGGTTGTCTATTCAGGTATTCCACAGATGCAGGGTACATCAAGTTGATTGTGGAGCTTTAATCCGCTGCTTCTGAGGCTGCTGGGAGAGATTTCCCTTTCTCTTCTTTGTTCTCACAGCTCCCAGGGCTCAGCTTTGGATTTGGCCCTGCCACTGCGTGTAGGTCGCTGGAGGGCGTCTGTTTTTTGCTCAGACAGGGTGGGGTTAAAAGGGCCGCTGATTCGGGGGCTCTGGCGCACTCAGGCCGGCGGGGAGGGAGGGGCACCGAGTGCGGGGCAGGCCTGCGGTAGCAAAGGCCGGCGTGACTTTGCACCAGCCTGAGGCGCGCTGTGCGTTCTCCTGGGGAAGTTGTCCCTGGATCCCGGGAACCTGGCAGTGGCGGGCTGCACAGGCTCCGCGGAAGAGGGGTGTGGAGAGTGACCTGTGCTCGCACACAGGCCCCTTGGTGGCGGCAGCAGCCGCCTTAACGTCTCCCGCCCGCCTCTGGGGTCCGCGCTTTTAGCCGTGGTTTGCGCCCGTCTCTGGATTCCGCGCTTTCAGCCGCGGCTCGCGCCCGTCTCTGGATTCCGCGCTTTCAGCCGCGGCTCGCGCCCATCTCTGGATTCCGCGCTTTCAGCCGCGGCTCGCGCCCGTCTCTGGGGTTCGCGCTTTTAGCCGCGGCTCGCGCCCGTCTCTGGAGTTCCTTTAAGCAGCGTTCTTAAACCCCTCTCCTCACACCCCAGGAAACAAAGAGGGAAGGAAAAGTCTCCTGCCTCTTCGGCAGGTGCAGACTTTTCCCCGGACTCCCTCCCGCCTAGCTGTGGTGCACTAACCCCTCCAGGCTATGTTCAAGCCGCCAACCCCAGTCCTCTCCCTGCGCTCCATCCGAAACCGAAACCCGAGCCTCAGAGCCTCAGCTTGCAGCCCCGCCCGCCCCGGCGGGTGAGCAGACAAGCCTCTCGGGCTGGTGAGTGCCGGTCGGCACCGATCCTCTGTGCGGGAATCTCCCCGCTTTGCACTCCGCACCCGTTGCTGTGCACTCCTCCGCGGCTTCGAAGCTCCCCGCTCCGCCTCCCGCAGTCTCCGCCCGCGAATGGGCTTCCTAGTGTGTGGAAACTTTTCCTCCTTCACAGCTCCCTCCCACTGGTGCAGGTGCCGTCCCTATTCTTTTGTCTCTGTTTTTTCTTTTTTTCTTTTGCCCTACCCAGGTATGTGGGGAGTTTCTTGCCTTTTGGGAGGTCTGAGGTCTTCTGCCAGCCTTCAGTAGGTGTTCTGTAGGAGTTGTTCCACGTGTAGATGTATTTCTGGTGTGTCTGTGGGGAGGAAGGTGATCTCCGCGTCTTACTCTTCCGCCATCTTCCGCCTTCAACTCTATCTCTTCCCTCTTGCGTCTCCCTCCCTCCCACCCATCTAGGTGGTCACAAACCACCAAGCTGATCTCCCTGTGCTATGCGGTTATTTCCCACTAGCTATCTATTTTATGTTTGGTAGTGTATATATGTCCATGCCACTCTCCCACTTTGTCCCAGGTTACCCTTAGTTTTCTTTTTAAACCACAAATCTAGTCTCTAAAATATCTCTAATATAAAGTTCTTAACCTTTTTTGTTCCATAGGTCCTTTGGCAGCTGACCAAGAATCAGCACTCATTATTCTCCTTCTCAGACTATTGCCTGAAAATAATCAAATAGTATGCATACAATTACAGCACAAATTATTGTGAAATAAGTTACTGAATTGTTTCAAAAATTTGTGATACAGTTATCAATGTGCTTCTTTGTTAATAACATGATATAGCAGTAGATCTCATCACCAAAATTTTGAAGATGAGATTAGCATAAACATTTTAAGGTATCTGTAACAACTGTAATATGATATAAAAATACCTAATTTCTTCTGATAACAGGGTCACAGGTATTGCTAGTACTGCAACCAAAAGTGGGATCTGGCTGCTCACGGCTCAAAAGCCACTAAAGAGGCCAGGTTGGTGGAAAGGAAAGTTTGCTTTATTTTGGATGCCGGCAAATGGGGGGGAGGGCGGACGCCTGTCCAAAGGCCGACTCCCCTCCCATCAGTCAGGGGGCAAGAGCTTTTATAGACAGAGGGAGGGGGCTACATGCAGAAATAATACAGTCAGCTCTGACAGTCATCTTGAAATTGGTCATCAGTGGTCTGACCTGCATCATCTTGATTGTTTTAGGTACAGTTAATCTTCAGTTCCAGGGCAGGTTTGTTTCCATTTCTTTGAGGCCAATTCTTGGAATTGTGGCAGCTTATGTCATGGCTCCAGCCTGGTCATCATGTAGTTAACTTCTTCCACTTGGTGGGGGGTTTCAGTATCTATAAGACAGCTCATGGGATATGGCTCAGAATATTATCTATAGCCCTTAAGGAGGAACTAAAGGTCCTTGACTATGCTTAATGACTAAACTACTATTATTTGGTCTCCTTTGACTGTTTTCCTTTGTTTCTGCATTTTCTCACTTGTCCAATTAAACTTATTCTTTGGCTAAATTTTTTACACAGACAAAAGGCAGGTTGAGGACATGGGGGTGGTGGGGGAGGACCATAGGGTCCTGCTCTGTTTCAGTACCACTATATTTTGTTAGTTACATTAATAATTGAAGGTGTTATGACTCAATGTTTCTTTCCCCCCCAAAAATTCGTAGACTAAAGCCCTAACTCTCAACATTACAGTATCAAATGTGAGGCTTTGGGGAGGTAAATAGATTTGGATGAGGTCTTGAGGGTGGAGCCCCCATGATGGGATTAGTGCCCTTGTAGGATGAGAAAGACACCAGAGCTCTTTCTCTCTCTGCCATGTGAAGATACTGCAAGAAGGTGGCAATCTGTAAGCCAGGAAGAGGGTCCACATCAAGAATCAAATCTGCTATCACCTTGATCTTGGATTTCCCAACCTCCAAATCCGTGAGAAGTAAATGTCTGTTGTTTAAGCCATTCAGTCTATGTATTTTGTTTTAGCAGCCCAAGAAGACAAAGACAGAAGGAAACACTATAATAATTATTATTTTACATAATAATTAGTAAAAATAAAGATGTATTTTATTTTCCACCTAAGTTTACAAACCCCTTGAATTCTATCCCAGATGGCTTCTAGTAGTTGAGTCCCTATATACCAACTATTTTTACAATAAAATCAAAACTCCTTAGTTTTCTAAACAATTTACAAATAATTCCAGCACTTTTTTCCAGCCTCATCTGTATACAAAACCACATATCCCCTTATAATCTAATATCCAGACATACAGACCTCTTGCCATGTCCAATTCTATCAAGTTGTTTTGTGTCTTTAAATCTAAGGGTGGTCTCTCTGGCTGGAATATCTCTCTCCAACTTCTTCACCCAACAGTCTTCTTCATTACTTAAGACTAAGCATTTCTGACTTCTTCCTGTCCTCCAGGAAGTCTTTATTATTCTCTGCACAGTTTAGGTACACATCTACCTGGTTCTCACAGAACTGTTTATTCCCCTAGAGCAGCCCTCACAACCCTGCCCTGCCCTTGTTTCAGGTCAGCATCCTTTAACTGTATGGAGCACGTCTTATTTCTTGTGCTATCTCCTGTGTTTAGGGCAGTGCAAGGGTTTAATACATTTCTGTGGAATCAATTGATGTCCTGAAACTGTAGCAGCTTCTAGGCTCCTGTGGAGTAGTCAGAAAACAGAGACTGAGCATGTATAACTAGGAGAAGTGAGTCCATCTGAGTTGCCCTGGTAATGGCTTTAAAGTAGCAGGTAAGGATTTGAACTTAATAATATACAACATGACACAATAGCACCAATTTATGCATCACAAAGACTATTTGGAGAAAAGGCCAGCAAAGAGGAGAGGCAAAACATCATGACTTTGCCTGTTCAGGAATACAATAAAGCCCCTTTCCAGAGCAGGCCTGGGGTGCTCGGTAATCATCCCTATTTTAAGTGATACCCTGGTTAAATGAGTTCTTCCTATATCCTGATTCCTTTAGAAAAAATCCAGGATAGATACTAGTGACAACTGGTTTTATTACAGCTGTTAAGGTGAGGCTCCAGTGTTTTAGTTTTTATTTTTGTTTTCAATTTTTTATTTCTTATCTCACTTTCTACACCTTATCAAATTATTATATACACTTATATATATATATATACACACACACACCATACACATATTAAATATGTATATATGTATACATGCATATATACTCATTTACATATATGTGTGTATATCATGTATAAATATATATATATATAGTATCTTTCTAATCTGGCAAAAAATTATACTATTTTTTATGTTATTAAACACCTACTCTATTGCAGCATAACAGTAACATACCCAGAGTAAATATTTAAAAATATTTGTTCAACATAATTTGCTAATAGGAAAGGATCCATGTTCATTAAGATGTATAATTACTTTCATACCATATGCTGTTCTGTTGTAAAATAAGGTTTGATACTTAAAGGTGATACCTATGATTTCAAAATTAGATCGCATCCAATATCCCACTCTTCTAAATATACAACATGCTTTATGACTTTCACTCCGAGTTTGGGGGTGGGGAAAGTGTCATTGCCATCCCTGAAACTCACTTCCAACCTTGGCTACCATGTTTTTCTCCTCAGTAGCCATAATGGTATTGTCTCTCAGCATTTTCAGTTTGTTAGTTAAATCTTGAAAGTATCAAATCAACATGTGAGGGAAGAATGAGGATATACTATATACTTTGGACAGAAAATCACCATGCTTATGCCACAGATATTGTGAAAATGTCCAGGGGCCAAGGAACCAGGACCAACTGGGTGGAAGGTTACTGGAGCTGGGGCAAGAAGGAGGGACTGATGTATCAGGAATCTTTTACATTGTACATGGCAGAAGCACCATTCAAACTAGCTCAAGCAAAAACGGGAATTAACACACATAACTGAAAAGTCCAAGAATAGTACTTGCTTCAGGCATTGTTAGAACTAGGCGACCAAACAATGTTACCAGGACTGTGTCTCTTTCCATTTTGGGGGTAGGCTCTTTCCATGTGGTGAGAAAACAGTCATCGTCTGTGAAATGCATTCACTTGTCTAGAAATGCTACCAGGAAAAAAGTTTTTTTCCTGCTATCTCTGGCAGAAAATTCCATGGGAGGACTGGCTTAATCCAATGACTGTGTCCAGGAGATGTAAGGTCTGATTGGCCAGGCTTGGTTCTTATATCTATCCTATGTTGAGGAGGAGAGGAAAAGATTCTGAGTCAGCTCCATTAAAACTAAACAGCATAGATTCAACGTAAGAAAGAGGTAGTCTATTGTCAGAGGAATGGAAAGGATGTCAGGTGGGCAAGAACAACAGATGTCCACTGCTAACTAATGTTATGAGACACTGCCCTATGGATAATTCTATTGTTTTAAAAGTGATAAGGTCAAAAAGCATGTGCCAAATTTAAATAAAACACTTAAAGTAAAATTTGTGATTACAGTTTTGAGAGAGAGTCATTCATTTCCATTTACTGAGATGCTACTAAATGCCAGGCAGTGTCTTAAGAGCTGGAAACAGAAACAAAAGAGAGAAAGTTCTTAATTTCATGAAGCTTATAGTCTAGTGATCTAGTGATGGAAGATAGGTGAATAAAGCAATTGAGTAAAGGATACAGTATTTTAATGTAGATAAGACTTATCTCTACTTGAAATACTTTCAGAGGAAAGAGTGATAGAAAATATTGAGCAAGCCGCTCTTGGGAGGCTCTGATGAGAAGATGATGTTTCAGAAACGACTTGAAAGAAACACGTGGATTTCTAGGGAAGAGCATTCAAGCAGAAGGAATAGAAGGGGCAGAAGTGGCAATGGAGGACCAAGATACAATGTCAGGAGTGGAGCAAGCAGGGACAATGAGGAGGCTGCAGCGGATGGAATCTCTCAGCCACCATTGAGTGACTGAATCAAGACTTGAGAGAGTCATGTAGCCATTGTTACCCCAAGTTCATCATTGGGTAGACACATGAGAGAGCTAGGTTCTCAGGCAAATGCTTCTCTCTCTTCTCGGACAAGGGGCCTGAGTTGTACCTTGGAACTCCCATGGGAAGTTTGCAAAACTGAAGGAAGGAGAAAAGAGTTAGAGAGTGACAGGCAAGAATCAAAGCCCTTGTATTCATTTATTCATTCGTCCATTCGTGCATTCTTGAAGCATTTATTTCGTATCTGCCTGCTATTTTCAGACACTTGGGTAACCAAAGTATAAGACTAAGTAGGACGAAAATTCTACACCTAAGCAGTTTGCAGTCTGGCAGGAATCGTTTATGCAGACAGGGTGGGCTACATCAGGGATGGTAAGGCAGGATTCCTAGGTCCAGGCTGGCAGGAGCTTAGAAATTCGGCGAGGGCAGCACTGCAGAGCACTGTTGGTGACCCCATTGCTAAGGCAGAGGCTGCCTTCCCTCCTGGGTGGAAGCGATACTTAGAGCCTTCCCTGTCTCTTGCTGCTGTAAGAGCTGAGACCCAGGTGCTGCTTTCCTCACCCTGCCACTGCCTATCCCCCCTTGCTTAATTAACACTCCTGGGCTTCTAGGCGCTACCCTATTCTACTTACTAAAGGAAGAAGGGGGAAGGACCATGAGGGTAGAAAAAAGAAAAAAGACAGACAAAAAACTCTTCCTTTTGCTTCTACTCTGCATCATTCTTTCCCTAATATGGTGGGGAATTTTTAAAAAGTATAATTCTTCCCTCCAGGCTTAAAAAAAAATTCCAGGGGAGAGAGATACCTTCTTTTTACTTCACTGCATAAAATGAAATATCCATCATCTTCTTATCTAGAGTTTAAAAATAAATTTGTACCAATGGTGTACAATCAATGAGCCCTTCATGAACATGAGTTTTGAACTGACTGAGTCTTGCTTTATAACCGTGCTCTCCCCAGCATAGAGATAAACACAGCTGGGACGGGTGGTGAAAGCCCACCAGGCATCGCAAACTGGTGGTTTGGTTTGGCAGCCCTAGATGATTCTTGTTTATTTTTGATTTATTTTCAGAATGTTAAGGTAGGTCATGAATTCTTTACATTTATTTATTTTATTTTTGGCTGTGTTGGGTCTTTGTTGCTGCGTGTGGGCTTTCTCTAGTTGAGGGGAGCGGGGGCTACTCTTCATTGCGGTGCACAGGCTTCTCATTGCGGTGGCTTCTTGTTGCGGAGCATGGGTTCTAGGCGCAGGGGTTTCAGTAGTTGTGGCTCACGGGTTCTGGAGCGCAGGCTCAGTAGTTGTGGTGCACAGGCTTAGTTGCTCCGTGGCATGTGGGATCTTCCCGGACCAGGAATCGAACCCCTGTCCCCTGCTTTGGCGGGCAGATTCTCAACCACTGTGCCACCAGGGAAGCCCAGGTCATGAATTCTTCAGTTCGTCCCAGCCCTGACCAACTTGGAACTACTCCATGGTGTCTATATCTGTCAAAAGCAAGGAAACTTTTGGGAATATTAGACATTTAATTCTCAGGTCCTGATAGGCCAACCCACTCTCAAGCCTTACAGTCCCTGGGTATCACCAAGACCTCACATAATCACAGCTGCCCAACCATCATTAGAAAATGTTTATCTAGAGAACACGATTCTAGCATTTCCTTTGGGAGCAGCAGGGCCAGGGTTAGGGTGAGGGTAGTGAGGTATATCAAAAAATGAGTGATCAAGATAAATAATATTTAATGCAATATTTTAAAAATCAAAATTAATGTAAAAATATCTATGATAAACAGAATATTAAAATTTCAAATAAAAAATTTTGTTTGTTTCATGACCCTATATTATTGCACAATGGCACCATTCCTTCCCCATCAACCCTCAGCTCCCTGGCCAGGCAACACGGCCCATGTCCACCAGCAGGCGGGTTTGTGAGGGCTGACGATGGTATGCCAACTGATCGGGCAATGTGGAGCTTTCTATATAGTTATGTTTTTTATTGTAGAGCTTTTATTAAACTTCCCATTTGGTTCAAAATACAGAATGATATTTTAATAAGTGTATACAGAATTGCACACTTTTCCTTTTACCTCAGGCTTCACTAAGGCACTGGAAAGCAGACGTGGAAACCACAAGGTCCTCTCTTATTTAGCAGTCTGAATGAAAATGTCTGCAGTGGGGAAAGCAGTTTACAAAATAATATGTACAGCATGAGCCTACTTTAGCTTTAAATATGTATCTATATACACATAAGAATATAGCTCAATAGATAAGTGGATAATATATGGGAAAGGAGGAAGGCAGATAAGCACACAGACAGTCAATATGAAGATGTATCTCTAAATGGTTAGATGCTCAGTTCTGGGTGGTAAACTGTAGATTATTTTTAACTTCTTTTTTTAATTTATATTTTCTACCTTTCTACAATGAAAGAGTATTATTTGGGTAATTAAACAATAAAATTATTTTAAGGTTCTAATGACACTCCCGTGTGCTTTCATAGCCTGATTATATACAAGGCAATGTTAATTGGCAACATTTTTCTTTGTATGGAGGCATCTCGCTTCATCAAAGATGTACTTAGTAAGGTACCATCTGTGACACTAAATATGCTGTATTTACCAACAAGGACGCACACCTGTAAAAAACAAACCAGGTAACCAATCTGCTAGAAAGTGTACATTTAAAATGTCCTTGCCACTTTAATAAAATTCTCCAAGAACATTTAATGACTCATCATTCTCATAGCTATAATCTTGCCCTCATTCCTTATGACTGTGAATTTCTTTCTAGGAAGGAAGCACAAAATTGCAGTTATATACAAGTAAATATGTGACTGAAAGAGATGGTGAGTATGGATGCAGCCTTTTCCTACATGATAGGCAGGCATGAGTTTTAATCCCCTAGGGAAAAAAAGTGAGTTTTTTTGAAATAAAGAAAGCCCACAGTTTTTTGCGGTACGCGGGCCTCTCACTGTTGAGGCCTCTCCCGTTGCGGAGCACAGGCTCTGGACGCGCAGGCTCAGCGGCCATGGCTCACGGGCCCAGCCGCTCCGCGGTATAGTGGGATCCTCGCGGACCGGGGCGCGAACCCACGTCCCCTGCAACGGCAGGCGGACTCTCAACCACTGCGCCACCAGGGAAGCCCCAAAAGCCCACAGTTTTAATGTTCATTAGCTAACATTTAGCTAGAAGGGTCACCAATCATTAAATTATTTTCATAGGCAGCTTAGCAGAAGCTGTTTCCATGACAACAGACAATGTATGGAAGGTAAAAAAAAAAGTGAATGGACTTTGTGGTGATCTTAATAATGCTCTATGAAAATCATTCATTAATCTGATTTTCCTGTTGCTCAGGATTCCGTGCCAACTGCAAAACCAGCTTTCCTGGAACTGGCTGATGTTGGAAATAATGCATTTTTGAGAGCTCCAGTGTGCCTTTCTCTAGGGAGTTGAGATAGAGAGTTTGGTAATCCCCCCTCAGTCTCTCTTATGAGCTGAATATGGGAAGAGACTACTACTAAAAAAACAAAAAACAGAAAACCTTAGATCACCTCAAAGTAACTACGGAAAGTGTAGGTTTGGTCAGAACAGCAGGCACAAGTTTTATCCTCATTCTCTTTTGGAATCAACATCAGCAGGTTTGCTCATGAATTCAATGTTATATGAGAAAAAGAGGAATCAGGCTGCTTTCTAGATTTCTGAACTAAGCCACTGGGTGGATGATGGTGGAAAAGTTTGAAGGATGAGCAAAGTGTGTGTAGGGCAATGGGAATAAAAGGCTCTATTTTAGAAACCTCTTCATCTCCAAAGAGATCAAATGTATTACGTCATGCCAGAACATTTTAGACCTAAATAACATAGCTTGGTCCAAAGAGTTTACTTCATGCACAAATGGCCATGGTTTTGCTATAAATTGAACATTGGGCCTGGTGCCCAGAATATGATCTTATTACCACCTGAAAGAATCACTTGTCACTGTTGAGGGATTTTTAACTTGTCCTCAACCTAGTTTTTATTTTTTAAACAGTAATCCAGATGTAGATGTTTTGGAGTCATCAAATTCTAAACAGAATTTAGAATCTATTTGTTTTTGTATCTTGAATGGTCCATATTTCCCAGTATCACCTGACTTTGTGTGTGTTGTGTATATATTTGAGTCACATTGTTTTGCACCAGTGTGAGGGCTGCAGTTATCCTTGGCATGTCCTTTAGGATCATTCCAAGCCTCTCTGATGTGTCTTCCTCCATTTTTATAATTCTATTAAGGAGACAAGATTTTAAAAATCAAATAAAAATAGATATTCATAAGTAAAAACGAAATTCCAACTCTGACACAACTAGTAAGACCACTGAACAGTGTATGTTAATATAGACTTAAAAGGTCATATGCTATTATCTTCTATGAATATGGATTCAGTGGAAGAAGTTTTGAATTATACTTTGAAGGAGTTGAATTGTGTCAGGTCACAGGAATGTTGCTTTGCAGGGTAGATTTGGGAAAGAAATGAAAGCATTTATCCGACCAAAAAACTTTGGGGTAAAACAACTCTTACAGCAATATCCTGCCAATATGGCTCCAACCCATGGATAACATTTTTCAACACCTTTTCTCACATCTGATGAGACCATAATCCGAACAAGATTGAGTCCCAGATACTTGCAAAGTCTTCGGTGGAAATCATACCAACTCAGAATAAGTTCAAAACTCTTTAATTGTTTTAATATGTTATTGATGCTTTCCTTTTGACCTTTTTATGCTTTTCCTTATAGACCTTTTTCCTTGTGATTTCTTCTTCCACTTAGTGTCAGTGATGAGGAAAAACCCCTTGATCCAGTAAGGACTCATCTTTCATGTGACATCAGCTTTCTTCAAAGCATTAACTGGGCACCAGCTCCACACAAAGCTGAGGAGAGTTCCCGGGGTGTAGGTTGTATCTCCTAAGATCACTTATTTCCATGATCTTCATTATTTTGAAGGCTTTGACACAATTTTCTCTTCCTTGTTGGGAAATTCTATGTGCAGATGAATGCAGAAAGCTTAAGGGAGTCCATTGGCAATGCTTGTCTATGAGAATCAGGGTCAGGACAGAGTATGACATGTTAAGAATTTGTACCAGGATTGACTTAGGAAATTTAGAGGGAGAAAGAACACCATCAGATGCTTCAAGATTTAGGGACATTGTTTTGTTTCTCATGGGAACTGTTTACCTTCTGGTAGAGGGTATTAGAAAACAGAAACTGGAAGGAAATTTGAAAAGGATAGATGTGCTAAATATAGACCTTTTCTTTGTATACTATCACCATTGGCAGGAACAATGATTATGACTAATCAAGAGTCTGTCAGCTGCCTTGTGTGGGGATAAGTCTAAGAGAAGTTAATAAACTGAAAAAATTAAATGGACCATGTCAATACTTGGGTTAAAAATAAATTATCTAAACAAAAGCCTGGGGGTTTCTAAGAGTTATGCATGTCTTACATTATTTAACTTAGCAAAACCTAGAGTAACTTTCCATTGGATACTTCTCCTGAGTCATGAAAATATGCTGAAGTGATTTTAGTAGAAGCAAGTCTTAGTGCCTGATATGGGTTGAATTGCGCCCCTCCTCCCCCAGTTCACATGTTGAAATCCTAACCCCAAATACCTTCAGATGAGACCTTATTTGGAGACAGGGATTTGACAGAGGTAATAAAGTTAAGGTGAGGTCATTAGGGTGGGCCCTAATCCAATACGGCAAAAAGGGGAAATCTGGCTATTGAGATACCCAGAGACGATGTGAAGAGATGTAGGAAGAAGATGGCCATTCACAAGCTGAGGAGAGAGGCCTGGAACAGATGCTTCCCTCACAATTCTGAGAAGGAATCAACCCTGCCAGCACCTCGATTCTGGACTTCAAGCCTCCAGAACCGTTAGCAAATAAATGTCTGTTGTAGTTTAAACCACCCAGTCTGTGGTACTTTGTTACAGCAGCCCTACAAAATAAAATAGCACCCAAGAGCCCCATCAAGGGCCTACGCCATTGGTTCTGACTGAAGCCTTATGGTTTCATCCATCTTTTCTTTGTCAGGGTGGTTGGTGTCAGACTGGGAGGCCAGAACAAAGATAAAATGTAAGAAGCCCAGTGTGTCAAACCAACTCATGAGAAGATGGAACAGAAACACAGAGCCATTGGGAGTTTGATTACTCTCATGGTTTATTAATATTCAGATTGAAAAAGGAGCCTTAGAGCCGCAAGTTAACGCTAATTGGCACATTTGCTTTATTTCTTTATTTTCAAAACAAACTGGGTTTTGAATTTTTTCCTTTTTGTTCATTCCATCACATTGAAAAGGAGGAAAAGAAAAATGGTTTTGAATTCACTCGATATTTTGGACTCCTCAGATGAACGGAACATTGCACACACACTTGGAACAGAGAGAGATAGAGAGGAAAGTGGACTCCCACAGGGCCACACGCACCAGATCAAAAAACTTGGATACAGTGCAAGAATTTCCCAAAATGATTGGATCATCATTACCAAAAACTCGCCATAACAACACCAAGAAACAAAAAATGTTTAAGCCACACTGTTTGACTTGGGATCTTTCCTGCTTTTTTTTTTTTTTTTTAAATGTTTGCCACACAGAGAGAAAGAGGGCTAGTGGGTGGGAGAGGACAGACTCACAGACGTGAGTAGGACAGGAAGGGAAACTTCAGAGAGGAGTTGAGAAGAGGGTGAGGAGCGACAGGGTTCAGGAGAGGGGAGAGTGGGGATGTGGAAAGCCATTTCTTAAAGTTCAGGCATGTTCTTGGTCCGCCTCACGTTCTTCTCCTTTACCCTCATCCTGCCGGGCACTTTCCTTAGGTTTGGTTTCGTCTACAGCTTCTGAGGAAGAAAACAGATGGGGTTAGGGCAGGGGAAGCAGAGTTAGTATTTTGTCTCATCTGTTCAGATGATAGTGCAATGCATTTCTTCTTTTCATACCACTTCATAAAAGATTTAAGATAAAAAGAGATTATTGCTATCTCAGTAATGTAATTTCCAGGTTCAGAAGAGCTTACCCACAGGAAATTGTTCAGTGACACATGGGGAAGAGCTCAGGAACAAAGCTGTGATATCGTGGGCGAGGAGTTCACTAAAGAGAAACTACTATGGTCTTTAATCTCTCAGCCTTACAGTTAAGGTATCCACACATGGGGGGTCCACAACGATCATGTATTTCTTTTGCATTAATGTTAGACTTATCATGACAGATATTTTATATGGATCATTCAACATCCATTCCAACTCTCTCACCCCTTATTTCTAATATTATAAAGGCTGGAAAGTGAAATACTTGCATTTTCAGCTCCCCTTGGAGCTAGGGATGTCCATATCACACAGTGATGGCCAAATCGGTAGAGACAGACTTCCCTGGGAAGGCTCCAGAGGAGGTGTTTGCTCTTTACTTTCTCCTATTCCTGATGACTGTGACATCAAACTACCTGGTAGTGTAGCAGTCACCTTGTGACCACGAAGATAAAAACTATACACTAAGAATGGTGAAGCAGAAAGATAGAAAAAAACCTACTTGTGACCGACCATACTACTCCTGGACACTTTTCCTCAGACTTTTTCTTATTAATGTGAGACAAATAACTAACTTCTTTAAGCCACTGTAGTAGTTTTTAGTTTCTGGCAGTCAAAAACATTCCAAATGAGTACACTTATCCGTAGGGCAAGTGTGTTTTGCTTAATAAGAAAGACTTTGTTTCTTTTTAAAGATCATTTTTGTCCTTAGGAAAGAGGTGATTTTCTAATTACTCTTCTGCCTGGTTTCCTGCTAGAACTCAGTCAACTGATTTCATACTACAGACAGCTTACTAGTATGCCAGCTAATGGAAAGAGAATTTGCCTTGACATCACAACTGTTATTAAACTAAACTCCTGTATCAGGGTCCCTAAGACTCCCCCCAGATTCAGCGATTTGCTAGGAGGACTCACAAGACTGAGCATATAGTCCTACTCATGGCTACCATTTACTACAGTGAAAGGATATAAAACCAAAAAAAGCAAAGGGAAAAGTTGTATGGAGCGATGTTTGGAGGAAATCAGGCAAAAGATTCCATGAGTCCTTTCCTCATGGACTCATACAAGATGTGCTTAATTCCTCCAGCAATGAAATGTGACATGTGTGAGACGTCATAGACTAGGGAAGCTCACCTGAGCTTACAAGTCCAGGGTTTTTATTGGAGACTGGTTGTGTAGGCACCCTCTACCTAGCATGTACCAAATCCAGACTCCCAGGAGGAAAACAGATGTCCAGCATAAACCACATTGTTGGCACAAAGAGTTTAGGCACAGTGAACACTCTTAGTTAGGAAGTGGTGAGAACCCTCTCAAAATTCAAGTTCCCGGATGCCAACCAAGGGTCAATACACAAGTATTTCTAAGACTTGAGAGATGTTGAGACTAGAGAAATGGGGAACTTTTAGGAGACCATTAGAAGAGCTCATAAAAATGTATGTTTCTTTGAAATCAGTCAGCTATATATTTATATTCAGATAAAGCTGAACATTTATATCCAAACAAGACCACTGCCGCTAAATATAATTTTTGGGATTCCTTCTTTGGACACAAATCTATTAATATTCTTTTAAGTCTCTTCAGTAGCAGAAAATGCTTATCGTTTTGAAAACAGATGTGTTTTTTTAAGAATCAAATGAGGCTGGTCTGGTAAATAGTAACTATGATAGGTCATTTTATCTTAACAATGACTTGTTTTTGATCAAAGTTTTTAAGTCTGATTTATTTTGTGGGATTTGCAACAGACTGTAAGTTACTTTCAAAATGTAGTTATCCTAGTGAGGCTATCTACTACTACTCATAAAGAATTTTTTTAAGGCTAGATCCCTCCAAGGTGATCATTATTAACTCTTGAAGAACCAGCACACTGATCACATTTTCCAACAAAAATTTTTGGGTGAAACTAACTCAGTTCTGATCTTCATAATACTCTATGTACCAGCAGTGTTCCTCGTGTATTATAGAACTTTGGTGCGCTAATGGATCATTCAATTTTCTATCAGAAGAAAGCGTCCATATTTGTTAGATCTTTTTATAGTAATTTTCAATTCTTTCAGATAATTTATTTATTTCCCTAGCTATGCCCAAATTTTGGAGACTACAGGTATGCCCACAGTGGTTTATCATCTTTACCAGTTGCAAGAAACCACCTATTTAGTGCCCTCTTCAAACTGCAAAAGAAACAGAATATTGATTTAAACTGTCTAGAAGAACATAGAAGGATTAGCTACAGGAGCAAGAGAAGACTTCAAACCTCTCTTACTAAATAAAAACTTCGGAGCTATTATGTATGATTTGAAGGAGATTAGGAAACTCAAGAGAAAAGGTGAAATCAGGCTGGTTAAGGTGAGAACAGAGGTATATTTGTGAAATAAGGGAACACAGTTCAAAAGGAGAAAAAGAAGGAAAAAAGATCCAGATAATTTTAAATAGCCACAGTTTCTGTCCACTTCTGGAGTGGAATCAGGTTAAATCCTTCCAAATTCCCCCACTTTCTCTTGTCATTCTTTGCCTAGGCCCAGGAGAAACAGTGAAACTTGACATGCGTCTGTTTATTGTGACAGGAAGTCATTGCTGTCTGTTCCTTATTAAAAGAGCTTCAATATCTACATATTCTTTCTCTCAAATGCTTCTTTCTCTCAAATGCTTTCAAGTGTTTGAAATATAATTATTTATTCATTTAGTTGTTCTATAAATTGGTATCGAACACCTGCAATGTGCCAGACATTCTTCTAGGTATTGAGAAGAAAAGTGAGAAAACCAGTAAATACTCTCGCTCTTGTTTAAGCCTTTTGTAATAAACATTTAATAGGCAATGGAATCCATAATTATAGAATATTGGCAGTGAGAGGGACCTCTAAGATCACCCAGTGACTAAACCATAAGTCTTCAAGGGTAACGACAGTATCTACTTTTGTACAACTTTGAATCCCCCATGTCCAGCACAGAACCTCGTGCAGGAAAGGCCTTCAATAAATACTTGCTGAATGAAAGAATGAATGGACATCCTCATTTCATAGAAGAGGAAACTGAAGTTCAGATAAAGAGATTTTTCTCTAAATCATGTGGTTTGCTCATGTCAAGCCAGGACTAAAATCTAGGTCTTCTACTTGTCCAGGTTTCCCCATTATATCAGGTAGTCAAATTCGACCAGAGAAGGTCAAGAAGGTCTTTGTGGAAAGAACTATAAATTGTAACTTTCCTGACCCCTTGTATAAAGTGTTTAGCTATAGCTACCATATTTGAGTCTTTCCTACATGTTTAGAACAGTTCTAAGTGCACTTGTGTCATTTGATTAATTCTCACAGCTACCTTTATCATCCCAGTTTTATAGGCGGGGAAGCTAATGCACAACAAGATAAAGGAACACACTCTCTGTGAATGGCAACAGTGAATTTCAACCTAGGACAGAGCCATCTAGGTAGCATCTATTTTACATTGCTCTCCCAGCTCATCCCTTTGCCCAAGAAGGGTGGATGGGCTCAGAGTAGGAGCTATAGCAGGGGGTCCACAGGTATGTAGGCCTGGAGACTATGAAGTCTAAAAATTGGTCTTTGTAAAAGCAGTTCAGAATGGAGGGAAGAATTCTGATTAGTCTTGAATAATATGAAATCTGGTCTTGGCCCTTTCTGGCACTAATTACATAATTTGTAAATGCTAGAAATGAGTTAATATGTATTCTTTTTAGTATTTTATGCAAAACCTTTGATCATCATGGTGAGTTCAAAGATGAATGAATGCTGAGGCCAGCTGGGCACTCCAGTGATCATGATCCAATTAGAGTAAATAATCACATTCCCCATCTAGAGGCTCAGCCTCTCTCTGAGACAGCTGTTGCTTAAGAAGAGGCTGTGGAAGCTAAAGACTGAAAGGGATTTTCAGTACCAAGTGACATAAAGCAAGTGAGGGAAGTAAATGGGCCCGGAGCTGGCGAATGAGGAAAGCCTGATGTGACAGCTGAAATCCAGCAAGTTAAAGAACAGAAAGTGTTTTCCTTATTTCAGTTTAGCTCTGAATAGTACTTTTACTCATATTAAATATGAAAACCTAACATTAATACTGTTATTTTGGTTAAGGCATTACAGGAAAAGAAAGATCACAAAGCAAATCACAGTTGACCCTTGAACAACAACTGGGTTGGGGGCGCCGACCCTCTGTGTAGTTGAAAATAATCCATGTATAATTTATAGTGGGCCCTCCGTATAAATGGTTCATCCATATTTGCAGTTCCTCTGTATCCAACATCCAACGCCACAGATTCAACCAACACGGATCGTGTAGTACTGTAGTATTCACTATTAAAATGAATCCACATACAAGTGGACCCGTGCAGTTCAAACCTGTGTTGTTCAAGGGTCGACTGTATATATCTCGTATCTATGTGTATATATCATGTGACTAGTGAGCATCCTCACTAGGAATCATTATTATTCTACCTAGGATGGGTTTCTTCCCCAAAATCAGTCTTCACCCCAGAAATCAACCCTGGAATCCAATTTTATTATGATATAGACTATGCCCCTAAATAAATAAGTAAAACAAAAACTGATGATGTGTTTTAGCAGTTTGGTCTAAAAGGGGGAAAAATTTGCCTCTTAATAAAATAAAATTGAGCAATTTTAATAAATATTATTTGTATTAAATAAATTCTCAAAAATCACAGTCAATTTGAAGAGATAATGTTAGAATCTGATAAAGAGCTATACCCTTCTCCAGCCGTGGCATGTTAGCCTTGACAAAAATATTACTTCTTCTGGGCCCAAAGACCTCTTAGAAATAACTATGTTCACTAGCAGCTGCCATGAATTTTATCATTTCTATGTTACTTTAAAAAGAGAAAGTTAACATCATGACAGTAAAGCCATGTATTCTTCATGTTCTAGAGTTGAAGGTTGCTTCAAAAGGGAAGAAAGAAATGTGTTCATTAATTCATTTATGTATTCAGTAAAAGGTCCTGGGCCTTTACTACATGCTACACACAGTGCCATGCATTTCTAATAGTTTTTTTTTTTAATTTAATTTATTTATTTTTGGCTGTGTTGGGTCTTCGTTTCTGTGTGAGGGCTTTCTCTAGTTGCGGCGAGCGGGGGCCACTCTTCATCGCAGTGCGCGGGCCTCTCACTGTCGCGGCCTCTCTTGTTGCCGAGCACAAGCTCCAGATGCGCAGGCTCAGTGGCCATGGCCCACGGGCCTAGTTGCTCCGCGGCATGTGGGATCTTCCCGGACCAGGGCTCGAACCCATGTCCCCTGCATTGGCAGGCGGACTCTCAACCACTGCGCCACCAGGGAATGTGCCACGCATTTCACTTGATCTTAGCCAAAAGGCCGAGAAGCGATATGTGCCATGCATTTCAAATGCAATGCAGTGCAGTGGTGATACAACGATGAAAGCATCAAGCAAAAAGCACTGCCTTCTTGGAATTCATATGCTAGTAATTATTGTTTGTGGGAGAAGGGGTGATAAAGGAAAAAGTAATATCTAGACAAGAAGAGCTCAGCCCAAAGGGGCATATTTTCTCCTAGGCCACTTCTCTTGGATTTGCAAAGTTGAACGTCTCTAATGAATTTCATAAATTTTGAAATATGGAAAACTCTAGTCGTTTTCTTATTCTTGACCCACAACTACCAGTCCTAAGAAAGATCAAGACCACATTAAGTCAGCAATAAAAATAAAAGTCATTTCTATATCCATTTGGAACCGGGTGGTAGGGGACCCCGGTGGATGATTTCACAGTGGTCCTTGAAATATGTGACTCTAACTGGCTCTCTGATTCTTGCTGAAATAGATTCTGGAAGCAGCTCTTCTCTTTATGCATTCCATTCATTTCCTCGAAAGGGTGAGAATAGCACGTCTGCACATTCTGTTGGTGAGCAAATACCAGGAGCATATGCAGCAGCGGCTGCTTGTGTGCTCAGCCAGGCAGCCCGGCTGCAGTGCTGCTGGAGAGATGGCGGTGTTCCCAGCTGCCATCGCCTACACTGAGCTCTAATGGCCCTGTTTACTGGCACCGGTCCAGGCCCCTCCACAGCCCTCCATTACTGAAATTAGGTTGAGTGGATTTCCCAGTAAAACATTACCTCTTGGGACCTGCCCAGCTCTCCCCAGCCTTGTCAACATTGATTAAATAGAAGCTGCTATCATCCTGGGGCCATGCCCACAATTACTCTACCAATCACCACTGGGCTGGGCTGTTTGCTTCCTTTCCCTTTTGATTTTCACTTTTCTTGAATATTAAGCATCATTACCTCAAAGGCTCAAAGGAAAGTAATAAAAAAAACATTCTGTAGCTACCTCACATACGTCCCTTTGTTACTTACATGGTCTTCCTCTTGAGCTGTGTACCAGATATCAGTCTGGAGCCTGGATCATGGCTTTGGGTGGTCACATTTTGCTATTTTTTGTTTTTCATTTTTACCATGTTTTCCATTTCAAGTCCCTCTCAAAACACTGAGCCAGTATACAGCATTTTGTGTCAGCAGAGTGGTGCAAGTGTCACCTATGCTCCCACTCAGTGCTTTCTGAGACTTTGAAAGCAAATAATCCTATTGCTTATCACACTACTCACTTGAGGATTTCAAAGAGTAGCAGACAAAAACCTAACCAAGGAGAAAATTCAGAGGCGAAGTCCCAGTGATATCTGAAACATACATATACAAGTTTTCTTCTCTCCAAAGTTTCAGCCTAGGACCAAGCTGATTTCTATCTAGGCTTGCTACCAATTAGTCATCTGACCTCAGAGAAGTTACTTTTCCTTTGCCTCCATTTTCTAATCTATAAGAAGTATGGATAATAATGACTGCCTCACCTTATTGAAGGAAGGTATTTAAAAGCACTTTATAAAATTTAAAGTGCAGCATATAGTATGTTGAGATTTTAATCCAGCCTGTGGGATTCGGAAAAAACATCCATTAAGTTTAACAGTTTCATCCCAGGAGGAAAAAAAGCAATTTCCCACAGGAAAAAAAAAAAAATCATCTTTCTCAGATAAACGACTAAGAGGACTTCTCCCCTAGAATGTTCCTATAAAGTCTCTAAATAAGAATACAAGTGATTTATTAGTTAAATAGATCTGCTCTGTTACAGAAATTGAGAACGAATCTAGGATTTCTAACCTTTGGAACAAAATTTAGTGTTTTATTCTGAAACACAAATGACCCAGAGATTTTAAAAAATTAAAACAAAAGTCAAAGACGGTACAAGTTGGCCTTGAAAACATCTTAAACATTCTCTCTACAAAATGTCTATCAAACCATCAAAAACGAGTGTCCTACCTTCTTCCTCCATTAGAAACACACAGAAAGATCAAAAATTACAATTTATGTGGCTTGCATAGTTGCCTTAAGTCATTTTTGGAACAAGATGGGATAAACATGTAAAGCTGAATGGAGTTAACATGACCTCTTATCATTATTACAGTGAATAAGTCAACTTTTAAAGGCTGAAAATAAAAATAAAAACTTGGGGGGTATTTCCACTCTAGCATAAAAGTCAAGTACACTCACTCCTTCATCCCTCCCCTCAGCTACATTGTGCTGAGCTGGAAGTTGAATCTGTAGATCTTCCGAGGCATTCCGTACGGTTAGGATGCGGGAGGAGTGGAGGAATGGGGAGTCAGTATAAACAATGACGGCTCCTATGACACTGAGACATTTTGAGAAGGGCTGTGTCAGGGATAGAGAAGTGATGTGATATAGTGTGCTGCTAGTAGTGACTATCCGAAGACGTTCAGCCTAAAATTTGTCTTACCCTCTTCTGTAGATTATATATATATTTAAAAATTCAAAATCCCATCTGACCAGAGTTCAACTCTGCATCTCCCCTTTCACCTCATAGTATCCCAGGTGAGGAGAATCTAGCTAGGAGAAAATCTTAGCTGCATCGCTCTAAGCCTTTACAAACTCAACTGTCTACGGCGCCAGGCAGCTAATGTGAATGTGAAAATCTAGCCATAGGTAAAATCCAGTGGCGGGGTCAACGGAGGCCTTGTAAGAGCAGGTATTGCCTAAAGGCATTTAAAAATTTTAAAACATTATCACTGGAAAAATAAAAGGGGAAGGAGTGTCTGACATAAGACTCTTAAATTATACCAGGAAGATACATTTCTGGACTCTGACTTCAAAATGGAAGCAGTTCCCTTTAATCAGAATAAAAGATAGTCACACTGTATTTGTCTTCAAGAACTAACTCCAAATCAGGAGTCCTAACTAACAGTGCGAACTTTTCCATTTTGCTAAATTTAAATTACTCACATCTCAAGATTTTTTTTAGTGAATGAAGTAAAAAATAAATAATGACTGTGGCAGATATTATAAATGGCCTACCAAAGCAAAAAGAGATACCAAAAAATCCAATTCTCAATATTCTCTCTCCCCTCACTTGCCGTTCAAATATTCTCAACATCTCTACATCCCTACCTATACCTTCCAGGTGTCCTAGGCTCCTTTTACAGATGTTGTTGGTGACATTCTCAGATCCCTTTTACCAGGCTCATGTCCCCAGCTCCCAGCTGCTGGAGGGGTTGGCTGCCAATGACCCACACCTGCTCCTTGGGTGGGGGATGTAAACTGAATCACCTCAACCTGAGGTGACTGAGAGGTCATGCCCCTTCTGCCCCCTGTGACTCCAGACACAGACAATCTCTGTCTGTGATGCAACTTGTGCTTCAGCACAAATTGTGGGATTAGGCTGAGACCATGCTTTTCCTGAATCTATTTTGCTGTCTTCTTCCCCTGGCTTCTCTTCTTTCTTCATTCCCTTATGGATTTCCACCAATAAAGTATTCGCACAAGAGTCCCTTCTCAGGCTCTGATTCTGGGGAATGGGACCAAAGTTATTCCTTTAACCGAAAATCAAGGACTGGAGATGGGAGGCAGGCCAGTCAATTTCCTTAGTCAATGTACATAGCAAGTCTTCAAGGTTTGAATCATTTGGGTTTGCAGCTTAGCCCTCATGACCCAGCTCAATTGTTGTTTCCATACCTCCAAACCTATCCTACATGGAATTAATCACCTCCTACTCTTTATTTGTATAGAAATTATATCCCTTACATTATATCCTAGTTTGTGGTATCTTTTCTAGTCTTCTTGACTGTGAACTAATTTCTCAAATGAAAAGTCTGATACATTTGCCATAATTTGAACTCCACAGAGGCAGAGATTTTTTATTTTGTTCACTGATGAATCCCAAATGCTTAGAAAAGTGCTGGCAAATATATATATTTTTAATGAATCAAGGCATCTATATTAACTTCAACTCCTAGCGTCATGCTTATCACAAGATAGGCATTTAATATTTATAGGAGGGACGAAAGTGATGAAAAAAGGGGACAATTCCAAATATGCTTTGTGTCATGTAGATAAAACCTTAATTACCTCAAGCCTAAAAACTGTGGACCTGTATTGTTGTCATGACCAAATAGCAGAGGTATGCCTGAATTTCAAAATATCGTATTATGAAAAGGAAACAATATTATTCTGATTTATAGGCATCAGGCATGGAAAGAATTATTCCATCATCTTCCTTTTTTTTTTTTTTTAACTAATTTTAAGTCTTCTAATTTTATAACAAATTATTCAGATATAAAAAACCCAAATGTAAAAAATAGATATCTACTATAAGCATCACTATTTTTAGATGTCACAGGGTAGGGGTTAGGACAGCTGGCTCTGGAGTCAGCTATTTGCATTTAAATTCTATCTCTGACACCATGACTTGGAGTGAGTTATTTAACCTCTTATTGCCTCACTTTCCTTATCTGTAATTGGTATTAATATTGGTACCCACCTCATGGGGTTACTAAAACACTCAAATGTGTTAACTATTTAAAGTACTTAATAATGAATGGCATGTTTCAGTAAACTGCTCAATAAATATTGGCGATTATTATTAAGTGAGTGGGAGGGAACTAACATTGGTTTAATGTTTACTATGTGCCAAGCCCAGTGCTAAGGGCTTTCACATACTGGCGTTCAATATATATCATCCGTGCTCTCCTAGTCCTTTGTCAGTAAAGTGGAAGTAATAATATCTACCTCATAGATTTGTGATGAGCATTAAATGAGAGGAAAAAAAAGACAACCTCACACAGTGTCACTCCCTTGCTCACCTATGTGCCTAATAAATGAGAATTATCTTCTCTCTCTCTCCACTAATTCATGCGTATCCACTCTTAGACTATAGCCAAAGAGAAACTTTCTTCAAGTATCCTGAGAAAGGGAGAGAGAAGTTTGTCCCTTATAAAGTTTCTGCTCATAGAGTAAAAGAAAAATAATTCTTTGAAAAAAAGGCTTTGAAGTCAAGGTCTAAAGTCCAAAAATGATCACCAGGGCAAAGCTGACTGTTGGCCAAACTTGAGAGGCATGATTCTATGATGCAAGAATCAAGGCTGCTAAATAGTAATGTCTCAAAAGGCAGGAACTTCTCTGCTATTGCCTCTACTTCCGAAGAGGACAGTCTTCTCTATTTCACACTTAAATAGCAGTCAGTTGATTTCAAAGGAAACCACCTTATCCTTGGGCTTCGCTCCATTGGATTCCCTCCAGTTTGTAGCAAAAGTACATTTACTATACTGACTCAGCAAGAACCAAGGAACCCCTTGCCCTCAGATGTGTCGTAAATCTTGTTCCAGTAGGCAAGTTACAGGGGGGATGGCAATTACCCAGGCTTAAGACAGTACATCCAATTTTAAGAAAAATGCCCTGATTCATTATAATTATTGAACCCAAGACTTGAAAGAAACCTAGGACTTTTTGTCCCTTAACCTTAAGGAAAATGATCATTTACAGTGAAAATTTTCAGCTTTATTATGAGAAAGAACTTTCCATTTCCGGAAAGGCTTGGAGTCCTCTGTGGACAAGGCATGTTTTGGGGGAGAAATCCCTAGGGCTGTGTGGAAGACTGCTCTGAGGGGGTTATTCCTTCTGCCTATGCACTGTACTGTCTCGTTTCTAGGACTTCTCAAGCATGGAATTCCAGCAAACCTTGAAGAGTAAAGAGATTAAAGATGGAGTAGGAAGTGGCCACTTTCTTACAAGAATTACAGGCAAAGAAACGCCATACTTCTTTTGGAATCTTGATCAAACATGATTGAAGTTAGCATTGTTTTTCTCCACTAAAGTTTATTCGTAATTCCTCTTCCTGCATTTCAGAGAAAGTTAATACTTTTCTAAAAATCAAACTTCATGTATTTGATGTTAATTATGTAGGTCCATACTTAGGAGATGAGGAAATGTCGGACAGGCTAATTGTGTTTGTTGGTCATTTTTCACTGAATCTCCTCTCTTAGCTATTCTTTCTTGAAGTTTTTCACATTTATCGAAACAAGCTGCTTAGGTATTATACCAGCCATTTCAAACAATTGTGTTTCCTTAGATACTTCTATTACGCTCACTGTTTTCAACAATGAGTCATCCTAGATCTTATCTAGTGATCAGTTACAAAAGTGTAGTAATTTGTGTTTGTCAGACCTTGAGAAAGTTAGTGAACTATTTTCTAGATTATACTGGTTTTAAAAATTCAACCAATGATTTGTAATGTTTTAACATATATTGAGTTAACATGCCGTATTACAAAACATATTACAAATATTTTCAACATTTGTCTTTAAAAGCAAAAGCAGATCTAGATCTGCCACATCTCAGGATCTGATATTTGATTACATGATTTGATTATCTGACTCCACAGTTAAAATATAGAAACCCGAACTAGAAATAATTCTAACTCTATAAGGGTCTCTCCAGTAGTGACTACAGCTGCCTAAAAATTTTTCCTACATATGAATATCTATTGCTTGGATAATATTTAAATTTTAAAAGAGAAGCACTATACTTATGAGTCATATTCAGCTCATGCCTTGCCATGTCTCACCATGATGTGTTTGGGTAGTAACTGAGATTAGCTAAACAATTATTTATCTGTGTTGTTTAATTTTCCCTTATGGCTGTATCTACACAGCACAAAGAAAACTAAAGACTTGGCAGTTGTCTTGCTAATTTTATCATTGCAAATGGATAAACCACATAATTCAGGACAAAAATACAAAATCTGTATATATTGTTACGGAGTGAGCTCCTAATTGTAAAATTACAGAATAATGAAAGCTGAAGGAGATCTTAGAGATTATCTGATCTCAGCCCCTCACTCTCTCTGAGGAAAACTGAAGGTAGAGCATTTCTGTGACTTGCCCAAAGTCTCACAGCTAATGAGAATTCAGTGATCCTCCCATAACACCATAATGTCTCTCACAACCTTTGGGGATGATGAATTCCACTGCTTGATTTTAAGTGGCATCTCTCTCCAGTAATCCTAAATGCACTGTGTAAGTCTGTTCCTCCCTCCCTCCTTCCCCCTCCCTCCCTCCATTCCTTCTCTCCTTTGTGGAATAAAAGGTAAACTCAATATCATTTTACTTTAAGAGCTACCAGAAGTAATTTTAGATACTCTGGAGGCTTGCAGAACCAGGGATTACTGTTGCATCAAACTTCAACACATTATGCACAACTGGTGAGAGGTGATGTGAATATTCTATACAGAGAGGGGAAAACATGGGGACCTCTAAAATTGGTGGTGTAGGCTGAATAGTAATCACTGATTATGGCAGGTTTCATAAACTCAATGACTAAAGAGTTGCTGGGTAATGAAAGTCCAGAAGTAGCTGAAATTACTACAAATGCTGTCATACCTAGAAATCTCTAAGAGATCAGTACTATGTCCTGATAAGAGCAAATAAAAGTGCATATCATTCCCCCATCTATCACCCCCTCCACTTCCCAATGAAAGCAGAGTGTTCAAAAGCCCACTGAGAAGGTTAACTCAATTTTGAAATTAATTAAAAAAATATTATTGTAACAAGAAAGCCCTATAAAAGTTGTTTGTTGTTATATGCTTGTGTGCAGGTAAATAGATACAATCCCCATCTCTTGCTGGGACAATTCATTTTGCACTCATTGTGTATTTTGGCTTCCTAGGGCCTGTCAAATTATGGCACTGCCTTTGAATGAAAAATTGCTTTAAGAATCAATAGTACTCAGTGGAACACAACCAGAACTATATCGAAAAAGTAATATTCATATTTGTACTGATTTCTCTCTTTTTAGTGAAGATCTCAGAGCTCTTATATTTAGTGGCAAAGAATGTAATAGTCTTGGCTATTTAGAGACATTGGGACAATTAGCAGTTAAAGAATAAAGATTCGTGGTGAGTCTATAGCTTACCTTAGATAGAACCATAGAACCATATGTGTCCTGCCCATCCTATAGCACTGCCATCGGAAAAATCATCCTGCTGAAGGCTTTCTATCTTCTCCACCCAGTGTTTTTTCTCCAATAAAACTATTTTCTAAGACATACCTTATGTCTAGAATCTACCTCCTACTCTCTTCTTTCTTTCAAAACCCTATTTATTTGAAAGTAATCAGACTGCATACAGAGAACTTAGAATAGAAAGGGGGCTCTGGAGACCCGCCAGCGACAACTCACCTAATACAGGAATCTCCCAGAATCCTCCTAGCAGACAGGCAGACTCTGCTTCAACAGGCCACTCCAGCTCTAACTGTAAATTCTTCCTGATAGTCATCTAACACCTACCTCTCCTAAGTTTTTATGGAGTTCTTTCCTCTAGAATAACACAGAACAAAATATGTCCTCAGTATGTTTTCTTTTGTACAAGACAGTCCAAAAATGCAAAGATAACAGCCTCTTTCTTCAAGAAATTTACCAACCTGTTCTTTTTCTCTTCAATCAACAAACTTCATGAAAAAATAAATTCAAATTACACCTTTTCTTCATCTCACCTCTCTTAGTTCTCTAGGATCTGACTTCAACTCTATCATTTTTCTAACAGTGCTCTCCTCAAATTCAACCCCTCCCTCAAAATTATATCCACATCATAAGGCCTTTTCTCATTTACCATTGCTCTTGATCTTTTTCTGACTACTCCTTTTGACAGTGTTGACTTTTATTTGAGCTCTATGCTCCAGAAAATAGGGGCAGTTAAGAAATTCTCCCAAACTTTTGTTTTCTGAAGTCTCCCCATCCTTTTATGCGCTAGGAAATGGCTTACTGTAAATACTCTTCTCCATATGATCTGCTGTCCACTCTCTCTCATGACTCCAGAAGACTCATGAGTGACTCCCTTGTTTACCTGTAACAAGGCCAAACACAGATCTTTCATCCTTTGCCTTGAACTTTCTATTCTTTGTTTCATGAATGAGGATAGAATTGTTTGTCTCTTTGAAACAAGGTAGACCAGTGATAAATAAATCTTGTTCAGCTAACTGACTAGACTTCCCCTGATTGCAAAATAACCTCATTTGTAAATCACCCCACCTGTAATTTGTCTACTCCTCCTATAAAAGTCTAAGGAAAAGCTACCCTGCCAAGACACTGTGATCTTGGGAGCTGGGGTCCCTATTGCAATAGTTTGAACAAAACCAACTCCTTAATTGTTGGTGTATTTTTGTTTTTGACATCTTCTTAAAATATTCCTTTTTTCTTAACTTTAATGAAGACCATGTTCTGGATCTGTGTTTGCTGTTTCCTCACTTTTCTTTGCCATTCTGGGTCTAGTGTTTGTTCCTTATCCCCTAACAAGACACAATCCAAGATTCAATTCTACATTCTCTTTGCAGGCTCTGCGTCAAATAACTCATTCTCTCTAATGACTTTGACCCAGACCCCATAACCAGGTAACCACCACATTTATATTATCATTGTCATGTTGTTAATCCCTATACATCACTGTAAGCATAGTACTTTCTTTAACACAAGCTTTAATGACTCCTGGCCTCGTATACATCAAATTCCAATTTCTACTGCCAAATATTTCTCTACATCCTTGACTCTACTCCTGGCTCCAATTCTATATCTCAGTCTATACTGGACATCACACAACCGCTATCGCTACAAATATAATGAGATTGGCCTTATCATTCTTTCAGAGATCCAAATTTAAAATCCTCCCTCTCTATGTGCATCCATCTGTGTCTATTGATTCTCCTTTCTCAGCAACACATATTTCCAATTGAGGCCATGAAATGGAAAAAACAATTAAATATAAGTACTGTACTGATATACTTGATGAAAAATGTGTCAAACTCACAGGGAAAAGAGACTAGCAATACTACTACAGCTTGGGCACGGAGCCAGTAGTAGTCAGAGGAAGGAAGGACAGGTGGGTAATAATAACACAATATCTGAAGTATATATGGTTAAAGGCAATAGTCAAATAGAAGGTCAACAGCAAGGATAGTCAACAGGCATTGGAAGCTGATAGAACACAGCAGCTAGAAAGAGGCCAGTATAGATAGACCATGGACACGTGGGCAAGTTTCTCAGCCAGCAATAGGGTCCCCTAATCATGGGACCAAGAACAAGATTCCCATCTCTAGGAGACAGGATGAGAATAAGGCAGGGTCTTAGTCTCAAGAGAAATCAGAGTATAAATGAAATGAATGAGACAGGGACCTAGGTAGAGCAAAACCAAGATGAAGTTTAGTTAGTAGAACTGTTCCCAAGTGAGAGACCAATTATTGGTGTTTGGGCACAAGTTGACTTGAGGCTGAGTCAATTGTGTGTAGGGCTCTTTAATTCTTCCTAGTCTAGGAATGAGAATGACATTGATTCCAGAACCAGACATAGAACTCAACTTGGAAAACAGATGGCAAGTGACCTCACTGGTGTGGCCTAAAGGGACACAGGACAGTACACCAGGCTAGCACTTCAGGGGGTGGTGGCAACACTAACGTCTGAGCCAATAGAGCCACCTCTTAGCACATCTTTCTGCCTCCAAGGTGGCCCTCTTGCATGCTCCTCCGCTGTCCCTGATAGGGGTAACTATAATAGTTATTTAAAGCCTACAGATGATAATGCGAAAAGAAAGAGGATATAGCTGCTGTCCCAAGAAACTATTGTACATCACTGAGTCTAAAAGAGGGGACATGACTTTCCTTGCGATTTAAATGAAAGTGTACTAAATAAAATTTTTTGGTCGTAGTCTCACTATAATTTGCTTGGACATGTTTTATGTCTGCTGTCTGACCCTCATGTCTTTGCCATCACTGCTAAGTTCATTGAATTCCCAAAGGCTTTTAAACTCATCCAGGGACCTGGGCCTTCTTGTCCAATGTTGAGACCAAACACAAGAAAATACTAGGGATAGGAAAAATAAAATAGCAGTTAATTTTGTTTTTTAGGTTAGATTTTTATGAGATCTTAGAAGAATTGGTGAACTCAGGGAGAGTTAGTAATAAATTTGGGGATAAAGTATTGAAAATATTCCAAAAATGTGGGAGAAAATGACTTTTTTACTGAAGCTAACTTGAGTATAAATTATAATGTAGAAAGAAATTTTATGTGGCAGAGTCTCGCAAAAGACTACTAGAAACATACCCATAGTTGAACACAGCTTGGTCTATTGACACGTCACAGCTAGCGAGAGCACACAACATGGAACCATGAGGAATGGCAGTAAGAGGGGGTTAGAAAGGACTTATCTGGGCTTGTGCTACAGGATTTGGAGGTAGATTCAAGGAAGCAGAGCTTTGCTCTTTATTGGATGCTATCACAAGATAGGTGTCATTTTATGATTGGGCATCTTTTTTTTTGGCATCACTTTTTAAAAATTATTTTTAAATTTATTTATTTTTGGCTGTGTTGGGTCTTCGTTGTTGTGTTCAGGCTTTCTCTAGTTGTGGAGAGTGGGGGCTACTCTTCATTGCGGTGCACGGCCTTCTCACTGCGGTAGCTTCTCCTGTTGCGGAGCACAGGCTCTAGGCACGCAGGCTCAGTAGTTGTGGCCCACGGGCTTCGTTGCTCCATGGCATGTGGGATCTTCCCAGACCAGGGATCGAACCCATTTCCCTGCATTGGTAGGTGGATTCTTAACCACTGCACTACCAGGGAAGTCCCTATGATTGGTCATCTTAATAAATATTATCTAGAAGGAAGGAAGAATGAGGTAAGCATTATCATTCATACAGCCAGGCTAGGGAAATATTTGGCCATTTTATGGTTTAGACAATGTCTATACTTAGTCCATGTTCAGACGTGATTACAGGGGTCTTGCTTTGTCTGGAACCATCACACAAAGTCCAATGTTGTGTCCTCTGAAACTGTGTATGTTAATAGGAGAAGACTAAAGCCCACCTGTGGGTGCCAGGCCAGATCCTGACTGTTAGGAGCTGCTTTTCTCTTTCTTGGGAGATACGGGAGAGATTAAACATAACTTTTCCAGATTTGAGGTGTCAGTGTTCAGGTCTTTCCTTGTAATTGCCTGTATCCCCCTCCAGAGTTCTCCCTCTTGTCATACTTAACGAATGTGTGATTCCCCTGAGCATAGAAAGAGAAATTACATTGATTGCCCAGAGACAGTGAAAAGATTCTACCTCAGTCCAGTGTCATCAGCCGAAGCCCTATCCTGAAAGGTTTTACTGGCTCTTAAAGATGCTGATGGCTCCCAATGGACTAGTGGCACTCTTCCCTAATTTAACATATTTTAATTAAATAAAATCTTTCCTGAGGAAGAAAGAGTGAGCCACATCGGGTCTGTCATTTCAGTTGTTTTCTCACTTCCCTGATATGACGAGACAGCAAGTTTGAGTTTTTCACCCTCTCTCTCTTCCCCTCCTTCCTTTAATGGCCTGTCAAAAGGAAACTCCATCCTGTGTTGGCATTACTACCTGCTGTAAATAAAGAGGAAATGGGAGGAAAGAGGAGGTGGGAGGGGGAAGGTTGTGTGTGATAGAAGCTAGATCCACAGATCAATTGCAAGACATCTCTCAGAGTGTCTAGACACCAGCTGCCTGGTAACCATGGAAACCCACAACTTTGACTGATGGGCTGAGGAGTAACGACTCTCAGGAGATCCTGTTGGGAGTTTGATGGCGGCAGGGAGAGGAAGGAAGGTTGGGATAATGGCGAGAGAGTGTGAGTAATAGGGGAGAGAGCAAGAGGAAACACAACTCTCTGTGAAATGGGGGCATTACCCCGCTTACCATTTTTCTCATGCACATTCCACAAGTGGTGACAAGATACAAATGTGCCATCCCCAGCAGGTGTCAGGACACAGGTTGCTAAAGATGAAGAGCTGAGTTGCAATGATTACATTCCCTTCAACTTCCTCAGTAAACCAAAGCTTTTGACAGTAAACAGACATGATCAACAATTGCCTGAGGCAGCCTTGGGAGTGGGAAATTCCGGTCCCCAAGAATGGCTGTCACTTTTACAAGCACTTAGAGATAAAGAATACTCACAGCTCTGTACATGAAGTGTCCACCCTTCCTGTTGCTCCCATTTTCCTTTGTCCTAGGAAAGGGTTAGGATGCTGTTTAAATAGAGGAGGTTGGTGGTGGGATTGTTGAGGGAATGAGTAAGAAATGAAGAGATACCAGTTTAGGGCCAAATCATCTGTCATATAAATGTATTTTGTTCTCTTCTTCATAGACAGATGCCTATCATCAGAGGTTTCCAATCCATAGATTTTCAAGTGTTACAGTTGCTTGCTGTAACCCTGGTCCCTTCCCACCACACATTCTTTTTGGATGGAGATTTTCAGGTAGCCTTGTCACCCCTCCCCTCCACCCCTCTCACCACCTAATTTTGTACCCATTCCCAACCCCCAACCCCATCTCTCCACTCCACTTCCTTGACCAAGCACCACCACATACAACACCCACCCCCAGGGACCCCCAGACCCTTTGGTGATGCAGAGCAGCCCTTTCTCACCAAAGTTTGTCTACAGCTATACAGACTACATTTATTGTCTGTCTCACCGTGTTTTGCCTTTACTCAGGCAATCTTACCCATCACAGTTAGAGTCTAACAGAAGACCTGCTAACTTTGTTGGTGTTATCTGGGTCACAAAACTGTTTCCTAAATTGTGCAAAGCTAATAGATGGTGTGAGAATTAACCCTTGGACTCTGACTGATCAAAACCAAGAGATGTGTGTGTATATATGTGTGTGTGTGTGTGTGTGTGTGTGTGTGTGTGTGTGTGTGTGTGTGTGTATACGTTCTGTACATTTTTATGCAGTGTTTCCTCTGAAGAAACGCTCCTGTATGAAAAAATGTTCCAACCATATTTAGCTATAAGCAACATGTAGGCAAATTCAACATACTCAGAAAGGGCTACTAATAAGTAAATACTGAGTTAACTATCATTTGTAATAAGTAGAACATTTTAATCCACCAGAGACTCCTTATTAGACATTAAAGCTTTCATGACTTTGATTTGATGACTTAACCTGAGAGAAAGGCAGCTCCCTCCTAAGCAAAAATGTGTTTATGTCATCTATTTTCAGTCAGGGCAGAACTCCCAGTGGTCTGGAATTGCTAAAATGGTCCTCTTTTAGAGATGGATACTTTGCATGGGGAGATGAAACCACTTTCTTCCCTATGATTGTGTTCCATGTAGGGAGTGACTATAACGCAGTGAGACTAGTACACAGATCTGGTCCTCTGGTGCCACTGACAGCCCGGTTATAGTCACTGCCCAGCTGCCAACATCTTCCAATCCCTAGGAGGGATGGTATTACATGTAAGAATTATAGGAGTCTCCAAGGAACTTGCAAGGGAAGAGGAAGATGGAGGAATGTCTGTCCAGGAGGCAGAGGAGAAGTTCCTTCAGTGGTGATAAGGAGTAACCAACTGAGTGTGAGAGGGACTTTGGGTCACCTTTGCCACCTATGCATTGACCATCAGCACTGACTCAGCTACTCTGTTTGACTAAGGAGGCACCTTCATCTTCACACTTCTACTGAGCGTTCTGTTCCTATTCTAGTTGCTGGGGTATAGCAGTGTACAAAATAATAATAAAGCAAACAATACCCTGTTCGTGGAGCTTATATTATTTTATAGATGAACAGGTAAAATATATAGCATGTCAGGTGGTGATAAGAGCTATGAAAAACATAATGTGGGGAAGGACAATAGAGAGTGATGGAATGAGGGTGGTGTGACAATCTCCGTCAGAGGGAAAGTCTCGTTGAGACGGTGACATGTGAATAGAAGCTGAAGAAGGTTAGAGAGTGGAATCTATGAGGATCTAAAAGGCGGGGGTGGGGTGGGGTGGTTCTAGACAGAGGGACCGGTAGTTCAAACGCCCTGGATGTGAGCACATGTGGTTTGCCGGGGCTGTAGCACAGGCATTATGTTGCTGGAAGGGAGCAAGAGAGGGGCGTGGAGAAAGTGGACTTCAAGTGGTGACCTCCATGGGACGCTAATCATGGAGGGCTCTGAGGCCATGTTAAGACCTTGGCTTTTATTGAAATGAGATGGATGCAAGAGAAAGTGAAATTGTGCTCAGATTCTAGATATATTTTGAACGTGGAGCCAACAAGATTTGCTGACAGATTTAATATTGGAAAAGACAAAAGAGTTGGGGATAATTCCAAGGTATGTGGCCTGAGGTTCAGGAAAAGGTGAGCTTGCCATTTCCTGAGGTGAGGAGACTCAAGAAGGAGCAGGTTCAGGGAGAAAAGATAGGAGTTTGGTTTTCAAAATGTTTAGCTTGTGGTGTCTATTTGATACACAAGTTGAGTAAGCGGTGGTCTGGAGTGGGGAGAGAGGTCTGGGCTACGGAGGGATCATTGGGATTTATTAGGTTGTAGGCAATACTTGAAGCCACGAACTGGGAGCAATCACCAAAAGAATAAATGTAGATGGAGAAGAGGAGGTCCAAGGCTGAGCTGTGAGAGACTCCAACAATTAGAAACCAGGGGATGAAGAAGCAAGGACAAGAGAAACTGAAAAGGAATAGCCAATGTGTTAGCAGAAAAACTCAGGAATAGGTAATATGCTGGAAGAAGAGTAACTAAAGTACTTCAAAGAGTAGAAAGCGATCAACTATGAAATGCTATTGGTAGGCCAAAGAAGATGAGCCATGGAATGGACCACTGGATTTTAGCAATGAGGAAGTCATCTGTGACTTTGGCAGAAGTTTCATTGGAGGGTGAGAGGGTAGGTGTGATTGTCGTGCATTCAAGGTTGGGAAGAAACAAATTTGAGCCACTGAATGTAGACAGCTCTGATTAATACAGAGTCAGGAGCTTGACAGCCTGAGTTTGAATTGAGAACCCACCACTTCCCAAATGTGATACTCTGAGCATGTTATATAACCCCTCTGTACCTTGATTTCTTCATCTACTGAATGGGGATAGTACCTACCTCATAGGATTGCTGTAAAGTATGATAATATAAGATGCTTAGTCGATGTGATCAGTAAGTATTAACTTGAACAGCCCTTATCATCACTTCTCTTAATCCTTAATAAGATATGGTCCTTGTGAACAAGTTCTATTCCTGGTTCTGGAGACTAAAAGCATAAAAAAAATTGTTTGAGCAACTATAATGAAAATTCTGCCAACCTTGATCCACTCTCACAGTGCTCTATGGCAGATTTGGATGGAACCACCTCAAGGGAGTGTCATATTTCATTTTCCACACAGCGTAAGGTTCTGGTTTAATAAAAACTTAGTCTGGGGATCCACAGTGTTTAATGAGTTTGAGGTTTTCCAAGCACTAATATTCTTTAACTCTGAAAGACCCCACAAGATTTTTTTCTGATCACATGGAGCTTCAGTGGTGGTTCACATAAAGTACTTTGAAATAGATAAAGTTCAAAGTGCTAAGGCATTGATATCTCTATGTCACAAAAACAGTTCATCCGTCATGCTGTCAAACAGGCATCTTTATCAACTAACACTTCTGCATCACAATAAAAATTGACATTCGTATAATGGTCCTGAAGCATTTTATGACTATGCTTACTATACTTCTAATGGCGTATATATTTTATTACATCCCAAACCTTTCCCAATTGGAAATCCAATAAACAAACGTATGATGGCAAATATTAATCAAAACATTTGATTAGCCAGAATGTCCCATTCCCCAATCACACTGGAGAACACAGAATTTACTGGAAACGCACTGCTCCTTTTCTGTCTTGAGGATGCCAAATTAAATAAAAGGGGAGAATAAAAATAATTATATGCAGGGAGCAGAAATGAGACCCTGATGTATTCACACTCACTAGCCATGTGACCTAAGTCGTTTAAGTTCTCTGACTTCTGTAAAAGGGACAATGATACCGCTCATCATAGGGTCATTACGAGGCTTAAACAAGGAACTCCATGTAGAGCATTTAGCAGAGAGCCTGGCACAAGACAAGTAAGTGTTATTTATATTGTTATCATCCTCAGTATTACTGTTGCTATTGCAGTTACTCTATAGTGAAGACTTAATAAGCGAACACCAAACCAAAGGCTGAGTAATTCAAAACTATCTAATATGCATTAGGCTGGCTTCACATGTTAATTAAGACTTGAGTTAATATTAGTAATATAGAGTCACCACTGTCTTTGTGAGGAAGCCTCAATTAATTACAGGAGCTCAATAAGCATACGGGGCTTGTGATATATTCATATGGATTTATTCCAGATGGATGGCTTTTGGGGTGGGGCTGGAGAAAACAATCTCCATTTCGATTTCTGCAACAGCGGCCGTTGCCACTCAAGGCTTCAAGAGCCACTCACACAGCCTGCTGTACGGCTGCAGCCCCCTAAGTGACAGGGGGACAAATAGCTGCTGTCTCATCATACATCTCCCCTTCCCATCTCCTCCACCCTCCCGCCAGCCCGCCAGGCACGTGGCAGCAATAAGCTGCCTGCCTCACTGGGATCCTCAGCTCCATTAATAAGCCCTGCAAGGCTGATAATTGGGGATTTGCGGAGCCTGCAGTCTTTCAATAAGCCAGGTTGTTATAGAAACCAGAGGCAGCCCTCCATGTCCAGGCTATTGATCCTAAAAAAATAAAATAAAATAAAAGTGGAGTATTGGAAATGATCGTTTCAATCTATCCTCTCCTTCCCCATGCCCATCATTTTATTTTAGAAGTTTGCCTCCAATTTCCACACATGAGAATTCACAGCTCTTCGCTCTTTTGGGTTCCTTCTCAGCACTCCCCTACCCCTTTCCTAATTATAATTACAACTGATTTTTTTTCCCCTCTAGCAAAAAATCAGCTGAGCAGGGTACTACAGGAACACCAGAGTAGGCACTCTAAATCTAATTTAACACCATGCCATTAATTCTGATGATCTGAGCCAGGAAGTCAGCGATGAATTTCAATGTGCTTTCCCCGCCATTAAAAGAAAACAATAATTGAACAGGATAAAAAAAATGGCCTCAGAGTCTCTCCCTGGCCTCTCAAGAGGTATTGTTTGGTAGCAAGATGGCCACCACCCACCATGAGTCATGGTATTGTGTTCAGTGAAAGGAGGGTCCAGCTCTCAAACTGCTGGGGTAAAAGGGGACAGTTTTCTTGGACTATTTTAAAAAACTAGCTGACAATTTCCTTACAGTAAAAATCTGATTACTCCTGGTTAATGAATTTGGGCATGATGCCAGAGCATACCTGACTGGGAAGTCTGTAAATAGCACTAAATGAATCCAGCCTGGAGGCTGCCGTGGGCCCAGAATCACCGACTCAGCCCCTACAGTGCAAAGACCAGGACACCATTGTTTCCTGCTGAACTTCCCATGTTCTCCCAGCAGAGGGCACCAGCGTAATTCCGTTCCCAGCCTGGAAGCCTGGGTGGAAGGCAAAGTCCGGAATCACTCTCCAGGAAGAAAGGGCTTCGGGCAAGTGACAGAGCCATGCAATAGGGTTGGAACCGCCTATTGTGACTGGATTCTATTTTTAAGCTGCCCTGAAATTATTTTTTATTTTTCAGTCCTTCCAAAACGATTGAAAGCTCAGTCTAAAACTGTTCATTGGAGCTCCTTTAACGAATAAGCTAAATTATTAGTACGTGTAGATTGTGCTGTGTGTAGAACTTGTAGAAACATCGGAGTCATTCTTGGAGCAAAAATAATATAATAAAGTAAAAACTTCAACCACCCTCTATTCACCCTCTATTAACTACTACACTGAGGGTGAAGTCCTCTGACCACTTTAAGGCTTCTAATAAGTAGGTTCGGCATATCCCATCCTCCCACACTGACACGAGCTACTGGGCCAGCATCTTCACCAATCCACCATAGAAATGTTCATTTCTTTCCTTAGGACACTACCCATCATCCCAACCTCAGAATTCCTTCTTTGCAATTACAGACTGCAGCCTGCAAACTGGTACTTCCTTACATTGCTCTTGACTGGTCCTGGATTTGTTTTTCTTTTACGACCCTTACTTTTCTTTCTCAACCAGATTGTAACTTCCATGATAACAGATATTCACTTTTAAGCATGGATATCCCCCACAGTGCCTAGTGCAGTATGGAAATTATGCATATTAATAAATAAATACAGTCTTTGCGACTTCTGGGTTTATCTCCTCTATTCTGATCCAAACTCAGTGTGTGACCATGGACAGACCGTGCAAGCTGGATCCCAGAGCATGTTTCATCTTTCATTAAAACACACCACAATACAACATCTCCTGGAGGGTGTCCGAGTACAGTGGATCTTAATCTTTATGTGTCATGGTCCCAGTTGAATATCTGATAAAAGACAAGGACACCAGAATATCACCCATATTCACACCCAGTATAACATTTTGCAAATAATTTCAGGGGATTAAAGGACCCTTCTGAAGTCCACCCAGTTCCCATGTCTAGGAGGTTTTTAAGTTTCCTTTTAGGTGTAAGTTTGTGAGATTGAAATCCAAGATGCGACAGTTTATAGTTGGTATCTACCTAGAAAGAGTTTATTAGTTATTTCCCTTAAGGGACCCCAACATTTTCTGTTGAATCCCTAGATCGCAGTTTCCCAGGGACCAATTACATGGAGGCTAAATTAATCCTAACGTCACTACCTGGTGGCCTTGGCTGGCTTCCAAGCTCAATCATTACTGATAATGTAAGGACTTGGTAATCTTGCTGAGCTACAAGGTAGGCCAAATAGAATAGTCTCTGACTCCCAGAAGAGGCTGCAAATTATTACATCTCTCCTTTTGGCCAGAAAACACGTCCTATTTGCTCATCAATTTCCTTTATAAAACTAGAAGTAGTACCAAGGGAAAAAAAAAAGTTTCCCAGTAGCTTCAATTGAAAGAAACCAGAAGCAATGGTGACTTTCTATCAGACACTTACTATGTGTTCAATAAAATACCACAGTAGGCACCTTACATGTGATCTAATTAGTACTAGCAACTACCAAGTTCAGCAACGAAGATATTATATTATTTCAAAGACGACAAATCTGACGTTGAGCTAGTGGCATAAAGCTGATTAGTGACCAGGCCTTTGATTCAAACATAGGTAGGTCCAATTCTAGCACCTGTGAGCTTTCCCTTGCACTGCAGTCTTCCAGGAAGAGAGCTGGCTAAAGCCACGGCTGTCGCAATTCTCTGTCTACTGTTGCAGCATCCACTAAGTAATGCATTTTTCTTTTGTAGTACTTGATACTCTTTGAGATATTTTACTTTGGGTCCCCCCCCCCCAAAAAAAAGGTGGTTATTTATTTACTGAATAAAAGAATCTCTTCTACTAATAAATGTACATATGAAAGGATGATAGAAGATCCTTGCTTTCACCCTCTTCAGTTTGAAGATCTGTCCAGAGGATTTCCATATGGGGAGAGGGGAGTATGAGAACTCCTTATTTCAGATTATCAGAAAAAAAGGTAAAGCAAAGTAATGTTCTTTGAAGACCTACCGTGTACCAGGTTCCTTAAATATGTTAAATCCTCACAGCATCTGTTTGAGGGTGGTGTTACTATCTCCATCTTATAAATAAAGAGGTTGGGGATTAAACAAATCATGAGAGCCACACAGTGAGAACCCAGGATAATACAGTTCCAAAACTGTTTCCCTGTGAGGCATTCTAAGTAAAGAATGTTTCTGATACGTGCCTTGGAGTCCATAACGTATTAGGATGAAAACAGAGCTCCATCTAAACTTGTGGGGCAGTAAAGCTCACCTCCTCTTTTCTTTTCCTGCCTGGAAGCAGGCAGAGGCAGCATCTCTCGCTTTGCTGAGGCTGCACTGGCTGCTGAAGCTGCGTTGGCTGCGGACTGATGCTGCAGAAGGGCTGGAACAATAGTGAGCCTTGGGGGTGGGGAGGGGGGACGGGTCTGTCCTTGGGGAGCCGAGCCCCATCTGCCACTAAGATCTGCTCCGAGACAGAAAGTCCATTTGCCAGAGAGCCTTTTAGGGCCTGCTATTTGTGCAGTGGAGAATAGAGAGTGCTAGACAGGAAAGACACCTTCCAAACCATATCCTCTTACCAGAGGGGAAGGTAAATGTGTCCCGCCCACTCCAGAGGGTGTGCTGGCAGCAGAGTTAGAGGGACCCACAGCTCTCACGCCTCTCCTCTGCTCTGCCCATCACTGCCCCTCCAGTCCTGCTTTCTCCCCTTTCTCCTTTCATCTTCTCTTCTTTCTGTCCCCTCTGATATTTCCACTGCTGGACTTTTCTTCTCCCTTTTTCCTCTGCCATTTTCTACCCCATTCTTGCACCCTTCTACTTCCTCTTTCGTCTTTCTTCAGGGCAGAGTTCCCACCAACACCTCACCTGGTTCTTCCTAGGGGTCCCAACTTCTTTTCACACTCAGACCAATTTCCCTTCTGAGCCAAACACCCTCCTCCAGATGCAAAGTGTCTGCTGCCTGGATGACAAGTCATGGAAAAGAGGATCCTGATTTATGAAGTCTATGAGAGTTTGGCCGTAAGCAATAAAGTTGGACCCTTGCCAAAAAATTCTTAGCTTTTTTTTGCGGGTCTTCACATTTCAAAATTAAAATGATGTTTTTCCTTTCTCAAGTTGCTTACGAAGAACAATCTCTCCACAGGTGGAATTCATATTATTAATCCATGATGGCCATTGAGGGCTATCTACATGCTGGGGTCCATTCTGAGCACTGGGGATGCTGTGCTGAAGGATGCCACATCCCTGCCTTCAGGGAACAGAAAGTCTAGTGAGAGACAGAGAAGTCATTTTAGGTAGATAAACACAGTCATTTTAGACACTGAGAGTGATAGTGAGAACACAAATTGGGTAGAACTGATGGGGCTGGCAGGTGTGGTGCTGTTCTTGTCAAAACAGTCAGGGAAGTCTTCTCTGAGCAAGTGGTATCCAAATGGAGACCTCGGGGCTAAGAAGTAGCTGTGGGAAGATTGAGGGAGAAAGCAAATGCAATGGTCCTAAGTAGGAACAAGCTGAGTGTGTTCAAGAGACACTAAGAAATGTGGGATGGCTGGAGAAGAGTGAGGAAGGGCAGAGTAGGACATATGATCAGAGAGAGAAGCAGAAGTCAGATCATATGGGGCCTTGTAAGTCATGGTTATAAGTCAGATTTCATTCCAAAGGTAAACAGTGGAAGGTATTGTGTAGGGGATTTGTATGGATAGGTGTAAGGTATTTGTAGCTTTGTATGAGTGGTCTTCAAGTTGCCTGTTAGAAATGACAAGTCAAAACCCCTCTAACCCTAAGCCTAAGATTATCTTGTCGTTATTGGATCTACTCCTTTTTACCCAGCTGGGCTGTTTCACAACATGACGTTAATCATTCAAGTGACATTTAGGATGTTAATCTGCAGAGTTAAACAAGAACTGACTGTTGCACACGGGTATTTCACTTTCGGCATCCTTTTAGACAGAGGCACAGACATCCATTATTCACTGGGATTGAGGAGCAGAAGAAAGAAAGGTGACAGATTTTTTAGAACTCGAGACAGTTTTTGGGCTTTAGCTTTCTAGAAATCTTATTTTTGTGGCTATTTCACAATTACATAGACGGAATTCCTTAAGTGGTATCTCATCAGAGAGAATGTTTTGTTTATACAATTATGTTGCAAATTGGAGTAGAACTAAAAAATATTGTTGCATTATTAGTCTGTTTCCTTTTGTTTAAGACTCAGAAGCTATGGATGTAGTAATCTTATTTAGCCTTGGTAAGTAACCCTGGGTGAGTCATCCAACTTCCATTTTTTAACAATTTGAATAAGAAACAAATTCTTATAGAATCTGAACAATCCGAACAATTCCTATTTGAATTTGAACAATTAGAATTTGAACAAGTCCTGTATCTGGGAAGATCATCTGTTTGTAAAACAAACAATTGAAGCTGAGCACAGAGTGATGCCCGAATTAAAATATGGGTTCCCAATTACATTCAGTTGACTTTTAATCATGCCAAAACTCAAAGACATTTTTTTTTTTTTTTTTTTTTTTTTTTTTGCGGTACGCGGGCCTCTCACTGCTGTGGCCCCTCCCGCTGCGGAGCACAGGCTCCGGGCGCAGGCTCAGTGGCCATGGCTCACGGGCCCAGCCGCTCCGCGGCATGTGGGATCTTCCCGGACCAGGGCACGAACCCGTGTCCCCTGCATCGGCAGGCGGACCCTCAACCACTGCGCCACCAGGGAAGCCCCTCAAAGACTTTTGAAATGGCCTTAAGTTGACAACAGTAATTTTCAATTATTATTAGTTAAAATGCCAAAGTTTTACTAAGATCCATAAATAGTCAGTGGAGGAATAGGGGATTGTGGGATGGTAGAGGACCCCGATGCCCACCAACCTGGCCTCTGTGAAACAGCTTAATTCCCAGAAACCACTTCTGAGGTCCTACTCCCTGAACTTCAGGGCTCCAAGGAAAACGATTCAAAATTCACTGAGTTAGGATTTTAAAACAAGGTTTCAGAAAATAAAACTTGGGCTTCTTGTTTATAAAATAAGTTTGCATGGCTTTAATACTATTTGGAACCACAAGAAAATAGAACATAGTTTAATGTACCTAACACCGTGCCTGGAGGTTACTCAGACCAATCCTATCTATGACTAAACAGTTGCACTACAATATGGGGTGCGGGGGTAGTTCTCTTCACCTTCTAAATAATATACAGAACTTACTACTTAATCAGTGTGACTGCAGCCATTCATACTCATTTTGAAGACCACTACAGTGAGACTGACAGGTTCAGATCTGACTTGACCATTTTGCTGGACATGTGTAGAAAGTCAGTACCAGAGAAATTCCTTAAATTTATATTTTTCAAACTATACTTCAGAGCCCAGAGAAGGTCCATTTAGACGGGAAGGAGAGAAGCAGAGTAAAAGGAACTCTGGGCCTCTCCAGCCATCGCCATTTCCCCCTACCATTCTCAACCAGATCAGCTCTGTTTGGGGGATTAGTATATATATTTGAAACTTATTTGAACAAATGATGCCCAGGCCAAAAATTTTGAAAGCTTCACTCTTCAAAAAGTACTCCCTAATCTGATCATACCATCTGTGAATTCATTGTTTCACCATGCTCTGCCTAGAATTAAAAGCATCATCTGTGGGCTTCCCTGGTGGCGCAGTGGTGGGGAGTCCGCCTGCCGATGCAGGGGACGCGGGTTCGTGCCCCGGTCCAGAAAGATCCCACATGCCGCGGAGCGGCTGGGCCCGTGAGCCATGGCCGCTGAGCCTGCGCGTCCGGAGCCTGTGCTCCGCAACGGGAGGGGGCCACAGCAGTGAGAGGCCCGCGTGCCGCAAAAAAAAAAAAAAAAAAAGCATCATCTGCACTAAAAATTACTAGGAGGAAAGGAAAGAGGCAACCCTTCCTGTGCACTAGAAATTAGAAAAGTCAGCCATGGTCACAATTCATTCCAAATGCTGAATTCATCTCTGAAAAGATAAAAGGCCTTTCAATTCATTAAAAAGATGTAGCTCAGATCATTTTTGAGGGCATATATCCATCCATCCCTTCAGTAGTAATTACTGCAATTCTAAACTTTACCCTTTTTCTAAACCTTTATAATAAGGGTACAATGCACAACAGAATTCACTGCAAATGTTAAAACTAGTTCTCAAGGCCTCACATGCATATGTATATAAGTAAGTGAATGTTATAAATTGATATTTGTGTGTTTCCATACTAATACATTGTTTGGGAACTGATAATTATTGTTCCAGTATTTTAGTTACCAAAAGTAAAGTTTATTAAATTATTAAAATATATTGATTTGGGATACGATGGAGTTGGCTCCCACTGGCTACTGAGAGCAAGCTGTCAGCCTCGCTTCCCAACTGTGTGTTCAGTGGCAACACATGGGTAGCCTGAAATCAGCCACAATGGGTGTATTTGCAACAAACACTACAGATCAGGGCTTTTTGAGTTTGGGGTTTTTTGTTTGTTTGTTGTTTTGTTTTGAGAGCCAGTTTACCAACACATTACTGCAGATATCTAATAAAACCATCAATCATGAATGATTTTTATGTTTTGGGGTTTTTTGTTTTTTTTTTTTTACATTGCAACATATACCCATGTATAGTCACAATCATCATGTACCTCAGGGCAGATGGCCAGACAGTGACTAAGAGAAATATAGGGAGAGGAGTGGGAAAGAGAAATATTATTCAGTAGTATCTGAAAGTGTGATAAATGCTCATTCTAACTCATATGTCAAACTAACCTTTTGGTGGAGACTCCTAATGGGATAAACACGTAACCAGAATTCCAGATTAATCTTGAACATGCAAAACAATTTCTTCACTTATTGTATGGCACTCTTACAAAAACCTGCTCTATCAGGATGTTAGGAAAACAGAGAAGGGTTCCTCCTCCCAGGCGTTACATACTTTGACAACTACACCAGCCTTGTATCCAGACCACTCTCCATGTACTACAAATACAATGGTACATCTTAAATGTCTACTTTTCTGCTGGGGTAAAAAGCATACATAAACAGCCAATCAGAAAGTGACAAGGTTTTGCTTCATTTTTTTACCCTCTGTTTTTCCTTTTTTAAAAACAGGCTAGAAAAAGGAAACCGGCTTGTATCTTCCCATAGAAGCCAGGTTCTCTTCTCCACCTACTAGAGTTAAGCCACCTGTATTGAAGGAGAAGGAAGGAGGGAGACAAACATCTTTCATAACTGCTTTTCTTTCTCACAGGATCTGATTACAGCACTGGGGAGAATGCTATAATCACATTGCTAAACCTGGCCTTTCTTAGCCCTTTAAATTGAACTAGAGTAGTTTCACAAAGAGGAGTCCTTTCTGTCTTTTTATCAAATACATGAGAGTTGCCGCAAGTTACAGTTTACATGCGGCAGGGGGAATCTATTCAGCCTCCCAGTCCAATGTCCCCTGTGGTCTGCAGTCTGAACAGCTCACAAGCTGTATGCAAATTATGTTTACACTACTGTGGAAAAGGAGAATCAGCAACTGGAGTGGGAAAGACTATTTTCTGGTCTCTGTCCCAGCGCTGTTAGTTTGGGAACATATTAACAATTCACCCTATAGCAGGGGCACAGCAGGTTCAGGAGACTCTTAACACCCTGCAAAGATTACTTAAACGTGTCAGATGAGGAAAAGGTGCCAAGGAAACTGGCAGATCATTCCTTCCCTGGGTGTACCTGTCACACACTGGCAAGAGCCACACAGGTCACTCATGGGGCTGGAATGAAATTAATCACCTGCTTTCAGAAGGGAGCAGCTTTGGTTTCCTCTAGTTTTCAATATGTTCCTGAACATAATGCAAAATGCTCACATTGGTCTCTGAAGCCCTAAGTGGTGTGGATTCTGGCTACCTCGAGGATGATGTATGCCCCTGAGTAACCACAGAACTTTCTGGGAAGCTTGTGTATTCAGCTTCCAAAATACAAGAAAGGGGGACAGCGGCACAGCTTTCTGTTTGAGCAAGTGTCTGCGTCCCCTTGTCACTTAGAATCTGCAAAGAAGTTGGAATGTGTCATAATGGGCATTGTTGAGCTATCTTAGAAATGGTAGCTATCTTAGAAACGGTATCTTAAAAATATCTGTCCAACATTTTTGTTTTATGAAAGGGTAAACTCACACTCGAAGTAATTTGAGTGCTTAAAGTTAGAATTAGGTTAAGGTTAGAATCCAGTCTTTTAGGTCAATTTTAGTACTTTCTCTACTGTGATAGCATTGTTCATTCATTCTTTTTTTTTTAATGATTTTTTTGATGTGGACCATTTTTAAAGTCTTTATTGAATTTGTTACAATATTGCTTCTGTTTTTTGGCGGCGAGGCATGTGGGATCTTAGCTCCCTGACCAGGGATCGAACCCTCACCCCCTGCACTGGAAGGCGAAGTCTTAACCACTGGACCACCAGAGAAGTCCCTGTTCATTCATTCTTAATTCATTCAGCAAATACTTACTGGTTGCCTTCTATTTCCCATTGTTATAGGGGCAAGAGTTTCAACAATAAACAAAACACACGATGGAGCTACTTTTTCCACTGATGGTTAATCTTCGAAAGCTACTGCTGAATTATGACATGAATTAAGTTATCTGTATTTTTGTGTTAATTTGAATGAAAGGCGGTTT